>NC_139901.1:1455000-2055000 GCF_905171665.1 Trachurus trachurus | reverse complement strand
CACACACACACACACACACACACACACACACACACACACACACAGTCTTATATTCTGTCGTTAAACTTTCAAATCTGAATATTAGATTTAATATTTGTATTTCATTTATTTATATTTTCAATTCATTTCTTTTTGATTCAGAACATCTGTGTGAACAGAAATACATCAGACCTCTCAACAAATAAAACACAGAGCAGTTATGTAGGACAAACCCCTACGTATTAAATCGACAGGATTCCAATAGAAGTTCAGACTTGATTTTATTTTAATGAAGAAAATAAATCCTGTATGAAATAACTATGCAAAAAGATGTAAATGAGTTCCACTGGATAATGGATATGGATATTATTTTAGTAAAGAAACTAATTAATCCTCTGTGCAGAGTGAAATCAGGACATTTACAGGAGTAGAAACTTCACACATTTCACACATTTCTAGAGGAAGTTTCTGTTTCAGGCTCCAGAGAAGAGAAAGAAAACAAAGTTTCTGATTCAACCTTTGACTGGATGGGTTTTTTTTTTATATAAAAGGAAATATAAAAAGAGATTTTTTATGTGACAGGCAGAGAGAGTAAATCACTATTTTGAAGGCACTGTAGTAATTTATGAGCGTGTGTGTGTGTGTGTGTGTAGAGGGGGGCGGGGGCAGAGTGTGAATTCTCTTGTTTTAACATCTGCAGACAGGAAGTTGTGAATGTGAATATTGCTCAGCTGGTGCCACCATACACACTGTTTCTGTATGTGTGTGTGTGTGTGTGTGTGTGTGTGTCTGTCCCATGATAAAAACCTCATTGTACCACTGAGAGGAAGCAGAGCTGAGTTCAACAACTGTTAGTTCCTGTGCAGCTGATGACGCACCCACACACTCTCACACACTCACACACACACACACACACACACACACACACACACACACACACACACACACACACACACACACACACACACACACACACACACACACACACACAAACAGAAATATGTCCAGATTCAGATGTATGTGCTGCTGGTTCAGACTGGTCTGATGTCAGTAAACAGCTGTTGGAGCTCAGCTGGTCCTCAGTGCTGCAGGTCTCCAGTGATTCTGCTCCTGCAGGACTAAGTTCCATGAGTCGTTGGTGTGTGTGTGTGTGTGTGTGTGTGTGTGTGTGTGTGTGTGTGTGTGTGTGATCATGTCTCCTGTCCATACGGTGTGTGAACTGCTCACCACGACACTGCAACACACTGAGATCTGACCTCATCAGCAGTGATGCCTCTATGAGTCACAGTGTTGAGCAGCTACAGAGCCACCAGTCACACTGCCAGCTGCATCACCAGCTTCATGTTGGTTGATTGATTGATTGATTGATTGATTGATTGATTGATTGATTGATTGATTGATTGATTGATTGATTGATTGATTGATTGATTGATTGATTGATTGATTGATTGATTGATTGATTGATAGATATAACAACTAGTCATGGGCCGGTATGACATTCTGACGGTATGATAACCGCATGCAAAAATATCACGCTTTCACAGTATTGTGTTTACAGCTCTAAAATATTTTATTTTTTAAATATCTAGGTTTAAAAAAGAAATACAATACAATTTTGGAACAGTATATTTGGAAGATTAGCAAATGTGTATCAAGTTAAAATGTGACCTGATCCAGCAAAATGAGTCACAGTGACCCAAATTTCAAAATTGAGATTTTGGTATCAATGGAAAGAGGAGAAAACAGCTTTAAAATGATACCCTGGTTAAAGTCATACATTGGATTGTTTTCAAGATATGGCCATTTGAATTATGGTCTTCCACTCTCTTTTTCTGATTGAAGACTGTGTTTAAACAACGATTCAGAAGTTATTTCATGTTGAGCTCGTCTTTGAGTTTCCACGTTATCGGCTGATTATCAAAAACAGAACGTTGTGACTTCCGACTCATTTCACCAGAGCGAGTCATGAATAAATAAAAAATAAATAATGAAATTCTTCAAAATTAAATTAAAAATAAATCCCTGAAAGCTGTGTGTGTGGGAAACAGGTACTAGATTGGGTGAATGTCAAAACGCCATCCCACTGTTTTCTGTAGACAATTAAAACCCACTACAGTAGATGTAACGGAACAACGGTAGATGCAGACTGCACCTTGGACTGATCTCTGGTCAGTGTCCCTGTCCAGATAACCTCCTGAGACCCGGCCCATGCATGTATGTCCTCTGTGGTGGACCTTTTGTTCACCTGTATCTTCCTTAAGTATTTGGAGTTACCCTATCAAGCCCTATAGTATTCTGTAGAGGACATCCTGGGCTTTCCAGTGATGTGTCATGTGATGGGTTTGCATGGTGGGAACTTTATTTTTTTTCTCTATCAAGATGGCCGCCATACCAAAACACACATTTCATGGAGAGAGGAGGGGTAACACAAATATTTGTTATCTATTGCTATTTTCACCATGATAATTATATATATTATTGTTTATTAACATGTCAATCACAATATTATTACATCTGAAAACAGTTTCATAATTTCTGTTTTGAAATAACAGTCCTTTTATGAATGTCAACTGTAGTGGACACCAGGACCATTTTAATGTATTTAATGACTGCACATCGTTGTAGGAGAAAGAAGTGAAGCAGAGGGGATTCTAGTAGATAATAGAGAGAGATTCAGATTTGGAGCTGTCAGATGAGGAAAGGGATGGGGATGAGAATCAGCCTATGATAATGGAAAGATGGTGATGAAGAAGGAGAGGAAGAAGATGTAGGAGAATCTGATGAGACAGACTCAGAGCCAGAAAGGGAGCAGGGAAGTCATCATGCACTGTTGGCCAGACCAACTTGTAGGCTATGTTTTGTTTTGTTTTTGTTTCAGGTTGATGTATTTAAATCTGTTAGATTATTGCTGTACTATGTGTCACTATTGTTATTTGCAAATTGCCAAACAAAATATGCTTATGAGGTTGGTCAGTAGGGAGTCAGATCACATCCATGACACTGGAATTAAATTACGGCATCAAAGGGATATTCCGGCACAAGTTTAACCCATGGTCTAATGCACCATCAGACCCAGTAGAACCCCACCTCCAGAGATCAAGTTTTCAGACTGCAAACTTCTCTAGTTGTAGTGACTTCAGCATAGACAGATAGAAAAACACTGCTGTCTATGGAGCCACGAGCCAACGCCATTGAAAAAGCCACTGATAGCCACAAATAATGCTCAGAACAGCACCAAACTACATCAACAGTACAAACAGGGTCCCATCCCATAACACAAGGCATCAAACACCTGCTAGGTTTGACTGATTTCTATTGAAAAGAAACAAAAACACAACTCACCCACTCTCCTCCAGCTTCTTCCTACTGATGCAGAATCCCTGACAAGTCGATTACCAAATGCATCAATGTTATTATCTGTCTTCCCTATCTGTTTCTAACAATAACTAGATGTTGTTGTGTTTAAGTAAGTAGTTTAAGTGTTTAAGTTAGATATGCTTCTCAGTTAGTATTTGGGTTAGTTAATTAGTTAGTTCACTTGGTTATAGTATGGACCCTGTTGTTTTTACTTTGACTTTTGGCGAGGCTGCCATAGCAGGCCTACCAGGTTGTGGGGAGCTCAAGAAAAAACTAAACATGGCCACATTAGCCTAACACTTAACCAGTGTGTCCTCTGTTTTCTTAACATAACACTAGCAGGTATTGACAGGGAAATGAACAGGTTGAGTTGCTAATACTGTCACAGTCAGCAAAGTGTGCGTGCATTTTTGGAACTAATTGTGACTCCTCACTTTTCAACTGCATTCGGTAATCGACTTGTTAGGGCTTCTGCATTAGCAAGAAGCAGCTGGAGGTGTGTGGGTTAGTATTTTTTATCTAATTAAATGTATTCTTGGGTTAATATCACTATTACACTACTATAATTATATTATTATAGTTATCTAAATTTAGTTGTATTTTCACACGGAAATCGTCCTGTTGTCCTCTACAGTGGACATGCTGTAAAATTAAAATTAAAAATATATTTAAAAATTAAAGCCGCAAGCGGCGATGACGGGCCCTCGCTCACCCATGCGACCGTGGGGCCTGAGGCATGCCGGGGCTGCAATGTTTTGTTCGTCCACCAGGTGGCGCTAAGCAGTTGTGGGCGGGTGCGTTCAGGGGCGGCCCCTCATCACTCATGTGAAGTTTGGAGTGAATCGGACAAAGTATGACGGAGTTATGAGCAGTTAATGGTTCATCCACAAGGGGGCAGTAATGAGATGCGTGCGGGTGTGTTCAGGGTCAGTCCCTCATCACACATGAGAAGTTTCGTGGAAATCGGACAATGTTGATGTAAAATATGGCACTTCCTGTTTCCACTAGGGGGCAACATGAGTGAGATCGCCTATGAGCATATGGAGACGTTGAGGTCGTGACCCTGGACCTGTGTACCAATTTTCATGTTGATACGAGTTCAATAAAGCCATCAAAAAGCCAAACGTATTTACATGGCGAGGAATGGTCGCCACGTCACCACACGGTCGCCATTACTCGTAGCTTCACAGTGTTCATGATGTAGCTTCACCACCTTAGTCTGCATGTTTTAGAAGTGGAATGAAGTTGATGGGGTGAACTATGTGCCATCAGTACACGTTAAGGTAAAACCTGGCCACTTCCTGTTACCACCGGGGGGCGCTATGAGTGACGTAGGAAATTAATATATGGGGACGTTCAGGGCGGAGCCGTCATCATGTCTAGCAAGTTTGAAGCTGATCGGATAAAGTATGTGGGCGTTAGAGCTGTTCGAAGGTGAAATGGCGAGCAAACGAAAAGTCGCCAAAATCCTCAAGGCCACAGAAGCCACGCCCTTTGACCTAGAGACCTGCGGAGCACAACTTTTGATCAGAGTGGCATCTCGGTGGTCTCCAGCCAATTTGAAGTCAATCGGACAAAATCCCTAGGAGAAGATAGATCAAACAGGTCAAAAATTCAAATCAAAATGGCCGACTTCCTGTTGTGATTTCACCATGACATAAGAGGCTTTTTTGTGTGTCTTGCCATGTTCTATAAGCCCACCAAATTTCATGCGTCTAGGTGACACACAAAGGCGGGGCTGATGTTTTGAAATTTTCTAGGGGGCGCTATTTAGCCATTTGGCCACGCCCATTTCCAACGACTTTAAAATATCAAATTTTTCGCCAGTCCTGATGTGCATGCCAAAATTTACGCGTTTTGGGGCATGTTGAAGCCCCCAAAAATGCGATCCTTTTGAGAGAAAAAGAATGAAAGAAGAATAATAATAAACATAGCAGAAACAATAGGGCTTTCGCTGGGCGACTTGCAGTCGCCGCTCGGGCCCTAAAAATAAAATTGTATGGTGTTTTTTTAGGGCCAAACAGATAGGAAATCAAAAAAGAAAAGAAATTGTAAGACACTTTTTTTCTCTGGTTCTCAGGGCCCCACTCAGGTTTCAACTGTGGCTGTCAACAGACCTCACACTTTCACATAAAATTTTTGCGTAAAGCACTTGTTCCATCCTGTGGTCTGTGACTCACTGGTGGACCACAAACAGCACAACTTCAGTGACAGTTCATTATGTTAGAAAAAGATTTTTAATCAAATTATGAGTAATGTTTTCATGTGTTTTTAAATGAAATTATGTTCCTACTTTTTTGGTTTGGTTCCTACTGGTACGACTTCACAGGTCGGAAAAACACGAGTTACGGGTTGCCTTGAACGCACCATTATTTCCTGTGCACCAGCGCGGGAATGTCGCCAACGTCACCAAATACAAAAAGAGCAAATACTGAAAAATACCGCGAGGTGTTAGAGGAGCTGAACGGCTTAATCAGTGTTGTATCATCTCCTCTTGTAATGGCTTGGGTGAAACGGAGATTTACAGACACGTAGAAGTCACGCACTATAGCTTTAAAAGTGATTAAAGGGATAGTTCACCAAAAATTGAAATTGCACTCATTATCTACTCCCCCTCATGTGGACTAAGGGCTGGGAGAAGTTTCAGAGTCCTCCGTGGCTTCTCTGAGTTACAGGGGGTCTCGGCGTAGCAGTGCATGTCCATATAACGGTTACAAATGGATACTAACTGTCTTCGTAACAAGAAGACACACCAAAAAACATCCAAATACCTCCATGCTGCTCGTATGTAATGTCCGTCTTGTATTGAAGCCCCCAAATGCGAAATTGTCCCGAAAAAAATTAAATAAGTCTATTTTTCAAGCTTGTTTATAGCGGAAGCTTCTCGAAGCTCCTCTTCCCAGTTCGTGCAGGGTTTCAATACAAGACAGACATTACATACGAGCAGCATGGAGGTATTTGGATGTTTTTTGGTGTGTCTTTTTGTTATGAAGACAGTTGGTATCCATTTGCAACCGTTATATGGACATGCACTGCTACGCCGAGACCCCCTGTAACTCAGAGAAGCCACGGAGGACTCTGAAACTTCTCCCAGCCCTTAGTCCACATGAGGGTGAGTAGATAATGAGTGAAATTTCAATCTTGGGTGAACTATCCCTTTAAGTTTCAATGTGATAATGCTTAAATAAAATAAGTGAGAAGAAGCAATGACAGAAACCAGAATGTGAGACCTCCACAAAACTCACTGGGTTATTTTCAGACTGAAGTCAGTCTTCAGGACTCGGTTAGAACATGAAGCACAGAACAGGACCAGTGAAGACACATAAGAGACGGGCTCCAACCAAACAACACAACATGCAGCGATGAGACCAGATCAAACCGGCGACTGTGATTTCAGACGTCTGAGAAAGTTTTTTGATAAGTTTCTCAACATGAGGCTTAAAAGAGCATCATTAATCCAAACATCACAGTGGTTTAAAAGAGGAAAAGACTTCATCAGTTCTTCTTCAGAAGTTAAAAGCTGCCGATGATTTAAGAATCAGGATCAGAGGAACTTGAGTGATCCCTGCAGGGAGCAGGTTTCTTTGTTCCAGTTACACAACACACTGTTCTCAACAGAGCAAGTAAATAAGTAACAACTGATTCTGTGACAGACAGAGACACACACACACACATACACACACACACACCTCCATGAGGCCTCGGGCTTCAGCAGAACCATTGGGCTGATTCCCATAAACAACACATGTGTTGCTGCTCTCAGGTGATGAACTCCACCTGCAGCTAAGCAACAGTCTAGTTCCTGGAGCTGAGTCACTCTGCACTGCTGCTGTTTCATTTGTGCAACAGCTGAAATAAAAAATAAAAAACATTCAATGATATTTCATATCAAACACTTTTGAAGCATGCATGATTCCCTCACTTTTTTATGTTTTACATTAAAATTATTATTATTATTAATATTATCATTATTATTGTTATAATAAGCCACATAACAAAGTGCCTCATGCAGGGCACCAAAACTGTGTTTATCTTTTAATTGCATCCTGCTGTCAGACTGTTGTTCAGTTCCAGTAAAAAGAACAATAGAAAACAAAATGGAACTAATTTCTATATAAATTAACTGGCTAATTATTTTTATATCAATCCTTTAATCAGTGCAAAGTAAGAGAAAATGGCTAAGCTGAAGCAGAATCCTCCTAGTTTAGAGGATTCTTCACATTTTTTGCCAAAAAACCCCCCAAAAAACAACCAAACAAAAAAACAAACACATGAATTATTTATTATCAAAACAGATGCAGATTATTAACAGATGATTAATCACTTTGCAGCTACTCAATTTAATTCCTACATGTGTTTATAGCGGCTAAAAGAGGCAAAAACCACATGAATCATTACCATCATCATCATCATCATCTGAGCTCATCCTGGGATGAAGATAGAAAGTGTGTTTCTCGTTGATTCCTTCCGTCCTATTTTCTTTTAGCAGGTAGATTTATTTGAGTCGGCACAATAGAAACGGAACGCATCAGTGCAGTGAATAAAGTGTATGAATGTGGAGAGGAAGTCCAGAGTCAGCAGTTTCCTAAATGAAGTCTGGCAGAGACGACCAGATGCAACGGCACTGTGTCTTTAAAGAAAGAGCTGATAATGAGGTCAGAGAGGAGCCGGGACTCCCTGTGTGTGTCTGTGTGTGTGTGTGTGTGTCTGTGTGTGTGTGTGTCAGACAATGAATGTATTCATGTGTGAACGTCTGAATGAGACAGACAGACAGAGCGTCCACTGTGTTTACTGTCTCCCTGCTGCAGTGACACACACACACACACACACACACACACACTGATTCACACAGTGGCTGTCTCCAAAATCAAGACAAATGTGTTACACACATGCCTAAGGCTGTGTTACTGTCTGTGGTAAACCACCTAACTACACTGAATACACACACACACACACACACACACACACACACACACACAAATGATATGGTCTGGAATATTAGGCCTCCAGTTTAAAATCCAGAATCCTTCATAAACTTCTAAAAGAAGACAGTGATCGGTCTGAGCTCTTTCTTTTTCCTTCATCTTTATCCACAGTAAAGTGAGCTGATGTCCTGTGTGTGGACAAAGAGACAAAAACCTTCTTCATGTGGCAATGATACTGGAAACAGTGTGAAAGTGTGTGTGTATTGAGCGTGCCATTGTGTGTTTCAGGTGACCAGGCTCCCTGTGGAGAGCTGTGAGCAGTACAGCACCTGCTCAGACTGTCTGGGGTCTGGAGACCCTCACTGTGGGTGGTGCGTCCTCTTCAACAAGTAAGAAACCTTCACCTGCAGCTGTGTTCCACCTGACTACACACACGCACAAACCT
This sequence comes from Trachurus trachurus, assembly GCF_905171665.1. Lineage (NCBI taxonomy): Eukaryota > Metazoa > Chordata > Actinopteri > Carangiformes > Carangidae > Trachurus > Trachurus trachurus. The sequence continues at coordinate 2,046,294 of NC_139901.1, read as the reverse complement.
GATGAAGAGTCCAGGGTGGCACTTTTGGAATTGAGACAATTAATCGTCACCTTGATGCATCTATGGCTCAATTCCCTAAGACAAACATGAGATAAAACAGTGCATTTTCATTTATTTTTTTTATTTTTAACCAGATGTCTTTTAATATAATTCAACATAAATATCATTTCCACATCATTCTTAATTTATCAGGTCTAAGTCAGTAGTAATAAGACATTGCAGGATATATTTTATCATATATTTTCCTCTTTGTATCCTATTTATTTTCTTTAACTAAGTTATTTTCCTCTGGAGCGGCCTGACCGAATAATTTCCTTTGGGATGAATAAAGTTCTATCTATCTATCTATCTATCTATCTATCTATCTATCTATCTATCTATCTATCTATCTATCTATCTATCTATCTATCTATCTATCTATCTATCTATCTATCTAATAATAATAATAATAAAATGTATTTATAACGCGTGTGTCAAAGACGCTTAGATAAAAATATCAACACAATTAGAATACAGAAACAACGTAGAGTAATAACACAATTAAGATACACAAGCAATGTAGAAGGTTCAAAAAGAGATATAGATATAAAATGAGATCGGATAAAAGAACAGAAAATTAATTTATATGCTGATATAATATGTAATACATCATAAGTTCAGACATTTTGTCCAGTTTAACACTATAGATGATTGGTCTTGTAATGCAAGGTCAAACAGTAACGAACAAAATTACAATTGAAAGTCAGATCTTCTTTGTTTCCATGTGAACATCTGACAGGAAAAAAGAAAACAAAATGTCACCAGATTTACAGTTTCTCTAGCTAAAGTACAAATAACTCTGTATGTTCTGAAAGAAAGTGACATTGAAATCATGAGAATATTTTTTAGGGATCGTGAAACGGCAGCTGCTGCACTGCTCACAAAAATAAAAGCATCATCTGCACAGCATCATGCTGTGGGGGAGGGGGGAGAGGGGGGAGAGGGGGGAGAGGGGGGCAGCAGCAGGAGGGACATGAAGACCGGTCAGACCTGAGACAAGGATGAAGGAGACGGAGACGGAGAGGAAGGTTTAGTTTTATCTGTTTAATGTTCAGTCTGCTGTAAAGTAAAGCAGAGGAGCCTAAACACTGTCTGAAGTGATGTGGGTAAACACACATCTACCATTCCCTGTGTGTGTGTGTGTGAGTGTGTTTTCCCATGAGGTGTCATTAATGTTTCTATAAATGGTTCATACACACACACTGTGCTGGCATTGCAGTCGTCAGGGCTCTTTGATGTTGAGGATCCAGGCAGGTGGAGGAACTTCCTCTCTGGATTAGCACCAACCAGCTTCCCCTTCAAAGTAAAAGCCCCTGTTGACATGCAGTGTGACAGCTGTTTCTTTCATTTTTCAAACAGAAACCCGACCGTCCTCCAAGCGTCTCCATCACAATACACTGAATGTGTCTGGGCTGTGGACAGAGCAGATGTACAGATTTAGGAAACTGAAACAGTGTAAACTACCTGGCTGTAATATCCAACAATGAGCCGCATTCCAAATTGAAAGTCAACAAAACAATAAGTAAATGATAGAACACATGATTAAAGGTCCAGTGTATAAAATGGAAGGAAAACCGTGATATCTATTGGCTGGATTTTCCATACAAACATGGTGGCGCAAGATGGCAACACTCTCTAACAAGACCCTTGCTATATATAAATAAGGCTACGAAAACCAAACAAATTTTATTTTATAGTGATTATACACTTATACAAATATATTCATGGGTAGAATATTCAGATTTTACCAATAAACCTTGACAATTATTACACACTGGACCTTTAAGTTAATTGAAACATAAAAAGTGGCATAAAAGTCATAAACTTTTTGAAAGTGAACATTAAATCATTTGTAATTAAGTTAATCAGTTGACCAAATTTTAAGTTTAAGAACCAAAAAATGAACAGAATAAATGAACTAATAAAAATGATTCATTCAAATTTTAAAGTAATTTCAAAATATGAAGCAAACAAGTGAAATCTGTGTGTGTGTGTGTGTGTGACAGTGTGTTGACCCTGTGATGACCTTTAATCCCTCCAGGTGTTCCACTCAGGAAGCATGTGACAAGTGGGAGGAGCCTCAACACTTCAACACCCGACTGGACCAGTGTGTGGACATCTCTGTTACCCCGAGCAACATGTCAGTCACCTCCCCAGCAACACAGGTATAACCAGACACTCACACACACAAACACACACACACAAGTGTTGCATGTTGATCAGGAAAACATCAGCAGGTGTGTGGGGCGATGAAGAGGAGGCTGAGCCTTCATCACGTTCCACACAAACAGAAGCATCAGAGTCCATCGTGTTCTCCACATGTCTCCAACCTCATGATCTGTCTCAGACCGTTGCTTTTCTTCTTCATAGCACCAACCAGAGAGGTTCATGGGAGTTGTAGTATTTAGAATATAGAACTGACAGACACTTAGACTGCGTTCAAGACAACTCGGAAGTCGGAAATCCCAACTCGAAAATTTCCGACTTCCGACATCATTGCGTTCACGCTGCAGGAACTCGGAAGAAAAAAAACATGGATACCTGAAGGAAGTTTGGCGTATTGTGGCTCATTGCTGAATACGAAAAATCAATGCAGCAGTAAATTATGTTTATTTTGGAGGAGAGGAGACGCCACAGATGAGTGCACACAGGGCCGTTGCTAGGAATTCTGGGCCCCCTTAAAGAATACTAAAGTGGGCCCCTCTCCCTAACTTTTCCAGTTTTTTTTTTTTTTCTTAGACTACGTATGTATTATCATGTATTATGTAGCCTACTTTGTTTTGATGCTAATGCAGCATTACACTGCAAAGACACAAGTATCTTACCAAGAATATTTGTCTTATTTCTAGTCAAGTTTTTCTTCCTTATTACAGGCACAAAAAACATGCTTTCACTGGCAGATTTTTCTACTTATTTCAAGTGAAAATTAGTTTGAAACAAGTGAAAATGATCGAAAAAAAGTTAATATTTAGGTTATGAGTCTTATTTTAAGTGGAAAGAGATTAGTTTTGACTAGAAATGAGACATTTGGACAAGAAATAAGACAAATATTCTTGGAAAGATGTTGAGTTTTTAAAGTGTACTATGAGTATTAGTTAGGGTCTTATGCAGAATAAATCAGTCATACAAAGATTAGACTACTGGGGTTTTTTATGGGCCCCACTGGGCGCTGGGCCCCTAGAATTATCATCACCTTTCTCCCCTATACAACGGCCCTGAGTGCACATATAATGTATAGCCCTGATAACAGTTAAACGTTATTTCCGTCCATTTTTTACAACTCGGAGCTCCTTTTTTTCCGACTTTCGAGTCGTCTTGAACGCAGCATCAGTTCCTCCATACGTTCCTCTGATGACATCGGCCGCTGCATCACACGAGATGTTTGTCATCATTTTGGTTCAGGCAACAAGCAGCGATGCATTGTGGGTTCACAGTGCATCGCTGCAGCACCGCGTCAGACAAATCAGAGCTTAAGAGTCAGAGTTTAACACAGAGCGATGATGTCATCTCTCTCCCCTCCATCAGCTGACCATCAGGGTGCAGAACGTCCCCGCCCTGTCTGGGGGCGTGTCCTGTGTGTTTGAGGACATGAGTGAAAGCACCGGGGAGGTGGTGGCTAAAGGCCAGGTGATGTGTCTGTCACCGTCACTCAGAGACCTGCCGGCACACACACACTCCTACGGTGAGACACACACACACACACACATTTTGTCTTGGCCCTGTGTATTCCTGCTTGTACAGACGAGGATTAGGGCCGCTGTGGAAAGAAAGTGAGTTCTAACTATCTCAGAATCCTGACTTTTTTTGGGGGAGAAAAAAAAATGTCCAGAGCTTCAAAGACAGCCTACAAAAAAAGTTTAAAGTCAAAATTCTGAGTTTAAAGTCAGGATTCTGAGATTAAAGTCAGGATTCTGAGTTTAAAGTCAGAATTCTGAGTTTAAAGTCAGGATTCTGAGATTAAAGTCAGAATTCTGAGTTTAAAGTCAAAATTCTGTGATTAAAGTCAGAATTCTGAGTTTAAAGTCAAAATTCTTATCTTAAAGTCAGAATTCTGAGATTAAAGTCAGGATTCTGAGATTAAAGTCAGGATTCTGAGTTTAAAGTCAGAATTCTGAGATTAAAGTCAGGATTCTGCGATTAAAGTCAGAATTCTGAGTTTAAAGTCATAATTCTGCGATTAAAGTCAGAATTCCGCAGCCCTTATCCTCTTCCGTATACTTGAACAGCTAGTTATTTTAATATTCATTATTGATTCCAGGAGAGAAGCGAGTGGTGCAGCTCAGTCTTCGCTCCACAGAGACCGGACATCAGTTCATCACCACCAGCTTCATCTACTACAACTGCTCTGTGCTCAACTCGTAAGTCTGCAGCCTCATCACCTTTCCACCATCTTTCCTCTTTTGTCTCCTTGTGTCCACTCTTTGTCTGCTTTCCTCCCCTGTATCCTTGTTTCTCTTCTCCTCTCTTTGTCTCCTCTTTTGTCACCTTGTCCTCCTCTCTTCCCCTGTTATGTGTCATTGTCTCCTCACTCCTGTCCTTCCCTGTGTCATTATATTCTCTCCTCCCTTGTTTCCCCTCCTCCCTTCTCTTTGTCCCCCGCCCTTGGAAGCAGATTCAGGGGTAACACAATCCTCTCCCTGGTTGCTGTGGTAACAGCAGCTTCGAGTCTTGTATACAAAAAAAAACACAGAAACACTTCCTGTCTCTTCACTCAGAGTGTGTATGACACAGACACACACCTTGTTAAAACCTCCCAATCTGACATTAGAACCAGTTTCACACTCTTCACTTGTGGGAGTGTGACCGTGTGATTCTTTAATTCCTCTCTCACCTCCATCTCTTCACTTTGTCCCATTAATAATGAAGTCATTAAATTAAAGTGACGGGGTCCAGATAAGCCGCAGCTTGTGGTTGGATGGATTAACAGTTAAAACAGGTTCATTCTTCCTGGAGCTGGAACAATTCTTTTGTTTTGTATGTTTTATGGCAAGAATGTTGCTCAGTGACAGATTACTTGGAAAATTAGATATTAAGAGAGGGGCAGGCAATATAAGATGTATCTCCTCCCTGCTCCCTTCCAACCAATGGAAGAAATGTTGTGATGATATTGTCAAATTGTGAAATTGCCTTGGTTGGAATAAATAAAAAGAAAGAAAGAAAGAAAGAAAGAAAGAAAGAAAGAAAGAAAGAAAGAAAGAAAGAAAGAAAGAAAGAAAGAAAGAAAGAAAGAAAGAAAGAGACATTATTCCAGTTGTATCATGTTCAACAGTGAACTGTAGACACAAGGGAATGATTCTGGTCTTTCACAGCTGCTCAGGTCTGTTTGAAGGGAACTGGGCTCAGTAGGGGGTCAGGAGGGGGGGTGGAGCAGAGACCGGGTCTTAATGGTTCAGTCCTGGTCTCCAGGCTGGAACACAATGGACGGCCCAGGCCTCGGTGAACTTGTTTTGTTGATGCAGCCAAGAACTAAACCAAGGTTCATCCTCACCTGCTGAGGTCCCTGACAGATCAGAGATCAGCTGGATGTGGACCAGTCAACTAACCACAATGGGCTAAAATCCCCAAATCCCCAACACAGACTGCACCCAGGACGTCTGTCATCAAGTCTCAGTCGCATGTTCCACATTGTGTGTGGAGAAGCCAAAGACGGTGTGATCTGTGTTATTTAGATGAAGGAGACGGAGTCCTCTGTTCAAATTATGATCCAATGAGAGGGTTGACTCTCCATGATATGAAACCTGGAGAGGCTGTTTGTAGTGGACTCTCCAAAGATCTGGAAAAGAGGGAGAGATGGAAGATCATCAGCCTTTCTTCACAGACTCACATGTTATCCATCTATCCAGCCATGATTTATGTAGTAATGGAGTATTTTTATATTGCAGTATAGAGAAGAGAGATAAATAGAAAAATAAAAGTTTTATTAAATACAAGCTGCTTTAAACCAAAAAAAGTTGTTTTTTTATGAAATGATGAAAACACTATATTTAAGGTTCCTCCCTCCCTTTCTCTCTCTCTCAGGTGTACTTCCTGTGTCAGCAGTGTGTTTCCCTGTCACTGGTGTAAATATCGTCATGTTTGCACCAACAACCTGCAGGACTGCTCCTTCCAGGAGGGACGAGTCAGCAACATGGAGGTACACACACACGCACACACACACACACACACACACCGCTCTGGGGTCAGATCTGACATCAAGTTTTAGAAACCAGCCACGTGTCAGATGAGGTGCTGCATTATTTATTTACATCAGATATCATGATTAAGCCCGAATCTCTCCAGGATCCGGCTCGGCTCCGGCTCGGCTCCGGCTCGGCTCCGGCTCGCCTCCGGCTCGGTCGTGGCTCCATCCCTATTTTGTCGTTGTGTTGATCGGAAACGTTTCAGGCGCTGAGCGTCTGTTCTTCTGCTGAAACAATCCGAGTTTTCCGTCTTATCCACAAGTTTCCGAGCGTCATCTATGGTCAAAACCGGAAGCCAGTTTTGCCGGTTTGGTGGAATTGTACGTTTACGTTTCCATGGTTTTCAGTCGTTGTCATAGTTGCGGTAAACGCATGGATCTATTAACGCTGGCTTTTAACATGGATGTCAATTTGTGTGATATCCGTTGTTAAAAGCTGGTGAGATGATCCATGCGTTTTACAGATTTTCATTGGGAAAAGAAAAAAAGAAAAAATCCATGCATTTACCTCGACTACCGAAACCATGGAAACGTAAACATAAAATTCCACCGGAAGAGCAAAACCGGCAAAACAGGCTACGTTTTTGACGTTCGGAAAAAGGTGGATAGACTGAATGTGTAGATGTATGGAAGAGGATTAGGGCCACTGTGGGGAAAATAAGGGAGTTCTGACTTAAATCTCAGAATTCTCAGAGCCCCCACACACACCGCCCCGACGCGAGCCGACGCCCGACGGCCTTTTGTCCGACGACTACATCGCCTCTCGTCGGACACAGTCGGCAGAAAGCAGTCGACTGCTGCCGACTACACAGCAGCCTGTTCGCTCTGCACTTGCGCGAGATGCAAAGTCTCCCTAACAACGGGCGGCGCTAGTCTCGTGCCAGTAATCCAAACATGAAAACAGGAAATGACAATCTAATCCTCTTCCGTAGATGCACGTGAACATGGTCTAATTTAGTTTTTCATCACTTGTTTTTGAACGTCAGCGGAGCCGACCTCTCGGCACAGCTGCTGTCATCGGTGTCTTCACCTTCACGTTCCTGAGGACACAGTGATACTAACATCACCATGCAGCGATGACAGCTGATTAACAGTGTTTTTATTTGCGAGTCAGAGCAACTTCGTGCTGAATTCATCACAGCACAACCGTAATCACAACACGGCCTCCTCCTCCTCCTCCTCTCCGTCTTTCTCTCCCATTAATCATAAATGACAAGATGAGCTGAGACCAGCTCACTCACAGATAAAACACAGTCGGTTCATTTGAAGAGAACGGTAAATGAACTGCACTGATTTACATTTACATTTTTCACGACCGAACACACACATACTCCACACATGATACATTCTGGCTTCAGTTTCTTGCCCGGGGACATGTGAACATGTGGACTGGAGGAGCGAGGATCAGACCAGCGACCCTCTGATTACCCTCTGGTTAATGGACAACCTGCTCTACCTCCACAGCCAGCTGTTACTCAATACAGACATTTATTTAGATTCAGGAAAAAACTAGAGAGGAGAGCAGAGGAGGAAGTGGGCGTGGCCCAGTGGGCGTGGCCATGACAATTGGCCGATCATCTCTGAATGAAGCTGTAAGGAAAATGAACAGGAAACTGAAAACTACAGTGATTCATTTATTTAACATTTGTTTTATTTTTAATATTTTAAATCCCTTCCATGTTTCTGAGCTGCAGTGTGTCTTGCCCTCTCTTTCATCACATGGTTCAGCAAACAACCCTTTAGCCTCAGGTCAACACACACACACACACACACACACACACACACACACACACACACACACACACACACACACACACACACACACACACACACACCTCAGTGATGCATTCATGCTATCATCAGACATTTAAAGAGACATGAGGAGTTTTGGAAAGCAAAGTGTTTTCACACTACATTTCCCATGAGCCTCCACGCGCATGGTAAAATTCTTGGACCGGTGCAAGACGGACGTCTTTCCAAGAATGTTTTCATTCATCAAGAATTAAAGGTGCATTGTGTGAGAATTACTCCCATCTAGCGGTGCGGTTGTAGATCGCAAGCAACTCAAGTCGTATTTTTCATGCTGCATTCACGTGAAATCGGTTAGATGGCAGACGGACGACAGCCGCTGCACGTAACGGCTTAAACAAGCCTCTATGTAAACAAGTGGTCCGTCAGCACGAGACAAAACAATACACGTGACAATATGTTGTCATGGCGATGTGGTATTGTTTACCTGACCCACGTTTTACCGTCTTTCTCTGGACTTCTGTGACTAAAATGACGTCTGGTTTGTTAGCGACGGCCGTCTGCCCGACTGCAGGTGAATGCAGCATCAGTGTAACGCTCCATTCCTCCTCACTGCGTTACCACGGTGACTTTTCACAGACGCCACCTCCACCTGAGCTCCAGTGTCTCCGCTGAGTTTCCGTGGTTTCCTACCGTCACGCTGCCACTGAAGGTAAAAACATGGAGACACCACATGGCAGCAGCACCGAGCTTACCCGCTCCATGGAGATATGAATGATATGAACGGCTCATTCAGAGCTGAAAGGAACACTTCACTTTGTTGATGGGGGTAATTAGCCTATTGATGAATGAAAAACGTACCTTCGAACGAAATAATTGATTTTCGTGAATAGATAACAAGAGAACTTACACAATGTCCCTTTAAAGTCAGAGGTTAGATACCGTCGTAGTTCCGACCATAAACGGCGATTAGGCGGTGTTATTATCATGACCCGCCGGGCAGCGTCCACGAAACTGAAAGTAAGGAAATGCTGGTCGGCTCGCCCAGCATTTCCACCAATTAAAATAACAAAATAACGATAGAGACAAAAAAATGGAGCCATTAACAAGTGTGGGTAGCGTAGATTCATCCACATTAATATGAGACTCTTTTATAACCAAATAGAAACTCCTCGTTGTCCCTTTAAGGTTTTTTTTGTTTGTTTTGCACAAGTAAGGAATCAATTGATCATCAGACACCAAAATGATTGATCTACTATTGGAGTTGATTTGAACAGATTTAGTTAAAGGTTCATGTGTGTGTGTGTGTGTGTGTGTGTGTGTGTGTGTGTGTGTGTGTGTGTGTGTGTGTGTGTGTGTGTGTGTGTGTGTGTGTGTGTGTGTGAGAATACAGTTGGTGTGTAACTGAAGCCACAGTGTAGCACCAGGTCAGTGACTAACGAGCCGAGCTGCTCCCAGTCGGCTCGTTATCTCGTTAGCGGAGATGGCGACGAGCAGGGATCCAGTTGTTTGGGCGTCTCGTTGATGCGATTGGTGCTCAGTACATTACAGGGTGACAATAACAAGCTCCGATTGGCTAATTGGTTAATGGAAGATGAATAGCCACTTAATTGACATGAAAAGCGTCCAATCACAGCAATTAATGTTAATTAGGAGGCATTTAGAGTGAGAGAAGGAGGAGAGATGAGAGTGTGAAAGGAGGCAGAGGAGGGAGGGGAAGAGAGTGACACATTTTATTGGTTTCACTCTAACCCTTTTTAGACAGGTGAAAGTCTCTTTCAGATTAAAAGTCTCCTTTTTTTCACACCCTGGAAACAGAGAGAGAGTTAAAGACGGAGAAGGACATAGAGAGAGAAGCTGCAACGACTATCAGTTCATCTGTAGCTGAAAATAAAAAGAATCTGTCAGCACAAAGAACAAGAGACAGAGCAGCAGCCACAGCTGTGCACAGACACTGGACTGTCCCACTGTTGTTACAGGCAGTGAACTAACCACCAAACATACTGTGTGTGTCATATAAATCCTGAACACCAAACCAGGTCTCCCCATCTGAACCACACCGAGCATCACTGAGTAAAAGTGGTGGTGTGTCCCTTTAAATAAGATGACAGTCAAGAGAACCTCCAGTCGTTACGGTGACAGCCAGTCATGTTTCCCAGCTCATCGTCTCTTCCTCCCCCGAGACGTTTCACACTCCGTCTTCCTCGGTTTTTTCCCAGTCGTCACTTTGATGTAAAATCGTGTGTTGTGTTTGTGTCGCCGCGGCGTCGCACTCACCTGTGACACACTCCGTCACAGCCCAGAGTGTTTGGAGAAATGTCGAGTGTTTGCCCAGAGACTCGGAGCTACGGTTGGCCTTTATCCCAAACACACACACACACACACACACACACACACACACACACACAGTCTCCACAGTCGCTGCTGGCGTCCGCTGTGCTCGGTCCACTTCCTGTGGCGCTAATGGTCTTCCTGTCAGTCACAAGGCAATTAATTACTGTGGTTACGCTCGTTAATAAAGGTTTCACTCCAGTGACAGACCCAATGACAGAAAGTGTGTGTGTGTGTGTGTGTGTGTGCGCCTGTGTATGTGTGTGTGTGTGTGTGTGTGTTTTTCCAGTAGCCCCAGGAAGTTCCAAAGCTTGGATCTGTCGCCAGCTGTTCATTACTGAACACACACACACACACACACACACACACACACACGGCGACAAAGGCAGATAGCTTATCACAGTCTGTCGTCACTGACTGAGAACAGAAGCACAGTAAGAGTGTGTGTGTGTGTGTTTGTTACAGTGTACAGTGAGACACACAGACTCTTAGTATGTTTCTCAAACTGATCCTCTCTAATCATTGCATTTATTTATTTAGGGGAGACACTAAAGGCAAAAACACTGTTTTTCATGCACAGATTTTGGGCTATTTTTCTTCCTTAACATGTCTTCTTTCAGAAAAGTCAAACAAAATGGTAGAACATCCACATTAAGGAGGTTATTTCACTTCATTTTGTCTATTTTATCAGTAGATTTCTCCTAAATTCACCTAAAGTTAACAGCTACTGTGACAAACTGTGTTGTGCCTGTTGTCTGACCCATGTCATGTCAGGTATCATTGTAAAGCTCTCTCTCTCCTGAACAATGGTGTAGGCTCCAAAAATCATCATCTCCTCCATATCTGCAACCAACTGTAAAAGTACGATTCACATTAACAATCTATGGAATTTTAGGCTTTAAAGGCTGTTTTCTCAAAATGAGTTTTTCCTCAGACTCTGGGTGCGAAATCTCCACTTCAGCAGCACTTACAGAAACCAAACCATCCAGTTTTATTCTGAAGGTTTTTACGGAGGGGATTGTTGATGTATCATTCACAGCCTGATTTATACAACATTCATAGTCACAGTTTCTGATGTGTGGTGATAACTTATTCCAGGAATCTGTTCCTCTTACAGAAACAACCATTAACCTTCCTCTTGTCGGCTTTCTGCTACCATCTATTTTGACCCGTGTTTTAAATCAGCTGTAAAACACACTAAAAACTGTTTTTTTCATCCAATTTGTTTCTCATCTCTTGGTTACATCGTTAGGCTTCTCTGTCCATGAAAAGGTTGGTTTTGCGCTTTTGATTTCAGTTTTAACTCTCATTATTGTTCTTATTATTATAACCGGGTCAAAATTGAGCCCAACAACACAAATATCGAAATTTTAACCAGCGCATTTTAGAATTTTGTGAATTATTTTGTTTCTTTGTTTTATTTTGTTAAAATAGAGCATTTAAAACTTTAAAAATGAGACAAACATCCATGAAGATCTGATAGCTGTCTAGGTCAAGAATATTAAACTTTTAAAAAAAACATTATAATAATTAAAATGAGGTGATCATAATCAGTATTTCTGTTAATTTAAATAGTGTTGTTTTTTTTAAATCCTTCATCATCATCATCATCTTCGATCCAAAAGGACAATGACAACATTTAAAGGAAAAAGACTGACACACCAACCTCTACCTCGTGTTGAGTGTGTTGAGTGTGTAGTAACCCCCCTTCCTCTCTCTCTGCAGGGCTGTCCTCAGATCCTCCCCACCTCTGACATCCTGGTCCCGGCTGGGATGGTTCGTCCAATCACGTTGCGAGCCCGTAACCTCCCCCAGCCTCAGTCGGGTCAGAAGAACTACGAGTGTGTGTTCAACATCCAGGGCAAAGTCCAGCGCATCCCGGCCGTGCGCTTCAACTCCTCCTGCATCCAGTGCCAGAACACCTCGGTGAGACTACACTACCCAGCATGCACTGCTGCTCCCATCACACACACTCACACTCACACACACACACTCACACTCAGATGAGACTAGTGAAGGTCACTCCCTCTGCTCTGAGACGGGAAGCATCAGCAAACACACACACACACACACACACACACACACACTGTTCCTACCTTCTATTGAAATATGGATGACATCATCATCGGTCTGGCTGCACCTCTCCACCCCAGTTGCCATGGCGATGTCAGGATGACAAGTCATTAGTTGGCATGACCCCCCCTGACCCAATGCATGTGAGTCTGGCCCCCAGAGGTCAGAGTGACCTCCAGAGGTCAGAGGTCAGAGTGGAGGTGGACAGCTGATATTGATGCGTTTGACTGGGATTCAATTATCAGAAATGCACACACACACACACACACACACCAACTGTTGTCTGCCCGCTTGCACTCATTTCCCGTCCTTCATCTGTCTTCCTGTCTATGCCCCCCCCCCACCACACACACACACACACACTGACATACCGCTACTAAATGCAGTCAGCAGCGAGCAACACACACACACTTACATGTAGCCTACACACAGATGGCCAGTGTGTGTCTGTCTGTATTTAATTAAGTTGCTAATCCCAAAGGAAATTGGCCATTTAGTACAACAACATACACACACACACACACACACACACACACACACCCACACACACACACACACACAGTATCCCTGCTGTGTTAACATTCTGCACACACATTGTTGTCCATTGAGTTTTCAAAATAAAAGCACAGTGTCGGTTTGTCCGGAGCTGGATTTACACTTTAACATGGTTTAGATGGAATGTAGAGGATTCAGTGGCGCTCAGCAGGTCTGAGGCTGGAGGATCAGGATCAGGATCAGGATCAGGATCAGGTCTGAGAGGGTTTCAGCAAATCCTTTTCAGTCCACTTATTGTATCTTTCTAGGTTTAGGTTTGTTAGTTGAAACATGATGACTAGGGGTGGGAATCACCAGAGGCCTGTGTTTCAATACGACATTATTGAAATATTAAAAATATTACAATATTTTGGAACATATTGCAGTTTCTTTGCTTTTTTCAATTGCAAATGATGTCTCCAAATGAAAACTTAGTTTTTTCTGTTCTTTTTTTTTCTTAAGTATATTTTTGGGGCTTTTTATTGCTTTTAATCGATAGCACAGTGGTGACATGCAGGAAAGGGCTGCCCGATGCGGGATTTGAACTGGGGCCGCTTGCAGTGAGGACTGTAGCCTCAACGTGGAAAACTTGGAAACGTTTTTTCTAATATAAACTTCTTAGTCTGTTCAGATCGATAGGCTATTTATTTATTTATTTGTTTGTTTATTTGAATGGGACAATGTACATGAATGGACATAACATGTAAATATGCCGGATTATAGCAAGATGCTAATTTCCCTCCGTAGTCCCAATAACATAAAAACAGTCTGTTCAGATGGATAGGCTACTTTCCATCTGCATATCAATACAACATTGCCATGCAAAATATCGCGATACTACGATGTACTGATATTTCCCCCACTGGCCTGATCTGCTGTAACACCATTAATAAACTGAGGCTGAACACTGCTGGTCTGGGGGAGGTAGTTAGCTTAGCTTAGCTTAGTTTAGCTTAGCTTAGTTTATCTTAGCATAAAGACTGGAGGCAGGGAGAACTGGTTTGTTGTTTTCAGCTGTGTTGCTGTGGTGTGAATGTCAGCCCCTGTGGCCTCGGCCTGATGGATGATGGTGTGATGAAGTTCATGTGTGGAAGCAGAGAGCTGAAAGATGAAAGCTGGATGTGAACAGACAGAGGGTGGTAAATGACCTCATATCATTCCCCTCCACCTCTTATCCCTCCATCTTTCCTTCCATTCAGTCTTAGGGCGTGTTACTCTTCTTCCTCCCTCCCTTTCTCTTTCTTTCTCTTCTTCCTCCTGCTCCCTTTTATATTTTTCCTCATCTTCTTTCCTGTTTTCCAAACTCATGTGCAGAACTGATCCCATGTGACACAATAATATAAGAGCTAAGAGCCTGTAAAGCACCAATAGACAACCCCCACCCCAAAGGAGACTATAGTTGACTTGACCACTGCTCCATGTAGACAGGTCTCTGAGGACTGGACGTTTTACTATTGTTTTGTTGTTGTGCTCATTATTTTACAAAGAGACCCTGTCTGTTTCCACGATGCTGGTGGCTGATCGATAACTCTGATTCAATCCAGTATTGACAGGGTTTGCTCTTCACAGTGCAGCCAGGCCTGAGTTTTACATTAGTGTCATTTATTAGCGTGGTTTATGAGCAGTGAGCCTGAGCTGTGAACCCGAGCAGCAGCAAACATCAGTGTTTGTCCGACGACAGCGACGCTTGATGAGGCCTCTGTGTGTGTTGTCCTCCTGTTGTCGGACACACACACAGTCGTTTTTCACCACCTACGCAGCCTTGTTTGGGAGTTGTCACTGCTGTTAGCCGCTGCTCCTCGCCGGCGTCTGCGTGGTGTTAATTAAACAAGTACACCACACCGGGATGTGAGTCGCATAGAAATTCACATCAGAGTGGTGAAAATGTCCACTTAGTCGGAGCTGGTGTAACACTGATGAAACAACACACGCCTCTGACAGGAAACACCTGGCTGCAGGTGTTAGAGCGCCATGGCAACAGAACCTGGTGGACATGAAGGGAACTGCAGCCGCTCACACGTCAGCTCCCACTGGAAGTGACTGCATAGATATATATACTGACTAGATGCCGCATTCCCAGGCAACTCTATTGAGTGGAATACGTTAACGCGGCCGCCATCTTGGTACGGGCCCGGGGAAGCCGTGTCTACTTACTGCACTCAGGGCCGTTGTATAGGGGAGAAAGGTGATGATAACTCTAGGGGCCCAGCGCCCAGTGGGGCCCATAAAAAACCCCAGTAGTCTAATCTTAGTATGACTGATTTATTCTGCATAAGACCCTGACTAATACTCATAGTACACTGTAAAAACTCTAGTCAAAGCTAATCTCTTTCCACTTAAAATAAGACTCATAACCTAAATATTAACTTTTTTTTCGATCATTTTCACTTGTTTCAAACAAATTTTCACTTGAAATAAGTAGAAAAATCTGCCAGTGAAAGCATGTTTTTTGTGCTTGTAATAAGGAAGAAAAACTTGCTCCACTATCAGATTTTTTCTACTTATTCCAAGTGAAAATATGCTTGAAAGGAGTAAAAAGTGTCTAAAAACAAGCTACTTTTAATATGATGTGTCTTATTTTAAGTATAATGAGATTTGTTTTGACTAGGAATTACATTTTGACTAGAAATAAGACAAATATTCTTGGTAAGATACTTGAGTTTTTGCAGTGTAATGCTGCATTAGTATCAAAACAAAGTAGGCTAAATAATACATGATAAATTATCATGTATTATTTAGTTTTTCTTAGACTACGTATGTATTATCATTGATAATACATACGTAGTCTAAGAAAAAAAAAAGTGGAAAAGTTAAGGGAAGGGGCCCACTTTAGTATTCTTTAAGGGGGCCCAGAATTCCTAGCAACGGCCCTGACTGCACTAGTCAACAGAGGCAGACGTCTATCAACTATTAAAATCGCCATAACTCACTGATTATTCAACCGATTTTCAAGCCGTTTGGTTTATTATAAATGTCAGACATATATTTATTCTTTTTTTTAATGTATTAAACATATACTTAGATACTCAGACACACACCCACATGCATAAATACACTGAAATTTGTTCTACAAGGGTCTGACCGGGTCTGACTGCTGGTCAGACGTTTATTATGTCTATGGTCAGAACCCCGGACCAAGATGGCGGCGCTATTGACGTACGCTGAGAAGCAGAACGTGGCATCTAGTCAGTATATATACTGTATCTATGAAGTGACTGAAGGAAGAAAATTCGGACACACAAACACACTCGCACGCCCCTGCTGCTGTTGCCAGGCACCTCTGACTCCATAGCGACAGGCCTAGCGACAGGGCAGGGGTTACCATGGGGATGACGGATCCACACACACTCTCCGACAGTGTCCACCAGCGTTGTGACATTAAGACCCAGCAGGAGGGTGAGAGAGAGAGAGAGACTGTTAAAATAAATAGAGAGGAAGGGGAAAAAGAAATATGGAGGAGTAAAAACAACACAGAGGAGCAGGGATTAAGATCGACGTGACTTTATTGTCCCGGCGGGAGAAATATTTCCCAGTGAATTACACAGAATAACAAACCAAGTAACACATAACATAGATCACACAGTCACCTCACAGCCACACACACACACACACAGGGGGGAAACTTGATGAAGACAGAGAGCGAGGCAGGTTTCTGCTGCTCACAGCTACACACACATGAAACTCTGGAGAGTCCCAACTCAACAGTGTGTTCGCACAAAAAACAGAAACAGTGTGAACCTGGTTGTGTTATATATTGTGTCACCTCCCACTCTGAGACAGGAGAGACACTCTTTAACATCTGCTTGTGTATCGATCATACACTGTAAAAAAAAAAGCTGCTGCACTGTTGCCGGTCACCCACCTGTCACTCAAAGTGGCCACGCCTTCTGTTATACATAACTAAGCCTACTAAATAATAGGCTAACTAAATAAAATTTCAAGTTATATACTGATGAATTGTCATAAAGGAGGAAATTAGCTCAAGAGACCAAAAATGTTTTAATTTTAACCTGAGAGTGTGTGAGGGCTGAGTCATCCCCCTTGTGGACTGAGCTGGTTCCAGTGCTGGTTCGGAGCCAGAGCCTGATTAAGCACCAATTCTTTGCTTTTCGACCACTTAAGCACCAGCTCCTGGTTCTCAAAACTGGTTCCAGACAGGCATCAACTGCTTGCTGGGCTGGAGCCAAGAACCAATGACATCAGGGGCGGGGGGCGGGGTTACCTGACCAACAGGACCACGGCAAAGATAGGCTACACATAAGTTGTGTTTCCACTGAAGGAACTTCGGGGTAATTTTACGGGGCGAAGGCCATTGGTGCATCATGTCTCCACTGCAGGAATCACCCCTGAAGGGTCATCTACAGGAACTTTTACTGGGGCCAAAGGAGTTCCTGCCTCACGTATGATAGTAGTAGTAGTAGTAGTAGTAAAAGAGGTATGATAAGTGGACAGAGAACTATGCAATCGCATGGTTAAGCAACCATTAAAACAACTTTTTTTAAAACCAGTATTATTGTAAAGCATCTATACAGCTGGAAAAACAACAGTGAAAAGAAGAGCAGTGAAGAAAAGGTCGCACAACGATCGCACGATGATCGAAACTGTTGCATGTTGCCTCAAGAGTCCTTAAGGGTCCTGGTCTGCAGTGGACAAATTCATGCAAAACTGCTGATGCTTGTTGCCTTCAGGGACAGTTTTTCAGCAAGCAGACTCTGTATTTATCTCTAAAACAACTCTGTCTCTTAACGGTCTGTTATTATCACATAGCGTGGTGAATGTGCAGGTCACAACTTGTCCACCAGAGCGTTTGGGAGTTGTTGGATTGTGTATTTAATGAGTTTGATGAGGGAAACCAAGAAATTCTATTAGCCTCCGTAGCGTAGCTCTGAGCAGCTCACGGCTCTGCTCCACCATTCTAAAAATAGTTCACACCGACAATTAAAGGTGACAAACCTACTGCTAAAACTATAGGGATTATGGGAATGGGCTATTTTGCCAAAATGTTGAACTATCCCTTTAACCCAATCATACCGTAATCCTAATCTACTCTTAACCCAAGTATAACCTGATCCTAACCTGGCCATAGCTCATCATAACCTGACTACTCTAACCAGACCTGAACCCCAGAGATCACCTGAGGACATTTTCATTCTGCTCTGACTCTGGAGGAGGAGTGTCAGACTTCGTGCTTTTTGTTGTATCGTGAGTGTGTGGAGTGTGTGTGTGCATGTGTGCATGTTCAGGCACAGCAGGACGGTGAATTGTGTGTGTGATCTGCCACAGCTTCAGACGTCAGGTTGGAGCTGCACTGAGCTGCGTTCAGGAGAGCTCTGCCACTGTAAGAGCTGAGAGAGAGATAAGAGCTGCTTTCACCAGCATCACCTCTGATCAGGCTGCTCAACTGCATGTGTGTGTGTGTGTGTGTGTCTGTGTGCACTGCTGCGTTCAGTAGCCTAAGTTATGATGCTGCTCTCTTGGGCTCAGCTGGCTGCTTTTAATGGAAATTCAGGGCATTAGACACACACACACACACACATCTCTCTTCTTGGTCGTCCACATATTTCAGCTGTGTGGTCATCATTCTAACACACACACACACACACACATGCACATACACATACACGTACCCACGGCTGCAATTAATAAAGCGTTGATATTAAAATGATCTTTTCTGCAGAGCCGCAAGAACGACCACATTATTCATTACCCTGTGTGTGTGTGTGTGTGTGTGTGTGGCTGTGAGGACGTAAAATGCAGTAAACTCTGGTCAGATGGTGAAGTAGTTTTTGCTGAGGAAGGAATATTGAGCTGAAATTGCAGTGACTTGATGAAATTTGTTAATTTTGTGTGTGTGTGTGTGTGTCTCACCATATTTTTTATTGTAGCAATTTTGCATAAGTCAGGTTATATAGCTTCCACCTCTTAACTAAGAGTGTGTGTGTGTTGTGTGTTAATGAAATGAGCAGGAGGCCAGAGTCAGTGAGACACATTGATTTTCAATCTTTCAGAAAACACAACTCCTCTCTACTTTCACTGATTCTTTGTATGTGTGGTTGTGCAAGTGTGTGTGTGTGTGTGTTGGGTGTCAGATTATCTGGTGCCATTCGAGTAGCGCTGACATATTCAGGACACAGCCTCTCTCTGCCTTTTCACCAGCAGTGGGGATGATGAGTTGTGTCGTTCATTTTGCAAAGGCTGCACACGCGCGCACACACACACACACACACACACACACTCTCACACACACACAGTTATATTTTTTGTTCCATTAACACCCCACTGTTTATCTAGGATGAGACCTGCAGGTAGATCAGGTTCCTATCAGCTCTAAACCCATTATGTTGTTTCTCTGACTGCTTTTTGTTGGTTACTATGGAGACTTGCAGCCGCCATGACAACACTGGTCTGCTCCGTGTGTTTTCCATCCCTCTTTTTCCTCAGAGCATGCTTAAAGAGTTTCACTGTTTTCAGGCTGAAACGAATGATTATTTCATTACTGATTAATCTGGCAATTATTGTTGTATTATTATTTTTGTGAATCATTCAGTCAATGAAATGATCAGGAACATTTCCTGTGTAACAGTAAATCTTGTCATGTCAGGGATCAAAATATTTGCTATATCCTCCATTTTTATTTAAAGGTCCATGTAATATAGGTAGATGTCCATATGTTATTTGATTAAACCTTTAAAACCATCCGTCAGGACCTCTGTGACTTTGTGATGTCACAACAAAGCAGTCAGAGCTCTCAGCCATGCTCCGCCCAGCTGGACCCTCCAGTGGGAAGCTGCTTTATGTTTTTGTTTTTTTGGTTCTCAACTCCACATCACTGGAAAAGAGGAAATATTGGACTTTTTAAAATTTTTCTGAAAAGTGACTTAATCATCAAATAATCAAATATTACAACTCTACTAGGGTTGACCCAAAAAAAATCGAAGCTTCGAAGCTTCGTTCGTTGCCATGGTAATCGATCATGAAGTCTGTGATCGATTGTTTTTTTTTCTTCCTTTTTTCCTTTTTGACACCGGTTCTCATCTGCAATTGTTACATTAAAATGAGTAGGCGACTTGGCATCCTGGAAACCTGCCTGATTTTGGAGATATGCAGTGTTTGTTTGCCACTACTTTCATTGTTTCCGCTACGATCGCCCCCTTATGTCCGCGAAGCTTCGATTATCAAAATATGATAATGGGGTCAGCCCTAAACTCTACCTACTGTCCCCTTGAGACAACGTTATATACTTAAACTGAAGCTGAGAATAATTTATGTAGGAGGATTATGTGATGATGGAGCAAGGTTGTTAAGTCTGTTAGCATGTAGCATGTTAGCTCCAGTGAGCAGCTGCAGGTTGAGCATATTGAGCTGTGCCATGAGGGCCAAATCATAAAGATACGTTTTGAAATAATTTAGCCAGTTCAGCCTTCGTGTCCGTATTGAAAGAGTGGCTTCTCTTCCTGGCTCCCATACATAGACAATACAATTCTGATACATTATCAATACACTTGTACCGTGTACTGCTTCTCTTATTAAACATGCAGACTTTTATTCTTGCTGTGTTTTTTAAATAAGTTGCCCTCAGCTCCCAGTTTACTTTGTCTCCGCTGATTCTTCTTAATTAAATTTCTTTCCCTCTGCATGATGATAATTAACACAGAATTGAATTCTGTTTCCCAATTAAAAAGTGTCAAACTCTTTAACCGTCTCTGTGTCTCTGCAGTACTGGTACGAGGGCGACGAGGCCGGAGACCTCCCCGTGGATTTCTCTATCGTCTGGGATGGAGACTTCTTCATCGACAAACCTGCGTCTATGAAAGGTAAAAATCATCATCATCATCATCATCAGTCAACACAAACCTGATGTCTGATGTCTATATATGAAATCTATTAGAAACAACTTTAAATGTATATCCACATATACAGAATTTAATTTAGCAATATTTAATATAATATATGCAAGTATAAAGTGATGATCTTGCATGAATTGCAATAAAAAAAACTAAATGAATGATTAAGAGATATGTTATTCCATACAAAAATCATACAGATATTCAGATGAACATTTTACAGTGTATGTTTCATGTTAAACTTATATAACTATGTATTTATGGGAAAATATCTCCTGACAAGTGACAGATATGTCATATAATTCACTCTGTATGGGTACAAGCAGCCGCCATGAGGATTGATAATCAATCGATCAACAAAACTGATTGTGTGTTGTTGTTGTTGTTGTTGTGACTGTCAGCTTTGCTGTATAAGTGCGAGGCTCAGCGCTCCAGCTGCGGTCAGTGTCTCAAAGCTCCCGCCACCTTCGAGTGCGGCTGGTGCACTGAAAGCAGGAAGTGCCTCCTGCACCAGCACTGCCCCTCCCCGGAGCAGAACTGGATGCACCACGGCCGACACAACCTGCGCTGCAGCCACCCGCGCATCTCCAAGGTCAGGGACTCACTCCGGGGTCCAGTCTGTGTGTGTGTGTGTGTGTGTGTGGTCCGGCTGCTCTCTGTCCAGTCCGCTGTGTTATCAAAGACCAATACTCATCTGCAGGGCCGTTGCTAGGAATTCTGGGCCCCCTTAAAGAATACTAAAGTGGGCCCCTCCCCCTAACTTTTCCAGTTTTTTTTTTTTTTTTAGACTACGTATGTATTATCATGTATTATTTAGCCTACTTTGTTTTGATGCTAATGCAGCATTACACTGCAAAAACTCAAGTATCTTACCAAGAATATTTGTCTTATTTCTAGTCAAAATGTAATTCCTAGTCAAAACAAATCTCATTATACTTAAAGCAGAAGTAAGCGATCCGGTCGTTTTGGCTAATGCTGCGTTCCAGGCAGGCTTTTGAAACCGTAAATTACAGCTTCAAGTCACGACTTACGACTTTGTAGCGTTCCAGGCAACCCACTCGTGTTTTTCCGACCTGTTTTACCTGTGAAAGTCACTATAACGGCCACTCGTAACTTCCGACCCGTGAACTCGTACCAGATCGAACTGGTACGACTTCACAGGTCGGAAAAACACTAGTTACGGGTTGCCTTGAACGCACCATAACGTCTTGTCAGCCGATGGAGTTAGCAGCCCCCGCCCTCGTCATGGATCTATTGGTCCTCGTCCCTACGTCACCACATTCAGGCGCATCCCTTGGCTGCACACACAGCCCTTTATGACGTTCTCTCTCCTCATTGAATAAAACTTGTAGGATACGAGAAAAGTTTTCTCCTCGGCTCAGAGCAGAGCAGAGTGACTGACAGACCCGTGTTTCGATCCAAACACTCTATGTAAGTGATTGCTGTCGGAAGATAGAGCTATTTAAGACTTGTATTAACACAAAAATATTGCTTACTTCTGCTTTAAAATAAGACACATCATATTAAAAGTACCTTGTTTTTAGACATTTTTTACTCCTTTCAAGCATATTTTTACTTGGAATAAGTAGAAAAAATCTGATAGTGGAACAAGTTTTTCTTCCTTATTACAAGCACAAAAAACATGCTTTCACTGGCAGATTTTTCTACTTATTTCAAGTGAAAATTTGTTTGAAACAAGTGAAAATGATCTAAAAAAAAGTTAATTTTTAGGTGATGAGTCTTATTTTAAGTGCAAAGAGATTAGCCATTTGTACAAGAAATAAGACAAATAGTCTTGGAAAGATGTTGAGTTTTTACAGTGTACTATGAGTATTAGTCAGGGTCTTACACAGAATAAATCAGTCATACAAAGATTAGACTACTGGGGTTTTTTATGGGCCCCACTGGGCGCTGGGCCCCTAGAATTATCATCATCTTTCTCCCCTATACAACGGCCCTGCTCATCTGGTCTGTTGGTCCTCTCCCCCCACAGATTAACCCTCTGACAGGACCGCGGGAGGGGGGCACGCGGGTGACCATCGAAGGGGAGAACCTGGGTCTGCAGGTGAAGGAGATCGCTCACGTCCAGGTGGCGGGGGTCCGCTGTAACCCTGTCCCTCTACAGTACATCAGTGCTGAGAGGTCAGTGTCTTTTTGTCATTGTGTTTTGTTTTTGTTTTGTTTATTTAGATCCCCATTAGCTTTTGCCACGCAGCAGCTATTCTTCCTGGGGTCTTTTCATCTTCATAAATGACAAATACAAACCATTAACACATAACACATACTTAACTCATTGAGTGCCGCGCTCCTTTCCAAAGTTTTAGTCAAGTGTACCGGCAATTTAGACCATTTTTGACGATTTCTGTAGAGCCACAGTGTATTCTATATTATTGCCACCAACACATACTGTAGCTCATTTGAAAGGTGAAACTTTATGCTTCAAATGGCCACAAACCGTTTGTTTCTACGTGCCTCCGTTCCTGAGAAAACTCAAGCTAAACATGGCTGGGTTTCACCAAAATCCCTGCTTTTTTTCTAGAAAAGGAGATAGAGCGTCTTTTATGAAAGGTGCTCTGTTTGTGTTAAAGTGTCTATTTTCATAATTTAAAAAAAAAAGCAAAAAATGTAAAATTACGTTTTTGGCACTCAACGCATGGGAACGAAAAACGAGAAATTACGTGGTTGGCACTCAATGAGTTAATACATAAAAACAAAAATACATACAGAAAACACATACTTAATACATACACGTATAAACAAAACATCCAAGACAAACACTTAACTATATTACCCGCTCCTACATTGAATCACTACACAACAACGATGCCAAGACCCAATTTACAGATATACTAATGGTCAAAATTACGATTAAAATAATAATCTCTTAGTTTCATTTTAAAACTAACCATATTTCTTTGTTGTATAACATAATTGGGAAGGGCATTCCACTCCTTCATAGCTCTATATAATACTGTACCTTGAGAGAGTGCCCTGGGTAAAATAAAATAACCTCCAGCAGCATGTCCAGTTGAGTAATTATGTATGTTTGAACTAAAAGATCATTTTCTATACAAAATATATGGCATTTTAGTTGTTATAATATTTCTAAGAAATACCATCAACAAATATGACAATCTGTGCTTAACATCCAGCCAACCAAGACTGGCATGCATTTTCTACACTTAAGTGCAACATGTGCTGCTTTATTTTGTATAAGTTGCAGTTTTCTGATGTTGGCTAGTGAGGTATTGGACCAAACAACTGTACGATAATCCAATAATCCAATGTGTGTGTGTAACTGAGTGCGTGGGAGGTTCTGACTCTTCCTGTGTGTGCAGGATCGTGTGCGACATGGCCGAGGCTCTGCTCCCTCACTCTCCAGGCGGTCCCGTGGAGCTCTGCATCGGGGTCTGCAGCGCCGAGTACCGGACCCTCTCCACCCAGACTTACTCCTTTGTGGTGAGTGTCAGAGAGAGAAGAAAAAAAAAAAAGAACCGGCTTCTGCGTTTCCATGGACTCGGTAACCAGGTTACTGTCAGCGTTACCTCCAGCTGCTGTAACGTCATGTCCCTGTATCCACCCAGCTGCGTTTGTAATTGGCTTTTTATACGTGAGAGGGACGAAGACAGAGAGAGTGTCGGTGTGACAGCAGCACCGAGGGATGAGAGGACAGATTATTACAGGCTGATTAGACTCTGGCTCGTAGGAGGAAGTAAACAAGCTGTTATTACTGCTTTGTTGCCGGAGCAGAGTCACACTGTCACCGCTGTTGTACAGGATTTCACTTGTTTCTCTCCCTGTAGAACCTGATAACATAGAAATGCTGCTGGAAGTAACATTAGAATGTAAAAACCTTCGATCTGCTGCTCTTAATAGACTGGAAACACAAGATTCTTCTGTACAAAGTTTATTTCACTTAAGTTCTCAGGAGAGACACCAGGGACCAGTAAAGACCAGCGTCTGCCTGTAGCCCGCTGCTGCTGTTGGCTTTAATTACACAGCACATAGACTATAAAAAGAAGTGGGCGTGGCCTCTGTGACATCACACACAGGCTCCCAGGAGTAATGGATTACATGTAACACCGTTAAGTAATTGCAATACAAAAAAAGGGTAACACTTTAGATTGGGTAACACATATTCACCATTAACTAGGTGCTTATTAATATGCATATAAGTAGCTTTCAATTTATTTGAGGTGGGACAGTGCATGTTCATGAACGAAGCATAAAATCGTAAACAAGCCGGATTTTAGCCACAGGCTAATTTCCATCTGTTGTCCCATACATAGATGTTCCCTAGTACAAATACAGTAACAATAAAAAACAAAAGCATGTTATAAAAAAGCAGCATTCAGTTTACAGTGCTTAAAAGTCCTGGTAGTAATATCTACTAGTAGAAGCTGTGTTACAATGATAGGCCTAAAGATATAGATTGATCGATTGATTGATTGATATAGATAGATTGATTTTATTTGGACCTAACCAACTCACGTATCCCTCCGCCCATGGTTAGCGCCCGCCGATCAGCAGTTGGTTAGGTCCAAATAAAAACTGTGTTTTTCCTGCACTTTGAGGGGCTGGAAAAAAATTATATTATAGTGAACAATGGAGCTGTGTATTTTTTTTTCAGGTAAAACCTCTTTTAGGCCGTGAAAATAGGCCATTTCTTTGGGTCCGTTCACAACAATGTATGTTGTAAATCTCTGGGCAGGGCTATGGGCTGGCGTTGCTAACGGGAGGAGTGCAGAGAGTCTTCTACTGCAATTAAAGTACTTAGGGGCTATTTGTAGATCATACAACCCCACTTTAAAAAAATGCTACTATTCCTTTAAGATCAGAGTGAGCTGCTCCACTGTTGCCGTCTTGGTGGTGTCTGACTCCGCCCCCCACTCCCAGCTCATCCACACATAGACAAAAAGGAGGGGCTTGATATTTCAGTTCATGGTTTGTGGCGAGCATACACTCCCCACCTGACAGTCGAAGAGGCCACATCATCAATTACACATAACTTAGTCTGATAAAATGTAAACTGGTGAGTTACACACAGTAAAGAATTCACTCATACTAGTGGCCGTTAGAGGAACTACAATGTTTGGTGCTTCAGTGCATTTTTCAGCTCCAGAGGTCGGTGCTTGATTCAGACATTAATATGTTTTGTTACATGTCACAGCGAGGTGTGTTTAAGTGTTCAGAGAGTAATGAACTCCTTGTACACCCTCTTCCTCCTCTTCCTCCTCCAGAGCCCCAGTTTCAGTCGTGTTCGTCCAGAGAAGGGTCCCGTCTCCGGGGGGACCAGGCTGACGGTGACTGGTCGACATCTGGACGCCGGCAGCAGCGTCACCGTTTTTATCGACAAGGAGGAGTGTTTGTTCGTCAAGTCAGTTTGGATCCAATCACTCCGATCGATCAATCAGTTTAATTCAGATATTGTTTAGGAATGAAGATGTGTAATGTATCTCTCTCCCCCCTCCTCCCCTCTGCCAGACGGACCAATCGGGAAATAATCTGCATTACCCCCGCCTCCGTGTCAGGATCTGGCCCCGCCCCTATCCGCCTGATGATTGACAGGGCTGAGGTGACGAGTTCAGAGACCAAGTACATCTACACAGAGGACCCAACCATCACCAGCATCGAGCCCAACTGGACCATCCTCAAGTAAATACTCACACATCCAGACATCCATCCTCCCCAGGACTAATCAATCAATCACAGTATTGATCTGTAACCCGTGTGTTTGTGTGTCTGTTTGTGTGCACAGTGGCAGTACACCGATTACAGTGACAGGAACCAACCTGCTGACCATCCAGGAGCCGAAAGTCAGAGCCAAGTACGGAGGAGTGGAAACCAACAATGTAAGAACTGGAACACCACAACCATAGAAACACCTGGTCCTGGTCACACCTGGTCCTGGTCACACCTGGTCCTGGTCACACCTGGTCCTGATCACACCTGGTCCTGATCACACCTGGTCCTGGTCACACCTGGTCCTGATCACACCTTGTCCTGATCACAACTGTCTTCTCTCCCCTTCAGTTCTGTTCAGTGGTCAATGACAGCACCATGATGTGTATGGCCCCTGGTCTGGTTTACGGTAAACCCAACCCACCAGAGGGGGCGCTGCGGCCTGACGAGTTCGGCTTCATATTTGACCAGGTACACACACACACACACACACACACTTAGATGCTGTAACTTTAACTATCAGCAGCTATAGGACAGCCCCATGTTTGACAGCTAACTGTGACTGGACACTTTCAGGTATGTCCTTCAGTTTTTCTGCTCTAGTCCGGTCTTCTTCCAACTGTTTGGCCTCAACAGTCGAGCAGAGAGCACATTAAAGGTCCAGTGTGTAATGACTGTCAAAGTTTACTGGCAAAATCTGAATATACTGCCCATTAATATATTGTTATAAGTGTATAATCGCTATACTGTAATATAAAATTGGTTTGGTTTTTGTAGCCTTATAATCATTCTTTTATATAACAAGGGTCTTGCTTTAGAGAGCATCGCCATCTTGCTCCGCCATGTTTGAACGGAAAATGTGTGCTGGCGAGTGAGTGTGTGAGCGCTGAAATCTAGAATCTGAATGCTGGATGCCACGGTTTTCCCCCATTTTCCACACTGGACCTTTAAAGGGATAGTTCAACATTTTGGCAAATTGGCCCATTGATGAGGGAAACCAAGAAATCCCTTTAGCCTCCATAGCGTAGCTCTGAGCAGCTTGCTGCTCCGCTCCACCGTTCTACCCTGAGTTTTGCCTCACAGACTTCACTAGTTGAGCCTTCCTTAGCTACTGCTGGACATAATTCCAGCATATTTCTCCTCGTATCAGTTTCTCATTAAAACTAAACATGACTTTGTTGAAGGTTTCTTACAATGATTACAAGAATGTTTTTTTTTCTTGTTGTTGTTTACAACCAAGAAATGGTGAGTTGTAATATAAACTTTTATGAATAAATAAAAGTTGTAACATAAATGCTCTTGTCCCGCCCAGGTGTCTTCACTGCTGGTTCTTAACTCCACTCCCTTCATGCACTACCCCAACCCGACCTTTGACCCCCTGGGGAACTCTGGGATCCTGGAGGTCAAACCGGGGTCACCCATCATCCTCAAGGTGAGAGGAAACACAAAACACACATGAGGTTCAGAAGATGGGGCTCTGTCTTATGAGACGGTATTCCTACATGGTGTGTGTTTGTGTGCAGGGTAAGAACCTGATCCCCCCCGCCCCCGGGAACAACCGCCTGAACTACACGGTGCTGATTGGAGAGTCGCCCTGCCTGTTGACCGTGTCAGAGAACCAGCTGCTCTGTGATTCGCCAGATCTCACAGGGGAACAGAGAGTCATGGTGAGTGACGAGAGCCTTAGTCCCGCCTCCTTTTTTTTTAACCACCCTGGTTCACACACACACACACACACACACATCATGCAACACTGAAAGAAAGAAGAATCTTCATCACAGATCAACAGAAGAATGAGAGGGGAGGGGGAGAGGAATGAGAGTAATAGGTAGTAAAAGGAGAATAAAGGAGTAGGAGGGCAGTTATTGAATAAGAAAGAAATGGAAGGAAATGAGGAGTGGAGAAAGGAAAAGGAGAGAAAAATAAGGAGAGAGAGAGAGAGAAATAAAGTAAGACAGACAATAAAGAATGATTGAAATGAAGGAAAAGAGGAAGAAATGAGAGGAGGAGAGGGAAGGAAGATTAGAGGTCAGGGAGGGAAAGAAAGAAAAACATGGATAAGAGGTTGATGGGACATGGAGTGGTGAAGAAAGGGAGGGATGGCAAGAAGAGAAAAAAGAAAATGAAGGAAAAGCTGTGAGAGGAGGAGGAAAGGAAGAAAGGAATGAAAAATGGGTAGAGAAAAAAGAGGGAGGGGGAGGGGGAGGGGGAGGTCTTTATAAAGGTGAAAGTCATTAAGTGCAGCCGGAGGGAGTCATGGGTAATTGTCTGATATCACACATCAGAGGAACCCACACGCGCACGCACGCACACACACACACACACTGGTGTTCAAAGTAAAGTCGGTATCAATGAACAGCTTTTCCTACAAGACAAACTATTGATACATTATTAAAAGTGATGATTATTAATCGATTGGGGTGATGATGTAAGAGCTTCCTCTGTCTCATCAGCTCGTCTTTTATTCATATCAACAGTTTTATAATCGATACTCAACCTGCAGACAGGAAACGCTTCAATAAAACATTCATACAACAAAAGACTATTAATATAACAGATAATATAAAAGAAAGTAAGTAGGCTATGTGCGTCTATAGTCTATGTATGTGTGTCCAGATTCTGACATTCAAAATAAAACACTTTCTTGGCGGAAATGTCCATATTATGTGAAAAGGTCACATGTACAGACAGTGGAGGTTTAATGGTACCAGTGTTAATTTCGTCAGACGAGACGAGACGAAAAATATTCGTCAACAATGGGTTTTTTCATGACGAAAACGAGACGAAGACGAGACGAAATCAATGCCCTTAAACACTGACTGTGACGAAATTAACACACATTTTTTGTTGACGAAAAAAGACGAGACGAAATCCACTTAAAGTGACAACGAGGAGTTTTGGAAAAGCGAAGCGTTTTCACACTACATTTATGAGCCTCCGCGCGCACCGTAAAATTATTTTGACCGGCGCAAGACAGACTCATGTTTTCATTCATCAAGAATTAAAGTCAGAGGTTCAAAGAGGTTCACATACCGTCGTAGTTCCGACCATAAACGGCGATTCAGCTGCGTTATTCTCATGACTCGTTGCAAAACCGAAAGTAAAAAACGCTGGTCGGCTCGACCAGCATCTCCGCCACCACTAATAATAACAAAATAACGATAGAGACAGAACGATATATTTATCGAAAATGGAGCCATTAACAAGTGTGGGTAGCGGAGATTCATCCACATTAACGTGAGACTTTTTTATAACCGAATAGAAACTCCTCGTTGTCCCTTTAATCAAATAAAAACTTAATAAAATGTATCTTTTCTTTCTGGTCGGTCGCTTCTGCGCTGTGTCCGTGTGTGTGTTCATCTCTGTTTAGATTATGACAAATAGCCGACATAAACGCACACACAAGCTGGAAAGTTGGCTCATCTGACAGCTGTCAATAATGACAGCTGTCAGATGATCCTTGTGGGATGAGTGAGAAAAAGACTAAAATGAATCTACAGTATAGGTTTGAGTAGATTAGTTGTGATTAACATTACTGTCAATCTGCTTTCAAAGACTAAAAAAAGACTATTGACTAAAACTAGACTAAAATGCTTTGGATTTTAGTCGACTAAAACTAGACTAAAATGCCAAGACTTTTTGTCGACTAAAATGTGACTAAACAAAAAAGAATACAAGCTGACTAAATATGACTAAAACTTATAAGGGCATTTGACACAAGACTAAGACTAAAACCAGAAATAGCCGACAAAATTAACACTGAATGGTACAGTTAGTGAATATGTGAGCCCGGTGTTTTCAGTCTTGTTGGGTGTAGTCTATTCTTCGCCCCCTCCTCGCTCCTCCGTTACCCACAAACTGATGGAGGTCCACCGTCGTCGAGGCGTCTCCTCTCCAGCCTCTTAAATGTGTCTCGGAGGGGAGGAGGAGTGAGGAGAAGGAGCCGAGGAGTCTGGAGGCTCCCGGTGGAGCTGCCAATCAGGAACCTTTTACTTCTTATTCTGACTTCATTGAATATTTTGGCAGAACATTGAGCTATATTTCATTTCCAGTAAACCATACTCTCAGTCTTTTTGTTACTAGGGTTGAACATGTGGCTCATGGGAATAAAGTGTATGTTCTTGGTGATTGGCCGTGGATCCATATGACTATGTAGTGGTTGTAGTTGATGGTGGGACAACGTTGCCTACACAGAGATACAGATTATTGCCTTTACACCGTTTGGAAGTTGACACTAACATAGCAGGTAAAGATATTAAAAAATGTGTTTCATTTATGTATAAAATGTTATTGAAGTTGTCCAGCTGTGGTTCAGCAGGGGCAACGTTTAAATGGGAGCAAGACCTTGGTGTGGTATTTAAAGATGAAGAGTGGAAATTAATTTGTCAAAATAGTCAGACATTCTCATTCAACAGTCGTCATAGACTGCAACAATTGAACCTGATTCATCGAACATACTATACACCACAGCGTCTTAACAAAATGAATCCAGACCTTTCAGCCCTACATATGCCCTAGGTGCAAAACACAGACTGGGTCTCTTGTCCATATGTTTTGAATGCCCTGAAATTTTTTTTGTTGTTGTAAACATTCTCTAATGTGTGAATAAAAATTAATTGGAAAAAGAAAAATGTTGCCTACACACCTATGGAAATAAAAACACACCCTGTTGTTGTCTCTGTGTCTGTAGATCCTGGTTGGCGGTCTGGAGTACTCCCCGGGTACGCTCCATATCTACTCGGACAGCGCCCTGACGCTCCCCGCCATCATCGGTATCGGCGCGGGCGGAGGCGTCCTGCTCATAGCCATCATCGCCGTCCTCATCGCCTACAAGAGGAAGACCCGCGACGCCGACCGCACCCTCAAACGCCTGCAGCTGCAGATGGACAACCTGGAGAGCCGGGTGGCGCTGGAGTGCAAGGAGGGTATGTTGTGGGATCAGACCATCGGGCCGGCGTGTCGTTGCCACGGACACGAAGCAGTGATGAGCTTTTTTGAAGGAAACTGTTTTTAGTTTAGCTTTAAAGGGATAGTTCACCCAAAATTGAAATTTCACTCATTATCTCTTCCCCCTCATGTGGACTAAGAGCTGGGAGAAGTTTCAGAGTCCTCCGTGGCTTCTCTGAGTTACAGGGGGTCTCGGCGTAGCAGTGCATGTCCATATAACTGTTGCAAATGGATACCAACTGTCTTACATACGGGCAGCATCGAGGTATTTGGATGTTTTTTGGTGTGTCTTTTTGTTACGAAGACAGTTGGTATCCATTTGCAACCGTTATATGGACATGCACTGCTACGCCGAGACCCCCTGTCACTCAGAGAAGCCACGGAGGACTCACATACCGTCGTAGTTCCGACCATAAACGGCGATTTGGCGGCGTTATTCTCATGACTCGCCGTGAAACCGAAAGTAAAGAAACGCTGGTCGGCTTGACCAGCATTTCCACCACCACTAATAATAACAAAATAACCATAGAGACAAAACCATATATATACATTAACAAGTGGTAATGTAGATTCATCCACATTAACGTGAGACTTTTTTTAATAACCAAATAGAAACTCCTCGTTGTGCCTTTAAGAATAAAATCAAACATTAGCAGAGAGAGACTTTATGTCCCACAGTAAGCTAGGTGAATGTCAGTGGACTTCAAATACCCTGTCGAGAGAGATATAATAGAAAATGTACTTGATGCATCAAGTAAAGTTCAGGTTTCCTAATAAGTGTAATCAAAGCAGAACATTGAATCTCTTATTTTGAAGCATCTCACATCCTGGCCCTGAAGTGCTGATGTCCAGCTATCAGATGGATCAGGTTCACAGCAGTCAGCAGTGTTGGGAGACTATTCATTCAATCATGGATTCAGGACACTCGGTACTTGAGTAAATGTTAGGGCTGGGACGATATGATTTTCTCCCGATTCGATTCTTCCACGATTTTTTGGATGGCGATTCGATTTAAATTGCGATTCTACGATATTGCCGATTCTCTCGATTTTTAGTCTTTAGCATTTTTAACATTTATCTGCACACAAATACTGTAGAAGCCTATAAATTAACATACTCCATTATAAAGTGAACTTAAACCCTTTTCAAAACCTGTACTCTCTGTATGTAAAAAAGGCTAATAAATGCACATTGCACAATATTTTTTTAAAAATTCAAAAAATAATATATCGATTTTTGAAAAAAAAATCGATTTAAAAATCGTCAAAAAAGATATCGCGATATTTATGTGAATCGATCATTTCTCCCACCCCTAGTAAATGTACTTAGTTACTTTTAACGGAGCGGTCCTGTAACTGTGTTGTTGGTCCCTCCCTTCGCAGCCTTTGCGGAGCTGCAGACCGACATCCAGGAACTGACCAACGACATGGACGGAGTGAAGATCCCCTTCCTGGAGTATCGCAACTACACCATGAGAGTCATGTTCCCAGGGATCGAGGAGCACCCGGTCCTCAAAGAGCTGGACGTACGTCACAACACAACACAACACAACACAACACAGCACAGAGCCAACAGTCAGTCTCCTCAGCACACGTGACGCACCGACTGAACACAGACCAGGGAGGCTCCATACAGACGCTCCGTGGAAAGATCCAGAGCTGCTGTAAAAAACACAGTAACTTCCAGTGTGAGACAGAACAACTCTCCACAGTGTCTGCTTGGTCCAGGCCTCCATGCAGCTTTAATTAAGTGAACCCAGCAGGAAGCTCTGAGCCACTGAGCCTCTGTTCTCAGCATCCGCAGCCATGAATTAGATTTTCTCGGATCCTAATGACTAGGTGTGGAAGTAGATTAGTCCCTGGTTGGAGGGATTTCCACAAATTTGATGAGAAATGGCAGAAAAAGTATCTTTGTGTGAAGCTCCGTTCTCAGTGGACCATCGGGAACTCCAGAGGTTTCTCCTCTTAAACCACTGACTCTTTTTTTTTAAATTATTATCTCCAAAAATGTTTAATCCTTGTCCTTGTTTAGCTTTATTGAAGTTAGAATGAAAATGAGAGTTGGGCAGCACGTCAATATTTGCAGTGAAAAGAATGAGTATTTCTTTTAACACTCCAATTATGTTTCTTTGAGTGGTTGATAATCATCCTCTAACGTTTTGGATACAATTTATGCACCATTCTTTTATCCAATATTTGAGCACAAGGATAAAATGAAAAATATGAATTCTCATCATCCAGAGTTAATGGTCACCTGAGAGTGTAAATTAAATCTAGAAATATGTGCATCACCTCTGAGTTTTCACATTTGACTCTGACATGAGGAGGATTTTACTGCTTCAATCTAAAACTGACTTTTCTAATTTATTTCATCCCTGTTAAATCCCAGTGGATGAGCCATGTGACAGTAATAATGAATTAAATTAGATTAACAGACAAAACAGAAAAAACTCAGGAAACAGATTCAGCAAATTAAAGGGTTTTATTCACAATAATGAACGTAATATAGTATAACACTGTGGCAACTAGTAAAGATTCTTACCAGAGGCTATGATATATCAGCAGAGAATAAAACACTGATAATTAGGATGTTATTTGCAACTGAAGATGTTAATGTAAAGTATAACTGGATGTTGAAATTAAACTCTTAATTTGAGAAGCTTAAAAATAAATAGAAACTCTACCTCTTAGAATTAAAATATATAATATTCAAAGAATATAATCAATCAAAATATGTTGTTTGTTGTAATAATTAATTTACTTAAACCCTCATATAGCTTTTATAAGCAACATATGAAGAGTTCATTTGCAAAAGCAGATAAGTGCCATTTTGAAAAAAATGAGCTGATGCTTTTGAATTACTCTTTACATAGTGTTGTTTTCAATAAAGCTTTATTTTTTTGAGTTACATCTGTTTTTGTACATCTCATCTCCTTGGTCAAAGCCACTTAACTTTGGTTTGACTGATATCACCTAGTGTAAATAATAATTAAAACTTTTCAAATATTTAAAAAAAAAAAAAGAAAAGAAAACTGAGTTATCTGCTTTTGCAAATGAACTCTAATGCTTATTATTATTATTATTTATTATAATAATAATAATAATAATAATAATATTTATATATATAATTAATATAATAATTATTATATATTGGATCAATTCAGAATTGATAGATAATGGTGGTATATACTGGTGATAATATAAAGTGTGTGTGTGTGTGTCTCAGTCTCCAGCTAACGTGGAGAAGGCTCTGCGTCTCTTCAGTCAGCTGCTGAACAACAAGATGTTCCTCCTGACCTTCATCCACACTCTGGAGGCTCAGAGGTCTTTCTCCATGAGGGACCGAGGCAACGTGGCCTCGCTGCTGATGGCCGCTCTGCAGGTACCTGAGGCCTCATTAACATTAATACATGGATAACTATGATCATTCTAACCGTTGTCATTAGATGATCCATGTGCCAATACTATTCGTTTGAGGCTTTCATTTGTGCTAATATACATCTATAACTAGTTAATTAGTTTTGTACACACTTAATAATTGTCAATATTTGGTTGGTGGAACTTTTTTAGTAAATGACTGGATAATTCTCATTTTGCACATCGGTTAATACATTTTTTTTTTAAGATTTGTAAATGTTATTATCTGTTATAACTGGCTAATAGACATTAAGTAGCCATTAATATGCCATTATGTGTATTAAAGCAGACGTAAGGTGAATGTTTGTAAGTCTTAAATAGTTCTATCTTCCGACAGCAATCACTTCTATAGAGTGTTTGGTCTGAAACACGGGTCTGTCAGTCACTCTGCTCTGCTGTAAGCCGAGGAGAAAACTTTCCTTGTATCCTACAACCTTTATCCAATGAGGAGAGAGAACGGCATAAAGGGGCGGTCCTCTCTGTGTGTGCAGCCAAGGGATGCGCGTGAATGTGGTGACGTAGGGACGAGGGCGGGGACTGCTAACTCCATCTGCTGACAGGAAGTTAGCTAAAACCACCGGATCGCTTACTTCTGCTTTAATAACCTTTAAACAGATGTTTTATATCATGAATAACCTTTGAAATATGTCAGCAAGTATGTTTGTTAGATGTTGTGTAGCTGCTGGTGTCCAGCCAGTTATTGTCTGTTAGTAAAAGAATAATAGGAGTTAATATGAGTGTAGCGTGTTAAGGTCAGCAGCAGGTCAGCAGCAGTAAAGCGTCCTGGCTGTGTCTCCTCAGGGCCGGATGGAGTACGCCACGGTGGTGTTGAAGCAGCTGCTGGCCGACCTGATCGAGAAGAACCTGGAGAACAGGAACCATCCCAAACTGCTGCTGAGGAGGTCAGTGCTCCTGTACCCTCATCTCCTCTGCTGCTGCTGTATCCATGGAAACAAAACTCTCTTTACCTGTGTCTTGGATTGTGTCTCATACTGTACAGCTGAGCTGACCTTTGACCTCTGTGTGTTCAGGACGGAGTCGGTGGCTGAGAAGATGCTGACCAACTGGTTCACCTTCCTGCTGCATCGATTCCTCAAGGTGATCTGTCACATGTTTTGTTTCTGTCCTTTCTTTTCCTTTTTCCTGCCTCACTCCCTTCTTCCTGTCTTCTTCCCTCCCTCCATTCCCTACTTCCTTCCTTTTTTTCTCCTCTTGGTCCTACTCCTTCCTTCAATCCTTTCACCTTCTTTCCCTCAGTCCTCCCTAATCTCTGCCTCTTCGGTCTGATTTGGACCAATCACATCACAGCTGCAGCTGATTTATTCATGAAAATAATGGGGATCGGTGAAATCCGCTGCTGATGAGTTTCCAGGATTCAAATGTGCTCATTCAGTGGTTCTCAAACTTTTTTACATCAAGGACCCCAAAATTGACACGGACCCCCATTGGACAAAATTTTGAAGCAAACACCAGAAATACACATATATATATACTAAATATACATTCAAATTAGGCATGGATTTTCAGAAAAATTATAGAGACATTTCTGGAAAAAGGTTGTTGTTGTTTTTTTATTCTAGAAAAAAAAAATTAAATTTCTTTAGAAAAACATGATAAAAATTTCTCAAAAAAATTCTAGAAAAAGTGGTAAAATTCCTCAAAAAAAAGTGGTAAAATTCCTCAAAAAAAGGTTTTAAAAATTCTATAAGAAACTGGTAAAATTCCTCAAAAAAAGGTTTTAAAAATTCTATAAGAAACTGGTCAAATTTCTCCAAAAAAATCTAGAAAAAGTGGTGAAATTTCAGAATAAAAAATACAAAATAAAACAATAATAATGGTAAAAAATTAAAAAAAAAATAAAAATGAGAAAATTCTAGAGATAAAGTGGTATGATTTCTCAAAAAAGAGGTGAAATTCCTCAAAACATTTTCCCAAAAATTCTAGAAAAAGGGGTCAGATTTCTCAAAAAAAAAGTAACTAAAGTTATAAACATTCTAGAAGAAACTGGTAAAAAAATTCTAAAAAACAAAACAAAGTAAAACAATAATAATAGTTTTTTTTTTTTAAGTTAGAAAATTCTATTAAAAAAGTGGTAAAATTTCAAGAAAAAATTGGGGAACCTCTTGAACCCTCTCAAAGGCCCCCAGGGATCCTTGAGAGGGTTCAGAGAGGGTTGAGAACCATTAGTGCTAATGAATATCCCTCTGTCTGTCTGCCTGTCTGTCTGTCTGTCTGTCTGTCTGTCTGTCTGTCTGTCTGTCTGTGTGTCTGTCTGTCAGGAGTGTGCTGGTGAGCCCCTCTTCATGCTCTACTGCGCCATCAAGCAGCAGATGGAGAAAGGACCCATTGACGCCATCACAGGAGAAGCTCGCTACTCTCTGAGTGAAGACAAGCTCATAAGACAGCAGATCGACTACAAACAGCTGGTAATACACACACACAATTACACTAGCATTACATCACACTGGCAGTCTCCGCTCTTACTGACGGCAAAAAGCAGACACCAGGTTTCACTCTGTGCTCCAGAGTTAAAGGTTATTCCTGATGGTGAAGCACCAGGAGAGTCTAAGGGCCCTTCAGGGGCCCCCAGCCCCAGACAGACAACATGTAGGAACATGATGATGTTAAATTGTGGAGTCATAAAATCATATTACTAGACTAAACTAGAGTCAAGAAAAAAATGGGAAGAAGGATCTGAATGTGGGCCCAGGGTTCAGTATTATTATTATTAGTTAATGATAGAGCTGACTGACACAGCAGCCACTGCTGTGTGTGTGTACGTGACTGTGTGTTTTCATCAAATGAATGTTTGTATTATTGCAAATTTCTTTTTGTGTGAGGACGACATAATGTGTTTCTCCATTTCTGTGTGTGTGAGAGAGAGAGGGAGTGTGTGTGTATGTGTGTGCGTGAGCAGCATGGTTAAAAATATCCAATTTAACAGCCGGTTGATAACGATGTTTTCCTCACTGTGGCAACAATGTGGCAAACACACACACACACACACACAATAAAGTTTGTTGCAGACAGATGACTCTATCCTCCCCCCCCCTCCCAGACTCTGATGTGTATTCCTCCGGAGGGCGAGGCGGGGACGGAGGTGCCGGTGAAGGTGTTGAACTGTGACACGGTGACTCAGGTCAAAGACAAACTGCTGGACGCCGTCTACAAAGGAATCCCGTTCTCACAGAGGCCTCAGGCCGACGACATGGATCTTGGTAACTGTTAAACATAATAGTAGAATATAAAACACAGTTTTTTCATGTATTGATCAATTTTGAGATTATTGGCTATTTTTCTTCCATGTCTTCTTTCATAAAAGTCAAAAGAAATGGTAGAAAATCCACATTAAGGTGGTTATTTTACATCATTGTATCTCTTTTGTTGGTAGATTTCTCCTAAATTCACCAAAAGTTAACAGCTACTGTGACATCCTACTGTGCTGTGCCTGTTGTCTGACCCATGTCATGTCAGGTATCATTGTAAAGTTCTTTCTCTCCTGAACAATTATGTAGGCTCCAAAAATTGTTATCTCCTCCGTATCCGCAACCAATCGTAAACGTATGATTTACATTAACAATCTATGGAATTTCACAGTACAAGTCTTCAAAGGCTGTTTTCTCAAAATGAGTTTTTCCTCAGACTCTGAACCCAAAATCTCCACTTCAGCAGCACTTACAGACACCAAACCTTCCTGTTTTATTCCTGTCTATATTCTGAACGTTTTTACAAAGGGGATTGTTGATATATTATTCACAGCCTGATTTATACAACATTTTATTCCTAAAAACAGGGCGGAATTGGATTTTTTAGGGCTGGTGACAGTATTTTCTCATTTACAGAGTGATACAAAGAGATATCCAAAATCCCCTCTGTAAAAACTTCTGACTCTAATATGTCAACAAAATGAAACAAGAATTTTGAAAGAGGCTTTATCCATTGTTCAGATTTCGGGTCAGGAAATGTATGCAAATTAGCGCATATTTCATCAGATATTGCCTCATTTACAAATTTAAACATAACATTTGACAAAACTTGTAATACAAAAAATATTTGTCTTAATGTAAGTGATAAACTTGGTAAGTTTCATGGTGATATCTGTTATTTAAAATTTTGTAAAAGTTTTTTTTTTTTTACCCTATTCACCTGTAGTGTCTCCCCTTAAATTAAATTACTTTTTGTTAGTTTTTTCCATCTATTTTTTTAATCTATCCATCCATCCATTCATCCGTCCAGTTATTCATCCATCTATTTCTTAATGCTTACTGAATATCCAGTCGGAACAGAAGAATCTGTTCATCCACAGTGACCTCAACATCTGTCTCATGTCAGAAAAATCCAAACCACTGTCAGTGTGTAACAACAAACCCAAACACTGGATAACTGTGTGTGTTTGTGTGTGTGTGTGTGTTTTCAGAGTGGCGTCAGGGTCGACTGACCAGGATCATCCTGCAAGATGAAGATGTGACAACAAAGATAGAGAGCGACTGGAAGAGACTGAACACACTGGCACACTACCAGGTACACACACACACACACACACACACACACACACATTTGAATGTACTGTTATCATAGAGTCTGATTTCTGCCATGGAGAAGTGAGCAGGCTGGAAGTAGAGAAAGTAAAAATTCATATCACTTTATAATTTGAAGGACAGACAGTATACAGTATACATCACAGTATATTGGTTCATATTACAGAAGGGCTAAAACACTGGTGTGGCAGCTACAGTGCTCTTCTATTAGCTGGATATATTTCACACAACACGCAGGTATTTTTAAGGACATACAATTATAACAAACGTAAAACCTTCTCTCAAGTCACCTCCATCTCTGAAAAACCTCTCTTTCATCACATAACATAAAAATCAAGCTGCACAACATGAAACTAAGAGCTGACTTCCCGTACAGCAGAACAGGAGGTTTCTTTAACTGAACAAACACAAACACAATGAAACTCCCCAAATAATATACACTATATTACCAAAAGTATTCGCTCACCCATTCAAATGATCAGAATCAGGTGTCCTAATCACTTGGCCTGGCCCCAGGTGTATAAATTCCCTTAGTTCCAGTGAAAGGAACTTTGAATGCTTCAGGTTACCAAAACATTTTGGACGATTCCATGCTCCCAACCTTGTGGGAACAGTTTGGAGCGGGCCCCTTCCTCTTCCAACATGACTGTGCACCAGTGCACAAAGCAAGGTCCATAAAGACGTGGATGACAGAGTCTGGTGTGGATGAACTTGACTGGCCTGCACAGAG
Source organism: Trachurus trachurus (assembly GCF_905171665.1). Lineage (NCBI taxonomy): Eukaryota > Metazoa > Chordata > Actinopteri > Carangiformes > Carangidae > Trachurus > Trachurus trachurus. The sequence continues at coordinate 2,006,233 of NC_139901.1, read as the reverse complement.
TCCTGACCTGAACCCGATAGAACACCTTTGGGATGAATTAGAGCGGAGACTGAGAGCCAGGCCTTCTCGACCAACATCAGTGTGTGACCTCACCAATGCGCTTTTGGAAGAATGGTCAAAAATTCCTATAAACACTCTCCTCAACCTTGTGGACAGTCTTCCCAGAAGAGTTGAAGCTGTAATAGCTGCAAAAGGTGGGCCGACATCATATTGAATTCTATGAGTTAGGAATGGGATGGCACTTCAGTTCATAGAATGAGTAAAGGCAGGTGAGCGAATACTTTTGGTAATATAGTGTATTTGTTCAGACAAAGTTACATTATTGCAAAAATTGGCATTATTGCTTCTGCATAGTCCAAAATACCTTAGTGTATGTGTTTACTTGGCCTCAGTCATTGCTTGTGCCTCAGTCACTGGACATTTAGAGTGCATTCTTTTGCTTTCTTCATATTCTTACAGTGTTTTTTAATAGAATTATTTTTAGTAATGGAGGCAGAATAGTAAAAGTCTGAAATAATTACGATAAGATAAGGTAAGATAAATCCCACAGTGGGGACATTTACAAGGTTGCAGCAGCAAGCAACAGCAAAGAAATGTATAGCACAGATATTAAATAGCAAATAGCAGAAGCAGCAAAAAGAAAGCCGTATTTGTAAAAGCGTATGATTAATAAATATTATTTGAAGAATAAGAATAAGAAAAAAATGTATACACATACTGTATATGTCTATATATACACATTCCAATCCAATCATGTTACTAAACACATAGAAGGTAGTAATTTGAATTGTCCCCTTTTCTATCACTTAATGACTTAAAGGGATAGTTCGTTACCTTTATTTGTCGATGCAAGCTGTTTTCTTGTCTGTAACAACATCTATTGCACGTCTGTCCGTCCTGGGTGAGGGATCCCTCCTCTGTTGCTCACCCTGAGGTTTCTCCTGTTTTTCCCTGTTAAAAGGGTTTCCATGGAGTTTTTCCTCAGTCGATGTGAGGGTCTAAGGACAGAGGATGTTGCTACAATGCCATGTAAAGCCCTTTGAGACAAACTGTTTGTAAAAACGGGCTATACAAATAAAATTGCCTTGCCTTGCCTTGCCTTTTTAGAACGGCCAAGCAGAACCGCAAGCTGCTCAGAGCTAAACTACGGAGGCTCATGGAATTTCTTGGTTTCCCTCATCAAACTCATCAAATACACAATCCAACAACTCCAAAACGCTCTGGTGGACAAGTTGTGACCTGCACATTCACCACGCTATGAGATAATAACACAACGTTACGAGACGGAGTTGTTTTTGAGAGTGTTTTGGAGTTGTTGGATTGTGTATTTGATGAGTTTGATGAGGGAAACCAAGAAATCCCATTAGCCTCCGTAGCGTAGCTCTGAGCAGCTCATGGCTCTGCTCCACCGTTCTAAAAATAGCTTGCACCGACAATTAAAGGTAATGAACCTATTCCTGAAACTATAGTGGCAATTTGCCAAAATGTTGAACTATCCCTTTAAAGGTGTCAGATTACTAACAAGGTGTTCACATCCAGCTGTATGAACCATTTTAAACCTTTTTGCTTTGTCATTGGAACCTCCTGAATGGAGAGGTCTAAATCTTTTCCTTCAGTGCTCACTGGTGTAGTTGTGTATTGTCCACAAGTATTTTTTCTGAAATACAGTTGATTTTTATTTTGCCTAAGAATCTCAGAGGGGAAAATGAACCAAAAGTGGGTCAGTTTGTTTGAGTCGGTGTGTTGACGCAGCTCGGACCAGCAGCCTCCGTATCACTTCCCACAGTCACACATGTGGAGCGCATCCAGATCGTGTACGGGATAAGAATCGACTGAGTTGGCTCACTGAATGGATAATTAGTCAGCTGACTGATGGAGCGATTGGCTTATTGACTGATTGATTGATTGATTGATTGATAGATTGATGTGCTTCTCTGCGTTGCCAGGTAACAGACGGCTCTCTAGTGGCACTGGTCCAGAAGCAGGTTTCTGCCTACAACATCGCCAACTCCTTCACCTTCACCAGATCACTGAGCAGATACGGTACAGCAAGCATGCACACACACACACACACACATGCACACACACTTTCTTATCTCATCACTAATCAGAGCAGGTAACTCATCACTGTCTCTTTGTCTTCAGAGTCATTACTCCGAACATCCAGCAGTCCTGACAGCCTGAGGTCCAGAGCTCCGATGATCACCCCGGACCAGGAGACAGGTAATAGTAGCAGTATACAACTAGTAGTAGTAGTAGTATCAGTAGTAGTTGTTGTTGTTGTAATAGTAGTATCAGTAGTGGAGGTGGTGTGTTGAGGTTACCACTGGCACATGCAAAAGTTTGGACACCCCTGGTCAAAATGTATGTTAAACATTGAGCAAGTGGAAGATGAAATGGCAAGGCAAGGCCATTTTATTTGTATAGCCTGTTTTTGCAAACAGTTTGTCTCAAAGGGCTTTACATGGCATCGTAACAACATCCTCTGTCCTTAGACCCTCACATCTACTGAGGGAAAACTCCATAGAAAACCCTTTTAACAGGGAAAAACCAGAGAAAGCTCAGGGTGAGCAACAGAGGAGGGATCCCTCACCCAGGACGGACAGACGTGACATAGATGTTGTTACAGACAAGAAAACAGTTTATAACACAGAATATGGAAAACATAGAAATGTTAACAAGGGTTGATGAAGGCAGCTTCTGGTGGGAGGAAAAGCAGGGAGAGCAGGCCGGCTGGCAGACTGGTTCATGGGAAGGGAGGGCAGGCCGTGCAGGTGGAGGTTGGTGCAGAGGATGGAGCTTCGGTGGATCTGTGGAAACACAGAGAGAATGCGAGACACCAAGGCCAAACTACAAAGTGCAACAGATAATGATAATGACAGTTCAAAATGTGAGGAGAAGAGAGGAGAGGAGAGGGCTCCATGTAACCAGATGTGTCCCCCAGCAGTCTAAGCCTATAGCAGCTTAACTACAGTATAAAATGGTTCAGAGCTACCTGATGATCTCCAAAAGGCATAAAGTTACAGATGACACATTCCCTTTACACTAAACTTTAAATTTTACATTTTCAAAATGACAGAAAAGCAAAAGGTTTGTTCACCTGCATAGTTAGTAGCTAGTAGCCCCCCCCCTTTGTAAACTATCACAGTGTGTAAACAGTAAATATCTTGTCTGATACCTTGGTCAAAGTTCTCTGAGAGCTCCAGTCTCCTGGGTTTCCCATTCTTCTGCAGCTGCTGCTTTGTTTCCCTTTTTCACTCTGAGACTGTAAAAAGTAAAAAATAACACACTGATATTGATTAAAATAATGTTAAAATAGTGTTTCATGTTTACAGTTTTTTTCAATTGCTAACAAGCAGTGGTCTAAACTGAAGTCACATTTTCAAAACTCTTAACACAGTCTGCAAAACACAAGTCCATGTGGACCAAACTGTGAATCACTTTTCATTGCTTTCACACAAAATGCATTCATTGACAACAGTCACCAAAATTCATGGACTCTTTTCTCAGTTACTAATTCACCACCTGCAAAACACTAGACTTTTACAGCACATTTTTCAAATGCTAACACACTTTGTTCAAAACAGTTGAAAACACAATCAAAACAGAATGATGGGAGGGGGGGCGTGGGGAATTTCTGTTGCAGGAACATTTGAAATCAAAAATATTTTATTGAATAAAATAAATAACAATATTATGCAACTCCAAACAGGTTAGTTTCCAGCTCAAAACCGATCCAGGTGATCTGTGTTTGGCCTCATTAGAAATTTTTTTTTTCTGTTTACAGTAAACGTTTTATTTTTTGTAAGGTCCCTTAGTACCTATGCAAGGGCACAGAGAAAATACTTTTTTTTGACGTGTAAATTGCCGCATTCCTGATTCATTATTGTTGCAATATATTATCTTGTTTCCAAAGTGATACTATGTGCTAGTGTTGTGGTTGAATGAGCTTATTTTGAGACATGTATGAAGTGTTTTGTTGGTGAGGCACCGTTTTGGGGAAGAGATGAACTGTTTAGCTGAGATGCCTGATGGAAATGCTGGCTGTGTTAAGAGTTTTGAACATGTGACTTCAGTTTCGACCACTGCTTGTTAGCAATCGAAAAAAACTGTAAGTTTCTGTCTTTTGGAGATCATTTAATCTTCCACTTAACTTAACTGTTCACATTAACAGAAGTTGTTGCATGCCACTGTATTCTGGGGCCAAATAAAACTATCCAGCAAGTAGGGATTTCAAGGCTCTTACTTGTACTTGACCTTTGACAGTGTGGTATTTAAAGCATCTGAGTGCTTCTCCTGCTGCATTGTGTGGACTGTTGATGTGTGTTTCAGGAACTAAACTGTGGCATCTGGTGAAGAATCATGAGCACAGTGACCAGAGAGAAGGAGACAGAGGCAGCAAGATGGTTTCTGAAATCTACTTGACCAGACTGCTGGCTACCAAGGTAACACAAACACAAACACAGGCTAACACTCAAACTGTCTTTTTTTTTCATTCTTTCATTCATTTTGTGTACGTATTTATTCAACTCAAATAAAACTTAAATACTTACTGCCATGTCATGGTCCTGTCACCACCAGGGGACACTGCAGAAGTTTGTGGACGACCTGTTTGAGACTGTGTTCAGCACTGCCCACCGTGGCTCTGCACTCCCATTGGCTATCAAGTACATGTTTGACTTCCTGGACGAGCAGGCGGACAAACGACAGATCACGGACCCGGACGTCCGACACACCTGGAAGAGCAACTGGTGAGAGGAACGAGAGAAAAGGCTGCTTACAGGACTGGCTCAGAGAGAGGCTTCATTCTGAACTAATCTGATGTTTCCTGTGTGTGTGTGTGTGTGTGTGTGTGTGTGTGTGTGTGTGTGTGTGTGTGTGTGTGTGTGTGTGTGTGTGTGTGTGTGTGTGTGTGTGTGTGTGTGTGTGTGTGCGTGCACAGCCTTCCTCTTAGGTTCTGGGTCAACGTCATTAAAAATCCTCAGTTTGTGTTCGACATCCATAAGAGCAGCATCACTGACGCCTGTCTGTCAGTGGTCGCTCAGACCTTCATGGACTCTTGCTCAACGTCCGAACACAGACTCGGCAAAGACTCCCCATCTAACAAGCTGCTCTACGCTAAAGACATCCCCAACTACAAGAGCTGGGTGGAGAGGTAATTTTATCATTTTATTCAATTTTGAACAAATCTTATGCTCAGCAAAGATGGAAAACACTATGGAATCATTCTATTGTTACTGTTTAAAAGAGTAAGAATAGAAGGGAAGAGTTGGATCCAGTAGTGGAGTAGAGCACGCACATCCAAACGTGTTACAGGTGCAGGACTAACAAACAAAATTGACTTAGAAAAAAAGAGTGAAGTCTGCACACTGTATAAAGCTCCTCAAGTGTTTATTGAAGATCAACATTTTCAATCACAGTGGATCTTCGTCAGGATGATCCACTGTGGGGAAAACGTGGGGATGGCTCGATACAACTTTTTCATGTCCGATACTGATACCGATATTGCAATTTAGAGAATCTGCCGATACCGATATCAATCCGATACCGTCTTTTCTCCTGTTCATGTTAATAATACATATCATTTGTACTAACTGGGGTCCGGTCGGACCACGGGCTTCCTTTTTCAGACTGGGTCACATGTTGAATCAGTCCCGTTTAGAACAATAGCACGAGTTAAACAGCTTAGAAACTGCTAAAAGGCAGTCATGGGCTTTGAGCTTTTGTATATTCACAAGAACTTAAAAGAGAATAAAAGAAAAGAAAATAGAAATAGACCCGGCTTCTAATTGAGACCAGATTTTATTTGCTCAAACTTGGAGCCAAACCGGGCCCAGTACAGGAGACCGGCGTCTATTTGAGACACGGCTTTTATTTGAGAATTTAGGGTAGATCAAAAAGAGGTGTACAGAGAGATTACAACATGCTAGTAATCTATTGTATATATAGAGAGAACAAAAATGGCTGGGAGGAGAGGGTAGAGAGGAAATCAACATGCTAACTACATACTATATATAAACAACTGTAAAACAAAACTACCATCGCTGGGTGAAGAGTTAATGATTTGATAACCTCTCATCCAGATAAATGACAGAGAATCTGTAAAAAAACAAAAAAAAAAAAATTAAAAGTCAAGGTATCAGAGAGACTCTTTGCTGTTACTCATCATAAAAACAGAGGCAAGACAATTACACTGCCAAATGTTTATTCAATTGTTTGTATACCGCAATGTAATATGACATTTATCTTATTAATTAGTGTTGACGACTTATAAGGCAATTGCCTGTTCAAAAAAATTACACAATTAGTATCAGAGACTTGGGTAATTATCTGGATAAATTAACCGTAAAACAACACATTAACTTGTTGATACAGTTATTAAAGTGTGAGATTATACACAACTCTGTGTGTGTGTGTTTGTGTGTGTTGCGTTTGTGTGTGTTGTGTTTGTGTGTGTGTGTGTGTGTGTGTGTGTGTGTGTGTGTGTGTGTGTGTGTGTGTGTGTGTGTGTGTGTGTGTGTGTGTGTGTGTGTGTGTGTGTGTGTGTGTGTGTGTGTGTGCGTGTTGCGTTTGTGCGTGTGTGTGTGTGTGTGTGTGTGTTTTTGTATCCCCTGCAGGTATTACAGGGATATTGCGAAGATGCCCAGCATCAGCGATCAGGACATGGACGCTTATCTGGTCGAGCAGTCCCGTCTCCATGGCAATGAGTTCAACACACTGAGTGCACTCAGTGAGCTCTACTTCTACATCAACAAGTACAAGGAAGAGGTGAGCAGTTGTCAACTTTGATACATACAGATAAATCTGTCTCACCTGTTGGCCCTGACTAAATGATAGCAGCAGAACAGCAGCACTGAGGGAAACCAACATGGTAGTAACTGCATCAGTGTGTCAGAGATGATAAAACACATTTACTGCCAACAATAGATTGGAGAAAGATATTTGTCCCCCCTGAATGAAATCCACTGAGATGTCCATCTGTCCATCCATGCGTTTTGTTTTGTTTTTTTGCTTTTTTAGGGCCCGAGCGGCGACTGCAAGTCGCCCAGCGAAAGCCCTATTGTAATTGCTATGTTTATTATTATATTCTCCCTAAAATCGCATTTTTGGGGGCCTCAACATGCCCCAAAACGCGTGAATTTTGGCATGCACATCAGGCCTCGCGAAAAATTTGATATTTTAAAGTCGTTGGAAATGGGCGTGGCCAAATGGCTGAATAGCGCCCCCTACAAACACGTGTCAATGGCATCGCCATCGTCTTACTTTGTCATACACACACAAAATTCGGTACACATATGTATTATACCCAGATATACAAAAAATCCTCTTGACCTCATGACCTCAACACAACAGGAAGTCGGCCATTTTGGTTTTGATTTTTCCCGCTCAAAACGAACTCCTCCCACAGCGTTCGCCCGATCAAGTTCAAATTAGGTACACCACATCTCCAGACCTACCTGAGCTTATCTTGTGCTCCGTGAGTCCGTAGGTCAAAGGGCGTGGCTGCCAGCGCTCAATTCACTTTGGCGTGCTCGCCATGTCCATACGAGTGGCTCTCACGCCCACATACTTCATCCAATCAACTTCAAACTTGCTGGACATGATGACGGCTCCGCCCTGAACGTCCCGATATATTAACTTCCCACGTAACTCATAGCGCCCCCCGGTGGTAGCAGGAAGTGTACTAAAATTTGGAAAATGTACATACTTTATCCCATCAACTTCATTCCACTTATAAAACATGCAGAACCAGTTGGTGAAGCTACATCATGAAGACTGTGAAGCTACGAGTAATGGCGTCCGTGTGGCGACGCCGCGACCATTCCTCGCCATGACAATACGTTTGGCTTTATGATGGCTTTAATGAACTCGTATCAACATGAAAATTGGTACACAGGTCCAGGGTCACGACCTCAACGTCTCCATATGCTCGTAGGCGATCTCACTCATGTTGCCCCCTAGTGGAAACAGGAAGTGGCATATTTTACATCAACATTGTCCGATTTCCACGAAACTTCACATGTGTGATGAGGGGCTGACCCTGAACACACCTGCACGCATCCCATTACTGCCCCCTAGTGGACGAACCTTTAACTGCTCATAACTCCCTCATGCTTTGTCCGATTTCCACGAAACTTCACATGTGTGATGAGGGACTGACCCTGAACACACCTGCACGCATCCCATTACTGCCCCCTAGTGGACGAACCTTTAACTGCTCATAACTCCCTCATGCTTTGTCCGATTCACTCCAAACTTCACACGAGTGATGAGGGGAGGCCCCTGAACGCACCAGACCGCATGCGGTGACTGCCCCCTGGTGGACGAACGAAACATTGCGTTTTTGGCCTCCTTCCAGGTTTTTTCTCCCTTTCTGCTCCGCGCCACGGCCCCGGCGTGCCTCAGGCCCCGCGGTGGCATGGGCGAGCGAGGGCCCGCCATCGCCGCTTGCGGCTTTAATTTTTTGTTGTTTTTTTCAAATTTCTTTATTAAATGTTTGCAGAAAGTACAGAAAAGTATCAATTTCACATTACGTCAGAGCGTCTGCATTAGAGTGAAAAAAAAAACCAACATGAATCCCACTATCCCTCCTGACAACCCATGTCAGATGTAGTCACAGTAACAACTTAATAATTACATAACAACATAAGTAAATAATTAAAGCAGAAGTAAGCGATATTTTTGTGTTAATATAAGTCTTAAATAGTTATATCTTCCGACAGCAATCACTTACATAGAGTGTTTGGACCGAAACACGGGTCTGTCAGTCACTCTGCTCTGCTGTAAGCCGAGGAGAAAACTTTTCTCGTATCCTACAACCTTTATCCAATGAGAAGAGAGAACGGCATGAAGGGCTGTGTGTGCAGCCAAGAGAGTTCACGGGTCGGAAGTTACGAGTGGCCGTTATAGTGACTTTCACAGGTAAAACAGGTCGGAGAAACACGAGTGGGTTGCCTGGAACGCTACAAAGTCGTAAGTCGTGACTTGAAGCTGTAATTTACAGTTTCAAAAGCCTGCCTGGAACACAGCATTAGCCAAAATGACCGGATCGCTTACTTCTGCTTTAAAGTACAGTAAGGCAAAATAGAGTAAAATATAAAATGATAAAGAAGAAGAGAAGAAAATAAATACAGTAAAGGGGGGGGGGGGGGGGGGGGGGGGGGGGCTCTGTTAAGAAGCGTCCTCTGCATCATCAGGAATAACAGTAAGACTATTACTAATATAAGCCAGCAGTGGGTCACAAGTTTATCCAGGCGGTTTTTGCTGCTCTTCTGGATCCACATTACCATGGCAGCAAAGTCGCCCCACATTCCAGCTACATCCTTCATTTTCTCATTGGAGATCCTGAGGTATCCCAAAGCCAGATGAGATACATAGTGCTTCCAGTATTTTCCAGTGTCCAGAGTTTACCCCTCAGTCTCCTATCAAGCAAGACATCCTCATAGGGGACCCAGGGGAAGACTTATGCTGCGTTCATAACAACTCGGAGGTCGGGATTCCCAACTCGGAAATTTCCGACTCCCGACATCATTGCGTTCACGCTGCAGGAACTCGGACGAAAAAATACATGGATACCTGAAGGAAGTTTGGCGTATTGTGGCTCATCGCTGAAAATGAAAAATCAATGCAGCAGTAAATGATGTTTATTTTGGAGGAGAGGAGACGCCACAGATGAGTGCACATAACGTTATAGCCTTGATTACAGTTAAACGTTATTTCCGTTACATACGAGGACCACAATTTCACACCATACAACAATCACAGCTTAATATAAACGTATTTCATATAGGCTACTGCAATAATACACCAAAATATGCACTCAAACCTCAACAAATAACTTAAAATGTCTAAATTCTAACCGTTTAAGACGAGGGCTGCCATGTTTTGATGTTGTCGTGACGTCAAGTCGGAAAGTCGGAGCTCTGATATGATACCCGAGTTCCCGACCTGTAATTTTCGAGTTTGACGCCGTTCAATTCATTTTTTACAACTCGGAGCTCGTTTTTTCCCGACTTCCGAGTTGTCTTGAACGCAGCATTAGACCTCTACAGGAAGGCATCAAGGAGGCATCCTGGTCAGCTTCTTCTGGATGTATGAGGGTCTTACTCTAAGACCAGACATGTAGAAGCAATCTCATTATCTCTGCAACAACTTCTTGAGCTTTCCCTTTCCATTTATTGTTGAACACTCGTTGGCACAAGAGTCTGACGTGTAACTCCCTCACTCCAGGTAGCCACTCACTCACCAAATTTTGCATTTTTGTTTTAAGTCAATGGGATTCCTTTAGCTCACACTGTTGGAGAACAGCTGGAGCTTCTGAATGTGGAGGGTACCCCCAGTAGTTCACACTGGTCATCAGTGATCCTGTCTTCTTTGTAGGTACTGCTATAATCTCCTGTGTCTTTCATCTGCAGATCCTGACAGCATTGGACCGGGACGGTTATTGTCGCAAACACAAACTGAGGCACAAACTGGAGCAAGCCATCAACCTGATGTCTGGGAGCAGCTGAGAGGAGGGGGAAGGACACATGGGCTGACGGACCGATGGAGCGATGGATCGTTGGGGGGAATGGGGAATAAGAATTGGGGAGGGATAAGTTAGGGCATTTTGTTTTTCTGAACTGTTGAACAGTCAGCTGATCTGCTCCGTGTTGGACCGAACTGACAGCCACAGCTCTGGCCCTTAAGCAATCAATCCATCAGTAATTTATTTGTCAGTTGATTGATTGATTGGTTTGAAGACTGGCTGGCTGGCTGGGACCCCAACTACCTCCATCTGGTGGGTTTTGGGGAAAAACAGTTTCCAAACCGATTTGGATACATTTGCAACATGACTTCAATATGGGATGGAGTCATTTGGGGCAAAAAAACAAACAAACCTAGATGCATCTGACGGTTTGGATTTGGACTTCAATATACTGCAGGTGTATGCAGGGATCAAAGTGGGGTGTGGCTGTGGAAAAACCTGGATACTGTCAGGTTTCACCAAACAAGGGATTTGGCGTTAGGACTAACTGACCTGACATCTGGATTCCCGGCCTGGTTTGGAACTGTCTGGACGCTAGGTTGAACAGCCAAAGGTTAAGTCAAATTTACATCAAAACTATAGGCTTCACCTTAAAAGACTTGGTCTAGTCTGCAAAATGAAGAAACTGAGCTAATGACCTTAGAGTCACAACAGACTTGACCTTAAAAACCTCATCGTGGACCTGACGAATCTGGGCTGAATACGGAAAGATCAAGTGGAGCCTTACCCCAGAAGTTTGAGGCCTTCTACTGATGTCGTTACCTTGGACTCTTTGTCCTCAACTTGAAATCCATAGCCTTGTCTGGAGCGATCCGGATTCACTGTATGGACACCAGGTCAAAGCATCGAGGAAGGAACCATCAAAGTCAAGTTCTCATTTGGAATATCTGACCCAAGCTCGAAGAATTTGTAAGGTTGTCACAAGCTTAACTGAAGGAGAAGGAAGTAAATAAACTCATGCCCCAAAAACTAAACTTTAAATTGCTGTTAAGTCTCAAAAGATGTGGAATCCTGGTAGAAAACAACAAGATACGGAAAAAAGCACTCAGTGAGCCAATAGGATTTGACTTGACCTGGGACTGTTCGGCCAAGCCTTGTCAGGATCTAGAAGGTTCTAAGTTGCTGTTTTAAATAACCACTCAATGTTTTTTCTCTGGACAATCACTCTACCACAGCACACTGAGCCCAATGCCTACCAACCGACCAGTACCTGTGTCCATACCCTGTCCTTTCCTCCCCACATCTTCTTTTTCCCATCTTCAAAACTCAACAATTTCACCCTCTCCTTTTTCGATATTTCCTCTCCTTTGTTCTCCTTTTCTTTTCCTTGTTAAGTTTTCACCTATTTTTTTTTTTATTTCTCCTCTCCCTCAACCTTGCCCCATCATTGGCCAGTCATGCTGGCCTCTGGCCGTCCTATTGGCCAGGAAGACTCTTTAGTAATGTACTGCCCGACCAATCAAGACTGTGGAATTCACCAGAATCGTGAAGAATCAAGTAGAATTGAATAGAAACAAATACAGATTTACGTTTTGAATACATTCCAGCACAGACACACAGGCAAGGTCTGTAAATGAGCAGGTTGATTTTGGAAGCAAAGAACTTCAGAAAGTAGACCGATCTGCATTTTTCAGGACCAGAACCACCTGGAAAACAGGGTTCTGGATTCAGCACCAGTTGATAAACTTTGACACTGGTTGGTTGCAGATTGCTTTATCGGACCTTGCACATACACCCACATACAGCCATGCTTTACAGCGCCATGCTAACCGTGCCCAGGGGGAAATACTGTGCAGAGCTACAAGCCCAGTGCCATGTAAAGACCGGACCGGATCATGTCAGAACTGGACCGGACTCGGACCAAACCCGGATAAAAAAACAACCCAAAATGGAGTTTTAACCGGACCAGACTTAAGAACTCTTAAGACTTGTGGCCATAATTGTAAACAACAAAAAAAGAAAGATAATCATAATAATGATGATAAAGTATAAAAGTTAAAAAAGAATACAAAAAGAAAGGAAAAAAAGAAATATTGAAATGTTAACATGTAATAAGAACTTTGTGGATGTGACAGTATGGATTTTATGGAACGGAACTTGTATAAAGCTGAACGTTATGCTACATCGGAGTCTGGAGGAAGAGAGAGAGCCAGGAGACAGAGCGATGGATCAGGCCAAGACCAAACCAAACCATCCTCAAACCGGATCAAACTAGATTCATCCGGACTGAACGAGCGCGTTCCGTTTGGAATCTGAAGGAGCTCTCTATGTCGAAGGATGGAGAACAAACTGGACATTTTTGGTACTTTTTCTGCCAAAGTGGGTGTTTGAACACAACAGCGTTGTGTGCTGATGGAGGGGAGGCCTGGAGAGGTTTGGGTGGTGTTTGAAGGGGTAAAATTGTTGCATGTTTGCTTCGGATGGCGTCTTTGTTTTGTACATCCTAAAGATGAATGAGGGCGCTTTCACACTGCCGGCTCAGTCTCAGTTATACAACTTCAAAATGTGAGAATCCGATCAGGTGCAGATGAAGGACTCGTAACTCCACGTGCACCTGTGGTCCACCACACCTGACTCAAACATTAGCACCCAAATGATTGATTCTGGGAAACAAATGCACAGACAGACTTCGGACCAACTGTAACTATAAAAAACTGAACCCAGTGTGCAACGCTCATACTTTGTAAGAATGATGGTTAAATGTCAGGTTAAGAACTTTCTAACATGGCAATGCTGCACCCCTCATCCCACCATACACCTCTTTTTTCTGTGGAAGAACATTTACACTCTGCACACCTGGATCATACCCTATATATTGATGCTAGGTCCATTCGACAGTACTATCTGACACAAAACCTAGTTTCTGCTCATTAAGGCAGTTTGAGTCCCCATTACAAAAGAACATGGTTTGTCTTACCATCAACAGAGCTCCTACGTTCAAAGCTTTGTTTCAGCTCATAACTGATTGCCTCGCTTGAAACTGGGCTCGCTGCAATAACTTATCAAAAATGTGAATTCGATCGCAGGTTAACTGCGATTGATTGTCTACCTGCAGTGAGCCTCCACAGGCTGATTTTCATACAAAGAAAGTGATATTGATATATTCATCTCCCATAAACCATGGCAAACCATGCATGCAGACAGGAGCTCAGGATTTCCATTTGTTCAGGTTAATGGCAATAACTAAAACAAACATCCCCTATAGCTTGTCCCGTGAACAATACATTAAAAACAACTGGTTTCAAAAAAAATAAATAATCACCCACACTTAAAAACATTGAAGAATTTAAGAACTTGCATGCATGGTTTGTAATCCCACAAAGAAAACCACCAAGTCTCAAGACTGTAGAGAAAAGCCATGCTGTTGTCTGAGGAAATGTTCTACCACAGTTGAAGCGTCTCTCTTCTGGCTCTGTGCGACGCCATAAAGCTCTCAAGCACCTTTTTTTCTTTCCAGATGTTGTTTCACTGTTTGAATATTTGGGGCCAAAAGGACCCGGGTGAGGAAGAGGAGGGAGAGTGAGGAAGAGGAGGAAGGGTCCAGATAAAAGACTGCCTTTTAGATGATTAATTCTAGAACAGGGAGGGAAGCCACTACCAATACCACTGTTCATCCAACCTGTGTGCGTGTGTGTGTGTGTGTGTATGTGTAGGTGTGTGTGAGTGTGTGATCCTGTCACTGCTGCTGCTGCTGCATTAAACCTTCGATCATATCTGCAGCTCAATGGAAAATCTTTTTCTTTACTGTTGCATAGTTTAAATCAACCATTCCGAAATATTAACCACTTTCGGAATATTGGATTATTTTAAATACATTATGAAAATAAAATAACAAAATTAAAAAAAAAAACACTGGTCACATTACAAACCCACATTCTTCAAAATTTGAGCATTTCCTCGTGATTTTTGGTGAGAATTTACCCTTTTGTTGGTTTGATGAGATGGTGGTTCAAAGGAGGAGAGCAGTTTCTGTCAACATGCTGAGGGGGAGGAGGAGGGGGAGAATGTAAAGAGAGGGAGGGGAAAGGAGGTGGAAACCCCCACTGCATGCTGAAAAGAGGGAAGGGGAGAGTGAAAAGGAGCAGGAGGAGGAGGAGAAATTACTATTCCAGTGCACAAGGGAAGAGGACCAGGGTCTTATCATGCAGAAGTGTGACGAAGAGGAGGAAAACCTGATGTTCTTCAAACACAGAAAAGAGAAACGTAAGAGTAGTACACAGGAGGATCAAGATGAAAAGAAGGTCAGGTTCCCTTTTTGTATGCTAAAGTGAGAGGATGCAGGAGGAATAGGAGGAGGAGGAGGAGGGATGGAAGGGCACGCCACTGGAATACTGAAAGCAAGAGAGAGGGAGAATACTGATCAGGGAGAAAAAGAGGGAGACAACATCATCCATCAAACCAGCCAAGGAAGGAAAGATCTCAGAGAGGAGGAGAGAGTCCAGATCCAGGACTGTCAGATTTAGGATCATAGTTCTGGATTACTGTCAGAATAAAAATGAATATCCCAGTCTTGATCATAGAATTAATGACAACAAGAACTACAATGATAGAAACAATGAACATCGTGATCACTTGGGTAAATTAAAGCCACTTAAACACTAAAAAATGAAGACTGTATTTGTCGTAAACCAATCAGTTCTGGGTTGTGTTTACACTGTAGTAGTAAGCAGCATGTGTTTGAGTGCTTGTTTCAGTCCACATAAAATGTGCACACACATTAACATCACATCTATCCCCTAAACACACACACACATACACATGAAGAGGCCAGTGGGAGGGCCTGGTTTAATTCCTGGAACACTGGAACAGCAAAAAAATAAAAAACAGAGATTGGATTGATACCTTGTTTTTCAGTGTCTATCCAACCGCCCACACACTCTCTCTCTCTCACACACACACACACACACGGACAGATGGCTCAGAGTTTTTAACATTCTCCAGCAGTGAGATATTTATTGATTATTTTTGTCTTTATTTTTCTTTTAATTTATTTTCTATGATGAGTTATATTTATTGTGGGAGGATGTACGTGACTTAATTATCTTGTACAGAATTAAAGAGAGAGAAGAGCTCAACATCAGACTGTCACTGCAGACACACACACGCACGCACACACATATTATCATACATGTCATAACGTACGGGATTGGAAGCGACCATTTACCATCAAAGACTGAAAAATGATGAGTCACATTTCTCCGTTTTTTTGACTTGCTTGCGTTAAAATGTTTAGTTTTCTGCTGTACAGACGTGTACAGGCTCATACTTCTACCACTGAAACATTTCAGATGAATCCACCCGAAGGTCTGTGGGCCGATCTGTAGTGGAACTGGCTCGGTCGTTTCCCGTCCTGTCCGTGGTCCAATCCATTGATTTGTCAGTTACCTGCGCAGTTAGTGGATTGATTGATTAAAACCATCCATCAGACTCACTTCACTCGCTCAACAAGCAGTCGGAGCAGTTGTACGTACGCATCTTTTTCGACTCTTAACCCAGATGATGTTTTACAGGAGTTGGAAGGAGCAGTGAGAGGAACAGCAGGGAATCAGGGCTCTGCCATTGAAAACCAATGGGTCTAATCTGTCTGTTTTTTTATAAATAGTGGTCAATTTCATGTGATAATAGCCACAATGATATTCACAGTGGATTTCATTTTGGATTTGTATCCTATTTCAAATCAATCATCATTATGGTGTCAACATCACAGTCGCCTTTTGGTATTAAATTGAATTAGTAACCCAACTGAAACCAGTTATATACCACATCCTAATAATCAGTAGGACAGGATATCAGTTATAGTCCCATTTTATTTCCAATGGGGTATTAGAAGAATGATTGTAAATCAACTGTCCTTTTGTTGAAGTGAGATATGTGCAACTATCATTAATAATCAATGGAGTCTCAGTAATCATGATTAAAAGTAGGTGACATTATTCAAAATCAGAGTTGTACTGGTTTCCCCAAAGGAAATCAATGGGAGTTGAATAACTGCCCCCTCGTTAAACCCCTCCCACCCCTGCAGGCTCCTGACTGATGATTGGTTGACTGACAGATGAGTCGAGCCAACAGCGAATCCCAGCGGGCTTCATTGTACCATAGCAACAGCAAATCACTGGACTCCCCAATGAGCTTGAGCGGGGAGTCAGATGTCTTTATTGTACCATAATATGATTATTATTACTATGATTATAATTATTATTATTCTGAGCTGGTGCTTCTCAGCTGCTGCAGGATCAAGATCCACCACTTTGAAATGAACTGTATCTGTAAGCACTTTTCTGAACCACCTCCTGGATTTTAAACACAACGCCAAACTTGGAGGTCGCACCAAGTTGTTCCCTCTTCGGGTCCTCAAGCCACCGGTTGAGAAGCACCGCTCGCACTGGATCTGTGTCTTAGTTCAGGATGGGATTGTTCATTCAAGGCAGCGTTTCAGGTTCTTCAGGCGTCAGATCGTGAGGCTTTGAGATGGATTTTAAAACCAAATTTGGAAAGAAACCTAAAGGTTCCCGGATACTGTCTATCATCTGAAGTCTTTATCCGCTCGTGTGTATCCGGTCAGACCTTCGATAGGTCTTTCTTGCGTCACTTCGTCTCTAAACCTTTACGACTCACTAACTCAACTGACCTGCTATTCGTTGTCAACCATAGCGCTCATATCCTCCCAGTTCGTCAACAAACCCTCACGATGTGCCGCCTGCCGCTCCGCAGCGTTGCCATTCATTCACTCTGCCTGGAAAAACTGTTTCTTTTCACTGAAAACACAAAAAACACATGTCGCCTTGATGCAGCGCCTTCCAGGATGTAGTCAGGGCCCATTTTTTGATACCATTTGCCATTGCCTTGTTTTTGTTTTTTATTTTTGCTGAGTTAAAATGTAATGATGATGATGATGACGATGATGAATCTTCTTCATGTAATAGCCTGTGTCAGTTTTTATACCATTGCCATTGCCTTCTGCTGAGTTTGTATATTTGTGTGATTTCACTAAAGTGTAATGGAAAAGTTGGAAAAGTATTATTGTGTTTTTACTTGTTTCATTTCAAACATCGTACGGGAATGTTTAAAAACCAAATTGGCTGGAGCTGGAAATTATTTTAATTATTGATGCAATTAATTGTTCAGTCTGCAAAATGAGAAAAGAGAGAACAGAATTACCACTTTGTAGCTGCATCCCTCCACCAGCCCATCAAACCACAGGAAATATGGTCACAGTCTCTTTTCTGAGCTATAGCATGGTCAGAGGTCTTTTTGCTGAACATTATGATGTCACAGCGAGGTCACAGTCATCCTGACCTTTGACCACCAAAATCTACTGAGTTCATCCTTTAGTTTTACTGCACATTTGTGACCATAGATATATATTAGAAGACTAGATGACTCACCCACCGCTGCTGCCCAATGACAAAGCGTAGCCAGTACGGCGGCCATCGTGGGACGGGCAACTCTCTCCCTCAGAGCATTAAGCCTATGGTGCATGTTCTGCTATAAGGACCATAACTTGCTCAGTTTCTGTCCGATTTCAAAACGGTTAAATTTTTTATGAATGTCTATGCAGTTCTGATGCAGCATACTTAGAATCACGGATCATTTTAATCATGTACTTTTTTTTGTAAAAGTAACATTATAGTGACGTTATGCAAATAGTTAAAGTAATAGCTACATACTGATTTATTTTTCACAGAGTTATGAATCGTTTTTTTTAGTGAAGATGAGTGGATCACCTATCTACTGCACTGTAACTGCAGCCAGAGTCAGAGCAAGTTGCCCGTTCAAATATGGCCGACTGTGAGCTACGCCTGCGTGTAGTCCGATCCACCCCCTTGTTTGTGACCAATTTGAAGAAAATTCCATTTCCCTTTTCTAAGATATTGCGTTCAGACGGCCAAAAACTGCAGTTCTTGAGGTCACAGCAACTTTGACCTTTGGCCTCTGATGACCAAAATTCAATCAATTCATCATTGGTCTTTGTTAATGTTTGTACCAAATTTTTTAAAAAAGTTCTGTCCAGGCGTTACTGAGAGTCAGGCTGCATTTGTAAATAAGAAATAGTTCTTAATTGCTTGCCTGGGTAAATAAAGTTTAAATAAAAATAAAAAAGATATCACATCCATGAGAACAGGACAGATGGACAACCAAAAACGGAGCCTGAGGTGTGATGTCTTCAGTATGTTGTTGGTTTAAACTAAAATATTCAACATACTGTGATACACAGAAAAACAGTTTGTAGCTGAGCTGCTCATGTCTGAATCAGAACCCTCCTGACGCCTCATACGTCAGGAGATTTTCTGCTCCTCTGTAAGGTGACTTCAAGTTTGGTCTCCCACTATGCCAGCACTGCTGTGCTGGCAAGGGTACAGACTAATTACTGGAGAACAATGATCAAGGCTTAGCCCTGCTTATCAACAGCAGCAACAAAAGAGCCGTTATCACAGGTTTTCATTATCAGCAAACACTCTTGATTAAAATACACTAGAGACACTGAGAGACAGACATGTGAGGGACGACTCCTGACAAAATGTTTTTTTAAAGATCGGCTTTGAAACAAACTTAGAATCAGTCAAAAGGTTCAGACTGACTTTACAGAGATGTTGTGTTTCAGTTGAAGGCTGCAGTTTGAATCGGTGTTGTCAGGAAGAGAATCCTGTGGTCTCTTAATCCCCATTGTTCAAGCTGCACCTGCAGTTTGTCTCAGTCAGTGTTGCCAGATTTGACTGGCCAGAACCAACCCACTCATTACAAAAGGTGTCCAGTGTGTTATCTTCATGTCCCTGGATCCACCAGATGTTGAAACTGTTCTCTGAGACTCTGCCCCACGTTGACATGATGCATCACATCCTATCAGCAGATTTGTCAGCTGCACGTTTATGCTGCCAATCTCCTGTTCTACTACGTCCCAAAGGTGTTTGACTGGATTCAGGTCACTGAAGTTCACTCAACTCACTGACATGGAGCATCATCCTGCTGCAAGACGCCATTGGAGGAAGGTAAACTGTGTTTCATAAAGGGATGAACATGGTCGGCAACAACACTCAGGCTGTGACAGTCAAACCATGATTAATGAGTGAGTGTGTGTCCACTACAGCTTCAGGTCCCTGGTGATAGGATGCTGTTCTAGGTGGGAAGTGTTGTTCGGCCTGATGCTTTTCTGCTCTTGTCCTAAAGAGTGGTTATCTGAGTGACAGCAGCCTTTCTGTCAATGTAAAAGAGTATTTTTTGGGGGGGCTTTTAGGCCTTTAATTGGCAGGACAGCTGTAGAGAGATGAGGTACAACATGCAGCAAAGGGCCAGCGCTGGACTCGGAACAGGGCTGCTACAGCAAGGACTATAGCCTCTGCATATGGGGCGCCTGTTCTACCCAAGGGGGCAGTTGTCGGTCTGAGAAGTGAAGCTCACTTTTGCGTTCAAAAAACTGCAATCCCCCCGGCTTCCTCTGGGGGCTGGTACCAGAAGGGAGCAACTCTCCATTGACCGCCATGTTAAAATAGGCGACTTTACAGCTTTAAAAAACATATTTACAGCCTGGTACATTTTATTTTTTTGGTCTCAACCGATAGTTTCTACCCCCGCACACACTCTGAGGGGGGTGAATTTTTTTGAAACTCTACCGTTTTACTATTATTAGGTTTAAAATTCTGGCCAATTAGGGCGCGGAAACGTTAAGTGACAGGTCCGGAGACCGCTGCTTCGAGGCCAGTGGGCGGGTTCTCGGCCGGCTAACGGCCGCACCTCTCCAAATATGGCAAGTCAAATCCAACATGGCGCAGTTCAAACCCCCGTAGTAGCGGCACAAAACAGACTCCCCCAAACCAATGGGTGACGTCACAGGTGCTACGTCCATTCTTTTTACAGTCTATGGTTCTACCCACCAAGCTAAACGACACCCTGTCTTTCTGGCAACGTTTGATATTGGAAAATTATCCCACTGGTACAAATTTCCCAAAACATCTCCAGATTTTCTTTCACCACCCAGTGAAAGAAAAAGGCACCAGAAGGCATCTGAACCAGATGTCCAAACTACCTGAAAGAGTGCCTTTCACACACTCTCCAGATGGCAGACTTTTACACCTGCCTTTAACATGCATCAGTGATCAGATTGTTATTGGATAGAGCTTGACCACATGTAAAAACAGGTGTAAACACACCCAAGACACATTGAGGACGGATCGGCCAAACCACCTCTGAAGGAGTCAGGGATGCATTGTGACCACATTGAGCACGACGACGAGCTGCAGCAGAGACAAACGGGTTTCGTTAAAGATTAAACCTTCGATTTGATTATAGCTTTCTCCCTCTCTCCCTCCCTCCCACCCTCTGTGTGTGTGTGTGTGTATGTGTAAAAGCCCTGAGTCAGACTGTGCTGCCTGTTAACCAGCTGCACAGTCAGCATCTACAGGTGTCTCACACACACACACAGCCACTCTCCCAAATTAACCGTTAATCATAAACGGTAAAAAAAAAAACAATGAGTCATGAGTTTCCTCGTCTCTGCTGCTGCTCAAAGCTTCACACACACACACACACACTGTCGGTGGTCTCAGTAATAATTTCTTCAGTCAGCGTGTTTGATTTTTTTCTGCTGATGTTTGGAGTGCAGACTCTGAGATTTCCTCCTGACACATCATGTGATTAAATGGACTTTTTAGCGTTGGCTTGTCAGGTTTAATAATGAAAAGCCGTTCATCACTGCAGAGCCGACCTGTACCGCTCACTGTGACAGTCTGAAGGACGACACACCTGTTTGATTCAGATGACTGACATCACAGAATGAAGGAAATCCTCATATCATTCTACTACTGAAGCTCAAACTGTTCAAGCAGCCTGGTTACTGTTACTTCTTCTGGCCGTGATGATGCTCACATAGATCTCACACACATCTGAGTCATAGCTGATGAAAATTTAATGACAATAAAAAAATAAACATAGCCTCTCTGACGTCACCCACAAGGTTCTAAAGAGCTGTTTTGAAGTCAAGTGAGCCGCTGCACTGTCGCCATCTTGGCAGTGCCTGACTCCGCCCCTCATCCCAGCTGTTCAATCCATAGAAGACAGTAACCCTACGTCACGTAAAAGGCCACGCCCCCTCACCGGTGAAAACAAAGGAGAAGTCCTCTGTGTGTTCCATAGGCGCTAATACAAAAAAAACACAATGCCAAAGAGTTGTTGTGTGGTATATTGTTCGTTGAACAACTTAAAAGAACCTAACATCAGATTTCCCCTACTCCCCTTAAGAGAGTGGGACAGGAAAGAAGAGGTTTATGGCTTCAGGCCGTATGAAGAATGGACAAAAATGGCCTGAAGCCGTGGGACCCGGCTAGTCCACATGTGCTTGTGTGGTAAACCATTTCAGGGGGGGCGACCGCCATTCCGAAGGTCCGCTATACCGAAATTTTCTGAAGGCCCGTTCCAAAAATGTGTGGGCTACTATACAAGGGGGAAAAAATTACACATATTGTGGACTTCAATCCCTGGTCACCCACACCCGAGGTAACTGTTCTAACCACTGCACTACGGCGACAGCTGATTGACACGTATCACTCAGCGTTATATACCGCGCCTCTCGCCGCTGAGTGGGCTCATTCTCCGGTAGGATTTATGGACATACATCCCCTAAATCTTAATTTTTTTTGGTAAAACGACGTGATATAGCTGTCTGCTTGACAAACGTTAGCTATTGCAGGAGGTTTCCAGGCCGGTTAATGTTAGATAGGCCAAATCAAGACGGACTACGGCGGGATTTGTATTTACCGCCAGTCAAAACCAGCAGTTTGTTTTCACCGGAATGGGGGCGTGGTCTCACTTGCTACTGTCATCTGTAGGCGAAGGGGCGGGGCAAGTGTGTAGCATGTTTTACCATAGCAAACATACTCTGTCATGTTCATTTCTGCAGTTAAATTGGACATTTTAGTATGGGACTCAGTGGGGACTGACTCACTGTTGGAGCCAGACTCTAGTGGTGGTTAGAGGAACTAAAGTTTCTATTCATTGTTCCCTTCATTTGCTGCTTAGCTCTTACATAAGCTGCTAACATTAGCCCATCATGCTTACCAGCTTGTTGTCAACAGTTATAACAAAGCTATGTGCAAAATCACTGACTCATTCAAACTAAATGGTGGGTCCTGGTGGGTCCTGGTGGGCGGGGCTCGGAGCATGGCTGAAGGCAGAAAGTTACAGAAGTCCTGACAGCTCGTTTTAAGGCTCAGACTGAGCACTTTGGTATTTTCATAGTAGATTCATGTAGAACCTTGACCTGCTTTATAATGAAAAAACACAGACCTTTATATTTAATTTCTGTGATTTCATCTCACAATGATGATCTCATTGTCTGGATGGAAACCTCTTGGACTCATTAACAGTGGGCTTTCTCTGTCACAGTCTATAGATAGAGGCGCTGCTGGTCGGAGCAGGATGGAGCCGGCGTCTCATCCTGTCTGTTTTACTCATTGATCATATAAACGTTAATGATGAAACTGGCTCATTAATTCCTAATAAGAGAGATCACAGCTCGTCTGGTTGAATGAGGGGCTGTGTCCGCTGTATAACAGTTTTATGACATTATTGTTGGATTATCAGTGTGTTAGTCAGCAGGTCAGACCTGTTTCTGTTAATTACCCTGACGGGAACATTCCTTCCCTTAGCAGCTTTAATGAGCTCTAACATTTAGAAATAGATTTGACTGTATCAGCAGTAAAAGTCGCTTGTGGCTCGATTCTTATTTTCCAACCTGATGGTGAACTTCATGAGCTGGAGGCCTGCGGGGTGTTTGTCTCCTCTTCATCACAGCACAGTTTCCTCCTCCTCTTCCTCAACACTTTTAGTAGATGTTTGTTATTTGATTGGACAACAATATTGATTTAAATACAAAGAATGAAGTGTGTAATGAGAACAAATTAGGAAATATTTTAAATAAGGTCACATCGTATCTGCTTTATAGAGAGAGTCAGAAAATCCTAAAATAAATCAGAAAAACTGATGGTTGAACACTGTGGAGAGCTTAAAGTCCAGCAGCTGCAGTTTGTTGGAGACTGTGAAATGTTTGTGTCTGTTTTATTGGATTAAAACATTTATTTTTCATTCATTATTCAATTATTGCTGGGTTTTTGTGTTTTAAGACTCTGTGTTGTTTGCCTATTATTTTGTTAATGATCCACGTTAGGAGTGGACAGTGAGCCAGATGTGCTGCTTCATATTGATGAAGGGCCAGATGTGCAGTGACCAACCCAGAGACATTGTGAGAGATTTTCTTTCTATGACAAACTAACATCTGTTCCATATACTAGATGTGGTTCATGGTCTCAACCAGGTCTGAACCACCTCAGAGACCGGACCCCCTGCCAGGGTTAAGGGAGTGGTCTCTGTGCTACTGTGTGTCATTAATAAATAATGGTTGTCATGGGAGCGGCCCATTAACAGCAGGGGGAGAGAGGGAAAATACCAAACACACATTGATATGAGGTGTGTTTGTGTGTGTTAGAGAGAATTAGACTGATAAACCAGCTCGGTCTCTCTGGAACACTGTTATCTGTGTGTGTGTGTGTGTGTGTGTGTGTGTGTGTGTGTGTGTGTGTGTGTGTGTGTGTGTGTGTGTGTGTGTGTGTGTGTGTGTGTGTGTGTGTGTGTGTGTGCATGCTTGTGTGATTAGCAAACAGCAACTTCTGTCTCTGCTGAGGCTTCAGCTGTGACATCACTGCACACATACATTCATCCTATCATGCAGCACAGATATCCATGTACTTACATATGCACACACATTAATACTCTATATTCACTGCATGTGCACTTGAATATGTAATGTATATTTGCATCAATTAAGGAATTTGTCTCTCTAGGGTTTACTTTTGTAGTATTATGTAGCTAAATTATCTGAAGAGCAATTTTGAGGCTCAGAGTGAGCTGCTCCACTGTCGCCATCTTGGCAACAACTGACTCCTCCCCCTCAGTCCCGGCTGTGTGGAGCTGTGTGGAGCTGAAACTCAAGGCAGATTCAGACTACACAAATTCAGGCCGATTTTCACATGATTTTGTCATGGCTGACAAATTTCCAGCGTTGGGCCTAATTATGAACATCGGGAACAATGAACAGATGTGTAGTGTGATATAACTGGACCAGCGATTTCACATCTAGGATGCTGTATGCTGGGAAAGTCTATGTGAGAATTGGCCTAGTCTGACATGCTGATCCTGCGTCGGTAATGATGCAGGAGCTGTCCATGGTCCTGCACATTTGACTCCTCCCCATTACTCATTGTTGCAGAATGCAGGATTTCATCATCAAATACTCACTATACTATACATTACTGTAAAAAGCCACTCAGATTGTTACAGAACTGTACTGTGAGGAAAGAACAAGCTTTTCCTTTTTACAGCCAATTTATTTTTTCAAGCAAAACATTTCAAAACAGATCAACTGTGTATACATGTTAATCTAAGCAACAGGACTACAACATGTTTTCTTACAGGCTTGCAGGCGAGTGTCAGTGCTTGGATCTTTTGGCGTATCGATGAGCAAATTCCCATACCACCCTCTTCAAGTCCAGCCTGTGCACACGTTTATTTTCAATACTTAGTATGGCCAGCCCTGTAGTCTCTCCTGTGCCGTGGTGCTTCTCAGATACGTCTTCATTATGATACTATTCTATGATACTCTGTTGTAATACCTATTGGGAAACACCCTGCCTTTTGTTTCTCTAGGCTACAGACCTTCAAATCTGGATGGTCCCTGCCTCAAAGTAAACTTTTTCACACATCTGTAATATCTACAGGGAAATTAGCCCTGTTACTGGGACAAGACATGTCAGTTTTAAGAGCTGATTCCAGGCTAATTTGAGATGCAGAGCCATCTGAGGCTATGTCACTGCTGCTGTCCGCTTTTGCTGGCTGGTTGGATGCAGATGGATGCAACTCTCTCCCTCAACCGATACTGAAGCAACAAGATGCTCCTCCTGACTTAAAGTCAGGCCCAGTTCGTCCAAATTTGACGAACCGGGAAGAGGAGCTTCGAGAAGCTTCCGCTACAAAACAAGTTTGAATATAGAGTTATTAAATTTTTTTCGGGACAATTTCGCATTTCGGGGCTTTTCATTCATGGTGACATTATGTAAATATGTGCAACCCTGTGAAGAATGTATACCATGAATGGAATAAATCAAAATGAAATTAAATTAAATCAAGGACCATGACTTTAGTTTTGGTGGTGTTGAGTCCACAAAATCCCAGACAGTGCTCCTGTATCCCCTCTCACACCCCCCCCCCCCAATGCAGCCCACAACAGCAGAGTCTTCTGAGTATTTCTGCAGGAAGCAGGTGCTGGAATTATGCTGAAACATTAACATGCCGGGTAACATTTTTATTATAGCTTGTATTTTAATTTATGAAATAGCCTATCCTGTATTTATGACTCTTGTGTGACAGTAGCTTTATTTTTCTCCGTCTGAAGACTATAGCTGTTTTTGTGCCTCATTATAAAGACAAATTCCCCGTAGATTAGGCCAAATGAAAGCCTTGGAACGTTATATTACAGTATTCTGATTCTGAAAAGAAAACGTCAGCATAACGTATAGGCTAACACACACAATAAGGCTTCACACAATAAGTCTGTTTAACTGTTTATCTTGCCAACATTATCGACACGTCTGACAGGATTTATCGTTTCAAATAGACGAGTGATTTTCTTAAATTTGGCAAAATTCAGCAGATTTGTCTTTGTTGTGAATGTAAAAAACAGCAATTCCCCTTTAATAAAATGTCAACAGGTGAGTATAAAAATTCACCATCATACAATGATCATGAAGAAGCCAAAACTGTTCCAGACCAGGCTGTAAACATGTCCGCTGTACAGTTGGACATTTTAAAATGGGAGTCAATGGGGACTGCCCACTTATTGGAGTCAGACTCTAGTGGCCATTAGAGGAACTGCAGTTTTGAACACTTAGCTACAGTACATGTTGGCTTCATATTTGAGCCTGTGAGTTTGCTGCTTGGGCTCAACACAGTAGGACCAACTCCTCAGATCATGACTCAGAAGTCCAACTAACCCTGACTCAGCACAGAGATTCAATATCTGGAGCCGAATGTACCTTCTGGACCAGAGATGGAACATCTTCGAGGCGAAGCTGGATTTGACTCATGATGTTGTTGTCCTGTCTCCTGGCTGTGTGTGAACCCACTGTGCTCCACTATGTGCCGGATAGTGACACAAATAATCATCTTATCTGCTTTTAGATCAAAGTTAAAGCTATAGTGCGTAACTTCTACGTGTCTGTAAATATCCGTTTCACCCAAGCCACTACAAGAGGAGATGATACAACTCTGATGAAGCCGTTCGGCTCCTCTAACACCTCGCGGTATTTTTCAGTATTTGTTCTTTTTGTATTTGGTGACGTTGGCGACATTCCCGGGCTGGCTCACAGGAAATAACACGTTGTACTGGGTTTTACCTGACAACGAGAGGGGAGGGGGTAGGAGAGCGCTGCTAGAAGCAACATGGCGGAGAACCTGAAGAAGCGACCAAGAGGTTCAGAAGTGGATCCTACTAAGAAGAAAAAGCCTTCCCGTTCGGCAGAAGGTCTGTTGGCAAAGAGAGGGACAAGCGGTAGCGGTAGAAATCCTCTAGGGGGCGATAGAAGTTACACACTAAAGAAAAAACGTTCAGTTTTACTTCAGCCTCATAAAACTAAAAAAACCTCCTGTGAATGTGGCAGAATGTCTGAATGTCAGCTCCATGAGGAGAGAGCAGGGAGGAAACTGCATCGTTATCATCGATTCAATCATTGATTTTATTTTCCGGCCCTCTGTATCTGCCTGTGAGATTTTAATGACCGCCTGTGGAAATTACACTTTAGTCAGAGAAATAGAAAAAAGTCCAGTAAACACTCAGGATTCTGAGTCAGTGAGGATCCATTTCAGACTGAGCACCAAAAAGGTGATAGATAGATATGTGTGAAATAATCCAACAAGTTCACAGTTTCGACCTGGTGTCTCTGAGATATGAGAGTTTTTATTCAGCTCCCAGTCGGATCAGAGAGTCACTGAACTGCAGGAATTCACACAAAGTGAATTCTTACACCATTTTTCTTGACTGTAAAAGTGTCACCGTCTTAACAAACACCTCCTGTCAGAGCCAGAAACCCAGTGGACATGTGTGTGGAGGTCAGCACTTTTCACAGTTTGGTTTTATTTAACTTTGACTGTATAATCAGTGAAGTGTGTGCTGCACTGCCTCAGTTCAAAACAGCAGGTTGTGATGGGCCTGTTTCACTATCTGTTCTGTGTCTGAGTCCATCCTCCTGTAGAAAACCAGCTTAAATGGGTGGTAGTTGCTTTTTCACTTATTTGGTCCCGTTTTTCCTCTATGGAGTGCATATCTTCACATTAAAAACTCACTGCTAACCCTCCTCCCTCCCCCCCTGGCCGTGTTTCTGGTGAGACGAGATCTGGGACACTGGGTCGGAGGGTTTTCACCCAAGAGACTCTAGGTGATAGCCGGAGATCCTCCATTCTCCCCAGAAGTCATTTAACCATCACAATTACTCCAAAGCTGTTTAATTAAGGCACAAATCTTGCATAGTTCATCTTTAAAGGTCATAGGTGAAGCAGCTTGTTATGACATAGTTAGGTTTTGTTACTAGGCGACATCTAGTTGTCAAAGCACAGGGAGAAGTGGGATGTTCTAGTATACAGAGAGATAAAGTCCATGTCAGGAGCAGTCATATGATATTGTCAAAGACAGACTAACATATACCCAGAACCCTGCAAAAGACAAGTTTCTGTTTGTAGTAACCTGAGTGGTTGCTCTCTTAGCAATAATACACGCAGACGCCGGTTACCGTGTTTGCTTTGTTTACTCACACTCCGAGCAGCATACATACATCGGCCAGTCGGCGGAACATTACATGTGCAACACAACAGGTGTGCCTACTTTTCCAGGGCGGGGTTACACGAGCCCGCTGACAAAGGTTCCGGGGCGCAGCCCTCTAATGCAGCAGTGATATGCATTCACTCTGCAACACTTCTCCCCCTTTAAGTGCAAACCTACAAGAGCACAACTTAGAACATAGACTTGTTAACTCAGTGGTTATAAAGTATTAAAGCATATGTTATCATTTAACTGCATTACTTTTCCTTTTGTTACAATAAACATTTTCATTTGCAGCAGATAGAAACTCCTTTTCTTAACCAACAACAAAACCACTGTATCTTGTTTTAATAAACTTTTTGAACCCTTTTCTTTTTCTTTGCATATTTTTAACAGTTCAACACGTCAGTCTATCTGGAGGCTTGTGTTGCCTCTTTGATCTCCTTAGTTCTGGAGTGAGGTCTCCAGACCTGGGAACAGGGGCAGGTGGGGCAGCCTGCACAGACAGTCCATCAGGTGCCACATTGGTGAGCTCTGACAGTCCCTCATGTGACAACTCAGTGTGCTCTGGTGTCACTGGCACCACAACATAGTCTCCAGAGCTGCTCACACTGTCCTTGTGCGAAACACACTGAGGACCTTTCCCTCCCCCATCATGGCGGATACGCAGGTGATCCTGGTGCCTGCGAACCTGCCGACCATCAGACAAGTCCACCACAAAAGACACTGGACCCGTCCGGCGGTGAATGACTCCTGGCAGCCAGGGCGAACCTGTGGCAAAGTTTTTGACATACACACAGTCCCCTGGGTGAAAAAGTCTCTCTTTAGCATGTTGGTCCCGTCGCGCTTTTTGCACATCCTGCGACCTGACGACTCTTGCTCCGACGTCTGGGTGGAGGAGATCCAGATGTGATTTTGGTCTCCTTCCCAGCAACATCTCCGCTGAGGGCACTCCCGTCACAGTGTGAGGCGTAATCCTGTACTGGAACAGGAAACGGGAAAGCTTGGTTTCCAGAGAGTGTCCCGACATTTTCTTTAGTCCCTCTTTCAAAGTCCCAACAGCTCTTTCTGCTAAGCCGTTAGAGGCGGGGTGGTAGGGAGCAGAACAGACATGACGGATCCCGTTTTTCACCATAAACTCTTTGAAAACCTCACTGGTGAATGTGGGCCCATTGTCTGTCACAATCATGTCTGGCAGTCCATGTGTTGCAAATATGCCTCTAAGTGTCTCTGTAGTAACTGGGGCAGTAATACTTGACATGACATGGGCTTCGAGCCACTTAGAATAAGCGTCCACTAGCACCAAGAACATCCGACCCATAAATGGACCAGCAAAATCCAGATGAAGCCTGGACCATGGACGGCCTGGCCACTGCCATGGGTGGAGCGGCGCTGACGCTGGCATCTTTTGGTTCTGCTGACATTGTGAACACGCTTTTACCTTTTCTTCCAAGGCACAGTCCATCCCAGGCCACCACAGAAACAACCTGGCGAGGCTCTTCATACGCGATATCCCAGGGTGGGCATCATGTAGCTCCTCCATCACTTGTGCTCGCCCTGGAGGAGGAACAACCACTCTGGAGCCCCAGAGCAGACAACCATCAAGCACACTCAACTCCAGTTTGCGCTTGACAAAAGGTTTGTATTCCTCCTGCTGTACAGTCACAGGCCATCCTTGCATTATCCATCTCTTAACCTGTGATAACACTGGGTCTCTCTCAGTCCATAGTTTGATCTGTTTTGCTGTCACTGGGGAATTTGACAGTCTGTCCATCAGAAAAACAGTCTCTGGGGGCAGGCCAGTGTGGCTTGGGGTGTCAGGGAGAGGCAGGCGGCTGAAGGCGTCAGCATTTGCATTTTCACTACCTGCCTTGTACTCTATACGATACTGATATGCTGACAGGGTTAACGCCCAGCGTTGTATTCTTGCTGATGCCATGGCAGGAATGCCTTTTAACTCACTAAACAGACCCATCAGGGGCTTATGGTCTTTAAAGATGGTAAAGGGGCGACCAAACAGGTAGTGGTGGAAGCGTTTTACAGCAAAAACTATAGCTAGCCCTTCTTTTTCTAACTGTGAGTACCCTTTTTCTGCTGCAGTGAGAGTACGTGACACGTAGCTGATGGGCTTCTCACTTCCGTCCTCCATACGGTGAGAAAGCACCGCCCCCACGCCGTACGGGGAGGCGTCACAAGACAGGATAACATCCTTGCTGGGGTCAAAGTGCACCAGCAGTTGTGCTGAATGTAACAGTCCTTTAACATGCTGAAAAGCTTCCTCCTGAGCCTGCTGCCACTTCCATGAACTGTCTTTATGCAGGAGCTGGTAGAGTGGGGCGAGCACAGTAGAGAGGTCAGGTAAGAACTTTCCGTAGTAGTTCACTAAGCCCAGGAACGACCTAAGCTCTGCTACGTTCTTTGGACTTGAAGCCTCCTTTATCGCCCTCACTTTCTCCTCCACCGGTGACAGACCTTGAGTGAAATCCGGTGGCCCAGATATGTGACACTTGGAGCTTGAAAAACACACTTACTGCTCTTCAGACGCAGTCCAGCGTCTGACATCCTCTTCAGCACCTGGTCGAGGTTTCGCATGTGCTCCTCTTCTGTCCTGCCAGTGACCAGGATATCGTCCAGGTAGACAGCGACATGGGGAATGTTTTGAAGCAAATTGTCCATGGTACGCTGGAAAATCGCTGGACTGGATGCGACACCGAAAACCAAGCGGTTGTACTTGAATAGACCCTTGTGTGTATTGATAGTCACATATTGTTTTGATTCTTCGTCCAGCAGCAGTTGCTGGTACGCGTGACTCATATCCAGCTTTGTGAATGTTTTTCCGCCTGCTAGCATGGTAAACAGGTCCTCCACACGAGGCAGGGGGTAGGTGTCGAGTTGTGAGGCCTGATTAATTGTCAACTTGTAGTCTCCACATATGCGTACTCCACCATCTTCTTTTACAACTGGCACAATTGGGGCTGCCCAGTCAGAGAACTCAACAGGTTCAATCACCCCCGCTTGCTGCAGCCTCTCTAACTCAGCCTCCACTTTAGCTCTCATGGCATATGGCACAGTGCGTGGTTTGAAGAAGCGTGGCTGTGCTTCGGGGTCCACACACAACTTCACTGATGTGCCCTTGAGGGTGCCAAGTTCATCTTTAAAAACATCTGCATATTTAGCTAGAATGTCTTGTACTACTGTGATGTTTTTGACTTCCCCCCAAATGTCCCCCCAATTTAGGCGAACTTTCTGCAGGAGATCACGACCCAACAAACTAGGCCCCTCCCCCTCAACTACTAGCAGTGTAGCCTTAGCTTTTTGTCCATGATACTCAATGTCCACATCTATAGCGCCCACAAGTGGAATGCACTCACCCGTATATGTTTTCAGTCTTATATTAGTCTCTTTTAGTTCAGGTGCACCATCTGAGTTCCACAACTTGTGGAAAGTGCCTTGACTAATCACTGAAACTGAGGCACCAGTGTCCACTTCCATTTTCAGTTTACTGCCGTTTACCTGAAGTGCTGTATAGATGGGCTCAGCCCGGGGCTGACCAGTGACATTGAACATGTTGAATGAACACTGCTCCTCGTGCTCTTCACTCTGCAGGTGATGTGTGTTCATCTTGTGCTTTGGTTTTCCCCATTCTTTCCTTTGTTTATTTTTAGCTCCCCTGCACTTTTTAGCAATGTGTCCTTTTTTCTGACAGTTATGGCAAACCGAGTCCTTAAAACCACAGTCATTTGCGAAGTGAGCTCCCCCACAACGATAACACTCCACGGACTTTAATGGCTTGCCTCTTTTTTGTTTTGACACCAGATGAACGGCGCATGGCTGCGCACCGCCGTTAGCATTTTTAATGTCTTTAGTGTTGTTAGCTGCTGTTTCCATAGCTTGGGCGATCTCAAGCGCTCTTCTGAAAGTTAGCGTGGCTTCTCCCAACAAACGGCGCTGCATGCCGTCGTCATTAATCCCACAGACTAACTTGTCCCGCAGCATGTCCTCCAGCACAGCACCGAACTCACAGTGCTCCGACAACTGTCTCAGCTCCGCGACAAACGCAGCCACTGTCACTCCCGGCTTGCGTGAATGAGTGTGAAACTTGAAGCGCTGAACAATTACAGATGGCTTTGGGTTGTGGTGATTCTGCACCATGGTTACCAGTTCTTTGAAGCCGATGTCTCCCGGTCTCCGCGGCATGGCAAGATTGCGGATGAGCTTGTACGTCTTGGCCCCGCACACACTGAGGAGAATCGACCGCTGTTTTCCTTCGTCCCTGATGTCGTTGGCGAGGAAAAAGTGCTCCAGTCTCTCGACATACTCCACCCAGTCGCCGTCCTCCTCGACAAACTCGGTGAGCGAACCGACGGTAGCCATTACTGTTAACTGCGCGCCAACTTCTTCTTCGACTCATACGGTAACTTCACCTACTCGGCATAAATCCTCGGCTTGACTTGCGTTTTTAATCCTCGTCGCCAGTGTAGTAACCTGAGTGGTTGCTCTCTTAGCAATAATACACGCAGACTCCGGTTACCGTGTTTGCTTTGTTTACTCACACTCCGAGCAGCATACATACATCGGCCAGTCGGCGGAACATTACATGTGCAACACAACTGTGCCTACTTTTCCAGGGCGGGGTTACATGAGCCCGCTGACAAAGGTTCCGGGGCGCAGCCCTCTAATGCAGCAGTGATATGCATTCACTCTGCAACACTGTTCATCTCTTTTAATGAGCATTGTCAGTGTTTGCATAAAATACCTCCAACTGTGAATCATGAAAAACACATGTAGCATGACACATGATGATCACATGTCCACTACTTAAAATGTCCTACAGCATTGGATGGAAACACACACTGATTTAAAGGGTTTAGATAAAACTCACCTGAGCCTCTATACCAGGGGTGTCAAAGTTACGGCCCGCGGGCCGGCGGCGGGACAAATGTTCATCAAATGTTAAACCGCCAATATGTATTTAGCTTTGGAGTTTTGTTTCTCTCGGCCCTCTCTCAGCAGTCTGCTAGCTCACTGAGAGAGAGAGAGAGAGAGAGAGAGAGAGATGTATTTTTCCTATACGTAGCTACAATTTAATATCAGCCCAATACCTACAATTGTCTGTGTCATTTGCCACATGTGGTTTTGACCAAGAACTGACAGCCTTTTTAAGGGTTTGCCTCTGACAAAAATATTAAGCCACTACTGGCGGCTAATTGGTGGAAACTCATAATTACATCATGGAAATAGTATAAATAGGCTATAGGCCTATAGTATATCCTATATTGCCAACCAGTTAAAAAAAATATCACAATATTACTTTTGGTTCATATTGCCCAGCCCTAAATTTCAGAATGTTCATAATGTTTTGTAAAAAGGATAGCTCATAAACTGTACACATCATAATAATGTACTTTGCACAAAGTACAAAGGGAAAAATGTGGAGTTCTTGTTATTTACAGGTTAATATGCGAATGCGATCATTTTACTGTTCCGGCCCCCTTGAGATCAAATTAGGCCGTATGCGGCCCCTGAACTAAAATGACTTTGACACCCCTGCTCTATACTGTTGTATAGCCTACAGGTTGTCCATGATAGATGTCCATGTGTAGTGTGATTATAAAGCAGCTCTATTGATATTGTGAAAGTATCAAAACCTCTCGAACTACATCTCCATATAATCACTCTGAGAGACACAACTACATTTTTTGTGATGGTCGTGTTCACTCTGAACATGAACTAAACTGAACAGATGCTGCACAGATTCAGCCTCAGACTGGTCGTCCAATTTTCTTAGAATCCAGATAAATTTGTACATCAGTTGTGTGATATGAAGTTTATGTTATAAACTGTACTGAATTTGTTTTAATATGATTAAAGTCGTTCATTGGGTTATGACTCAAACTGGGTTACAAGGAGTTTTCAGCACCTATCACTTAATCTGTGCAGAGATTAAAACCTACATGTAGTACAGGTGAACAGCCTCTGTCTGACTTTTACAGGTGATGAAAATTCAGTTACTGTGAAAGTGGCTTTGGAAAAACTTCAGGACTTGGCTCAGTTTGATGGACTGAACACTCAGAGGCTCTGATGTCCACATAGGAGCAAAGAGAGAACAGCCATCGAGGGATTAGATTGTACAGAACAGCTTCTCCCTCTGAGCTGCAGTTAATGAGGCTCAGTGTTTGTTGGCGAGATGAAAATATCCACAATCCCACAGGAGAAAATTAACTGACGCTCTCTAGAGATTAGACCGAACACAGAGTTGTGGGAAGCTAT
Organism: Trachurus trachurus; assembly: GCF_905171665.1. Classification (NCBI taxonomy): domain Eukaryota; kingdom Metazoa; phylum Chordata; class Actinopteri; order Carangiformes; family Carangidae; genus Trachurus; species Trachurus trachurus. Next base: position 1,971,581 of record NC_139901.1, on the reverse strand, counting down.
TTACAGAAAAAAATGTCAGTCATAATTATGATTATCATCATTTAATGACTTTAAAAATCTTATTTACATTTTTATATTCTTATTTAGGTGAAACAGATGCTGGCAACTCCCAGTGGATCAGACTATCCACTGAGCTACACTGTAGGTAATATCATGCACCCTCCAGAGATTAGACAAGACCACAGTGTGTTGTTCATTGCTGATATTTAGGTCAAAATACAACCAAGTCTCAACTGATGAAAAATAGGGGACATTAGCTATCAAGAGATAAGACTAAACCCAGCGCTGGCTATTCCTGTGAGGCGTCCCCAGGGTGTCCAGACAACTGAGCCTGTTTTCAGGAGATAGACGGGTCCCCTTGGACAGGTCTATTCTCATTTGTCGTCTGTAATAGGAATTGGCAACAGTAGTCATGGAGCAATGGATCAAAATCATGGCAGCTGTACAGAGGATAAATCAGGCTAGAACTCACACACTGTCCCCCTGGAAGCTTCAAACCACCACTGAACTAAGTTTGGGTACAGACTAATCTCTGGACACTGGGGTGTTTGTCACAGTGCGACATACACAACACAAGAAACTAAAAGTCACAGAAAACAGGGACTAAAAGAGAACCCACACAGGGACGGGGAGAACATGCGGTCTCCACCCAGAAAGGCCCCAGGCCCAGGAATCAAACCCACACCCCTCCTTCTAAGGCAAAGTGTTAACTGGGCCACCATGCTACCATAATCCTTCATTTTAATACTTTAATTCTGGATTTTTTGACAGTGTAAATGCTCTAATACTGAATCAGTGCGTTCTAAAGTCGTTGTGTCCCAGTTCAGGGGCCACATCCTTTGTGGGCCACAGTCTAAGGCTTGGACCGACGGAAATCCACGATCATTTCCTTTGTCTTTGAGGTGTTCAAAGACAAAGGAAATGATCCTGGATTTCCGTCGGTCCAAGCCCCCTCTTCAGCCAGTGAAAATTATGACATCAAGGTGGTGACAACCTATAAATATGTACACCTGGATAACAAGTTAGACTGGTCCCTCAACACAGATGCACTCAAAAAGGGGCAGAGCCGCCTCTTTTTCCTAAGGAAGCTCACATCTCTGAACATCAGTAGTAAGATGCTGCAGATGTTTTATCAGTCTGTGGTGGCAAGTGTTTTATTCTATGCTGCAGTCTGCTGGAGAGGACGTTTGGGGGAAAAGCAGGCAAGGAGGCTGGGTAAGCTTGTTAAGAAGGCTGGCTGTGTGATCGGAGTAAGGAGAGATACACAATTAAGATGGTGGAGGCCATCCTAAACAACACGGATCATCCACTTCATAACACCTTGATGGACCAAAGAAGCAACGGTCTCGTCATTGCAGGACAGAGAGATACAGAAGATCTTTTATACCCACAGCCATCAGACTTTTTAATTCTACTGCAAATGGTAGATGAGCTGACAGACAGATGAATTTCCCTTTGGGGATTAATAAAGTAATTTGTATCGTATTGTATCGGATCATATCGTATCGGATTGCATGAAGGTGTGGCCCTTTATAGCCGAGAGCTGGAGTGAAATGAGACAGTCTGGTAATGTGATGGGTCCTCAGCCTTACAGGGCTTTCAGACAGAACGCTGCAATGGCACCTCTGTGCTCTGACACCCATTAATTACAGTGGTGTGAACTCTGTACCTGAGTGCAGATCACTTTCTGTATGAAGGCCCCATTAAAACCTCTGGTAATGTCAGACATGTTTGACACCTAGGAGTTATAACCTGAGTGATTATAATCATGATGACATCAGTCCTGGAGCAACAGTAAACAGTGTCGCTCTTGAGGCTAACATGAGCTAGCATATAAGTGTTGATAAAGAAGTGACAGGTAAAAGCTGGAGCTTTTCCTCATGGGCCAATCCCAGTCGCTATCGTAGTGTCCCTGGGCAAGACAACCCTAGAGACACCTTGCCTATGTGTATGAATGTCTGGTGGTGGTCAGAGGGGCCATTTGGCGCACATTGGGCAACGGGGTCATCCCTATGTTCCCCGCTGTGTCCAGACCGGGGAACATAGAACCTTATTTTAGAAAAAAGTCCTATGTTCCCCGCTTTTCCCCAAAAGGACCCGGGGAACCTGCCATTTTTGTACCCATACCTGGAAGTGGAGTTGTGACTTTGCAGATTTTTGCCTATTTTTGAGTGAGAAGTTGAGTTGTGACTTTGAGTGAGAAGTGGAATTGTCCCATTGGTTGGGTTTAGGCAATGAAGAAAGGAGTTGGTTAAGTTTAGTAAAAAGACCAGGTAGAGGCTAGACAGGCCAGATAGAGTCCAGATAAGTAGAGAGAGTCCATCGACCGGCAACAGCGGGGAACATAGGACTCTTTTTTTGAAAAAAGGTCCTATATTCCCCGGTAACAGCGGGGAACATAGGACCCTTTTTCAGAAAAAGGGTCCTATGTTCCCCAGTATGTATTGCGACCGGGGAACATAGGACCCTTTTTGGGGAAAACGGGGAACATATGACCCTTTTTCAAAAAGAGGGTCCTATGTTCCCCTATGTTCCCCTATGGGGGGAACCCGGGGAACATACAGTAGGTACGCTCCATGCTTCTGTCAGTCTGCCCCAGGGCAGCTGTGGCTACTTACATCGGTGTGGATATTGTATGAGTGAATAATGGTTTCTGTGAAACGCTGTGGGTATCGTGAAAATAAATTTAAGCCATTATTATTATTATTATTATTATTATTATTATTATTATTATTATTATTATTATTATTATTATTATTATTATTATTATTATTATTATTATCATCATTATGTGTGCGATGTTACCAGAGTCTGAGCTTCAGTTTAATGACACCACATAGAAGAAGTGAAGTAGGCCCAGGCTTGGGATAGAGAAGAAAACAGCAGACCTGTCTCTCCTCTCTCACCCGTCCTCCCCCATAAGCCCCCTCTCTTTTCATTTCCTAATTCCTCCTCCTACTCATCGATTGGCTGAATATTCATGTCATCTGTATCAGTGGGGGGCAGAGGAAACACAGTCTCATGTCATTTGAGTCAAACACACACACACACACACACACACACACTCTGTCCTAACACTGGAGCTGCAGCCAATTAGCTAATGGCTCGTTAAGGATGGCGTCCATTAGAGCTTCTAATCAATCAATTAAGCGCAACAGATGAGGATTTAATTGATCTGCTTCAGTCTTCCCATTGATCACATGATGCAGTCACCACGGCAACCACATGGGACAGAAATTATGATAGGGCTGAATCAGCAGGATTTCTCTCTCTCCTTCTGTGTGTGTGTGTGTCTGTTTGTCAGATGTGTAATTTCTTAAAGTTATAATCTGATGAACAATTGACATACTGTCACACATTTAATGATTCAAAATATTTTATTAATCACAATATTGTATTTGTAACGTGTTTTAGTTTTGATTGGTTTATATTTTTCTCGCTGGACTTGGATGTGTGTCAGACTGCTGAGACTAAACAGGGCCCAGTGGGGCCCACAAAAAACCCCAGTCGTCTAATCTTTGTACGACTGATTTATTCTGCATAAGACCCTAACTAATACTCATAGTAATGCTGCATTAGCATCAAAACAAAGTAGGCTAAATAAAAAATGATAATACATACTGTACGTAGTCTATGAAAAAAAGTGGAAAAGTCAGGGGGCAGGGGCCCACTTTAGTATTCTTTCAGGGGCCCCAGAATTCCTAGCAACGGCCCTGCATACAAACATAAAGTGTACATTTCCTATGAATGGATATTGGATTATTTTTAAAGGTGCAACAATGAAGGACCTACACCACCACCTCCACCTGTGGTACCTGAGCATGAAGATCTTCCCCTCTGGTAAAACCAAAAGAGGTTCCACAACTGTATTTTCTACTGAAAAGTTGACTTATACATCTATTCTATACATTTCCAGTGTTAGTAGCAGTAGATTATTCATATTCATCAATGTACAGATATTATTTGTCTGGATACACAACCAGACAATTAGATTACAATTTACACTGCAAATTGGAAAATTACACCTCCCAAATATTTGTAAGAGGAAACAGTTTCACTCTGCTTATTATTGATGAAAACTAATCATACAATTGTCTTCTGTTCATCAGGAACTTTGTCGTGTTGACTCACTCAGTGTTTGGCTCTAAACATGTGATTTTCAACTAAAACCATATTCCACCAGACTCTCCTCAAACTGTCTGCTTATAAACAAGGTCCGGCCAGAACGTCCTCATAACGCTGGTCCAGAGCCGGTCCTCACAAGGACACACCAACACAAGAAGTAAACAAACACAAACAAAGTGACGCGAGCCAACCCCTGAGAAACACAGTGGAACAGTTTTGTCTGCGGGTGTTTGAACGCAGCTCCATCAGCAGAAGGTTTAGTTCTCTGTCTGTGGTCCAGTGGGCCTGCTGCCACCAAATTAATGAGACTTTATGGGCAGCAGTCCCAGAGTTAAACACACACACGCGCGCACACACACTTCCTTCACGTCGTTGCTCTCATTGTGCGTCTGTGTTGTTGTGTTGTATTGTTGCTGTGTGAGCTGATAAAACCAGAGCTCTCCGAGGCTGAAGACAGAATGTGATTGACAGCTTGTCCTCGAAACTCACCTGGACTGATCCGTTTTTACCTCAATGATTCTGTTTCAACAAAAAGGTTTTTACAAAAATATTTTTGTTTTCTCATTTTAGACAACTGAGGAAATGTGTGTACCAGATTGTGACAGGTCAGGACCAAAGCAGGTCCATTCTTTGTGCCTTCTCATATTAGACAAACTTTGCAATGAAAACTATATAAACCCTTTTAAACTTCCATAAAGACTCTATACAGTGATCTATCACTGCCCCAAACCCTCCGTCTACCCATTGCCTGCATGTGTGGCGTTCAGGGAACATAATGCAAATTGTTGCATAAACGTCAACAACTTGAGGGAGATTATAGTTTTACACAAATAAAATAACTTCTTAGTAGTGAATCATGTCTGCACCTCCTGTTTGGCTGTAACTCCAGTAAAGTCCTGGAATGATCATAACCTTCAATCTTTATCATGATGAAAATAATAAATGTAACTCGCGTGCCCATACATTTTCTATGTTATGTCCTGTTATCCATTGGCTAGATTGTGTATGAAACATAAGCTAGTCACACACTCCACACATATGCATACAATTTCAGCCCATCTGTTACCACGACCTGTCTAACAGCTGCTCCCAAAGTTAAAGCAGAAGTAAGCGGAATGTTTGTGTTAATATAAGTCTTAAATAGTTCTATCTTCCGACAGCAATCACTTATATAGAGTGTTTGGTCTGAAACATGGGTCTGTCAGTCACTCTGCTCTGCTGTAAGCCGAGGTGAAAACTTTCCTTGTATCCTACAACCTTTATCCAATGAGGAGAGAGAACGGCATAAAGGGGCGGTCCTCTCTGTGTGTGCAGCCAAGGGATGCGCGTGAATGTGGTGACGTAGGGACGAGGGCGGCCAAAACCACCGGATCGCTTACTTCTGCTTTAACTAGTAGCACCGGGGGGGGGGGGGGGGTTGACATTTTAGTTTGACATGTTTCCATCCAGGAAACCAAGTAAATAGCCTATGATTTTCTTTCTTTCTTTCTTTCTTTCTTTTGGCACTTTGAAAAAAGATAATTGGTTTTCTGATTACCTGGGTGATTAGATTATGTGATGTTTGTAATGTCCATATGTGACGGATGTTGTTCTGGCCTGCCCCGGGTCTCCCGCATCGTGGGTGACGATGCTACCCGTTTCACCAAGAGGTCAATGGCCACTTGGCAAGTGGATTAGCACGTCTTTTATAGGTGAGTGAGTTTAACTTCAGTACCACTAACCGCCACACGCCGTCACTTCTCCTTGCTGGTACCTCGTGGCTGTGACTATACCCGCAGACCTCCGTTACATATACACCAGACAAAGGTGAGTAAACTGTCATTGTGGACATAAGCCTGTGATAAACAAGGCAGTGAACAAATTAAGTTCAGATGCATCTTTATTTTGGTCATGAGAGAAAAAAAATTAGATTATATGTTTATAATATTTTATAAAGTGTGTGTGTGTGTGTGTGTGTGTGTGTGTGTGTGTGTGTGTGTGTGTGTGTGTGTGTGTGTGTGTGTGTGTGTGTGTGTGTGTGTGTGTGTTAAGAACCTCTTACTCCATCATGGAAATGATTGATGAAGTGATTTCATTCTGAATTCACCACCTAAAATGACCCAAATGTCTTATTTGAGGTAAGAATCAGACTCTTGACTGTGATCATATTATATTTGACAGAGAAGGTGACATCACTGCAGCGGTGAGGTCATAGATGTTACTGATGGAGGCAGCCACTGTACAACATAGAATATTCTATTACAGTGTGTGTGTGTGTGTGTGTGTGTGTGTGTGTGTGTGTGTGTGTGTGTGTGTGTGTGTGTGTGTGTGTGTGTGTGTGTGTGTGTGTGTGTGTGTGTGTGTGTGTGTGTGTGTGTGTGTGTGTGTGTGTCCACTCAGCTTTCTCATCATTAATACATGTCATCATTTCCACTTAGAGTGTTTCTGACCTCGCCTCCCTCATAAACATCTCCAGTCTCTTTATTATAGGCTACATAGTCTCTTTACTCATTATGTGCTGCCCTGGTCAGTCAGACCTGAACCTGAACCTGTTCATGTTTTCTCTGTTAATGTAGAATCACATCTCTCTGACCTTAAAACACATGAAGCTGAGCTGATACTTTGACATTGCAGATTCGAGATTTGTTCTTTCTTAGATTTGACAAATGGGGAGCCTGAAAGTACACTATTGGCAAAAAAAATAAAAAATAATTTCATCAAAGACTGCAAATTAGCTGAAGCTAGACGTCTCGTATGCATCGCATTTTTCATTCTTTGTGGCAATGTTGTATGTATCGTCCCTGTTACATAAATAAACACTAAAATAAAAAAAAATGAAAAATTATCCAATGGTGCAAAACAATGCACACAGATTCAAAACAATAACAAAGAGATGCAAAATAAAATAAATGAATAAATTGAATAAGAAATTAAAAAAAAAAAAAAAACGGATGCAAAACAGCTACAACTAGACAAAACAACCACAAAAGGACACACATGGCCACAAAACTAGCACAAAAGTTACATAAAACAAATGCAGATATGAAACAACCTCAAAGAGACAACCACAACCACAAAAAGTGCGTGGCAGTGAGACTGGGACATGAGGTGGACAGGAGATGGATCTGCTGCCGTGGATCAGAAACAGACTTGATTCCAATCCAGTTTACAGTAAACTGCTGAACAGAAAGTCAGTTAACAATGACCCTGCTTCACGGTGATTACATTACAGGAGATAACGATATAATTGAAGTCATCCATATCTGCCAACAGTCATCATTCAGGGGGAGGGGCGGGGTCTCTGTGATGTGGAGGTCAGCGGTTCATCTGTGGATAGATATTTATTCCAGTTGTTTTAATAGTTTTTATGTGTCATTAGAACTCAACACCTCTCTCCTTCTTACCACCCCCCACAGAGGCTAAAAGCCATCAGGGTTAAACCGCCTAGCAACAGTCGAGCAGCTCTTGCATCATTTATGATTGGGTGTCAGCCTGTCACATGACCCCGTCTGTCATGTTTAATAAATGAAGTCTGGTCATCGCTTTAAACCGTCTGCTTAGACACAACATTCATCTTTATTTCACACAACAGCAGAGAGCAGTCCATTGACCCAGGAGAGGAAAGCTTTTAAAGATAAATCTATCTAATATAGCCTACATTCAATATATTACAAGGGCTTGGGGAAAGGACTTTAAAAATAAAATATGTGGTTAGGTGAAGGGTTATTCCAAACTTTTACAAAATGATATAAAAAACAAACAAACAAAAAAACAGTTTTAACACCACCTTTGGTGTCAAGGAAATGAGGGAAGGATGAAGACGATTACCTGTCAGACCATTATCATCCAGCCGTTATACTCCACCTGTCACAGCAGAATCATCTTCTCCTTCTCCTGCTAAACTAGAGCATAAAGAGTTGATATGTCTCTGTTACACACACACACACACACACACACACACACACACACACACACACACACACACACACACACACACACACACACACACACACACACACACACACACACACACACACACACACACACACACACACCAGCATCTCATTCATAACTGAGACCATCAAAGACTCCTCTTCATCCTGTAATCCTCACTGCTGCTAATCCCTCTGTCTTCTCTCCTCTCCTCTTCTCTCGCTTCTTTTATTTCCATTCAGCAGGGTCCTCTCTCTGTCTCTATCATCTCCCTGCTCAGTTATTACCTCCTTCTCCTTCTTCTTCTTCTTCTTCTTCTTCTTCTTCTTCTTCTTCTTCTTCTTCTTCTTCTTCTTCTTCTTCTTCTTCTTCTTCTTCTTCTTCTTCTTCTTCTTCTTCACCTGTCTCAGTCTTCATGTCTTTGTGGCTTGGACTAAATTTAGGATGTTTGGTTGGTTTGATATTCTTGTGTTGACGCTCTGTTCCTCTGTGGCCTGAATAAATCTCCAACATGACTCTTGACAGTCACAGCCGCTCTGACGGTGCTTGAATATAACAATATGTGCAGCAGTGGCCGCTGGGAATTTTCCTCTCCACTGTGCGTGTGCAGAGTGCTGCTCCTGGTTTGCTGCTTTCTCTCTGTGATGCTCCGAGATCCTGCCCTGAGTTGTCGCTTTATAGATAAAGTTCAAAATGCGTGGAATCAGATTTTACCACATGTCAAACACCTGGAAACAGCTGGAACAGCACATTGTGCCTGCCGGCTTCAGGTGTCTCTTCCTGTGCAGCTTCACCCCCACAGTCGTCTCTCAGGTTGATTCCTCCTGACTTTAGTTCAGCCTGAAGCTGCTGTTTGCTTTAATCAGGTCCTCCACTCTTTATCACAAGTGTCTCTGTTTCTACAGGAAATCTGACTGGCATGTTTGTTTTATTTCCTTCAGACTTATTAAAAAGCAGCAGATGTAAAAAAATAAATAAATAAATAAATAAAAAACTCTACGCTCTGTGTTCCTCTTCATTCTCCTCCATGTTGAACTAAACTCTGTCTCTGCTTCCTCAGACAGTGTGAAACAGGTCACAGGCTGCGTTCAGGAACAATGCATCACAGATTTTCTGCTGTCAGACTTCCACAGTAAGTCCTTTAATCAGGAAGCCTCTTTACCTACTTCTTTCCCTTCCTTTCCCTTCCCTTCCCTTCCTTTCCTTTCCTTTCCTTTCCTTTTGGTGCTCCTCCATCTTTCTCTCCTCTCCAAAGTCCATTCTTTCTTTCCGTCTTTCTTTTTCTTTCTTTCTCCTCATGGCTTTATTTCCCTAATCGTTTTATCCATGCACCATGACTCAAACGCAGACACACACACTCTCTCACACACACTTGCACACACATACACACACACACACACTCCATCAGAAGGACACATTACCCCCTGCATGAACCGACTCAGCTCTGCCAGGATCAGGGGGGCTGCACGGCACTGATAACAACACACACACACACACACACACACACACTGAGGAGGGTTTCGTCATCTGGTTTAATGTTGCAGCTGATCGATGAGTCTGAAATATAACTCTGTTGAATAGACGACGGTTAAAAGACAAAATCTAACAATAAGAGGGTGAGGGGTGTGTAACGTGGCCGACTGCTGCATCTATTTGTCCCAAAAATGACAGTGAGTGAAACAAGGAAGGTGAGACCTGACAGATTTGAGAGGATCAGAGTCTAGTGCCTGGGCTGCATGTGTGCAGGTGTTATAGTATCGAGCATGGTGTCAAAAGTGCTCCATCCTCAGACAGCAGAGTCCATTGTGATGGTTTACATTCTGAGTCTAAGGGTGGCACTAGAGGAAAAATCATGATGATGTCTAAAATACTTCATCGGAGGGTTTCCTGAATACTGATATACTAACCATGACTACAGTACCTCACACTACACATCAAAAATCTCAAACTGTCCCTTTAAAGGAGACATATTCTGCCCCTTTTCCACAAATTAAAATAGTTCCCAGGTGTCTTAAAGACAGGTCTGTTACATGCTTCGGTCAAAATTCCCCAAGGATCAAACATCACAGCTCTTTCCATCCTCTCTAAACAGCCCTGTTCAGAACGGCTGGTTTCAGTGTCTGTCCCTTTAAATGCAAATGAACCACTGCTCACTCTGCCCCGCCCCCTGTACTCACAGGTAGGGGCATGGATGTATTATAATACATCCATAGGTAGGGGTGGTATTATGCAAATTTGAAAACTAATGACATCACTGGAAGACAACTGAGGGAACAGCTCGTAAAACCACATGGATTTCAACCAAGGGGGCAGTTGTCAGTCTGAGAAGTGAAGCTCACTTCCGCGTTCAAAAAACTGCAATCCTCTCGGCTTCCTCTGGGGGCTGGTGTCAGAAAGCAGCATTCTCCATAGACCCCCATGTTAAAATCACCGACTTTACATCCTCAATAAACATGATCATAGCCTGGTGTCATCACGTTTTTTGGTCTCAACCGATAGTTTCTACCCCCGCACACACTCTGAGGGGGGTGAATTTTTTTCTTAAAGCAGAAGTAAGCGATCCGGTTGTTTTGGCTAATGCTGCGTTCCAGGCAGGCTTTTGAAATTACAGCTTCAAGTCACGACTTACGACTTTGTGGCGTTCCAGGCAACCCACTCGTGTTTTTCCGATCTGTTTTACCTGTGAAAGTCACTATAACGGCCACTCGTAACTTCCGACCCGTGAACTCGCACCAGATCGAACTGGTACGACTTCACAGGTCGGAAAAACACGAGTTACGGGTTGCCTTGAACGCACCATAACTTCTTGTCAGCCGATGGAGTTAGCAGCCCCCGCCCTCGTCATGGATCTATTGGTCCTCGTCCCTACGTCACCACATTCAGGCGCATCCCTTGGCTGCACACACAGCCCTTCATGCCGTTCTCTCTCCTCATTGGATAAAACTTGTAGGATACGAGAAAAGTTTTCTCCTCGGCTCAGAGCAGAGCAGAGGGACTGACAGACCCGTGTTTCGGTCCAAACACTCTATGTAAGTGATTGCTGTCGGAAGACAGAACTATTTAAGACTTATATTAAAGCAGAAGTAAGCAATGTTTTTGTGTTAATATAAGTCTTAAATAGTTATATATTGTTATATATAGATATAGTTACAATAGATCCATGACGAGGGCGGGGGCTGCTAACTCCATCGGCTGACAAGACGTTATGGTGCGTTCAAGGCAACTCGTAACTCGTGTTTTTCCGACCTGTGAAGTCGTACCAGTTCAATCTGGTACGAGTTCACGGGTCGGAAGTTACGAGTGGCCGTTATAGTGACTTTCACAGGTAAAACAGGTTGGAAAAACACGAGTGGGTTGCCTGGAACGCTACAAAGTCGTAAGTCGTGACTTGAAGCTGTAATTTACGGTTTCAAAAGCCTGCCTGGAACGCAGCATTAGCCAAAACGACCGGATCGCTTACTTCTGCTTTAACACAAAAATATCGCTTACTTCTGGGGCGCGGAAAGGTTGAGTGACAGGTCTGGAGCAGGTTTGGCAGTTGCTTCGAGGCCAGTGGACAGGTTCTCGGCCGGTTGACTCGTTGAGTTACCGCCTCTCCTCCAAATATGGAAAGTACACGCCCACCAAAATCCAACATGGCTCTGTTCAGGCCACCATATTTGAGTCACAAAAACAACTCCCCAAAAGCAATGGGTGACATCACGGATGCTACGTCCATGTTTTTTACAGTCTATGATTTCAACTATATGGAGCCTGCACATTACAGATTTTTTTTTTAATTTCTCACATTTTGGGGGCCGGAAGGCAAGACAAACGCCTAAATATATGTTAAAGAGTCTTCAAAAAGTGTCCCCTTTAAGGTTACACACAGCCCCCCAGTCTCATGATCTCCAGCTACTAACCCAAAAATAACCACTTTAATATGTTATTTTCCTTTGTTTGCTACATGGTCCTCAGAAAAAGTGTGACACAGGCCTTACAGTATGTGACAGTGTGTCCAGATGGGTTGTGATGGGTCAATCCAAGTCAAATGTCCAGGCTGATCCTCATTCCCACACTGTCTTCTTGGTGTAGCAGGTGCAGAGGAGCAGAGACGTCTGATTTGGAAGCACTGGGCCCGGTGATGTGCAACCTTTAAAACACACTGTCTGTCCAGCAATGCTTTCCTCTTTCCTTTCCTCCTTGACCTTGCCACCTGCATGCTTGTTATTATGTTCTCACGCTATACAACACACACACACACCAATACAGGTTCCCTCGTCACAGACCTTATTAACAATCACATCTCATCATGTTGTTTTGTATTCAAGGGTATATTTTTTTAAATACTTATATATTTATTGTCCTCAGATTGCATTTCTCTCTTTTTTTCATGGCTTCAGAGCAGAGCCTTGACAATCATGTATAATTTTATAGATAAGGGAGTGATGATGATGCAGTACATGCTTTGCATTCATATATGGTGACGCAGTGTTCTAAACAAACCGTCAGCAGCAGCAGGAGACAGAACACCAGAAAAACCGCCATTCTGAGAAATGAATTGTGAACATCTCTGTGGGAAATACACTCAAACCTGACCTGCAATAATTTAATTTGAAAAAAACAGAAACCTGACCTAAGGGAAACCAAGAATATGCAGACCAGACTTGAAAAAGCATGAGAAATAATTAGATCCGTTTCAAAATGCAGTTGACCTGAACAGTGAGAGAACACAGCAGCATCATGCCCTATCAATTAATTTATTCAATTAACAAGCAACGGCGGAAAAGAGCAGCTCACTTAATGTTGCCTCTTAATGCTGAGGAGCAAAACAATGTTGGAGCTTATGTTCTATTGTGAGAATGTGGTTTCCACTCACATCTGTGCATGTGTGTGATCATAACTGAGATATCCAATATCAGACCACTAGAAGCAGAGTCAAATTCAGCTTGACAATTTCACTTGTCTGTAGGTAGATACAGTAAATCACCTATCAAAGACTCCAGGATTATCCACAATGCTGCTCCGCCCTCTTTCCTGACAGGACCCGTCCAGGAAAATGCCAGGCAGGAGCTATAGGTACAACAGCTGGTATAGACAAGCAACTTGCTGCCACAAGAGGGCAGTAAATTACATGATGGTTGTAAACAGGTAACACATCCTTTATGGGACACACACAGCACTGTTCTGAGATCAGATGTTAAAGTAACACTAGGCTACTCAGATTCATGTCCATGTGATGTGTTCTCCAAACACAAATTGATGTAGGCTAAAGTCCTGTTTCCACCTCCTGGATCAAGAGACAATTTTCTAACCTCTTTGATATCTGCCAATCAAATCCCATGAAAATGACAGAAATCCTGCAGTTGCATCATTTTTCTAGAATGAGCTCATCAGCAGTTTCCTCACCAGACCTCCTTCTGACCTTAGAGGATGTGGCAAACCTTGTGATCAGAGCTGACACAGTGTGTCTTCATGTTTATTCAGATACGCAGCATATTGACATGGTAGTAGTAAAACCAGTGGTGGTCACATATTCCTTCATCACCATGAACACAAACACCATCCTGCCACACCAAATACTCACTAATGTGGATAAATCCACAACTGAAATAGCCTCTTAAGTCTCTATTTCCTCCTGTTGTCATGGTGATCAGCTGTTTGATGAAATTACTGAGACTTTTTAATCAAACTAGCCTATGTATTTGTGAGATTCATTTAAGGGTTTATGTCATCAGAAGGAACCAATGAGCTGAGAGCCACAGACAGATTGTTTAGAAATAGACTAACACACTGCTGTAAACATGCAATTTGAAGAATTTAAACTGTATTTCTAGGTCTTCAGTTGACCCATTGTTTCTCAGATATATTTGAAAACATTTCCATCAACTGCCTGTGGACATTTAGTCCAAATTTGGTGAGTAGCCTATCTGAGTTTCTAAAATAAACATAGGCCTATAAGATTATGAATACTGTACACAGTTGTATTTGTTCAGACTCCTGTGGAGATAGAAAAAAAAAACCTAAGGTCTTCTGGGAGCTTTTTTCCACGCTACCATAATAATTTACTGTGGAAACACAAGAGGGAGCGAGAGCAGACTGTGGTTTTGGTTTGTGGATAAACTGTCAGAGTGAGACGTCTTTACTTTACTGTCTGCACTCACAGCTCAGTTAGGGCACGGAGATAGTTTTCTGCAGACAGTGTCTCCCTCTGCTGGTCGACTGAGGGAACCGTAGAATGGACGAATCTTCATAATTTCTTTAATTTTGCAATTGTTATTTTATTTGTTTACCTTTTTTTAATTTTATTTCTAACATTAACTTCTTTATACTTTTGCTTTGCTTTTAGCTTTTCCTCGCAATTAGCCGTACGTCACGACTCCGCCCCTCTACCGCGGGTATATCCAATCAGGTGTTGAGGTCGTGATGATGTGTCATTAAACGCCGGAAGACGAAAGTGTAAGACGAAGAGAAGAGGAAGCTAAGCTAACAGGCTAACTGACTTGACAGGCCAGCGTGTTGTGGACACTGCATTTTCTCCGAGTACGAGTCCGTGGATTTTCTGAGGTGAGTCCCAGCCTGCAGTCAACCTGCCGAGTGACTGGTGTTTTATTTTGGGAGAGCCTGCTGAAGGAAGCTGCTGCTAACTGCTGTCACCATGCTAACAACAACTAGTTCAGAAGTGTCGAAAGTTAAAACTCGGCGGAACAGACTTACAACAGTTTTACACAGACTCGAGCATACACGCGTAATGGTAAACAAGTAGTTTCGAACAAAATTAATACACGTGACGTGTTCCAGCATATAGATGTGAGCATTATTGGCTTCAATTAACTTACTGTCACATTCCAGCTAATAAACAGGGCCGACGTTATGAGGCACATTCCGCTCTCAATGAAACTGAAGTTTTAGACTTTTCCTTTGGCCCATTAGCAGCTGTTCGTTAGCCTGTCCTCCAGAAAATACACCCAACTTTAACACGAACAGCTCGGCCTGCTTCCCAACAGTCCCATCTTGGTATAATATGGGTCAGGTTTTAAATGAAGTTCGGTTGTCATCATCAGAAAACAATGTTTTCAGGTCAGTGGGTGTGGCAGCTGTTACCTGGGGGTTCGGTTATACAACATCTTGGATCATAAACAGCTAATCTGTTTCCACATCTGGTGGAAATATGTGACAGGCACTGAGTTGTTGTCGGTCTGATGTGTGTGACTGATAGTTACTCTCATAAAACAGAGGCACAGACTCAGCGGCCTGTCTTGTCTTATCCTTATCCTATTACTCTTCATATTCAATAAGGAGCCCTGCAAATGGACTGTAGTGTGTTTCTGTGGCGTGTGTCAGCAGGAGTTGCAGCCTTGTTGCGCCACTGCATGACACAGCTGCTCTGAGTTGCCACACCCCCCTGGGGCAACGCACACAGGGCAGATCCACACTGACGGGCACATCATCCACTCAGCCAGAGCTACTGTCACTAACCAGGCAGGAGGTCAGCTTCTGATCAAACACACTGACTCAGCAGCTCAGGGAAATGACTCCAGCTGAGTTTAGCTGCAACTGCCGAGCCAACAAGAAAATCCAAAATAATCAGCAACTATATTGATTGAATTTTGTCAAGCTCAAGAAGAAATTCTTCAAATTCTTTGGTTCCAGCTTCTCAAATATTAGTATTAAATGTTTCTCTCTATTGTGTGTGATAATAATAATAATAATAATAATAGTAGTAGTAGTAGTAGTAGTAGTAGTAGTAATAATAATGATGAATCATGATATTTAATGAAAATGTTTTGACATTTCACTTAGTTTTCTCTAGAAACTAGAACCAGATTGTTCCACCGTAGACTCTGCCTTGTCAAACAACTTCTCCCTTTTTTCATCAGATTATGTATACCGGTATTTCAATTAATTATTTTTCAAATATCACATTTAACTGACAGAGTAGCTGATAGTGGAAAATAACATTATTTCTAGCCCTGACATCATTTTCACACAGGAAGTATTTACTGCATTGTCATTGCATTGGACTGTAGCTGTGTCTGTACCTGCAACATTAGAAACTGAGTGGGCTTTGTAGATAAACTAATCTGTTTCAGCCGGATCAAATGTCCAGTCTGAGAGGAAACTCAGCCGCTCGGTATTTTAATTGGTTTTATTCTTAGCAGTGTGTCCTGCTGGATCAGGACTGGTGTTCAGAAACCTCCAGACATAAACACATCTCACTCAGCCTCTCGGCTTCTTTTTGATTAAATTTCACTTTTATATTCAGCATGAGGCTGTCTGAGGAGGGAAACCACTGTTAGAGTCTCTTTTACCGTGACTGCTGGCAGATGGAAGACTGAGGTGTCTGTGCTATAATAATTCTGCAAATATCTGATCACAACCAAGTAGCCTATGTTTTGTTGCTGGTGCAGGGATTACCTGACCACAGTGGTGGTGTTAAATGACACACACACACACACACACACACACACACACACACACACACACACACACACACACACACACACACACACACACACAGAGCTGAGCAGGACGGCAGCTTGTTCCTCTGTGGGACCTCTGGCCTGTTTCCTCACATGTGACCCTGTTCTCTGTGTTTGCGGTGCAGGAATCACGATGAGTCTGCAGTGGACGGCCGTGGCCACCTTCCTCTACGTCGAGGTCTTCTTTGTTCTTCTGCTCTGCATCCCCTTCATCTCACCCAAGAGGTCAGTCAGTGCTCACCTGTCCTGCATCTCACCTCTTAAAAGGATATTTCAACATTTTGGCAAATTAGCCTATTGCCAGAAACCCTAATAGCATTAGGAGTAGGTTCATTAAAGCAGCGATATTTTTGTGTTAATATAAGTCTTAAATAGTTGTATCTTCCGACAGCAATCACTTATATAGAGTGTTTGGTCTGTCAGTCACTCTGCTCTGCTGTAAGCCGAGGAGAAAACTTTCCTTGTATCCTACAACCTTTATCCAATGAGGAGAGAGAACGGCATAAAGGGGCGGTCCTCTCTGTGTGTGCAGCCAAGGGATGCACGTGAATGTGGTGACGTAGGGACGAGGGCGGGGACTGCTAACTCCATCTGCTGACAGGAAGTTAGCCAAAACCACCGGATCGCTTACTTCTGCTTTAACTTTAATTGTTGCTGCAAGCTGTTTTTAGATCGGCGGGGCAGAGCTGCTCAGCTAACGCTACGGAGGTGCACGGTATTTCTACGTTTCCCTCATCAAACTAAATACACAATCCAACAACTCCAAAACACTCTGGTGGACAAGTTGTGACCTGCACATTCACCACACTATGAGATAATAACATATTAGGAGAGCCCTTTGGAGTTGATGGATTGTGTTTTTGATGAGTTGATGAGGGAAAGGCGAAAATATACCATATGCCTCCATAGCGTTAGCTGAGCTGCTTATATCTCTGCCCCGCAGATCGAAAACTAGCTTGCACCGACAATTAAAGGTAACAAACCTACTCCTAAAACTATAGGGATTATGGCAATGGGCGAATTTGCAAAAATGTTGAAATATCCCTTTAATGAATGGTAGGTGACACTTCACATTCCATTATTCTGATGACACATTCATCAGAATAATGGATACTGCATTCGTGTAACATCATCAATGAAGCAAATGTATCTATCTAACCAGTTATGATGTTGAACTAATAGTCAGCTAAAGGAGTATTGCCATTTTCTCATTTGTCATTGTTCAATCAAGACAACAGTATCTCCATCATATACAGTATACAGCATCTCACAAAAGTGAGTACACCCCTCACATTTTTTTGAATATTTTATCATATCTTTCCATGGGACAACACTGAAGAAATGACACTTTGATACTATGTAAAGTAGTCGGTGTACAGCTTGTATAACAGTGTAAATTTACTGTCTCCTCAAAGTAACTCAACACACAGCCATTAATGTCTGAACCGCTGGCAACAAAAGTGAGTACACATTTAAGTTAAAATGTCCAAATTGTGCCCAAAGTATCTATTTTTTGTGTGGCTACCATTTTTTTCCAGCACTGCCTCAACTGTCTTGGACATGGAGTTCACTAGAGCTTCACAGGTTGCCCCTGGAAACCTCTTCCACTCCTCTACGATGACATCACGGAGCTGGTGGAGGTTAGACACCTTGTGCTCCTCCACCTTCCACTTGAGGACGTCCCACAGATGTTCAATAGGGTTTAGGTCTGGAGACATGTTGGACAGTCCATCACCTTTACCCTCACCACCCTTTGTTTCGCCAGAAGGAAGTCTCTTCCAAAGATGATGCACAAGAAAGGCCACAAAGTCTGCTGAAGACGAGCAGACTGGGGACGTGGATTACTGGAACCATGTCCTGTGGTTTGATGAGACCAAGACAAACTAATTTGGTTCAGATAGTGTCAAGCGTGTGTGGCAGCAACCAGGTGAGGACTACAGGGACAAGTGTGTCTTGCCTACGGTCAAGCATGGTGGTGGGGGTGTTATGGTTTGGGGCTGCATGGCTGCTGCCGGCACTGGGGAGCTACAGTTCATTGAGGGAACCATGAACACCAACATGTACTGTGACACACTGAAGCAGAGCATGAGCCCCTCCCCTCAGAAACTGGGCCCAGGGCAGTAGTCCACCATGATAACCACCCCAAACACATCTCCAAGACAACCACTGCCTTGCTAAAGACACTGAGGGTAAAGGCAATGGACTGTCCAACATGTCTCCAGACCTAAACCCTATTGAACATCTGTGGGACATCCTCAAGTGGAAGGTGGAGGAGCACAAGGTGTCTAACCTCCACCAGCTCCGTGATGTCATCATGGAGGAGTGGAAGAGGTTTCCAGTGGCAACCTGTGAAGCTCTAGTGAACTCCATGTCCAAGACAGTTGAGGCAGTGCCGAAAAAAAATGGTAGCCACACAAAATACTGACACTTTGGGCACAATTTGGACATTTCACTTGTACTCACTTTTGTTGCCAGCGGTTCAGACATTAATGGCTTTACATTGTATCAAAGTGTCATATCTTCAGTGTTGATACAATAGAATATTTACATATATTTTTGTGAGGGGTGTACTCACTTTTGTGAGATACTCAGTGACTACTTTAAAATTAAAATAAAGCCACATGCTGAAGTCCACATGCAGGTTAAGGGGGCTTATTGGACAAAAAACAATACATATCACTTGATAATACATTATCACTTCAAACAATACTTGAAGTGATAATGGTAATGATGATGACAATGGTCAACAGAAAATATGGGAAAGAAAAGGTAAACCACACCCATCTATCCATCAGCATAATGACATAATAAGTGAAGCCCATACAAATACATAAACACAAGCAAAAACATATTTTGTCTCCTATATATTATGTGAAAACCTTTTTGAATTGTATGTACCGTCATACCAATGAATCTTGTGTCCTCAGATGAAAGTGGAACATTAAAAGTCTCTGGTAAACGGAGCCAGTTCCAGCTGAAGAGCTGAAGAGGCTCATTGACTTGAGAGCAGACACAGGAGCAGCTGTGTGTTGATGTGATCACGTTAAAACCCTCAGACCTCCTGACTGCAAACTGATAAACTCTGATTAACTCGCCGCAGAACAGAGACTTCACTGAGATGTCTGTTTATCTGAAAAACATTGACAGCATTGACACTCCACTCTGACACTGAAGTCAGTGATTTGAAGAAATGAAAAAAACATCACTGCACAGTCGATGTTTAAAGGGATAGTAGCATTTTTTTAAAAGTGGGGTTGTATGATCTACAAATAGCCCCTAAGTACTTTAATTGCAGTAGCAGACTCTCTACACTCCTCCCGTTAGCAACGCCAGCCCATAGCCCTGCCCAGAGATTTACAACATACATTGTTGTGAATGGACCCAAAGAAACGGCCTATTTTCGTGGCCTAAAAGAGGTTTACCTGAAAAGAAAATACACAGTTCCATTGTTCACTATAATAAAATTTTTTCCAGCCCCTCAAAGTGCAGGAAAACACAGTTTTTATTTGGACCTAACCAACTCGCGTATCTCTCCAGCCCAGGGTTAGCGCCCGCCGATCAGCAGTTGGTTAGCTCCAAATAAAAACTGCGTTTTTCCTGCACTTTGAGGGGCTGGAAAAATGGTATTATAGGCCACGAAAATAGGCCATTTCTTTGGGTCCATTCACAACAATGTATGTTGTAAATCTCTGGGCAGGGCTATGGGCTGGCGTTGCTAACAGGAGGAGTGTAGAGAGTCTTCTACTGCAATTAAAGTACTTAGGGGCTATTTGTAGACAACCTCACTTTAAAAAAATGCTACTATCCCTTTAAACTCACTCTCCAGCGAGACAGAAAATCCACTTCTGCTGTCTCAAAACCTATGAGCAAACAATTTAGGTTTAGGAGCGCTTCACTCAGACTGTATTTCCTTTCCTTTACGGTCCTGACAACTGCTGCTGTCAGGGGCCGGAGGCTACACAGTTGAGCTTGAGAGGAGAGGCCCAGTTTCAATGTTTTATTTACAAACTGCAACGAACAAAACTCCAGACTCTACCTTTAAGCAAAAAAGTGATTTTACTTTCCAATTCTTAAGAAGTTTGGCACAAGAATATTGAATGTTTTGTTTGCCCTTTAAGGGATTAATAAAGTAGTCTTGAGTCTTGAGTCTCTTGAACTGCTCTCTGCTGAAACTGAATGTGTGTCAATGTTGGGATCTCATTATTTTGGTCCACAAATGTAGGTTTGATCTGTGATGGATTTTCTGTTGGTCTAATATTATTTTTTCAGGGCAGTCTGAAGTCACCACAGTTCACCTGAACAGTCTGATCTATGTGTGTGTTTGTGTGTTGTTGGTAACCACTAGATGGAGCCAGAGCCCTACAATAGGTTTATTATAGCAATAGTTGATGGTTCTGTGTGATGTTGCAGGTGGAACAAGATCTTCAAGTCTCGTATCATCCAGACCATCGCTCTGTATGGAAACACCTCATTCATGGTGGCCATCGCCATCCTCGTCTTCCTGCTCATCGGTATGTGTGTGTGTGTTTGTGTGTTTGAAACCTGCTGCTCTCAGCCACCTGAGAGTAGACGTATTGGTGGTGTTAAAGTTCAGAGTAAAGTAGACCCTCATGTTTTAGTCACATGATCCACCTTGATTCTAAGTTGTGTTTCAGTCAGACACATTACATCTAGGAAGCTGAAGAAGTTGCTTCTCTTTCTCTGTGTAAAATCGGTAATTTAATCCTCACATAGCCAACTTTGTAATTGAATGGGTACGCTCTTAAATTAAAAATAATAATGCTTGGTACACTTCACAATAAGACTCAGTTCCAATCTGTGAATGCTTTATGAATTATAAATAACCATTTGTAAGCGAGGTATAACGGATCAGTCACTTTATTCTTACTAATAAATTCCTACCATTCATAACTAGTAAAATTCTTATTGTAACTCAAGTAAGAAAATTGATGTTTTTCAAATTTTACATTGAGTCCCCCCATTTCCAAACACACACCTGACACAGAGGTTGATTGCTTAGTTACCTAGCAAATACGTGATGACCAATAACCAATGAGATGTGATTGGCTAAACATCTCAACCTGACAAATGATAAATCCACATTTTTAAAGGGATACTTAAACATTCGGCAAATTCTCCTATTGCCATAATCCCTATAATCATAGCAGTAGGTTCATTAACTTTAATTGTTGGTGCATGTTGTTTTTAGATCGGCAGGGCAGAGACATGAGCTAATGCAACAAAGTCGCATAGTATTACCACATTTCCCTCATCAAACTAAATACACAATTCAACAACTCCAAAACACACTCATGGACAAGTTGTGACCTGCACATTCACAACGCTATGAGATAATAACGTATAATTATGTAACATTAAGACACATGAAGCAAATACTCAGAACTAACTTGCGCTTTTGAAGTCACTGCTGAGCAGCCGTGTCTGGAATGTAGTTCCGGCTACGTATTTCCCTAAAAGACAACTCTGATAACGTTCCATTATTATCTCATAGCGTGGTGAATGTGCAGGTCACAACTTGTCCATGAGAGCGTTTTGGAGTTGTTGGATTGTGTATTTGATGAGTTTGATGAGGGACAGGCGAAAATACTGCGCATCGCGCAGAGCTCACACCTCTGCCCCGCCGATCTAAAAATGGCTTGCACCGACAATTAAAGATAATGAACCTTCAACCTACTGCTAAGACTATAGGGATTATGGTAATAGGAGAATTTGCCAAAAATGTTAAAGATATCCCTTTAATATAATGTGTGAGAGGAGCTGATTTGCTCAGTGTGAACAAACAGATTAATAACAGGTTGTAACCCATTCATAAATCTTTAATAAACACATAAGAGAATAAAAAGAAGCTGATGTGGGCTGTTCACCACACACAGGAGGTTATGATGTGAGATTCCAGCACAGGATCTGAAACCACTCCCTCATTCATTCATTTGATCACTTCTTTCTGATCCTCACGACATTGTAAGATGCTGTGTAGAAGGTATCTTACATTGTGACTGTGAGCCATTTCCAACCTGGAGATTAGCACCAGTGTCCAGCCCTAATGTGTTACAGTATCGGTCCTAGGATTCAGAATGATGATGATGATCTTCATGTTATTTTTGTGTGTGTGTGCAGATGCATTTCGTGAGGTGAGGAAGTACAGTGTGACGGAGAAGGTGGACCTGACCAACAACCCTACAGCCATCGAACACATCCACATGAAGCTGTTCAGAGCTCAGAGGAATGAGTACATCGCCGGCTTCGCTCTGCTGCTCTGCCTGTAAGACACACACACACACAGCAACAGGCTGATATAAATACAGGGGAATTTTACAGTGGGACGGAAAAGAATGAGCAGCTGTGTTTGTGTGTGTGTGTGTGCACGCGCGCCCGTGTCCGTGTGTGTGTCCATTTAGTCGCTGTAAATCCTTCAGCCTCATCTTGATTGGAAGGCGCTCAGAAATGTGAATTTATTCCTCTCTCTGATTGGCTGGCTACTCAGGCAGAGTCAAACGTACGTTAAATCTGATTGACTGCCGAGCCCTGTGACACGGCGTGTTCTCATTGGTTAACGGCTTGTTGTTGGGCTGAAGATCCATAAACTTACTGACTGATGATCAGACACATTCCAAGTAGTTAACCCGATCTCTCCGTGCTCACCACGTCTTCACACGCGTGCGTCACACTCTCCCTCAGGTGTTAATGCTCACAGTCTGTGACATCACATGCTGCTTAAAACACTTGCCACCTCAGCAAAACCTCATAATGTATAGTTGTAACTTTTGGGAATCACTTAAGGGGCTACTTGAGAGACCGTCTGTGATTGGTTGATCTGAAACTCAAAAATGTAACAAAGGTTTTGCGGTCGATGACTGTAGACCAAAGAGCCTCCATGATGGTTTCTGAAAAGCAGTTTTGAAGCTCAGAGTGAGCTGCTCTACTGTCCTCATCCTGGCAGTACCTGACTCCTCCCCCTCACTACTAGCTAATCCAAAAATGAGCAAATAGGTGTGCAAGCATACATCACTGTACAGTCATCATGAAGGACAGATTTCTGCTGGATTAATTTCCCTCAGTGTGTCAGTCCTTTCTCAGTGGCTGCGTGCTACCTGTAGGGGGCGGCAGCAGCAGCAGCAGCAGCAGTGTTGGATGGACCCGGCCACAGCCACACTGAGTCTGTAGGGGGGTCAGCCATGGCAGCTGCAGGTCTCTGCAGCTGCTGCATCACATGCTGTACTGC
Source organism: Trachurus trachurus (assembly GCF_905171665.1). Lineage (NCBI taxonomy): Eukaryota > Metazoa > Chordata > Actinopteri > Carangiformes > Carangidae > Trachurus > Trachurus trachurus. The sequence continues at coordinate 1,947,839 of NC_139901.1, read as the reverse complement.
TGCTGCTGCGGTGAGTCATAGCGGAGGTGGAGGCAGCTCCGAGCCGGCGGACAGAGGGACGGCTGTGGACAAACTACTCTGTGACTGTGACTCAGGAATTTCCAGGCTCAGCCAAGAAGGAAATATGTAGCACGAGTTTATGGAAAGGCTGAGAGCTGGCAGCTGACGAGATTATTTCAGGCCTGTGAAGTGACTGTCAGCCATATTTGGAACTGAGATCTCCTCCTGCAGGTCGTCTCTCACATGGGGAAAAAAACCTTTTTTTTCTCTTTTGTCTTCATAAACTGCAGCTTTGGGTTGGATCTGGAAGCTGTTTATGTTTCCCCTGTGACACTCTGGATCACAGAGATGTCTGCTCTGCTGTGTGTAGAGGAACAGACCAGCAGCGCTACAGTCTGGTGTTCCTGATTCCTCTCTGAGCTGCACTGTTTCAAAAAACTACTCAGTGAGCATCACTGTGTCACTGGGTCACTTCCTTCATCAGCATCAACACCCCGTCCTGCTGCATTAAATACTCACTAAAGCACCAAATCTGCTGCTGAAAATAGACCCCAACAAAGTCATTATATTGATTGATAACTGCAGTGATCGGCCCTTTGATATAATGTCCTTCAGGTGAATGTGCTGCTCACTTCAGGGTGAACTCCACAGCTGTATTTTAAACTCGGCTCTTCTCATTGCTATAGCTCAGTGCTAACAACACCGGCCTCAACCGAGCTCTGCACTCAGTTAGTGATGGCATCTGTTGTTATTTTATTAGTCTCCTATTATTCACAGATCAGATCCACCGTATGATCAATACTGACACTGAGAAAAAAAATATCATCAAACAAAATCTGTGTTTCTTCTCTTGCGTATTTATGAGTGATACTACAAGTGCAAAGAAATGTAAACTATACATTTTGTACAAAAATAACAATCATATTTTGATGGATAATTAGCGTCATCTTAGTCCTATTGTTTCTGTGTGCCTCTGTGGCTCAGGAGACGTTGGCCTGCAGCTTACTGTGTGACTAGTTAGAAACTAGTTAGAACTCATTATCTAATATTCAAGTCTCTTCAGGTTGTCTGTACTGAAATGAGTCTGTGATCTGCAGATCAGGTGTTGAAACGTCACAGTAACAATAGTCATAACCCGAGACAATTATTAGGACCTAACCTATCACAACTTGATTGTATTTTTTTTTTTGATTGATTGATTCATCTCCTCTATTTCCTGCCCCTGCACACAGACACAGACTGAAATACCCCCTTATGTTCTATAGGCCACTTTGTTTATAGCTTCAGTTGTCCTGTCAGGACTAGAATCTCCGTAAAGTCACGTCCTTAAAGGACAATTCTGGGCAAATTCAACCTGTGGTTCTAGTTTCCTAATATTTTAGGTCTGAAAGAATGAATCTGAAGATTTTCTTGTTTAGGCTGTTTACATCCCACAAAACCGCAATTTTTCCCCACATAAAACGTCAGGCTTCAATCATACACCTACTGTAGGGGTTTGTTTACTTCAAGAAAGCCGACATGTTTGTAAATGGAGCTGTAATAGTAAAGTTGACACACTCGGTATGTTTACAGGCAGAATAAACAACAGCCAGACTTCTTCTTACTGCTACGAAGACGTTGTGCCTCCGAGTTGATATTCCTTTGTTGATAAAACAAACGGGAGCTTCAGACGACCTGTAAACATACTGAGATGGTCAACTCAACTCTCGCACAAAACTTTGAGAGATCGCACGGGATTTTGCGAGACTTTGTACTACAGCTCCGTTTACAAACGTGTCTGCTTCTTGAAGTAAACAAACCCCTCGGTGTATGTTTGAAGCCATCCAATGTTTTCAGTGGGAAATTGCAGTTTTTGGGATGCAAACAGCCTAAACAGCGTAAGATCGGTCTGCTCCCATTATATGCTGCCGTGGTGATGTGGGGACAGATGGAACTACTGCAGAACAGGAGACATTAAAAAGAAAATCTTCAGATTCATTCTTTTAGAACTGAAATATAGAATGAATTGCAGGGAATTGTCCTTTAATAAACGTTTGTCTTGTTGTTGTTAAAAAGCTCTTGAATGTTTTCATGCAGTTTCCAACCAGGGAAATAGGTCAGAGTTCAGTCGTGTGGTCAAATTAAAAGTCTAAAAACAGCAGGCCACTTCTTTAATGAGATCCAAGAGCACTAACCAGTGACCAACAGGAATGGGGGCAGTTATTCGGTATATTTGCCCCCCTCCGGTTGCTCCCCCACATCCATGCCCACCCCTGTGATCCGCTGTGAGCCCCCCCTTACATCACCGCCTGTCCATGCCATGCACTGCACATGCAACACGCACACCTCAGCTGGGAAATGTCAGGGGTAACTCTGTGGGCGTGTGTGCCCTGTGCCGTTACTATATGTGTGTGTGAAGTGGTGAATGGCTATATTAGGTTGTGAGTGATGTGTTGAAGCCTGAATGACAGGTGGCCTGATTTACTGTAACACACACACACACACACACACACACACACACACACACACACACACACACACACACACACACACACACACACACACACACACACACACACACGGTATGCCTCAGGTTGTGTTGTTGTTGTTCTTTGTTATTATCACCGTCAGCAGCAGCTATTGGAGCAGGTTGTCAGAGTCTTGGTTCCAGTCCAGATTCTGGATTCTGTGTGTGTGGGGAGGGGGGCTGTGTTTTTGTTTTATACTTTATTGCAGGACTGCACAAATTATTGATTCACATTCCATTACACATATTTCTTTTTAGACATTGGAGCAAAGCACCACAAAATCAGAAGCTACTGTGCTCTCTGTCTGTTGGGCAAAATAACAGATTGAAAAGTGCTTGCTGGTAGACAAATAAATTAATAAAAACTATTTATTTATTTATTTACAGTTAGTTACCAGTTACTAAAAGAAGTTTTTCGTTATTTGCTTCAGAGCTGCAATTCTAAGTATCCCGAATAAGTATTTGTTTTTTTCTGTTGTGAGCTCAGCTGATGTTATTCCTAAACTAATACATTGTGATTCCACCGTCTTTTTGTGTGTGCTGTGTTACTGCAGGTTGCTGCGTCGTCTGGCCACTCTGCTCTCCCAGCAGGCCTCGCTCATGGCCTCCAACGAAGCCTTCAAGAAGCAGGCGGAGGGCGCCAGCACCGCCGCCAAGAAATACATGGAGGAGAACGAGCTGCTGCAAGAGGTGACACACACGATACGCACACATGCACATACGCCCATGCCCATGCGTCTCAAGAGTGGGGGGCTCGTGTCTTCAATGTGACTGTCAGTGAGTGACACCGACCAGTAGGAGGCAGCGCTGATCTGCAGCTGCCGCGGTGAAGCAAGTTAACACTGGCAATATCCGGAGGAACACGCTGCATTCAGTCTATGCGGCTCATTCACAGTGCCACACGCACGTGCTCGGACACATACATACATACACACACACACTCTCTGGTAATCTGACCAGGGTTTGTCCACGGTAAAGAGTTCACCAGGTTCTCCTCTGCTAAAAGGAGAAATTGCTTCAACTGCATGTGACAAACATTCACACACATGCCCACACCCACATATATATACACACACACACACACACACACACACACACACACACACACACACACACACACACACACACACACACACACACACACACACACACAGATTGTTGATTCTTGATAGTTCAGTTTAGTTTGGTTTCCAGGAAAACATTGTTGTCACTAGTTTTTCACCACAGGAAAACTAGTTCTGAGAAAATAATTTAGTAATCATATAATCAGGATTGGGAAATCAGCAGAAACTGCACTTTCTTTTTTTTCCTTTTTAATAAACAAAATACTTTTGGTGACAGTGAACATCTCACGGTGCTGTTATGATCACAGTGATCCGGCCTGTAATGTTGTTAATGAGAACATTGGTGTTACCTGCTTCACTAGGACATTGTTATATAAGCAGCTATGTGAAGCTTGTTATCAGCTGGCTCTGTCAACCCTGGGAGTTCCTCGGGGCTGCGGGGGCATTCATGTGACATCATCGGAGGCATGAATGAAGTGATTGATACGATATTAGATGAAACTGTGATTATCCCCTGTGAGTGAATTCAGTTATGGCAACAAACTCCTCTAACCATGTGATGCCGTTGAAAACATTTTAAAGTAGGTCAGGACTGTTTTTGCTGCCAAAACACAGAGCAGTGGAGGAGTGGTCCACGTCTAATGTTTTCTGACTCAAATGTTGAATTCATAACAGGTTGCTATAGAGAGTCTGGAGGTCAGTCTCTCTCTCTCTCTGCAGTGAGTCCACTCCCTGTGACACTTCTTCAGGTTTCAGTCTCTCTGAGCTCGTCCTCTGTCACAGCTGTGATTCTTGGCTGTTGATGGATTTTCTCTCTCTCTCTCTGAATGAACCAAACTCATCATGAATAAAGTTAAAAAAAAAAAAAAAAAACTGCTGCAGGTCAAACCGAGCCAACCAAAGAGCTTTAGTGCTGCTGTCCAACCCTGACACACTCACTCGAATCAGTCACCAGCCTAACAACATGAAGCTACAGTGGTCAACAATAGTGCAGTGGTGTCACAAGTGTTGTGTTTTATTCACAATATTAAAGGTCCAGTGTGTAAAATGGGGGGGGGGGGCTGTGACTTCCAGCGTTCATATTCTAGATTGCAGCCTCACTCACTCCCGCTCACCCCTCCCGTCAGCAAAGTGACGGTGGCCTCCGAGGATGAAAAAACTTGTTTACAACGACTGGGAGTATTTCAGAAGCATTTCAGCAGTGATGAGGTGAAGATCTAAACAATTTTACCATAATATGTCTGCTGTTTCCTCCTGCTTCTTCTTTCCGTCCTGCCTTCTTCTTCGTTGGTTTATTTATGAACGCAAAACTCTTGAAACGTGCTCTCTGGTTGGCTGGATTTTCCGTTCAGGCTGCCGTACAAACATGGCGGCGCAAGATGGCGACACTCTCTCTAAAGCAAGACCCTTGCTATATGTATATATAAAATAATAATTATTAGGCTACGGAAACCAAACAATTTTTATTTTATAGCGATTATACACAAATATATTCATGGGTAGTATATTCAGATTTTGCCAATAAACCTTGCCAATTATTACACACTGGACCTTTAAAGGTACATTGTGTGAGAATTACTCCCATCTAGCAGTGCGGTTGTAGATCGTAAGCAACTCAGTCGTATTTTTCATGCTGCATTCACGTGAAATCGGTTAGACGACAGCCGCTGCAGGTAATGGCTTAAACAAGCCTCTATGTAAACAAGTGGTCCGTCAGCACGAGGCAAAACAATACACGTGACAATATGTTGTCATGGCGATGTCGTATTGTCGACCTGACCCACGTTTTACCGGCTTTCTCTGGACTTCTGTGACTAAAATGACATCTAGTTTGTTACCGACGGCCGTTTTTCCGACTGCACCTGAATGCAGCATTCACGTGCAGTCCTCACAGTCCTCACTGCGTTACCGCGGTGACTTTTCACAGACGCCACCTCGACCTGAGCCGACAGCTCCGGTGTCTCCGCTGAGTTTCCGTGGTTTCCTACCGTCACGCTGCCACTGAACGTAAAAACATGGAGACACCACATGGCAGCAGCACCGAGCTTACCCGCTCCATGGAGATATGAATGATATGAACGGCTCATTCAGAGCTGAAAGGAACACTTCACTTTGTTGATGGGGGGGATTACTGATTAATGAAAAACGTACTTCTGAACCAAATAATCGATTTTCGTGAATGGATAACAGGAGAACTTACACAATGTACCTTTAATGTTATCATGTGATGTGATCCTCAGATAGAAGTCGACTCACAGTTTCTCGAACCTGAAACATACTGACTTTTATTCCGGCCCATTCAGTGTCCTTTAGTGTTAGAAACTCTCAGTTCAGTGTTTGCTGCTCGTTGAGCTCCCCAGAAGTAAAATATGACATTAGAGCCCGTTGCATAATAATGTGTCAGTTCAGTTGTTTGGTTCAAACAGGCTGTGGATGCAGGAAGCGCTCTGATGTCTGATGTTGTAAAATAATGGTGTAATTGCGATTGAACTTTTCAGAGTAGCAGTTTAAAACAGTTTCATTCTTATGTAACAGAGCGATACAACAGCTGTGTCCCAATTCGGGGGCCCACGTTCCTCCAGAGGATGTGGTCTGCGAGGGTGTGGCCCCTCGTAGCTGTCGTAGACCGTGAAGACGCTCGGGCCCAAAGAGGGTTTTCTCTTTCTGTCCCCTGCTATTCCCTTACATCATCACAAAGCACGCTTCCTGACGCCCAGGGTGTTGACTGTCGTACCATTGGCTGTTGAAGTGAAATTAAACCCAATACTTATATTCAGTAGTGGAGTCCTCTGGCTCTCTGTCACTTTTGTTTCCTGCCATATGATTTTCATTAATGGTGTGCACTGTGCAATGAATCTTGGGATAGGTTGGGCCAGGGAGGATCCAGCTGTTGGAGCCTCTGAGGGATGAGACCCTGAGGGATGAGACAAGGTGTGATGGGCACCTCAGTTGGGAAGTGTTTTTCCCCTGTTCTATAAATATCCACACTGACAGAAACAGTGTGGATACTTACCGTTACAGTAACAAGAGTCGATTTGTTGCCTCCAGCCCACCTCTAAATTGGATAATTGTGTTATCAAATTGTGTTTTGTTTTTTTTCCAGCTTTTTTAAGTTATATTTTCGGGCAATTTATGCCTTCTTTTATTAGATAGGACAGTGAAGAGACAGGGGCAAGAAGCAGGGACGGAGACATGCAGTAAAGATCGTCTCAGTCAGAGACAATCACAACATGGGCCGTGCTCTGACCACCGAGCAGCGAGCACCCCAGTTCTTTTGGTTTTGATGAGCAGTTTGCTCAGCTGTAGCGAATTAACGATTCTATGACCAACAAATGTCTTGTTTACTGGCTTAGTCAGAGCTGAAAGTGCTTAATCAATTAATATAATAATTAATTGTTTTTTGTTTTTTTAAGAATTTAATGCTTTTTTTTTACCGTGAATATGACAGTTTTCTTTGTATATCGAGGGCTTGGAGCCAGAGGGGCGTAAGTGGCATTTTGGGCGAATATGAGTTGAGATGATATCAAAATAAAGGTCTCGATGAGCTCTATCCAATTGAATAAAGCAACAAAGCAACAAAACAATAAAGACTCAACACAAAAGTGTGAGTAATGTTTGGAGCCAGAAGGGCGTAAGTGGACCTAAGTCCTTCTGGCCCTGAAAAATACATGTAAATGCATGTAGGACCCACATGTTTGTTCAGAGTCAGAAGGGCGTAAGTGTAGTTGGTGCCCTTCAACAGCATTGAAAATGGCTGAGAAAACTTCAGACATGGAACTGTCTGAGGCAGAAAAGATTTTGATGAATATTATGAAACAACCTGATGAATCCTATATTGAAGAAGTTGAAGATGAGTCAGAGTTGTTTTTGAATGTATGTGATGACAGAGTGATGACAGTAAGACAGAATCCTGCCTTGAGAGCCTTACTGGGGTCATCCCTATGTAGCTGTTTTGTGTGTGACTGGGGAACATAGAACTTTTTTAGAAAAAGGGTCGTATGTTCCTCGCTTTCCCCCAAAAGGGGGACATGCCATTTTTGGTCCCGTACCTGCAGTGGAGTTGTGACTTTGCAGATTTTTGCCTATTTTTGAGTGAGACGTTGAGGTGTGACTTTGAGTGAGAAGTGGACTTGTCCCATTGGTTGGGTTTAGGCAATGAAGACAGGAGTTGGTTAAGTTTAATACAGTAAAAAGACCAGGTAGAGGCTAGACAGGCCAGATACATAGAGAGAGTCCTGATGAGTAGAGAGAGTCCATCGACCGGCAACAGCGGGGAACATGGGACCCTTTTAAAATAATTAATGAATGAATTAAATGAAAATTAATTACTTATTCAAGTGTTAATTATTCAATCAATTCAATGCATTGCTCAGCAGATATGCCCAATATGTCCATAGAAGACTTGGAATTTTTTTTTATTTTGAAATGTTTTAGAACATGTTCATGTGTTAATATGCTATCATTTTATTACATAAATACTCATTCATATAAGTATGTCTGTGGTTGCAATGTTGTGGTTTAAGGTTAATGAATACAGTTGATTGAAGTCTGGTCAAAATTTTGTTTTGTTTTGCCACTTACGCCCCTCTGGCTCCAAGCCCTCGAAGCTGATTAGTTGATAAAACAACACGAGGATGTCTCGTTTGGAGAAAGGAAATTATAAAAGTAGATCCAGCTAATTAAAATAATCATTATTTACAGCCCTGATTTAATTTGGTAATTACTGTGATCAGATATTGCTCCAGCTACTGCAGTGTGCAGAGTGACACCGTGTCCTCACCGTGTGTGTGATATAAATCATGGTGGGGCCTGGAAGGTCAGTTACGTCCATGTGGAGCTGCAGGAACACGTGCAGCCCTGATAACCGTCACTATTTTTGACAGGATGGTGTAATTTCACTGCAGACACTGTTACTCAAGGTGACACACCGACTGCACCCTAGGGTGTGTGTGTGTGTGTGTGTGTGTGTGTGTGTGTGTGTGTGTGTGTGCTCACGTTCACATGTTGTCAGATAGTGTATGTTGGTTTCATAGTCGGGAAACCTGCTCTCTGATGCAGCATCACATTGGCCAGCAGTTAAACAGATTAAAACAAGTTCTCACTCGGCTGATACATTTATCCACAGATGTAGAACCACACTAGATAAAACAATAATTAAGATAAAAAGTGTTAAAGTTCTGTTTGGACGACGTGGTTCATATCTTTCCAGCACATTGATGCTTCTTCCAGATGATTGACGGCTATGTGTCAGACTGTCTGGAGCCCAGTCACTCAGATAACTACTCTTTACAACTGTTGTGAACAGAACAAGTCAACAGCATCTGAAATGAAAACAATGATATAGTATATCATAATTTGTGGTACGAACCTTTATTTTGAAATTCCCCTGGCTTTCTCCGTCCGTTTCCACCTGAGCACCACACCTACAAACAAATTTGAGCGGCAAGCAGTAGCTAGAAGAAAGTCGGCTAAGATTTTGACTATCCTCTTGGGAATAAATCGGCCGAAGATCGTTCAAAGTCGTGTGCTGTGTGGCGCCACCTATAGATCGCATGCTCATGAAATGCCACAAACCTTGTCGGGGGGGGGGGGGGGGCTGCGCTGCATTGGCGCCCATGCAAGCAGCAGTAGCGATAACAAGTCAGATGCCGTCTCATTGTCACCATTCAAGACTTGTGACCAGCTTTTCCCATGGAAAATAAACAGCAAAAAGAGCTGCAGTTTCATATTTCATTCAAGACATGTCAAAATATTTAGATTGAGACTCTAAATAGGACTAGGGTTTACACAGAAGTGTTGACAGATCGGAACTTGATTTTCTTTTATAGAATGTAAATCTCAATAAAGCCAACTGTTGCACTTTTATAATCGACAAAAGATCTATTTTGATTAAAAATGTGATTATTTTCAATTTAATCATCTGGTTCAGAAATAAGGATGTCAAATGATAGTTGCTTTGTGTGATTTGATTTGAATTTAGGGAATCATGTTTTGTCTCGTAGCAACCGCCCATCCCTGAATTAAATGTATTCAAAATAGTATCATTGCAGAGTTTTTATTACCAGTAAACATTGAATCGTTGCCCTTTGAATCCACATGATATGGTATAATAGTGAAACGTTCACCTCTGACAGTAAGTGTTGGTGCTGCTCTGACTGCAGTATGAGGATGTTTTTTATATTTTCACCTCTCATGTTTGCAAATGTGGCCGATTAAATTTAGACACTCCCCAGTAATACAGTCTGACTTTGGCGGAATTTCCTCGGTGAAGCGTCCTCGCTCCCCCTCACCGGTCTTTCTTAAAGCACGTGTGTCTTTCCAGAGACACTGAGACACCGTGCTTTCTTGGTCACCTTCTAGTTTTCCCTGGAAGTCACTGATGTCCCAAGAGATTTGATACTGTACACATCTAATCTCTGACGCCTCCAGATACTAAAGGTTTCAGTCAGGAAATTATGTCTGACATATTTTTGATGGTTTGGAAAAATGTTCTCAGCTCCTTATCGTGCCTGTGATTAGCTCTCACTCTCTTTTTTTTTTTTTTTTTTTAATCTTCGTAGAGTTGATGGTTGCTGAAGCTGTGTGATAATTTGTGAGGCCATAGTTCATGTGTACTTGCGCTGGCTGGATCAGGATCTTTGAGATCCTTTCTGAACCCGAGACCTTGTGCTGCTGGATTTGGTTCAGTAAAATTAGGTTTTATGGCCAAGCCCTCCTCAGTTAAAGGTCTGATGCTCAGCAGCTGTTTGACTCTGTCACATGGAGCGACAGCACTTTACCAGCTGAGCTCAGTGCCAAGCTCTAGTCTCATCAAATCTTTCATTTTGAGACTTGAGCCCTGAGCACTGAGTTTACCTAAATGTTTAAGCTGGGAACCATTGGACTAAACCAGCAGCTCCACCTGACGCAGCTAAAACACTGATGTGTGCTGAATTTTGATACTTTGATACAACAGATGTTAAACTCTTTAAATATGTTTAAAAAAAAAAAAATACATGTTAATATCACGGTTTTCCCACAAAAATCTCCATTCACTTCCTCATTGTGAAATAGTAAATGAACACATTTATAACTTTTTTCCAGTGTCATTTCCTGTTTCCCTAGGTTTTACGATGAGAAAATGGAAAACACAGAAGTTCTGCTGATGCACTGCCGTTTTCAATATTGAATAAAACAGAGTTGAAATACCTGCACACTTCAAAATCAAAGCAGTCCACATCAGGAAAAAAAAAACCTGTAGTCATAGTGACATTGACATGGACAAGTGTGAATACCAAACAGCCCTCTTTCAACCACAGCTGCTCACACACAAACACGCAATAATATATGATGAAGGAAACTGGAGCAGGGTGAAACTCTGTGGAAGTTCCAGCATGAAGAGACCGAAAGTTACTGTCGCTTTACTTTAAATAGACACAAATAAAGAGGGAAGCAGAAGAGACGGCTGTGTGTGACTGTGGAGAGTCACACACAATCACAAACAATGATTCATAATAAAATTTACAGCTGCTGAGCAGACCGAGTTCACCTGACAGCCAATCAGACAGCAGGATTTTTCTGTTGCTAGTATCACTCACACACACACACACACACAGCAGCTGGTGTGTCACTCTGAGGTCAGGAGGTGTTTGGTATGAACACCTGTTGGTCTCCGAGTGGGCGGAGTCAAAGCCAGTCCAGAATCTTCTTCTTGAGGAGAATCAGACTTTTAGTTTCAGATCAAATGTAGTTTCATTGTTTGTTTGATTCTGCTGTAGCCGCGTCGACTGGATCAGATCAGACAAGAGGCCGTTTCTTCTGGGAGGGAAAAGAAGAGCTGAGAGTTGGTAATCAGAACCAGTCTGCTCCATATATCTGCTGATATCATCACATGGAGCAGATGTGTATCTGTCAAACAGGATTACAGAATCTGTTCAGCGGAGCACTGATAAAAACCATTGTTGCACTGTAAAATGTCTCACACTGTCTGCATCACAACTCATGTAAAAAAAAATGACAGTTGAATATTTTGTAGGTTATTATTTTGTTATATACGGTAATCTCTTAATGTGCACAGAAACGTGAGAATGGAGACACAGCTACAGACTAAGTTGTATGGAATTAAAAATGCCTTATGGAGACGGTAAAATTAGATCAAATGTCACCAATAGCCACAACAAGGATTGATAAAAGTCTTATGTGATAAATGTTAATGGAAACAGTTCTTTGATGGATCGCGATGGATCGTTTTACATCATTTCTGCTGCGTATTTCTATAGGGAGGGAGTAAACAGAGAAAGATGCAGGTGGACAGATGGACAGTCAGGCTTTCTGTGTAGAGTCTTTCAACCACGAGCTCCCAGATCAGTTTGGAGCTGCTGTTTCCAAACCACAGGTCTTCTCCATGTGTAGCATTTAACTCTAGGTGCATCTGCACCTTCATCATAACGGTGTTTTCATGCTGCCGTCTTCTGGTGATAGTTTGGTCTGTCGCAATTAGTTGCCACTTAAGCCCTGTTATAACTTGTGCAATACTCACCAATTGTTGGTAGATCCCATTAGAGCTGCAACAATTAATCGATTAATCGAACAATAATTGAGTATTAAATTAATTGCCAACTATTTTGATAATTGCGAATAATCGGTAGTGTTTTAAGAAAAAAAGGCCACATTCTCTGATTCCAGCTTCTTAAATGTGAATATTTCTGGTTTCTTTGTTCCTTTATGACAATAAACTGAGTCTCTCTTAGTTAGTTAGTTAGTTAGTGAACTTTATTGTCAATCACACTATGTAACTGTCAATTACACAGGGGATCGCAATTACGTTTCCCCAAACTCCAATGTGCACTTAACATTCAACATACATTTACCACACACATATAACATAAAAAATTAACACAGACATCAACGATATTTAAAAATAACCACAGATTATGCAGACAGACAGACAGTGATGTAATAATAAAGTGCAATATGAAAGTGCAAAGTGCAGAAGCAGCAAAGACATGTGTATGTTTTATGTATGTTCATGTAGTATGTTCAGGGAATTTCCTTGAGTGAGTTGAGTTGTCTGATGGACTGTGGAAAAAAGCTGTTGCTGAGTCTGGTTGTCTTGCACCGCATGCTGCGGTAGCGTTTGCCAGATGGTAGGAGGGAAAACAGTTTGTGTGCCGGGTGGGTAATGTCTGTGATGGTATTGATGGCTCTATTGCAGCAGCGGGATGTGTACAGGTCCTGAATGGGTGATTGGGCTGATCTGGTGATCGTTTCTGCTCTGTAAGGCCTTCTTGTCCGCAGCAGAGCAGCTGCCGTACCAGACTGGGAGGCTGCTGGTGAGGATGCTCTCGATAGCACCCCTGTAGAAGGTGGCGAGTGCAGAAGGGGGAAGGTTGGCTCTCCTCAACCTGCGGAGGAAGTGGAGGCGTTGCTGTGCTTTTTTGACAAGGAAGGTGTTAGTTGTCCATGTCAAGTCGTCTGTCACATGCACCCCCAGAAACTTAGTGCTTTTCACAGACACAGCACTGCCATTGATGGTGAGTGGGGTGTGTGACATGTGTTTCTTCGCGATGTCCACTGTTACTTGTTTTGTTTTATTGACACTGAGTTGTAGATTGTTCCTGTCACACCAGTTGATGGACCTCCTCTCTGTAGGCGTAGTCGTCATCATCGCTTATGAGCCCCACCACCGCTGTGTCGTCTGCGAACTTGATGATGTGGTTCGAAGTGTGCAACAGTTGTGCGTCATCAGTGTGAACAGTAGAGGGCTCAACACACATCCTTGGGGGACCCCGGTGTTTATGATGGTGGTCTCTGAGGAATTGTTTCCAACTCTTGACCACTGTCTGTGGTCTGTTGGTGAGAAAGTCCAGTAGCCAATTGCATAGGGAAGTGCTGACGCCTATGTCACTGAGCTTATTCACCAGGTGTTGAGGGATGACTGTGTTGAAGGCGTAGCTGAAGTCGATGAACAGCAACCGCACGTAGCTGTTTTTGTTTTCCAGATGTGCCAGACATAGGTGGAGTGCTGTTGCTATGGCATCGTCAGTGGAGTGCTTGGGGCGGTATGCAAACTGGAACGGATCAAGTGTAGTGGGGAGACTGGATGTTATGTGGGCCTTGACCAACCCTTCATCATGATGGGAGTGCTATGGGTGTGTAATCATTCAGTGTTGTGACTGGGGATTTCTTGGGTAGTGGTACAATGGTGGTGGCTTTGAAACCTGCCGGTATGACGGCTTGGCTCACAGAGGTGTTGAAGATGTCCGTGAGAACATCTGTACGTGAGTCAGCACAGTCTCTCAGCACACGCCCAGGTATGTTGTCAGGTCTTTGGTTTGTGGACACAACAAGACATTCTACCATGTCTACCATCTCACAGGACCACAATGGAAACAAGCCTTTTGGCTTTATTGTGTTTTAATCCTTTTGAACACTTGTTTAACGTTGTTCAATAAAGTTTTCAATTCAATTCAATTCAATTTGAGGACGTCATGTTGTGATTTGGGAAACACTGATTGATATTTCTCAACATTTTTTAAAGTGAAACGCCAACTTTTTTTTTTCGTGTCTTGCCTCACTCCCGAGTCCATGACCAGCAGATAGACACCATCCTTTCAACTGTGCGTGCAGTAACAAGGGAGATAGAGCCGTATCGCCCGTAATTAGCTTAGCTCAAACACTGGAAGTGTATAGGTAGTGTTAGCCTGCCTCCTACCCGAGCCGAAATCAGCAGTCAGAAGCTGATTTCATTTTAGCTCTGAACTCAATAAATATATCACTTTATCAACTTTTCAAACATTTTTAGGCGAGAAAGTAGCCATTTAGATCAGCAGTGTGGCGTAAATTTGTCTAAATATCAGCTGTTTACAATTTTGTTTGGATGAATTCGGTGCTACTCAAGCTAGCCGTAGTGACCAACGCACTTCCAGTTACTTTCACAAAATAAAACACCCGTTGCTCTTTACATACAGAAGTGCTTTTACTTTGAAATAGGAAGCTAACCTACCCTCGATGTAGCTAGCTTGAACCAAAATAAACCGTCTTTGCTTGAACCCTCCGTTTTGACCGATCTCGTCCCGTTACCGGCATTTGACCGCTCAAGATGCCTTACCGGAGAGTTTTGTCAGCTCTGAGACGAAGATCGGCCCGCCGGTTTCCGTTTAGAGTTGCTGAAGAGTGTCTCTCATGACTTTAGGTGGAGGCAGGCTAACACTACCTATACACTTCCAGCGTTTGAGCTAAGCTAATTACGGGTTATACGGGCTCTCCCACGTTACTGCACGCACAGTCAAAAGTTGTTGAATCTGCTTGTCATGGACTCGGGAGTGAGGCAAGACACGTTAAATAATCGACATATTACTCGATAATGAAAATAATCGTTAGTTGCAGCCCTAGATGCCATCCATGTTTGTTAAAAAGCTAACTTACTGTAACTTTGTTGGAGTTCGTATGGCTCAGTGGTTTCCAGGCAACGACCCCAGCAGCTCGCCACACATTTAGCTTGTCAGCATTAGGTTTCACGATTCAGTGCTAAAATGAATGGAAACACTTTAAAGTGAAGAAGAACTGTATTCGAAACAGTAATTTGATCACAAAACGGCGTGACCTCATTACACACAGGTTTTTATTTAAATTAAAGCTCTGACAAAAAAAATTCACTTTCACAGACTTTATTCACATTAATGTTTTAAAAAATCAAATTTCAAAATAGTTTATTATTCTGTCAATCCATGATCAATTAATGGACTCGGCTTTAATCAAGAGTGTTGGTTTTTTGTCAGTTTCACCTTAATTCTGTTTGTATAGTGCCAAAACATGATGTATATTACCTTAAAGGGATACTTCACCCAAAATCAATAATTAAACAATTATCTACTCATCGTCATGCCAACGAATGGTTTGGAGAACTTTCAGAGTCATCAAAACTCTTTTGGAGTTCCAGGGGGGGTCCGGCTGGCAACGGATTTTCATATAATGTCGGCGGCACGCGATTTGCTGTGAGATGTTCTTCTGTGTTTACATCATACATCCATGTTTTACAACGACGAACCAACATCTCGCAGCAAATCTCGCGCATGCGCACAAACATCAACAGAGCCACTGGGAGCTACTGCTATAACAAGGCTAAAAACAGAGATCAAATTCATTTTTTCCAAACAACGGCTTCAGGACACTAGGGTCAGTATAGACGAGCAGTATGGAGGTATCTGGATGTTTCATAGTGTGTGTTTTGGACGATTCAAAAGTGAACTCTATCCGCTGCCATTATATGAAAATCCGTTTCCAGCCGGACCCCCGCTGGAACTCCTAAAGAGTTTTGATAACTCCAAAAGTTCTCCAAACCATTCCTTGGCATGACGGTAAGTAAAGTAGATGATTGGTGAACTATTGATTTTGGGTGAAGTATCCCTTTTAAGGCTGTTAACGGAGTCAGATCAAGACCTGCCAGTGTTCTAGAGAGAAAGCAAGTTACAAAGAGCAGCTGTTGGTCACAGTGGACTAAGGGAGTATCTTCTTCCATTTATGTTGAACTGTGGGAGTGGAAAGGAGAAGGAGTGAGATTTATAAAGTAAAACACACACCTATTTATAATCCTGATGAATAGTGTATGCGTACTTCTGGTTTTTGTGTGTACACATAGCTTTACCCATGAGGCTACACAGTGTTTTATTCATCTGGCCTCTGCTCTTTTTTTTTTTCCCGGCTAGAAACTGCGAGATGCCGGTATCGATGTGCCGGAGGCCGGGAAGAAGGGAGCAGGACCGCAGGAGGAGAACAAGACCCTGAAGGAGGAGGTGAAGACCCTGAAGGAGGAGCTGGAAACCGCCAAGAAAGGTGAGGAGGAGAGAGACCAAGATGAGGAGTGAGGAGGGAGGCGTGGAGGGGCACAGAGGAGGGAGCTGGACTTCCAGGAAGGAGAGGATGAGAAAGATCTATCAGATCGCCATAGCGATGAGCGTGTATTATTTGAACCCCGGCGTCATTTGTTCTTTCAGCTCTGCAGAAGTCTGACAGTGACGTTAAGGCCATGAAGAAACAGGCGGAGAACCTGACGGTGGAGTACGACAGACTTCTGGAGGAGCATAGCAAGCTGCTGGTAACACACACACACACACACACACACACACACACACGTACACACACTCCTACTCGTGCTCATAAATCACCGGTTGTAACAATCTGACATCAAACACTAGCAGGGACGAGCTCAGCTGGACTGAACGCTCCATGTTGGCAGCAGTTGGTTAAAGAACAGATGTTAGAGATGTTACAGATGCTGCTGCTGGTTTCCATATTTATTATCAGCCAAGAAAACAAACTCTGTAGTAAACACTCAACTCAAGTCAGAACCAAAACCAAAGCAGGAAGTCATTCCAACAACTGCCCTTGAGCAAGGCAGAGTCCCAGCTGGAGGCCACAGCACACAGAACCAAACCACTGGGAGCCGGTGGAGTGAGAGATCAGTGTAACAGCAGCTGGTCCACACACACACACACACACACACACAGAGGATTTGGACTGAGGCTTTGGATCTGGTCCCTGCTCCAGATCTGGATCCAGTTCACAGAGGAAAAAATGCAACTGGATTCCTGAAGCTCCATGGCAACCAGCCCGTTAGTTGTAGTGCCGCTAAACAATTGACCCTTCGCCAACTCCTCCCACAAACGGCTATTGTCCAATCCTACGTTAGCAACCGTAACTATAGGCCTGGCAAGCTTTCCGCAGTGAGTCATTACGTTTGCTTTTGTGGACACATTTTGAGACTAGGACGAAAAACATTTGTTTGTAGAGAAGGATGTTGTTGTTGCTGCTGCTACTACGGTGGCGGCGGCGGCGGCAGCAGCAATATAGAGATGTTCAGATACGAGCGGACTTTTTTTTCGACTTGAGCAAGTGTAAATATGGGGATAACCATATGTTCACCTCCGAAATGACAGCTGTACTTTTAGGGCTTTTACCTGGGCTTTCAGGCGAGGGATCCTCCAGGCAGGGACTGCTTTCACTGACTGATACAGCGGTGGGAGAAAACAAAACAGCAGCGAAAGCTGTATGTGGTTCACAATCGCCCAAAAACTTGCAGTTTGACAACGTTTCATGACCAGTGAGATGACCTAAGTCTTCGTGGGTTGATAGACGGTAAAATTACCGGTCCTTACTGCTGCTCTGTACATTGTCCAGTCGTGTCGTTGAACAGATGTTTTATCCTCCTGCGCGAGTCACACGTCACTGAAAACTATGAATGATCTTTGTGACTTCTTCTCTCTATTATCTCAGAACAGTTTATCCAGAAATTTGCTGATATTTCCTTTGAAATCGATACCAAATACTGCCAGGAGCATGGCTGGGAGTGAAAGCTTGCCCGCCGTAGCAACAGTAACCAAGGGGACGGGGCTTACGCGAAGGGTCAATTACACTAGTAATTGAGGTGTTAATGACATCATTTCAATTTCAATTTATTTAGGATAGCCCCTTGAGATGCAGCATCTTGTTTTTGAGGGGATATAACACAGATACAAAAAATAACACAAAGCACACATTACAATAATACACAACAGACACAAAACACACTGCTCTCCCACTTCCACAGCCCCCATGCCCCACCCACCCTATCACAAGCTCTATATATGTATATGTATGTGTGTGTATGCATTGGTATATGTATGTATACATATAGTGTGCTCACATACACACACACACAACTACACATACACATATCCCCATAAAAATACAACATCAGGAGCAACAGAATACCACTGCAGCCTTGAATAAGATCATAAATAAAAGTACACAATAACAATGTCAAAAACATGAACAGCTTGTTATGTGGGAAAATTAATTTTAAAAAAAGAGGTGATCAAAAAGGAAGGTAGATTATTCCAATCAGTTGGAGCTTTGTACTTTAATTAACATGCTGATGAAAAACTGTTCTGATCTTCAAAATTGAGCAGTTTGACTTTCTCAGATGTCTCAGCCAGTCCGCTGCCAAAATGTCTTACACTTACAATCATTTTATTTTGTGACATAACTTTCAGATCAATCTAGTTCTTAGATGCTTTATTTTTAAACCTGTCACTAATTACATCTCCTTCCCTGTCTGGATGTTCTTGCCGCCCTGCTCTTTGTCTGCAGGCGACCAGCGACAAGAAATCAGACTGAGAAAGATGGTTCCAAGCTTCTGTCATCTTCATCCTCATCAACGGTCTGTACCCACCTCCACATCCAGCTCAGCGGCACGGTGACACTTCCTCCCGGGTCGGCTGACATCGGTGGACTGTGATTGTTCATTAGACTGACTCTGCTTTATCACGAGGCTGATACTGTTTGTTTGTTTTTTTTGTTTTTTTCAAGTTTTTGTTTCTTTTTCACTTTTCTTCCACTTTGAGTCAAAGTTCTTTTTGTACAACATTTAAACAGCTGAACTCAGTTGAAGGATTTTTGCCGTCATAAAATTTGATCTGAACATTCCTGTACCCTGAAACGACCTGAACTTAAATCATGTTTAAGTTTCATTCCATAATTAGAACCAGCCGTCCTCCTGCACTGAGAGGAGCGCTCCAACAGCCCCTCTCCCTCTCTCTCTTTCTCTCTCTGTCTCTCACTGTATTTTGAGAGTAAAATAATGCTACAAAAATCACTGGGTGAATCTCAGGTTGTAAATTTCTCCATTCCATTATAATTCCCTAAATTGTCGATTCTAAGTGACAGTTGTGAAGTCTGAGACTCGTTTTCTGAGTGTTTGGACCTGCTTTTACTTTACCAAGTGACTCACAGAGCAAAAACAAAACATCTTGTGTCCTTCTGTTACGTTTTCTGCTCCAAGTTTGATCAATAATGCATTTAAAACGGTCTAAACAGTGACACAACGGAGGAGGTTCGAGGTACAGTCTCTGGTTTTTGTCTCTGCTCCAGTTCACTTTGAGACCCTGAAGTGATTTTTACAGTCATGTGACATCTGCAGATCATTATTCACCACATGATTGGAGCAGAAACTGGGACCAGAGGAAACTCCTAGCTTTGTTGTTTCTGTCTTTGTTGCCTGGCGATAAACATGGTGGGTTTCATTAGCTGTGTCCTCGTTAGAGCCATCTCTCTTTTCTTTTATTTTCTTTTCTCTTCTCTGCTCCCACCTCTATTTCTGTTCAAAGGGGGACAGCAGAGTTTTATCTCTTTCACTTGACGGTTGTTTTGTGGCTTTCAGACTGAGATCTTTCTTCACACTCTCCTTGCATGTGCGGCTGTTTTCTGACCCTCGTCAATCTGAAACCATCCTCGCTGCATATTTCCAGCAGTCAGCAACGTTTGGCACAAATGTGAGAATCTGTTGCTGCTCAAAACACTTCAGTGTTTTCTGGAAAGTCGATATTTCAGTCTGAAAGCCTCAGTGTTGTTGGTTTACGATGTAGTACATGTGATATTTTGGTGTAAACAGGAGGATTCAACAGGTGTATTGGGTTAATGTAGAAAAAGGTCCACGAGCTGCTGTTTGTTCATCACATCTGTTAAATACTGTAGACAATAAATGGGTAAATCTGCAAGTTCAAATGTAGGGCCAAACTTGTTGACAGTGAAAAGGTTCAGTTCTTTGCTGGCCCGTTGTGTTTCATCCTGTGAAATAAAATGAAAACTGTCATATTTGATTATGTTCTCCCTCTTGTTCTCTCCGGGATTTTTCCCCCCATTCCCTCCTGATGAACAGGTGGATTAAAACCAGGCCAAAGAGCACAACTGCCCCAAATCCCCTCCCAGGTTCCCTCTCAGTTTGTGAATGTGCAGCGCTGTAGCACAGTAGAATTACGAGGCGGCTGCCGATGCCAAATTCAAAGGTGATATTGGGTTTACATAGTCCAGATTTTCTGGCATGTTGATGGGATCACTGGCACCAGCTTCACTGATTCAAGGAAAAGAAAAATGAGCAGACTGCGCTGCAAAAAAAAAAACGATCAGAAAGAGAAATTCCCACTGAGGCTTCACTCACACCAACAGATTTGATTGGGTCATCTGTGTGTGTTTGTTAATGCAGGGGTTAGGGAACAATAGAAATCTGATTGGATTACTGTATTTCCATAACTTTAGGACAGTAACTCTCTAATTCCTGAAGCAAACCTGATCCAATATGAGGCTAAAATTCCAATAATAAAAGAGGACGTACTACTGTAAATGAAGGGGATAATGTGTAACATTTAAAATACCGCCGCTCCAAAAAGAACTGCTGGATGTAAAAGAGCCCCACTGAAGGGTTCACTGTTTTTTTTTACATATATATACGTATATACTGGCACTGATTGATGAAAAAAGTTTTGTCACAAACTGAAAATGGTGTTCAGATTAACAGGTTTAGTTTGTCTTACGAAACTTTCTTGTGACTTAGACTTAAACGAGCTTTGCTCTGTTCTCATTGAAAAATCAGAACCGTCAAGCTCATGTCGGTCCTCAGACAAGAAGTCATTCCCTTTATCTATCTCTGTTATGTTTGCATTGGGTTTGTTGATGCTGAATGTACACTCACTACCCACTTTTTTTTGTATTTTAAGTTTGATCATGTGATTTCTGCCTTGTTTTCTGCTTTTATTGAGTTCCAGCTTTAAAGATGTAGAGTGGGAACGTGGTCGTTTAAAGGTCGTGATTCACTGAGAACTCGTTTCACTGTTTCATCACCTTTAATCTGTTCTGGTTCAGGTCTGTGCATGTCAACTGACAACTGCATGTGGTTTAATGTTTTCAAGGTTTAATCTTAGTTGTGACGTTCAATAAAAGACAAAAGCAGATGTCTTGTCTTCTGTGGTACATCACATCAATATTTAGGCATTCTTTGTCCTCCATAACAAAAGTAATTTTTTAAAGTCTCTATTTTATTGTCATATATGTTGATGAAAATCCTCGTGGTGGTGACAGTTTTGCCGTTTACAGGGATGTCACCTGGTTTTAAGAGGAGAGTTTTAATGAATGATATCAATGGGAAAGATGCCATCAATAAAAGAAAAAAAACAAAATCTACAGAAACTGAGAGCAGCTGGAAACTCTTCTCTCATGATCGTGATTTAATGATCAGACGTCCCCAAATGAATGAGATCCTCATGTTATGAGAAACCTCTCGATGATTGTTACAGCTTAAAGCAGAAGTAAGCGATATTTTTGTGTTAATATAAGTCTTAAATAGTTGTATCTTCCGACAGCAATCACTTACATAGAGTGTTTGGACCGAAACACGGGTCTGTCAGTCACTCTGCTCTGCTCTGAGCCGAGGAGAAAACTTTTCTCGTATCCTACAATTTTTATCCAATGAGGAGAGAGAACGGCATGAAGGGCTGTGTGTGCAGCCAAGGGATGCGCGTGAATGTGGTGACGTAGGGACGAGGACTGTTATGGTGCGTTCCAGGCAACTCGTAACTCGTGTTTTTCCGACCTGTGAAGTCGTACCAGTTCGATCTGGTACGAGTTCACGGGTCGGAAGTTACGAGTGGCCGTTATAGTGACTTTCACAGGTAAAACAGGTCGGAAAAACACGAGTGGGTTGCCTGGAACGCTACAAAGTCGTAAGTTGTGACTTGGAAGCTGTAATTTACGGTTTCAAAAGCCTGCCTGGAACGCAGCATTAGCCAAAACGACCGGATCGCTTACTTCTGCTTTAAGTAATATCATTGGATAATGCACTTCAGAAGTGTTTTGTTATACCGAGATGTGTGGAAGTTGAAGTTCACTTCTGTCAGATGAATCAAATGAAATAAAATAAAATAATCACACTGAAAAAGTAATACTTCTATATGTGAGCCGGTTGTAGACCCTTGTTACATGTTTATTTGCATAAAAATGTAAATTTATCTCAGACCAACAAACAGCTCAATTGAATTTATTGTTTGCCAATTTTCAATAGTGAGGTTCTTTTCATACCTTTACATGTTTGATTGATTCTTCCGTCGTCTTCACTTGAGAGTTTAATTAAAACACGGCAGGAAATTGTTTAATTTTTTTAATTCCATAGATCAAAATGAATACAAAATGAACAACCACAGTAATAGTCCGTCTCTATATTTTAAGTTTCTATTCGTGCCAACTATGAAATGTAAAAAAAAAAAAAAATTTTAATTGTGAAACTGAAGATCTTCAAAGTGTAGGTAGTAAAAATAAAACACTTGAATATCAGATTTGAAAAAGTGAACAGTCCTCTGATGTAGAGTCTCTGTTTCAATCACCAACACTTTCTGTTAGGAAATGTGTCCACCAGCTGATGAATGTTAGCTCACTGTTTCTCTCTGATTTCGTAAACTGAATTTGGTCACAGTTTAAGGACGTTTAACTTCCTGTCCCTAGGCCTCAGTGGACCAGCTGATTGTTACCACCGAGCCTCGTGTCCCTGTGAATTCAGACTGAACCCAAGATGAGACAGAGAGACAAATATGGAGGGGACTCTTTTAGTTTGTAACACAAGATGAGCTCAAACTGAACTATTGTTCAATACTCTTTATTATAACTATCATAACTACTTCAGGTCATTCAAACAGCTGAGGTGAAGGTTCTGGAGCCTAAATTTCCTCTTTTGTAGCCTGAACACGTGAAGTGAAACACTGACATAAGTAATTGGCAGTAGTGTCTAAACATAGCGTCTTCCCCTTCTCCTCCTCTCGGTCTTAATAAGGCAGCTGTTGGTCTAAACGTCCATTCAGCTCTGGAAACCGGTTTGAGCCGCACTGTGGACCCCCCGCACCATCTCATCAGATCAGCTTTCACAGCCGACCCGAGCGCCTTGTGTCTAAAACCGCTGACAGGAGAAGGTCTCTTTTTAAGCCCCCAGTATTTCTGTCTTCTACTTCTTGGAAGCTCAGACTGTTTTAAAGGTGTTCAATCTGCAGGGAGCGGCCAGAAAACACACAAACACCATCATGTCAGGGCTCCTCAGACTTTAGCAGAAACTCATGGGTCAGTGTCTGGACCGGCCTCGCCTCGTCTGAACCACTGTCATGTTTCACAGAGTCAGTGTGAAACCTTTCCAAGAGAGGTGCAAGACCGGAATCATGTGACGACGGCGGTTCCAGTTCGATTACATCGAGGAACCTTTGTGGCATGAGGGACCAGCATGTGCTCGCTCCCCCTGCAGCAGTCCAGCTAGAATTACTGCCGCATGGTTGGATGCCAAATCACTTTTTGCATTCACAAGATATTGCATTCACAAGGTCAAAATCACATTTGTGACCTTGACCTTTGAGCCCAGGTGAGAGCTTGTGCCAAAGTCAAAGAGGCTCCATCAAGACATATCATGTCCACAACAATGGGCCTGTGTCGTGGTAGAGAAATTATCTTTTAATATTTTTTTTATAATTTCCCCTGACAGCCAATGGTCTGGTCCCACCTGCAGCATTTTTTATTTTTTTGCTGTACTGCTGCTAAGAAACCTCTCTCTGGTTGTGTTGCCTTGTTCACACTCAACTATAAAAAGCCTCACTCCAGCATGTTAAGCATGCTGCTGTTGTTCAGCAGGCAGAGGCATGATGTGCCCTCTTCCTTTCAAACAGATGTTAATCCAGTTGTGTGACAACCTTCAGTGTCAACTTTAATATACATCATAGATGTTATACAGAATGTTGGGAACATTCATTGACCTTTAAAGAGGAACTATGTTGCTTTTCCGCTGTTTTGCTAACCCTCCTCTCGGCCATGTGCATTTGTTTACAACGAAGCCAGCTAGTAATCAGTCAATAGAGCGGTAGATAATGTTATTTATCAGAGGTTACGTTTATGTTTGTGTTGTGGTGCCACAGAGACGAGAGCTGGGACACCGGGCGGCAGCCATGATGTTGCAAAGTTGTTTTTCAGCCAAGAAATAAAGTGACACGCACGCACGTGGAAGGCAGAGAACCTCCATTCTCCCTCATAACAAGTTAAGCCATTTACTAAACCATCACAATTACTCCAAAGCTGTTTAATTAAAGGGATAGTTCAACATTTTTGGCAAATTGGCCCATTGCCATAATCACTAGCAGTTGGTTCGTTACCTTTATTTGTCGGTGCAAGTTTTTTTTTAGAACCGCCGAGCCTAGCAGCAAGCTGCTCAGAGCTACCCTACGGAGGCTAATGGGATTTCTTGGTTTCCCTCATCAAACTCATCAAATAGGTCAAAGGTCAAAAACTTTATTTGCCATTTGTGCATACACACAGGAACTTCTGTGCGGTTGTTCCAAGTCAGGTGGAAAAACACAAGGACATACAAGATAAGACAAGAAAAACACTTTAAAAAGGCTCGAACCTGGGATAACAAGGGCATAACATTCTCTAAAAGGACCAGAAATCTATATGTGTATGTAAATAAAGTGTAAAAATAAATTAGGTGTAAAAAGTCCCAAGTGCTACTGAGGTAGGTGCGTGTTGTGTTGCCATGTGCCCGGGTTATTTTGCGTTTGCTAGGAGTCTGACTGTAGCTGGGTAGAAGCTATTGTAAAAGAGTGATCTGTGTGTGATGATGCTCTCTGGTTGTTTGTGTCTGAAGTTGTATGTGCAGTGTTTATGTTTGAGCAGGGAGTGAGCTGGGTGTTGTATGTCTTGTGAGGATCCTCTCTGCTCGCTTTTGACAGCGCAGTGTGTAGATGGAGTTCATGGATGGAAGTTCAGTCCCTATAATCTTTTCTGCAGTCTTTATGACTCTTTGCAGAGCCTTCCTCTCTTACTGTGTGGTATTGCCATACCACATAACGCTTCAGTGCAATGGGAAACGTTGGTGTAAGTAGCTACTAGGCTACATCCATTAAGTGACCAGTGAACAAGTGCAGTCAAAGTTCAGAGTAGGAGCTAGCTAAGTGTGGGGAGCATACATCAGTCCGACTGCCCCAAAGTCCGACGGCTCATTTCTCCGACTACCCATTCTACAGTGTTAAGGTTAGGTTTAGGGTAAGGTTAAGGGTTAGGGCTACTTAAGTCGGAGAAGTGGGAGGTCGGACTAATGGACGCAAAAATAAAGAAATGTATGGTCGGAGAAATGGGTAGTCGGACAGACGTCATGCGCCCGCTAAGTGTGTGTAGAGACAACACATGTCCTGGTTTCTTATGGTCTTGGTCTTGGTGGAAGAGGTGATTTTGATGTTAATTTTGTGACGGAGAGACTGAGTAATAATGGCTTACTAATGTCAGCTTTTCAGAGACCATTATTCATTCATACCACATTCACACCGGTGGTGGTGGTAAGCTACGTCTGTAGCCACAGTTGCTCTAATATCGGGGTCATTCCTATGTTCCCACATTTCTAACTTTTGTTGTCACTGAAAATTAGGCCCTATGTTCCCACAGCCCTTTGGTCCCACCATTGGTTGGGTTTAGGCAATGAAGAAAGGAGTTGGTTAAGTTTAGTAAAAAGACCAGGTAGAGGCTAGACAGGCCAGATAGATAGAGTCCAGATAAGTAGAGAGAGTCCAGTGGGAACATAGGGCTGTGGGAACATAGGGCTGTGGGAACATAGGCACGCTCCCCTAATATCATGGTTTCTGTTGGCCGAACTTGTGTGGTGAAATTCTGATGTTGTGATTGCCCATCATACAAATATGTGTGTTAGTGTGAAGCACGCTAGAGGCTCATTAACATCCAACAATAAACAAGTTCTCCCCACTGTGTCCCAAACAACCCAGAAACCACAGAGACAGATCATTTGTCATGACGCTGGTTTTATTGCCATTGGTTTAGTCGTTGGTGAACGAGCACAGTGATCACAGTGGTTTACAGCATGGAGACCCCCACAGGGGTCCAAGGTCAATGAAACACAGGTGACATCATCAGGGCTCGGAGTTAACTCTCTCATTATGAACTCAGCTGAGTCTTTGGCCGACGACTCGTTAACGTGGAGCCCAGAGTGTCTCTACTACTGTTAACACAGCTACTAGTTCATTAAGCTACTTATCACCTAATCGATTGTCTAATCTACAGTTATGGATGGAAGACTGCGGTATACAGGAAGTCAAAGAGACAGTTACAATAAAATGACCGACACCGGGATGAATGAGGTCACCATGTGGCTCAGTTTGGGCGGGAAACACAGACACGGCTTTCAGCCTCAACATTTGTAAAACAGTACAACAAAGAATCACAAATTCTATTTGGTCTCAGCAGCAAACTGAGAAGATGTGAAGATGAAACATCAGTTATTGTTCTGAACAGGAAGGAAGTGGATGTAAATCTGCGAATAAAACTAACACAAATCTGACCTGTTAGATATTCAGACAACTAACACAGTGCGATAATGAGGAAAACCTAACAACACGTGGATTCTGAATGAAGTTCTGAATTAATAACAACTTTTCTGATTCATATGGATTTTATACTCATGATGTCATGATTTAGAAATAATCTAAATCTAAAGAGTCATTCTTGTTTAGTTCCAGCAAAAATAGATTTTAGACACATTTTCTGACAAGATCTCTGTTAGAAAAATATTGTCTCTGAGAACTTCCTAGTTAAAAGTTTTAATGCTGTCGCCTCGTCCAACATGAAAAGGTGCAAGACACTCAACATTAGTGAAAACCTATACTTTTATTTATACTGCAGACTAAATTAGATCGCTTGGTAATGCAGGAGTATAGATTTAGGTTTGTCAGCAGCAAACACCTCGGTGACATGTATAGATATTTATGGTTGTTATTCAATACGATGGTTTTTCAACAGTCAACAAGGGTGGGGGTTGAACTACTGAATGCCAACATCACACGTTAAACTAGTTATCAGAAGCTTGTGAGAGTTTTATTTCACCCTGACTTAATTTTTTTCTTATTTTAGCTAAACACGAACAGATGTAATTTAGTTAACACATGGTTTGAACTTTTTTTTGTTATCAGCGCTGTACATTAAAGCCTCAGGCCGCTCGCTCTCTGTTTCCAGCCCAAACATAACGGGATTCCCGTCGGAGGAGAGCGCCCCCTGCTGGTTCCACTATTACAGCATCAGCTTCCCAAAAATGGTCAAGGTGAGTGAGTGAATTAACTGATAAAAGGTTTGGGTTGTGTCAAAGCCAGAAAACTCAAATGAAACAACAAGAAATAATCTTTTCTTTATTGTTTCCTTCTGTGTCTTCTCCTCTGTTCATTTGGTCGTAAGAAAGAAAAACAAAAAACATTAGAAATCATTGACGATTCTTTTCTAAAATGATCTAAAAAGTTATCCACAGTAAAATGAAGCTGATTTTTAGAGAGAGAAAAAAACCCTCTCCACTCTGTGCTGGTCTGGGAGCAGCAGGAGGTTTTTTTGGGAACCAGGGTTGAGATGTTTTTTTGGGAAGTAGACACTCTCCACTGAGGGATACCCGCTGACGGTGAATTTAGTTTGACAGTATCGATTATCCTCTCCTGCAGAGGACGGTCAGAACAAACAGACTCTGTTTGTTTTTACACTTTCAGGTTCGGAGAATCGAAGTGTTTTTCCACCTTGTAGCACAGATTTTATGAACACTGAGGATACCTGATGAAATGTTGGCCCGACCACCAGAATGAATTCTTTACTCTTTTATTCTTTTTTTTCTTTTTTTTGTCATTTAACTGTCAGATAACATTACGTTTCCCTAAAACCAGTTTGAAAACCTTCTAAAAGTCCATCCTCAGTGCAGCCAAACCCTGAGCCAAATGGTGCGTTGAGGTGTTTCTGTCAGTCTGAACGTCTGACCGCTCGTCTGAAAACACGCAGACTGAAGCCCGACTCTTTGCATAGCATGTTCACGTCACACCATGGATGTAAGAAGACCTAGTGGCCACTTTTGGTACTGCAGCTAAAACAGCCCAAAAGTCTCTTTCGCCTTTGACCTCCATGTCTCTAATACTGTTGGTTCTATTATTACTGTCACTGTCAAGTTTTAAACATTCTTCGGTCTTAGAAAATAGATTTGTATGTGTCAAAGGTCCCAACCAGTTCCTCTAATACATCCATGGTTCACAGCATCAGTCTTTTTTGTTTCTTTCCCTTTTTTTTGTAGGTTAAATGTGATCTTCTGCTCAGTGTCCTTCAGACTTCACAGTTTGGATCAAAGATACTGTCTCAACATGTTTTGTTTTTTTTGGCAGAAGAGCACAAAGACAAAATGACATGAAACAACATCAGAGTTTGGTAATGTACACATTCATTTCTTCAAGTTGTTTTTTTTTTCATATTTTCTTTTGTGTTAAATGGCTGCAGATTTTTTTTTTTTCATCTTTTTTTTTTTTCACCCTCTGACCCTCCCAGGCTCCCGTCCAGAAACCAGACATGAACATTTAAAAAACAGTTAATGTTACAACATCACTTAAAAAAAAAAAAAAAAAAAGATTCCATGTTTAAAATGTCAGTTTTATCATTTCTATAAAATACTGCCTCAGGTTAGTTCCATTAGTGAGATAACAGGAAACATCAGAGATCTGCAGCCCATCTCAGCCACGTCCGCTCCCCTGCAGCTAACCAGGGTTTCATTATTCATTAGTCTGATTTTTAGTTTATCACATTAATGGTTCTTTGAAAACTAACAATGTTAGAAGAGATTTTTCAATCTGATTACTTTTGTAGTCTAAACATATAATCCAAACACTTTGAGAGGAGTGATAAATCCTCCAAAGAGATCAGCTGCTGGGCAAATATTATATTATATTACATTATTGGAGTTTATCATTTGGACAGCTGACAGTAGAACTGTTCCAGAGTCAGATTTAAAACTTGAATGGCCTCTGATTGGGACAACGACTGATTGGTTCAAAGATCATTGGACTTTTTAGCCCATGTAAATACATTTACACCATCAAGGAGTTGTTTAGTGTCTGGATTTGTCTGGTGTCTGGAAGCTCCCATTGGCTGCTGGGATATGTAGTGAGTTTTTCTGCTACGTGTCAATCTGCCCAGCCCACCTTGCTGAGGTAGCTGTACTTGTAGTACTGTGTTTCTGTTCAGATGGCGGACACCGGTTTGTTGTGTCTCTGTGTCACTTCTCAGACACAGAGACACAAACAGCAGATTGTTGTCTTCACTTTTAAACACCAGCTCAACTTAATTCACCATCATGTGCAAATTAACTCTGATAAATCAGACGAACAGATTAGTTGTTCCTTTTTTTCGTGGAGATGATAATAAAGTGAGAATCTGAGCCGTGGGGGGTCTGAGGGAAAAATACTGATATTCTTTAAAACACACAGAGGAAGCTAAAATCATCTTGAAGCTAAAACTCTCAAACAGTTGAGCACTTTGAGAATTAGAAAGAAAAAGAAAATTCCCTTTCATAGTGTGTTCAGAGCCACACAAAGCCTTGCCAGCCTTAATATCACTGCATCGCAGCAAACCCGCCAGAATAAAAGCCACGCCCCTTGCTGTTTGTTCACGTTAGCCGGTCAGACGACGTTTAAAGGCCTCTCTGCACCAATGCATTTTAATTTATATCGCAAAAAAAGCCACAAAAACGTGACACATTCTAGCTCTTATTTTACAGTTTTAGTTTTGTTAGTTTCTTTTAGTTTTAAGGCAGTCACTGCCAAATATTGTAGTTTGTATTGTTTCCTGTACACCCGATTTTCAGTTGGTCAAATTTTCACTGATGCTTAAGAACCTTTAAAGCTGCAACATGAAGCAGAG
Source organism: Trachurus trachurus (assembly GCF_905171665.1). Lineage (NCBI taxonomy): Eukaryota > Metazoa > Chordata > Actinopteri > Carangiformes > Carangidae > Trachurus > Trachurus trachurus. Next base: position 1,917,740 of record NC_139901.1, on the reverse strand, counting down.
TCAAGGCAGGAAATGTTTCCAGAAACACTTTCCCACAATCCCCTTCTGCTCGCAAACCGCAACCTCCGCTGCCGCTGACATCGCTGACATAATATTTGCATAAAAAGCTAAAAGAAGTTTTATTCTGAAAGTCTGAATGAGAAGTGAGGTAGCCTAAAGCTCGACTTGGTCGCAGCCGGCATGGTTCGGTGCAGCTCGTCGCTCGCCGTCTCCAACTGAACGTGAACAATCATCATCATTGTCATCATCATCATCATCACCATCACATTTCCATACTGCATCAAATATAGATAACACACAAAGATATTCAATATATATATATTTGTCATACTGTATGTATCAGCAAAATAAAAGCCTCCACAAAATAAATCTCTGATTCATTTTACAATATGTAAAACAAAACACGATCTCTAACACCATTCTTTTTTTCAAAGTGCTAGCAACATTATTTTACAACAATGTGCAAATGTATGTAGTTTAATATATCTTACATTCGAATCATTATGTTTCCCCGTGACAGGTGGACGGTGAGTGGTTGCTAGGAGACAGAGTTGTAGACACGCCCCCGCAGACTGCTGATTGGTGGGATGTAAACCAGAGCCGTACACAGGACGTCCTGTATGGCTCTGGGTTTGGCTAGTCAACCGTACGGGCTCTAGAGTTAAGACAACGATGTAAGGCAACGCTTGGCATCACACTGAGTCCTCCAGCTCTCATCTCCCCAACAGCTGATCTGAGGACAGGTAAACCTCCATCCAACCAGCTGTGCAATTACAATGAGTCATGTTCTGAGGCTGCTAACAGACATGGTAGTGGTCTGGTGGAGGTCCCGTTCTGCGGACTAAAAGGAGTGAAGTGAGTTAAACGTCTGAATATGAATATGAAAGTGGCTCAGATCCATGGACAAGGAAGTTTCTAAAAGTTTAAAAGTTCAGGTTTTGTATTTGACACGTATTATGTGTTAGCGCCAGGATGTTTTGTTGTGTGTTTTACTTCAGAACTGTCAGAGCAAAGCGGATCAGATCCACCTGAAGGTCTTGGGGGTTTGGGCCAGTTACTCAGTTAATGATGAGATCTGGTTTCATTAAGAAGGGAACCGTCAGCCGTTCCTGAGGAGAGCGTGATGTCTGGTGGGAGGAGCAACAGCGTTAATGAGATCGACAAGACGAGGCAGTGAGGAGTGAGCAGGTTGATATTGGCAGCTGGTCTGGGATCAGCCCCTTGTAGAGGGCCATCGTTCCATTTGGCACTTCAGTCGACCCGGGGCGGGGACGCAGAACGAAGCCTGAAACCTCTGACCTGAACTTCCTCATGAGGAGGTCAGATCCAGAATATGAAGGGGTTAAAGGTCAGATCCAGTGAGAATTCAGTCTCAGATGTTTGTCTGATGTTTTCCTTTGTCAGGGTTTGGGTTTTGGATCAGACTGGATTTAATGGGTCAGTCTGTGGTTTGTCAGTGGGATGACTGGAATGTGTCAGGTACTGCTGATAGCTGAGGAAAACCATGCCATGTAGAGCTGCAAGCAACGGCCCGATGGGAAGTCGATCAATCAACCATCATTGATAGGAAATTGTGTAGAAAACATTGTGAATGTGAGCAAATTCAAAAACCATTTAATCAATAATCAAATTTGCCTTTATTAAGTTAAATTTGTGAGCTCTTGGTGATTTGAAAGTTCAGGCTTTGATGGGTGAGATGGGTTTGTAGTCCAAAGCATCAGACAATAAGGAAGTTGGGGTTGAAGTGAAGTGAACATCCTCAGTGATGGATCAGCTGAGTGAGCTTATTAAAACATGTCTGGGACTAGAGTCTCACTGGAACCTTCCTCCTAGCATCAGATCTATTGCTGCCTGAGTGAATCAAGCCTTTAGTGTGACTGTGGAAAACAGATGGGAAGTCGGCGGTCCGAGGACCACATGCTGCCCAGGAGACAGGACTGTTCTGGGATCAGTAGTAGAGAGCTGGTGATTCACAGTATTTATCTTGAGAACTGCACAGAAACGAGCCGCTGCCGACAGACCGCGAGAGTCGGGGGAGACGGCTTCAGTCCGACGGAGACTTCGGTCCTGACGGGGAGTTTGGGGTCTGGGTCTGAAAACAGGCTTCAGCAATCAGAGTGTCACATAAAGTGCTCACAAAGGCTTCAGAAGTAGGACAGTCTGATGATGCCTTCAGAGCTCACTGAGCTCAGTTTGGCTTCCTTGGCAGCATGGTGCATTCACGGACCGCTGGTTGCCCCGTTACAGGAATTGTTTTTCTTTTTTTTTACTTCAGTCTTGTTGCCAATTTCTAAGAAAAGCCGAATCAGTGTAGCAGAAGACTTTGAAACTTTGAAATCTTAATAGTTTTTGTGTTCCTTTTTTGCTTTCACTAATGTCCTCCAAACTAAACTTGAAGTTCTTGGTACAGGAAGGTTCTTTCCCCTTTGGTTTGACTGAAGTCACTTTCAATTCCTGTTACGACGCAAGCAACCTCTTGGTAATTTTCTGGGGGTCAGTCAGTCTGTCTGTCTACAATTCTGTCTTAATGTACGGCCTTCACACACACACACACACACACACACACACACACACACACACACACACACACACACACACACACACACACAGAGGGATTTAAAGTTTCCAAATTTTCACTCATGAGTTTAGACGTTGAGAAGTTTAGATTTTGCAAAAACTGCATCTGAATAGAAAAAGGTGCATCACCTCCAGGATAAGATATAACATTGACAGGTGGAGTGTGTGTGTGTGTGTTTGTATGTGTGTGTTTGTGTGTGTGTGTGCGTGTGTGTGTGTATGTGTGTGAGTGAGAAGGCCATCTGTCAGGTTTGTGTGTGTTTGCATGTCCAGCCCTCCCACCCCAAGACAAGATTGCATCGATACCTTTAAATCTAAGGTGGATGAACACAGTGCGACTCCAACAGGAAGAAGATCTTTCCTATCTTCCTCTTCAGCTCCTCCAGGGTCAAGGAGATATTTTTCTTCAGTGAGAACCAGAGGAATCACAGCCCTTCACAGTTAAAGAACAAGACCAGACATCTGCTGGTTTTTCTAACACATGTTTTTGGTGTAATTTGGGAGTAAAAAGAAAATATTTGTAAAACCTCCTGAAGGAGCTTCTTCATTCCATTCCGCCTTCACTTCTCTCCAGGTTTGAAGAAACTCTGCAGTGTTGTTCTGCCTGGTGATGGAAACCAACCAATCACCAATCAGTTACTCCGAGGAGACAGACTGATGGATCCGTTCCGGGTTTGGCTGGTCGACCGTACAGTCCAGTCTGCTGAGAGGCCTGGTGGTGGCTGAAGTCGTGGTGGTGAGGTGTTGGTGTTGGTGTTGGTGTTGGCGATCTTGTCCTTGGGTGGGATGGATGGAGATGGAGCACTGTGATTGGTGGAGCACAGCCTACATGACGCTCTCAAAGATGATGACCTTGTTGTCGTCCGTGCCAGGAGACAGCGAGGTCAGGGACTTGATGTCTGGGGCCATGTACTCCAGGTGATGGGCCCCCCACACCGGGGTGGTCAGGTGGGCCCAGCGCTGCAACACAGGGAGAGTAACCAACACCAGATCAGTGAGGGACAGAGGGACATTCTTCACAATTAATCTCATTATTTATGATATATATATATACAGTATATATACACTATATAGCTCTGGAAAAAATAAAGAGACCACTCCAAAATGTTCTTAAAGGGATAGTTCAACATTTTGGCAAATTGGCTCATTGCCATAATCGCTATAGTCATAGCAGTAGGTTCGTTACCTTTAATTGTCGGTGCAAGCTATTTTTAGAACGGCGGAGCGGAGCGGCGAGCTGCTCAGGGCTATGCTATGGAGGCTAATGGAATTTCTTGGTTTCCCTCATCAAACTCATCAAATACACAATCCAACAACTCCAAAAGGCTGTTCTGGACAAGTTGTGAGCTGCACAATCACCACGCTATGAGATAATAACACAACGTTACCAGACAGAGTTGTTTTAGAGGTAAATTCATGCAAAACCGCTGATGCGCGTTGCGTTCAGGGACAGTTTTTCAGCAAGCAGTCTCTGTATTTACCTGGAAAAAAACTCTGTCTGGTAACATTCCATTATTATCTCATAGCGTGGTGAATGTGCAGGTCACAACTTGTCCATGAAAGCGTTTTGGAGTTTGGGGATTTTGTATTTGATGAGTTTGATGAGGGAAACCAAGAAATTCCTTTAGCCTCCGTAGCGTAGCTCTGAGCAGCCTGCTGCTCCGCTCCACCGTTCTAAAAATAGCTTACACCGACAAATAAAGGTAACGAACCTACTGCTATGACTATAGCGATTATGGCAATGGACCAATTTGCCAAAATGTTGAACTATCCCTTTAAATCATCTTCTCTACATATGGCAGCCATGGATTCCAGTGTCTATTGAACTCCAACACAAGCACCTCACTCTACTGAGCTGATCACCTGAACCAAATCATATTTAATGAGGAAGAAAGATTATAAATAAATAAATAAAAACACTGCTGCGATTAAAAATTGGGATTATTCCACCAATGTTGATTTCTAAACTCTTCCTAAAAAAGTTAAAAAAGTAGTGTTGTGTTGTTTTAAAATGAATATGAACTTGTTTTCTTTGCATTATACAAGGTCTGAAAACAACAAATTCTTTTTGTTGTTTTTTTTATTTTGACCTGTTGCCATTTTCTGTGAATAAATAAATGCTCTAAATGAGAATATTTTTATTTCCAATTTGGGAGAAATTGTCAGTAGGTTATAGAATGAAACTTAAGTGTTCATTTTACTCAAACACATACCTATGAATAGTAAAACCAGAGGAACTGATCATTTTGAAGTGGTCTCTTAATATTTTCCAGAGCTGTATATATATATGATATAAAGATTACTATGTTATAATATGAATAAATACATATTTGTTTGATTTGACGACATGAATGCGGTGTGAAGGAGTGCTGACCTCTTTGAAGGTTCCCTTGGCTCTGAAGAGTTTGTAGAGAAGACTGGCGGGGATGCAGAGCATGGAGGACATGGCCAGACACCAGCCAATCACCTCGCCCCACCATGGGTACACATACGAGTTGTTGTAGGTCAGCGGCTTGTAGTTCACCAGATGGAACAGGAAGATGCCCTACAGAGGAGACAAGGAGGGTACGGTGGGAAATGTCTTCTTGACCTTTTTTTTTTTTTTTTTTGGGTATAACATTACAACTATTACTGACAATAGTAATTAAAGCTGCAAACAGTGTTATGTGGACCCATGGTGTCATGAAACTCTGGGCTGAATTTGTTGAATTGTGAATATGGGAAATGTAGTTTTGAAATACAGCCATGAAATAACATGAACTGGTGTGAATTGACATTTCATAAACCATGAGCAGAACTATCTGCTCTGATTGGTCCAGAGCTCCACACATAAGGTCAGAGTGACACCACGTGTGCCTGAGATCATTTAGATTTAATTAAGGCTCAACAGCAACGCTTACCAGCTAAACCTTTAAAAGTTTTCTACAGGAGACGGCAAGGGACAAAAGGTGCTACTGTGATATAAAAGTGTGGCGTCACTCATGTGCTGACTCGGAACTCATAATGCGTTTTTTTGTATCGGCTGATTAATCTAAACTATCAGCTTTTTCCTGCTCTAAACTATCAACATCCTGGCTCCGTCCACCTGTGGTATATTATTTACATCAACAGTTTTCTGAGAGAGCTGTGGTGTGGCTGTGCTTTCTGTTGTGGAGTCTTACCATGCAGACACATGGAGTTATATAGGACCAGCACCACTTCATCCAGGGGAAAGGCCGGTAGCCAATCATACGAGCTACATCATCCATGAAGCGGTCAGCACCTGCAAAACATTCACCATCAATCAACAAGGACTGAATCATTATAATAGCTGCATTTTTTTTTCTCTCAGGGCCATTGACATCTATTATTACATGGGAATCAGGTAAAGTCATGCTATTTACTGATTTAAAGGGGACATATTATGGAAATATCACTTTTTAAAGGCTCTTTAACATATATTTGGGTGTTTCTCTTGCCTTCTGGCCTCCAAAATGGGAGAATTGACAAAAAAAATCAGTACTTTTCAGGCTCCCTAGTTTTCAGATTTGCATAATACCAGGTACCAGTAGAATATGAATGTGTGTGTGAAAAGGTGAATGTGACCTACAGTGTAAAGCGCTTTGAGTGGTCTGAGAGACTAGAAAAGTGCTATATAAGTGCAAGTCCATTTACCATTTACCATTCTACCAGTAGAAGAGGCAACCAATGGTTGATTTGCATTTAAAGGGACAGGCACTGAAACCAGCCGTTGTGAACAGGGCTGTTTAGAGAGGATGAAAAGAGCTGTGGTGTTTGATCCTTGGGGGATTTTGACCAAAGCATGTCACAGACATGTCTTTAAGACACCTGGGAACTATTTTAATTTGTAGAAAAGGGGCAGAACATGTCTCCTTTAAAGTTAGATGACATAAACATGACCCTCTCCTGCTCCAGGCTTAGTCTGAATGCACATAAACATCCGTTATTAACACTGTAAGTGGACCACTTGATTATTATAGGTAAATGATATAAAGAGCATGTGTACAGGACTCACTGTGAAGAGTTTCCACTATACTGGAAACATTCTGACAGGCTGAACTGTGACCTTTACTGTCACATCATGTTACATAACTATTCATACACTTATTTTGAGATCAGACACTTAACTAACAGAGTATCGTATGGCTCACCAAGCCATACCTACAGTACACTGTGTATGTGCAGAAATGCATGTGTGTGTGTTGCATACCGTAGACCCAGGCAACTACTATGCATTCCCAGAATGCTTGCCACAACAGAGTCATTCCACTGGCCGAATAGTAGTCAAACAACTGGAAGACATACATCCCCCCCTGCAGAGAGACACACAGCTTGGTCAGTGGATGAGTCAGTTAAACACCAAATTAAAATAGTGTGACTTCCTTGTTCCACTTCTTCCTGGACTCCTCTTGGCTGCCAGTTTTATTATTATATTAACCAAAAACATCAGGCGACTGAGACTGACCTGCGTCACCATGGAGAGGTCGATAATGAAGCACAGTAAACAGCATATTGCCACGGCGATCTCCCTTTTGTAGCGATGGTAGTATTTTCCAGGAAACAGATCCAGGATTCCAGTAACAAAACCCTCCACCCCGACAAACTGCAGGGAAGCAGAGCAGAGAGGCCCAAACACACACAGTGAGTGCATTCAAAACACAAACTGAAGTTGAAACTGCTAATAATGACACAACTGTATGGATCTGCTGAGGGATATTCACATGCTACAAGAAATAACATCATGATGTCACAGAAGTGCAAATATAAGAGATGATCTGAGTTTTCTAGGTTACACTGTCATCACATTCAGCTGCTATTCAAGCAATATTCTTAATGTGGACGGTCCATGTAGGTCAGTGGTTTAGACAGCAGCTCACCTGACTGTCCAGTCCCAGCAGCAGCAGCATGAAGAAGAAGAGCGCGGCCCAGAGCGGAGCCACCGGCATCAGACTGACCGCCTTTGGATATGCGATGAAGGCCAGACCAGGACCTGAAGCACACACACGGAGACACACAACACACACATTATAAACTATCACTTAAAACACTGAACATTGGATTTGTTATATTACACACTCCTCTGGGCTGAGTTTAAATTCTATTTCATGTTGGTTTGACGGCTTTTTTACTCTTTGTCAGTTCAAATCTTTTTCCTTCATTTGTAGTTTCAATGTTGGTTTAAAGGGATATTTCAACATTTTGGCAAATTCACCTATTGCCTTAATCCCTACAGTTTTAGGAGTAGGTTCATTACCTTTAATTGTCAGTGCAAGCTGTTTTTAGATCAGCGGGGCAGATTCGTGAGCTGCTCAGCTGACGCAATGGAGGCACATGATATTTCCACATTTCCCTCATCAAACTAAATACACAATCCAACAACTCCAAAACACTCTGGTGGACAAGTTGTGACCTGCACATTCACCACGCTATGAGATAATAACATATAGTTATGTAACATTATGACACATGAAGCAAATACTCAGAACTACTGGCTCTTTTAAAGTCAATCCGCCAAGCAGCCGTGTCTTGAATGTAGTTCCGGCTACTTATTTCCCTCTAAAACAACTCCGTCTCGTAACGTTCCATTATTATCTCATAGCGTGGTGAATGTGCAGGTCACAACTTGTCCACCAGAGCGTTTTGGTTGTTGGATTGTGTATTTGATGAGTTTGATGAGGGAAAGGCGAAAATACTGCGTGCCGTGCAGAGCTCACGTCTCTGCCCCGCTGATCTCAAAACAGCTTGCACCGACAATTAAAGATAATGAACCTACTCCTAAAACTATAGGGATTATGGCAATAGGCGAATTTGCCAAAATGTTGAAATTTCCCTTTAACTGCTGGATGGTTTTATTGTGCCAGTCAGTGTAAAGCTTTAAAATCATGTTATTTGATTCAAACAGTGATTTAAAACAAAATAAAAACAGTTTGAGACAAATTTGTTTTCCTCACTTTTAATCACTTTGTGACCACACACTTCACTCTCTCATTAACATGTTGTGAAACAGCTCATTACTACCAGTAGTTTGATTATTTATCCATATAAACCTAACCATCCCATTAAATGTGTAATAACTATACTTGCTTAAGGTTTATAGACTGGTGCAATAAGCCTTTAAAGAGGTCTTGACTGACCGGTGTCTCATCCAATCAGCCGTGGTCATCAACTTTACTGCGAATCCTGACGGACACATTGACTAATGGTTTAAACTGTTAGCAGCAGATTTTATTCTCCTCTCCTCAGTGGAGTCGACAGATTAAAGGTGCATTACGTGTTTACGGCAGGTTCACTGTTCATTTCTGTTTGTTTCACCTTCAGAGCTGAGCATCATGAAATAAAGATGAGTCACATGTTATGACGTGAAAAGCCCTGGTTAAATAATCCTAGAGTTAATACTTTACACACACACACACACACTGCACAAACACACACACGCGCGCACTGTGCTTGCTATCTGTAAAATATCAATGAATTAAATACTATTATAAAGAGATGGTCTGGCTGAACATGCCCCATTTGAAAAGTGCCTTGCGATAACTTCTGTTCCAACTGGTGCCATCCAAATAAAAACTGACTTGACTTGACTTAACACTGTAATGCTAATACTTTAAGCCATTGTAAACGTGTCAGACAGGATTCAGGTTAAATTGGATTTGCTTTTGTTTTTGTTTTTTTACAGCGAGATTAAAATAAAAAGATACACGTCCTCACACTGAGGCAGCTGCAATTACACACAAACACACGTACACATATACACATATTTATTCTCAATCGTACACACTGACGCCTTTTTAAAAAAAAAGCTGTCTGAGCTCTGCAGCGTGTCGTTCCTTCAGGCCTCAGTCAACAGTGTTATGTTCTGCATCTTCTATTTCAGTCATGGCAAATAATAAAAAGCCCTCAGTCGCTGTGAATGAAGGTGTGGAGCTGCAGCTCAGAGAGGGAGAGAGAGAGAGAGAGAGAGAGAGAGAGAGAGAGAGAGACAGCAGGAACAGAAATGGATTCATGAGAGAAATGTGAATCCACAGCGAGACGCTGGTCCTGCTGCAGCACGCTACAGTACCTTCTGTGAAGAGCCCTAAATATAACCGTGTGTTTGTGATGTCACGTCATGTGCTTCGGAGCTAATAATAAACGTACAGTTGGCTGTAGAGTGTACACATGAAACTACACACACACACATACACACTGAGTCTCCGGGTTCAGTCGGTCCTTCTGTGAAGCCGGTTTCACCGAACGGTCCTCGAACATGTCACCAGATCCCCACAGTGGCTGCAGCTTCGACAAACACCGTAAACACGGTCGTCGCCATGGCCTCGCCACACGGAGCTGCAGCCACAACCCAACTCTCAAAAACACACAATCACACCCACCGACAATATACATAAAACGTCTGTGTGCACATGCAAACAGCTGATGTGATGTGAAGAGTGTGTGTGTGTGTTTTACCTGATTCAGCAACCTGTGAGATGTCGACTCCCTGCTCAGCAGCCATGAAACCCAGAATAGAAAACACCACGAAACCAGCAAAGAAACTCGTTCCACTGTTGATCATAGCCAAGACGAAGGCATCTCTGCAAGACAGGAGAGTTCAGATGAGTGTAAATGAGGCTGAACATGAAGCTCAGATAATCACAGAATCCACACAGACAGTATCTAGAAAGACAGACGTGTGTGTGTGTGTGTGTGTGTGTGTGTGTGTGTGTGTGTGTGTGTGTGTGTGTGTGTGTGTGTGTGTGTGTGTGTGTGTGTGTGTGTGTGTGTGTGTGTGTGTGTGTGTGTGTGTGTGTGAGTGTGTGTCTCATACTTGTAGCAGTCGTTGTTGAAGCGGTTGTAGCTGCCCAGAGCGGTCAGAGCTCCCAGCCCGATGGCGTAGGAGAAGAAGATCTGTGTCCCAGCGTCTATCCACACCTGGACACAGGTTTTACATGTGTTAGTCAGAGTTTAAAGGGATATTTCAACATTTTGGCGAATTGGCCTATTGCCATTTTGAAGTCACTCTGCCGAGCAGCCGTGTCTGGGATGTAGTAGTTCCGGCTAAGTATTTACCTCGAAAACAACTCTGTCTCGTAACGTTCCATTATCATTTCATAGCGTGGTGAATGTGCAGGTCACAACTTGGCCCTTTAACTTGCTCAATTCAGCCATCTGCTAAAAGTCTTGGCGTAATATTAGACTCTACATTCAAATTGGACAAACAGATCAATGCTGTTGTTAAAACAGGCTTCTTTCAGCTACGACTCCTCGCCAGAATTAAACCGTATCTGGTTTCTAGAGATTTTGAGAGTGTTATTCATGCTTTTATTACTTCAAGATTAGATTACTGCAACTCTCTGTATGCTGGCCTGGGGCAGTCATTCCTCCACCAACTTCAACTCGTTCAAAATTCAGCTGCCTGTCTTTTAACAGGAAAGAGAAAAAGGGACCATATCACACCAGAATGTGTTTGGTTGTGTTTGGTCAACAATGGTTGTTTTTAAACGTGCTATATAAATAAAATTGAACTGAACTGAACTTGTCCGCGAGAATGTTTTGGAGTTGTTGGATTATGTATTTGATGAATTTGATGAGGGAAAGGCAAAAATACTGCGTGCCGTGCAGAGCTCACGTCTCTGCCCTGCGGGTCCAAAAACAGCTTGCACTGATAATTAAAGGTATAATGAACCTATACTCCTACGACTATAGGGATTATGGCTTTAGGCAAATTTGCCAAAATGTTGAAATATCCCTTTCAGTCATGTTTAATATGTTCGTTCCACTTCCTTTTTTATTTTGATACTCACCTATCCTCTCATGTCAGATCTCCACTTCCTGTTGCCTCACGCCCTCATGATTATCTGCCCCGCCCTGATTTGTTTCACCTGTGTGCTATCACCCCTGCCTCCCTTGTGTATTTAGTCAATGTGCTCCCTGTGCCAGTTTGTCTTTGTTCCTCAGTGTCAAACGGAACAGCTATTTCTTCCTAGTGTGCCTTTATTCCTGGTTGTACTTCTGCTCTGCCTTTTGGACCCAGCCTTTGCCAGATTTGTTTCTCCCTGGACTGATCACCTGTGTACTGAAAAATTTCCCAGTAAAGACGTTTTTTTCTCTTACTACTGTCTCACAGTTGTGATCTTGAGTCCATCCACTGTTACCAGCCATGTCACTGAGATCATGGACTGCTTTTTATCCCTGAACCTGGTCTGACAGGAGCCTTTAGTTACAGCAATGGAGTAGGTTTATTCCAGTGTGAGAGATGGAGCTAATGAAATCCGTGTCAGTCTGTGAGTGTTTGATGAATGCCCTCTGAGTTGTAGCTAAAATTTGATCCAATGTTCTCAGCATCACGCTGTGAGAAGGAGTCTCAGGTTAGAGTGCCGTCGGCTCAACCCACTGACCTGTGCCTCCTCCAGTTTGGACCAGTCTGGTTTGATGTAGTACATGATGCCGTCGTAGGCTCCGGGGAGGGTGACTCCTCTGACCAGCAGGATGATGAGGACCACGTAGGGAAACGTAGCTGTGAAGTACACAATCTGAAACACACAAAACAAACACACACATGAATGAGTTTCTTGTTTTGATCCAACTTCCTGTCAACTTAAATCCTTTAATGACATGAATGAACAATTGAAGAACAAAAAATATATGTATTCTACTTATTTCATCACATCAGAATACAAAACATTTTCAGTTTCACAACCTCAGTCTCAGTTTTTCCTTTTTTATTCATGTTTTTAATCATTTCCAGGTTTGCTGACTGTTTCTTGTGGAGCTCTGGCTCATCAAAATTTGTAACTTTTTTTAAATTAATTTTTCACATGAGTTAACAAAAGTTAAGGAGTAACTGCCCTCAGTTGTCACGGTTACATACTGTAGGGTAGACCAGCAGCAGCGTAATGGACTTTCATCACCACAGTTCCAGCAATAATAAGTAATAATTTTGTTAGGTTTACGGGAAGATCATGATTCGTAAATAAGTTCTTAGGTGATTGTCATGGTTACAATAAAAACAACTTGCAGAGGTTAAACGGTCATGGATAAAAGAAACAACATGAAGTAATGGTTTCACAGCGTTGTGTGCTCAGTGGTAACCTGCTGCTGATGTGGACCTACTGGAGGCACTGACCTCCTGTCATCATGACTGTCACAGTAAAACCTCATGAAGAGCCTCAGCTGTGTCTGTGAGGACATGTAAAACTGTGGTCTGGTCCTTTAACCCACTTCAATCTGTGAGAATCGGGTGAATTTAAACAAACATGAACCTGATCTAAATCAACAAAAACAATATGGAGTTTCAGCACCAGGCCTGCTCCCATGTGGAGCTGAGCCTCAGGTGAATCTCTCTCTCTCTCTTTCACACACACACACACACACACACACACACACACACACACACACACACACACACACACACACACACACACACACACACAGTGAGAACACAGTCATGCACAATCATGGGTTTCTTTCTGACTCTGTAGTACAAACTCGCTGAAAAGAAGCTGTGTCTGTGTCTTAGCTGCTCAACCTTCACCGCTCAAGACTCTTCTTGATTCTTAAAAAAGGAAAGCTGTGAGAAGATGAGATAGTTTCTGCTTTAACACATTTTGTCTGATATGACCACCTGCCTTCTCAAGCCCCTACCAAAAAACCTTTTCTCTGGTTAAACCTTTACTTAAGGAATCACACCTTATTCTGTTATTAATAAATGTCAGTCAGTCTCTTCTGCACGTCTTACTGGACTTCTTACAGCTTTCAATTCAAAACCAACTAGGAAACAAACTCAGCTTGTCTGTCCTTCACCTGATTAAAGTCTTATATATCTGCCAGAACACGGTGCATTTCCTACAATAACACTGAAATAAGGAGTACCTCAGGGTTTTATTCCTGGTCCTCTGATTTTATGTGGCAACTCTTGGCTAGCGCCCAGTCACAAAATGTATGTCCACTTCTACACTGATGATACTCCACTGTATGCTGCTATCCAACCTGTGTTTCAACTTCCACTTGGACCGCTAGGTTTGGTAGTGGGACTTTGTTGTTGGTTGGACTCACCAGCTGGTTCCTAACACACCTGCATTGTAGCTGGAAGCTGCTTAAGTTGACAGGGCTACATGAGGTGAATACGGTCAATTATTCCTCTGTGCTGTGCTCCCTCTCCCTCTCTGTCTTCTTCTTCCTGTTGTCAGGAGTTATATAAGATGTTCATATATAACAGTGTAGTGTGTAAACCTGTTTTATATGAAAAGGTCCCTGACAACTTCTGTTTAAAGTCACCGCTATCTAATTAAAGTTCATGTATCTTCTTGACAACTACTTCAGTGCCACACACACTGAGGTATTTAGGTCAGCATAATGAATCACAAAAAAGATTTCCCAATCACATGTGAATAAAATGTGATATCTTACATATTTTATTTATTTCACTCTTTATCTCTATTTAACAGCAAAAACATTCAAGACAATTCTATTTTAGTATTACTGTTTGTTATCATCATTTATTGTTAAGTTTTATTCTTTGTAACTTTTTGTTCTTCATTTTTTAGTTTTATATGTCCATGTTTAGATTTGTAAATGTCTTCAACTCAGTAAAAATTGAACAATCCAAAAAGCATCATCTTTATAAAAGGTTCTCGTCCATTCTTTTACACATTCAATTTATACATTGTGTGTAAACAGTGGGTCAGAACTCATCTTTTGCTTGTGAGTAGAACTTTGATTGTAACATTAGTTTTTCAGAAAACTTTAACCAAAGGACTGGAGTTGTTGTGCAATGGGTGTGTAAAGGGTGTGTCTGAGAATGTGCCCTATTTGTAGTGAAGTTTGTGACTCAAGAACAGATGACGATGTGTTTGGACAAGTTTGGTGTGGAGTAAATGAATCATTGAGAAACGGCATAAACACTCAAGACAAGCTCAAGGGACAAATGGGGGCTGTAATGGTGCTATTAATCACAGCTTAGCACATTCATTGGCATTATTACTCTAACGAACAGCCCCCAAATACACTGATCACTGAACTCTCACTGAGGCATGGATCGAACCATGAGACTGGAAATTCACTCAACTGTTGCCTCCAAACAAATACTCATCCTAGCTCGCCACACAATGCATTTTTGAAATATAATGAAGCTGTGTACAGCTTTTTTTGGGCGGGTAAAAAACCAAACTGACAAAACTCTATGCCACTATCCTGGACGGAGGACTGGGCCTCCTCCACATCGCCTGGTATCATTATGCTTTTTGTCACAAACAACTGTCAAAATTATACATGACAGCTGACCAAGCTCCAGTGTGGGTGTCTATAGAGAAGGAACTACCTCTACCCGATTCAGGCCTTCATTATTCAAACTAGTGATGTGATCCCCTATGATAACCCAATCCTCACCTTCTCACAGGAGACATGGCAAGCCTCGCATAAAATCATGGGTTTAAACCAAGGGGACAGTTGTCGGTCTGAGAAGTGAAGCTCACTTCCGCGTTCAAAAAACTGCAAACCCCTCGGCTTCCTCTGGGGGCTGGTGTCAGAAAGCAGCATTCTCCATAGACCCCCATGTTAAAATCCCCGACTTTACATCCTCAATAAACATGTTAAAAGCCTGGTGTCAGAACGTTTTTTGGTCTCAGTCGATAGTTTCTACCCCTGCACACACTCTGAGGGGGGTGAACTTTTTTTTAACTCTACCGTTTTACTGTTATTAGGTTAAAACTCTGGCCAATTAGAGTGATAGGTCCGAGCATCTCCATGGACAGCAGCTTCGAGGCCAGTGGGCGGATTCTCGGCCGGCCAATCCAACATGGCGCTGTTCAGGCCGCCATATTTGAGTCACAAAAACGACTCCCCAAAACCAATGGGTGCTACGTCCATTCTTTTTACAGTCTATGGTTTAAATCCTAATTGTACAAGTAAAACATCTTTATGGCACAATAAAAGCCTCAGGATAGGTCTAATTACCGGACTTTGACTGGTAAAATCTGCCGAAGTCCTTTTAACCCCTCTTGTCAAAATGTCTGGTGAAAGTTTACTTAAAATAGGCAATTTCCACATGTCATTTTACTTAAAAAAAAAAAGAGAGAGAATCTTATTTTTATGAATGTGTAGGCCAGGACTATGTGGAATGAAACTTTTTCTTTTTTTAATGCGGAACTTAACTTGTCGCTTGTTTCATTTACTCTGACAAAGCCTGCACCGCGGTACAACAACTATAGCTGAAGAGGTCGGACATGTCGAAACAAACAAATCTTTAAAACTATTTTCTGAAACCAAACAGGTCTAAGTTGTTGTTGCTGTTGTATTGTTGTGTGCAACGTACAGCTGCCAATACGGATTTTTTAATTGCCTGTTTATTCGGCTGCGGCAGTGTGACACACACAACTTTTTTTTTTTTTGTGGTGCAACCACTAAAAAAAAAAAGAAAAAAAAGATTATAAATTGACATGTTCCTGCATAGCATTTATCATTTTAGGCTCAATAAATTCAGATAATATTTGACCAGAATTTGTCCGATAAATTGAAAACCTACCGGTCACGTTCATACTCCACTGTATGCTGCTATCCAACCTGTGTTTCAACTTCCACTTGGACCGCTAGGTTTGGTAGTGGGACTTTGTTGTTGGTTGGACTCACCAGCTGGTTCCTAACACACCTGCATTGTAGCTGGAAGCTGCTTAAGTTGACAGGGCTACATGAGGTGAATACGGTCAATTATTCCTCTACAATCATTACATTAAAGGTCATTTGCACATCCTGAATCCACAGCCATACCTTTGTTTCATTGAGATTTGGTTATTGTAACATTTTCGTTCTCTTCATGTTGCCTCTTCAGGTATTTCTGCCTCTGTAATATTACTACTTCATATGATCTTTAGAGCTTCCATAGTGCTGTGCTCCCTCCCCCTCTCTGTCTTCTTCTTCCTGTTGTCAGGAGTTATATAACATGTTCATATATAACAGTGTAGTGTGTAAACCTGTTTTACATTGAACGGGCCCTGACAACTTCTGTTTAAAGTCACCGCTATCTAATTAAAGTTCATGTATCTTCTTGGCAACTACTTCAGTGCCACACACACTGAGGTATTTAGGTCAGCATAATGAATCACAAAAATGATTTCCCAATCACATGTGAATAAAATGTGATATGTTGCATATTTTGTTTATTTCACTCTTTATCCAAAAATCCAAAAAAAAAAGAAAAAAAAGATTATAAATTGACATGTTCCTGCATAGCATTTATCATTTTAGGCTCAATAAATTCAGATAATATTTGACCAGAATTTCAAGCATTTGTCCGATAAATTGAAAACCTGCCGGTCACGTTGTCCCGGGCCAATTTCTTCTGGCGGAAACCCTGGGATAGGTAAAAAATATTTTCATGGGCTGGTTGGGTCTAGTTGGGAACTGTTTATATTGGGGTTTTATTTGATGGAGGCCAGTTTCTTTCTTTCGAGGGGAAAGTATAAAAAAAACTCTCAACAAGGATTTTTGGAAATATCTGTAGTTATGTAGTTGTATCTTGAATAATAAGCAAAGCTTTTCATTATGCATGTTTCATGGAACACCGGCAACATCTGGGTAAATAAGCACAGACACACTTCACTGAGTTTACACACTAAAAAGAATGGCCGCAGGTGGATTAATGAGTTGAATCAGCAGCACACCTTCTAATGACATGGCTTTCCAGCGCCTCTGAGTTCTGGCTCTCCCCTTGGGTCTTCTCAGTGGCTGGAAAAGCTCCAAAGCAAGGAGCCTGAGGAGAATCCTCATCACATGACCAAACCACCTCAACTGGCTCCTCTCAACTCTGGTGGCAGCTTCTTCACACTCTGCTGCAAAACCACCCAGTAAACACCGGAGGTGACGGTCACACTGACTGTACAAATGTGGTTTATCATCATAATCAATCAGAGAACCAGAGGGAGGTTCAGGATGTTCTGTCAGACAGAACTTCCATGACGATCAGGAGGGAATCCTGAGAGGTTGGAGACAGCTTTTGCTCCACGTGTCTTTTTTTTTATTTCAGGACAGACTGTGTGTTCATTCATTAAGCTGCTCCAGCTGCTGATGCTGCTCGTCTGCACACTATTGTTGCACTATTGTTGTCTCTATGATGTTTCATCTGACTGAAGCCTTTATACTTGACTCTCCCTGTTGTTGTAAAGTACAGTGTTGGTCCCTCTGCTGTCATTGATCTTGTGTTGAAGTCTTTGTCCACTGCTTTGATTCTAGGGTTCATAAAGTTCATTCAGTTCTGATTCTAGGTCATGACTTGAGCTTCTGCATTGACTAATACTCTCTCTCTCTTTGTTAGTGTGTCTCAGTCTCTCTTGTCTGATCTGACCTGACACTCAGTTTTCAGCCTGACAATCGACAGCAAAACACACACACACACACACACACACACACACACACACACACACACACACACATGATTCACATACGCAGGGGGTTAAGAGATTCCATAAAACCTGGGGGGAAGTCTGCACTGTTCATGGATGTGAAGAGTCAGCACTTAAAAGGTGCAGTTCATCCAATGAAAATATATAAATCTCTCTCAGACATTCCTCTCTCTCTCTCTCCCCCTATTCCCCTCTCTGTCTCTCTGTTTGTGTGTTTACTTATCTTTGTTCGGCTTTGTGTATCTCTACACATCCATCAGACATTCCTGATAAAGCTACGTCTTATTCTACAGGTCTTAAAATTCCACTATATATCCAAACAACCTCCTGAGAAGTCTGTGAAACTTCACTCGGGGTATTTCCAGGTGCTGAAGGAGGATTCACATTAACACGGCTCAAAGAAAACTCTTGAGAGGAAAGAATCATATAACGTTGTGATCAGTGAACACATAGCTTACAATTTCTGTCATGGAGTCAGTAATAAACTCAACACAAGTCATTTAACCAACTACAATACGTCGTTTCTGTACTTTGACTGTCCCAGATACAGTTCTGTTCAGAGGAAACCCTTAGGAAGGAAACAGACCAGCGTTCTCTAGCAACCAAACAGTCCCTTCTACTGTACTACTGCAGGTAACGGCTTGACTGTGAGAAATGTACTAGGAAGGTGTGTCTGGGTGTGTGTGTCTGCCTGTATACATATCTGTTTATACAGGTGTATGAATCGGATGTAAATGTTTATTTAAGATTTGATCAAGCATTTCAGCATTTGATCAATGCTTTAAACACAGCATGTGTTACATTATCACTTTAATGTAAACACTTAAAGGGATAGTTCAACATTTTGGCAAATTGGCCCATTGCCATAATCCCTGTAGTCATAGCAGTGAGTTCGTTACCTTTAATTGTCGGTGCAAGCTATTTTTAGAACGGCGGAGCAGAGCTGCGAGCTGCTCAGAGCTACACTACGGAGGCTAATGGGATTTCTTGGTTTCCCTCATCAAACTCATCAAATACACAATCCAACAACTCCACAACGCTCTGGTGGACAAGTTGTGACCTGCACATTCACCACACTATGAGATAAAATGCAACGTTACCAGACAGAGTTGTTTTAGAGGTAAATTCATGCAAAACAGCTGATGCGCATTCCCCTCAGGGGCAGTTTTTCAGCAAGCAGTCTCTGTATTTACCTCTAAAACAACTCTCTCTGGTAACGTTCTGTTATTATCTCATAGCGTGGTGAATGTGCAGGTCACAACTTGTCCACCAGAGCATTTTGGAGTTGTTGGATTGTGTATTTGATGAGTTTGATGAGGGAAACCAAGAAATCCCATTAGCCTCCGTAGCGTAGCTCTGAGCAGCTCGTGGCTCTGCTCCACCGTTCTAAAAATAGCTTGCACAGACAATTAAAGGTAACGAACCTACTGCTATGACTATAGCGATTATGGCAATGGGCCAATTTGCCAAAATGTTGAACTATCCCTTTAAATAAACTACACTTCCTGATGTGTGGTTGTTCACCTCCTCCAACTATACTCCAGCTGCAGATCCACTCTGTCTCTCCTTCTCTTCCTGAGCCACAGTGGAATCATGAATAATGTTTTGGCAGAGCATCATTTTATCCTGATAGACATCTGTGTTGGATTTTGTCTCATTAGTGAAAGAATTCCTGAATTATTGCCACAAACACATTTCATAAGGACACAGCGACCTTGACCTTTGACCTCTGACCACCAAATCCTAATGAGTGGGTCCTCTGGCCGTCACCGTCCGGCGCTCAGGCAGAAAAACTGTGAGTTATGAGGTTCAGAGCAGAGCAGCAGCAGTGCATGATGGGTATTTCTCTCAGTCATGTCCCACTGCAGTCGTGCATCCCTCCTGCAGGACAACCAATCACAGACGGCCACCTCAGAGCCCCCTCCCCACCAATACACACACAGAGACACACATACACACACACACACTGTCGTCATAGTAACGATTAGCCTGCCATGTGACAGTGTTATATGTAAGTCTCATCTTCACGAGCCAATGACACACACACACACACACACACACACACACACGCTATAGTCTCTTTACATTCCCTTGAAGGTTGTCATTTTAAAGGGACAGTCCCACATTTGTTCACACACTGTTCAGCTCCATCAGAAGAAAAGATAAATCTGAGCTAATTGCTTTTTTGTAATTGAGTTTTTCATTCAATGCAGTTTTGTGAGGACTTGTTATAAATTGAAAGGCTGAAAGGAAAGTTAATTAGCAACTAATTTGATTTGATTTGATTAAGTTATTTTTAATGTGAAAACAAATACCAAAAATGTCATAGTTCTAAACGGTGTTTTTTATTTTTTTATTATTATTTTATTATTATTATTTTCAATAATAAATTCAAAGATAATTTAAAGATAAGATAAAATTAAAAGGTGAATGCATCATGAAAATAACAGTTTTATTGCAGCTCTATATAAGATATTATCTTCAGCTCAAAGTGGAATAAAAGCTGCCGGTACGTGAGTAATAATAGTCTGCTGATATACTGTATCACTGTATCCAAGCTGATCAATCAGCTTGCCGGTTGACCTCTGACCTTCAGCAGCGTTATGTAATTGACTGGATGAACCCAGCTGCTGGTTCATTTCACAGACTGACAGTCAGTTTAGCACTGACTGCAGGATGTGTGTGTGCTTATAGATCTGTTTACACACTGGGGCTTCTCAACCACAATAGTTCTCAGACTAACCCTATTACAGTAGCAGTATTATCACTAATTACATCAACAACAGAAAATCATATTTTTTTTGTATTTCATCTTTTCACCAACAACGATAAACAGTAATAATAACTTGACAGTTTCCTCTGGTTTCCATATGTCACAGACTGTCAAACTGAGAAGAACATGACTCATGTGTGTAAACATCACATGTCCCTCTTCTTGTATGAGTCATGTGAGAGATGAGAGATGAGATGTTATGGAGACCTGGCACAACACGACTCAAAAAATGACTCATCTTTGATCTGTGTCAGACACATAGTTGTACAATTTAAGACTGTGGATTCCACTGGTCCAGAACCAGCTTAGCTAGCATTAGCAGTGATGTCGATCCTTTGTGTGACAGGTGTTAACAGTCAATGGCCACTTTATGCCACATGTAGTGTCATGTCAATCCTCCAGATATTAACTTAAACAAAACCCACGCAAACATCGTTTGTCTGCTCTTTTCTGGGATCATTCAGTTATGTCTTGTATTTTGTACAATTAGAGAAAATCTGTTGTTTCACCAAAGGATCCACTGCACTTTTTCTTTTTTTTAACACCTGACTTTTCTTATTTTAGTCATTTTTTTTGCCTTTCTTCTTTCACTTTCACTCGTTCTTTCTATTTTTATTGGACTTGTATTCATTCATTCAATCTGTATGTTTTTAAATTGAATTGTCAATAATCTATGAAGACTCAACCCAGCTCAGGATGAGTACAGTGCTGGTGAATCAAGTGTTTCTGAGGCCAGAAATCCTCCTCACAAATCTCACTTTATTGTGCTAAGCTTCCAGTCTCTCAGACTTTCACCAGAGCGTGGATTTATGTAACTAAGTCTGTGTTGCTAAGTGATTGAATTGTCAATAAAAAAATACCTTGTCCAACAAAAAATTTAAAATTTTCCCTTGACTTTTGGGTGGAGCACTTTGAAGCAGGGGAATGCCATACTGTCATGTTTGTGTTGTACTGTTCACTCTGACATGTGCTGTGGCTGGACACAGATCAATGAGCACAACACTAAACCTGTTTGAATCAATGACCAAATCGAAGTTGTGTGCAGTGATTCTGGAACCAGAATACAAGTGCTCTGACAGATTTTCATGTTGTACAGAAACCAGAAATCAATACAGTATGTGCGTCTGTGTGTGTGTGTGTGTGTGTGTGTGTGTGTGTGTGTGTGTGTGTGTGTGTGTGTGTGTGTGTGTGTGTGTGTGTGTGTGTGTGTGTGTGTGTGTGTGTGTGTGTGTGTGTGTGTGTGCGTGTGCGTGTGCGTGTGCGTGTGTGTACATAGATTGTATGTTACCTTCCCGGTGGATTTGACTCCCTTCCAGACGCAGAAGTAGACCATAATCCACACTGCCACCAGACAGAGCATCAGCTCCCAGTTCATGCGTCCAGGCTCATCCAGACCAGACGAGATGTTCAGCACCTTGTTCCTGCACAGAGAGGAAGGAGGAACATGTTCACGTCACACACTCACCAGCAGGACGTCCAATCAACCGTCCAGCTGACCAGAGTGTTTCTGGTCTTGATGCTGAACTAGAATAATGATGTCCTGAGCTGTCTAATTATCAGATATGATACTAATGTAAGATGGTAAGAGTCACCTGAATTTTGTTCCTATAATTTTGTTGTTGCAGGTGTCTGCTCACCTGACAAACTTTCCTTTTCATTTCATTTTGCTTCATCAAGTGAGTATAACATGTTTCTCTTTTTCATTATGCACTTTCCATACTGTATCTAATTAGTAAGCTAATGTGAACTTGTTTTGTATTTTTATTCAGTAGTTACTATTTTCATTATCACCTTTTAATGCATTTCCATAAAAAACATGGACATTTGAGGCATCTGTGCTCTGTTACATTAATGACATGATTGCACACTGGCTCAGTAGTTCATAGGAAGAGGAAGAAGTCCGTCATGTTACTGTTGATGGTAAATAGTCCTGTAACCTTACACCTGACTGTCTCGTGCAGCTAGTTCACCCTGGTTCTTGCCACTGTTAACGCTTCCTGTTTGAGAGTCGATCACATGATCTCAAAGAGATTGCAGCTCACTTATCAGCGCCCCGCGTGTTGTGTTGTGTTTACTGCCACTGCGGACAAATAAATCTGGCTCTGCTCTTGTATGGTGCCACTTATCAGACTTGCTACTGCTAACGCGGCTCGCTGCAGCAGCATGAGGCTCATACTGAGGCCACAGTCAGCAGATCCACATGTGTAATAAGAGTGTGTTTGGTTACAGTTAGGGAGGGGCTGCTCCAATCCAAGCAGAACAACCTGTGTGATGACTGGTGATGGATAACGACTCCACATGACAAATAAGAATATAACTTTGATGCCTAGCTAATAGCTATCCATCTTTTAACAGGATGGCAACCAGGTGAAGTTTAAACAAAACAACTTTACAAGAAAGCCTGACAACTGACTTATCTGTTACAACTCCAGTGTCCACATGTGATGACAACAAATGAGCAGCCTGAGCAGTGCCCCCCATACAAACACACACACACAACCTCACCTGTCATTGACCTCTGTTTTCTGATAACAAAGTCATTTTCTCTTGGTCAAGTCAAGTCAAGTCACAGGTTATGTCAAGTCAAGTCACCTTATTATTGCATTTTTCCCTGCAGAATCTGATCTTAATCAAGTGAAAAGACAACCTGTTTAAAAAGTATGACGATGAATTGGATTTGCATTGTAATGACTGATATTCAGTAAAGGACATGTCTGTTCTGATGATACAAGTCAGCACTGTAAAAACTCATGGATGTGGGACATTGAAACATCCCTGGACGCTATTAGCGACAGGCAAACAGCCAATCATTTAACAGCTGTGTAGTTGTGTTGCAGCACCATCGCCATGTGTGTTTATTGAAAACAGAACATCGTGTGAGAACGTTGAGCTCTGAGTGAGAGGAGATTATAAGAAAAAAGGACATGTTTGGCTCATCGTTATGGTAACAGTAACTGGTGACTATTACACCAAGTCATTAAAGTCATCGTGTCTCAAGTCAAGTCAAGTCCCGGGTCTTTAACGTCCAAGTCCAAGTCGAGTCTCAAGTCTTTAATTTTTTTGTCAAGTCAAGTCACCATCATCAAAACAGTGATTTGAGTCGACCCAAGTCCAGGTCACAGTAGCCATGTTTCCATCCAAAGTGATTCGAATTACTGGGAAATGCGCATTAAAAGAAATTCGAATCGTGTGTGTTTCCATCTACGGACTTTGCCGTGGCGGTGCCACAATTAATTAATTAATTGTTGTGTGACAGCGGAAACCCTGATGTTGTCTTGTGAGTGAACTGCAAACACGGGAGTAGACGGGGTGAAAGTGCGCTACGTCACACTTGATTCGCATAAAGCTGTTTCCATCCCATTCGAATCAACCAAAACCCGGCCATAGCGAGCGTATTTCAGTTTGTGCGAATCAGGGGATTTTAATGCGAATCACGGCGTTTCCATCATCATTTCCCGATGCGATACATCTCGATGCGCATCTAAACAGCTGATGGAAACGCACCTAATGACTCCAATCCCCATCTCTGCTCTTGACACCACCACACACTCAAATGTCAGGTATGTCAAGTGGTGTAAATGTTTGACTGAGCACCTGATCACTGACACAGGTTATACTGTATCTGCCCAGGGAGTTCTGTAGTGTGCCACTAGCTTAGCTACATGTATCAGCAGTGTGGTGGGAACAACTCAGTTATCTGTTTGTTTTTAAGCTTTCCTTTGTGTGACCTTCTACAACATTTTTGGAAATCAATTAACTCCTTTACACAATCTGTTCTGAAAATAAAATTTGATTTAAGCCCCAGTTTGTATTTGTTAAATGATTCATTGCATCTTCAGTTAGATACGAAAAAATGCAGGATATAAATTATGATAACATACTTTGCGAAGAAATGCATACTCTTATTTTGGAAAGATGATTTCCCTCCAACTCTGAAGATTTTTACAGATCAGATTTGAGCTTTTTTACCCTTAGAAAAATTTACTTTGGAAAAACATAAGTGTGGTCATATTTTTCAAGAATTTTGGTTTCCATTACTTTTATTTTATTTATTTATTTATTTATTGGTTTATTTGGGTGGGACAATGCATATTAATGGGTATATAAAAACATGTAAATGTACCGGATTGTAGCAGCTAGTGCTAGTTTCCATCCGGAAACTTTTAGGCTTGGAGGAATTTTCTAAAGGGGACATATGATTGGTTGAGCCCTGAATCGGTGTCCTATAGAACAGGGCAGACCTAATATATGTAACTCTGTAAAATCTATTGTGTATGTTTGACTATGTGGATGTACATATGTGTAGCGAGCACGCTTATGTGTATGTTTGTGCAGGTAAGCACACATATGTGCAAATACCCACTAATGTCAGTGAAGACAGATTGCTGCTTTTTCACTTATTTTTTATTGATTTAGATTTTTTTTTTTTGCTTGTTTTGTTTGTATTTTGTTTCAAAAATGTCATAGTTCTAAACAGTGTTTATTATTTTCAATAATACATTCAAAGATAATTTAAAGATAAGATAAAATTAAAAGGTGAATGCATCATGAAAATAACAGTTTTATTGCAGCTCTATATAAGATATTATCTTCAGCTCAAAGTGGAATAAAAGCTGCCGGTGCGTGAGTAATAATAGTCTGCTGATATACTGTATCACTGTATCCAAGCTGATCAATCAGCTTGCCGGTTGACCTCTGACCTTCAGCAGCGTTATGTAATTGACTGGATGAACCCAGCTGCTGGTTCATTTCACAGACTGACAGTCAGTGCAGCACTGACTGCAGGATGTCAGATCAGATTTTAGCTTTTTTACCCTTAGAAAAATTAACTTTGGAAAAACATAAGTGTGGTCATATTTTTCAAGAATTTTGGTTTCCATTACTTTTATTTTATTTATTTATTGGTTTATTTGGGTGGGACAATGCAAATTAATGGACATAAAAACATGTAAATGTGCCGGATTGTAGCAGCTAGTGCTAGTTTCCATCCAGAAACTTTTAGGCTTGGAGGAATTTTCTAAAGGGGACATATGATTGGTTGAGCCCTGAATCGGTGTCCTATAGAGCAGGGCAGACCTTATGTATCTCTGTAAAATCTATGTGTATGTTAGACTATGTGGATGTACATATGTGTAGCGAGCACGCTTATGTGTATGTTTGTGCAGGTAAGCACATATATGTGCAAATACCCACTAATGTCAGTGAAGACAGATTGCTGCTTTTTCACTTATTTTTTATTGATTTAGATTTTTTTTTTTTGCTTGTTTTGTTTGTATTTTGTTTCTTTGTTTGTCTTATATATATGGGTTAAACAAAAAAAGAAGAAAGAAAGAAACTGTACGAGTCACCCCATCATTGATATTGTTTCAGGATGGATATTTTTGTTTGTTTATCCTTTTTGTTAATTTATTGGAAATAAAAACACATATATATATATATATATATATATATATATATATATATATATATATATATATATATATATATATATATATATATATATATATATATTTTAAAAAAGCTTTCCTTTATTTCTGCTACGTTCTATAACAAAACTAAGGATCAGTGCATTAATGCCAGAACTCACTCCCAGAACTCGATGATGGGCGATCGTGCGCCCGCCAGATCAGCACAGGTCATGTTGTTGACCACCGTGACGTTGGCCATGCTGGCGTTCCTACAGTCCTGGTGATGGAAGCTCTCGATGCAGTTGGGCGTGTTCCACGGGTTGTCGCAGGAGGACCAGGGGAGGGTGGAGCCAAAGGACTTGATCAGATAGTAGAAGCCCCAGGCCAACACCATGATGTAGTAGGTGTTACAGAAGAACACAATCACCATGGAGGCATAACCAAGACCTGGAAGAAAAAGAAATGAACATGTACACGTTAGATAGACGACTGACCATGAAACAGATCAACTTCACATTATTAAAACAGACTGATTCTTTAAAGAGACAGAGAACATGGATCAGGGATCAGTGGGGTCAAGCTGTTCCACTTCCTGTTGTTAAACTGGGTCACAAGTGTATACATTTATGGTTTTATGAGCAGCAGCAGGTCTCTGATTACACCTGAACTGTGAGGTGAAGGACTTCACGTGGCAGCACGGCATGTTCTCCCACTCAGAGATCACAACCGACTTCTAAACCCCCGTCCAGACTGAGCCGGCTAAACCAGGACACGGTGCCAGTGCGGTATAAATCAGCTGGTCTACAGTAAATGATGACAACTGATCACATCTGGTTTTAACACCAAGACCAGTTCATTTTGTGTTTGTTGCTTTTATTTTTTGTTGTGAAGTTGTGATCAAATGGTTTCTGTGACACAGAAAACCAGAGAACTGTCGCTGCACCTGACTGTGGTGTTCAATATAAATACAATGTATTAATACAATACACCTGTCCTCAGATCTCTACACTGGCTTCCTGTGACTCAAAGGATAGACTTTAAAATCTTACTGGTGGTCTACAAAGCACTAAATGGTCAAAATATATTCTAGATTTATTAAATCCTATGAAGCATCCAGACCCCTCAGATCTACTGTGTGTTCCCAGAACCAGAACCAAATCAAGTGAAGCAGCGTTCAGTTCTTATGCTCCTGATCTGTGGAACAGTCTGCCTGCACAGAGGGCCGTGCATTCATTTAAAGGGACAACGAGGAGTTTCTATTTGGTTATAAAAAAGTCTCACGTTAATGTGGATGAATCTACGTTACCACTTGTTAATGGGCCCATTTTCGATAAATATATGGTTTTGTCTCTATCGTTATTTTGTTATTATTAGTGGTGGTGGAAATGCTGGTCGAGCCGACCAGCGTTTCTTTACTTTCGGTTTCGTGGCGAGTCATGAGAATAGCGCCGCCGAATCTCCGTTTATGGTCGCAACTACGACGGTACGTGATCGTCTTCCAACCTCTGACTTTAATTCTTGATGAATGAAAACATGAGTCTGTCTTGCGCCGGTCAAAGAATTTCACGGTGCGGAGGCTCATAAATGTAGTGTGAAAACACTTCGCTTTTCCAAAACTCCTCGTTGTCCCTTTAAGTCAGGGTTGAAAACGTTATTATTTGCTAAAGCTCAAGCTATTTGCTCAAGATATTTGCTAAAGTTATATTTCAATATATGATTTTAATGATTTTGATCATTTTAATTGCTATTATTGTCTTATTTCTTTCTTTCCCTTTTTAATGTATTTTTCTGTTTTTGATTTTAATGTGTTTCTATGCATCTTTGAATTTTCTGGTGTATGAATTGTGCTATACAAATAGTACAAACACTCATTCACCCCTCTTTCAGTCAGTCTCATTAACAAGCAAACACAAACATGAACTGCAACTTTTGCACAGCTCAGGATGAGTCAATGTTTTTTGCACATTTTTGTATGTTTTGATTGTGTCTGCACTCATTTTTGTACTGTTTGACTGTTCTGTTCTTTATGTTTTCACTGTCTCATGTATATATTTTTTATTGTCTATGCAGCAGTACCCTGCATTCAAATAAAATCTTTCCCAAGGGAAACAAATAAAGAACCTTGACTTGACTTCAGGTAATATAATGCATGTTATGTAATGTTCAAACTGTATTTTATCTGATGATCCATTGAATTTTCAGTATTTAACTTCAATGCAGCCTTTAGCCTTCAGCACTGTCCCTCATTCACAGCTATTTTACGCAACTTGATCATCTGCAGAGTAGATAATCTGCTTCCTGTTTACATCAGTGAATGTGATTGCTCGTGTGTTTTCAGGTGTGGAGATAAAACAGTCTGGTCGTCTGAGCGGAGATTGTTTAAAAAAAGAAAAGCCCAGTAGTTTGAACTACGTCTCCGTCCTGCTGCACACAAGAAAAAACCTGTCAACCCATGAATGACTGGTGTGTTGGCTGTTGGCGTTGTTCCCTCTGATTGTGTGTGTGAGTGAGTGAAAATGGGGGCGGAGCTCTGGCATGTGGAGGTCAGAGGAAGGTCTGAGTCGGAGCAGTAAAGGCATCCAGTCGTAACAAGTCATGTGCTCTTATATATAGATCCAACCTCTGATAAACACTGTAAAACTAACAAAGATACAAAGGAATAAGGTGGCAAGGAGAGAAGGGTGTGTGTGTGTGTGTGTGTGTGTGTGTGTGTGTGTGTGTGTGTGTGTGTGTGTGTGTGTGTGTGTGTGTGTGTGTGTGTGTGTGTAGTAGTAGTAGTAGTTGTGCGGCCGTGTCTGAGGGCACGTAGAGCAGGATCACAGATTATCACCTCCAGATAAACCTCCACACACACAAACATCTGTGTGTTTGCAGACGGATGTGTCCACTCAAACACACCTAAACTGCTTACTGCATGGATTTATGTCTGTCACCATAGCAACATGACCTCACAGAGGATGTCGAGGGTTTTGGTCGACACCGAATCAGACAAAAACGTGGTTTTAAAGCTATAAATATATATCTACTGTATATCTTATCAACATGTTTCTTGATTTATGCTTCTATCAAGTGACCTCTAAGGAGACAAAGAGATAAATGTGTGTACTATTATTTTCATTACTAGTTGTACTTACTCCATTTGATGCCACTTTATTTTTTTATTATAATAATAATAATACATTTTATTTGTAAGCGCTTTTACAGATGCTCAAAGACAATTTACACTTTAAAAGACTTCCTCTGTTTCGTCCTGTTTGCTTTTAAAACTCTCATTTGTTTTATTTGAAATCTCTTATCTCCCTCCCTTACACAGATTTTTTTTAATCTTTAATCTTTTGTTCAGCCTCTGATAACGTATTCTGATGTAGACTTTTTATAACCTGGTCCAGTTAGTCCACATATTCAGTTTTTTTCTGCTAAAGCACATTGTGTCTCTGAGCTAGATAAATCAACTTTGTTATAACTGTATTTGAGTTTTCAAGTCTCTGATTGTTAAGTGATGTTTTCCCTCCTGCTGGTTTTCAAGATCATCAATACAACCGCCCATTAATTCACTACTGTGATGAAGTCAGTCCAGATTTTTGGAAATAATGGTTTTCATGAAGATGAGTGGCGATAATCCCATGAAAGTGTCATCTCTCTGTGTTAAAGGGATAGTTAAACATTTTGGCAAATTGGCCCATTGCCATAATCGCTATAGTCATAGCAGTAGGTTTGTTACCTTTATTTGTTGTGCACGCTATTTTTAGAACGGCGGAGCAGAGCCGTGAGCTGCTCAGAGCTACGCTACAGAGGCTGATGGAATTTCTTGTTTTCCCTCATCAAACTCATCAAATTCACAATCCAACAACTCCAAAACGCCTTTGTGGACAAGTTGTGACCTGCACATTCACCACGCTATGAGATAATAACGGAACGTTACGAAACTGAGTTGTTTTCGAGGTAAATACAGAGACTGCTTGCTGAAAAACTGTCCCTGAAGGCAACGCGCATCAGCAGTTTTGCATGAATTTACCTCTAAAACAACTCTGTCTGGTAACGTTGTGTTATTATCTCATAGCGTGGTGAATGTGCAGGTCACAACTTGTCCACCAGAGCGTTTTGGAGTTGTTGGATTGTGTATTTGATGAGTTTGATGAGGGAAACCAAGAAATTCCATGAGCCTCCGTAGCGTAGCTCTGCTTCACCGTTCTAAAAATAGCTTGCACCGACAAATAAAGGTAACGAACCTACTGCTATGACTATAGCGATTATGGCAATGGGCCAATTTGCCAAAATGTTGAACTATCCCTTTAACAATTCAACATTTGACAGACATCGCAGTGTTTGTTAATCTCACTATGACCATAAATAATGTGAAGAACAAATACTGAACATTAATAAACACTGTAACATGTTGTTATGTCTGAGTACAGCTGCATATCTGATAGAAACACTGCTGATAACAACCAGAGGACCTGAGTGTTTCAAAATGATCAGGCTATTGATCACCTCAGTTAGTACCACCCTTAGCTTTATGTTGCTGATAGAGGCTGACGCTTCGTCACAAACAGACACACAGCTGGTGCACCTTTAAAGAGCGGAGCGATGTTCCACACGTTGATGCTGCCGGCCTTCATGAACTGTCCCAGGGCGATCTCCAGGAAGAAGATGGGGATTCCCCCGACGAAGACGATGAGGAGGTAGGGGATCAGGAAGACACCTGCAGGACCAGACAAAGACAAAGACAGAGACAGGTTCAGACTCGGACTCACTTCACCACGGCAACAATCCTGTCACATCACAAGCGTGTGTTACGGCCTCAACACAAGGTCAAAACAATATTTCTCTCAGGTCTTCTGACGTCATTTTCCTTCCTGTCACTTCTGCTCTACTTGACTCTCAAATCTCAGATGTGCGAGCGTCCTTGAACGCACCAGCAAGGAGACCGAATGGTACATATTCTATATATATAGAAATAAAGAGACTCAGTTTAAAAAGTGACAGATGCTTGATAAGATAAACCAGGACGTGTAGTTAATGAACCAAAACATTAAACTGTGGTTTGGTCCTTTAACGCTGCCTCGTGTTGAGTTCAGAGTGACGCTGTAATTTGGGTCTCATGTATATTTCAGCAGCATCGTGACGAGAGCTTTATGTAACTGAACAGGACGGAGGGAAGGAAGTGACTCTTCATCTCTCCATCATCCTCTCTCAGACTCTAATTTCTCTCCGTCCTTTTCCCTGCCTTGCCTTCATATTTAGTCGGGGGCCACAGATGAATGAAGGAGCAGAAGGGAGATGTTCTCCCTCTTTGTCTGCGCCCAAGTGTTCGGCTTCACACACTATAGAGAAGACCGAAGAGAAAAATAAGGGAAGTGAATCTGAGAGCTGGTTGGGCTAATGCTGACCCAGAGCTGGCTCAGCACCAACACAGGCATGGATTCAGTTTATGTAAATGTATTGTTTTGATCCAGTGATTCAGCAGCGATAGAAATAGAAGCAGAAACAGAAATAGAAATTAGTCTTAAATCCCTGGTCCTCACCAGACCATGTTCTTCCTGTTTATGAATAACTATATGAATAAGCAGGTTATTACATATATAAGTAGAAGTGTGTGTGTTACTTTAATTCCTTCACACTAATCAGTGTATCGGGGGACTGAGGTATCCACCACTGTGTTAATGGGTTCTACATTAAGTCAATTATCAGTAATTGAAGAGGAAGGTCTATTCCTGTTATGAACATAATGGCCGTGCCCTCTCTCTCTCCTTGGATCAGAGTTCAGTAATGTAATGGCAGCTGCTGTTACATAACCCCCCCCCCCCCCCCCCCCCCATCCCCTCTACCAGTATCATTCCAGTTTGATTCCATTCATACCAGTTCTTGGTGCCACTGTGACCCAGTTACCCCCTGTTGTGTGTGTATGTGTGTGTGTACTCTCCATCACACCAATTAAAATACCAGAGAGAGAGAGAGAGGAAGAGCATTCCTAATTGTTCATTCATGTCTCTTGGCCCAGTTCAGCGTAAAAGGATTCATTCATTCATTCATTCATTACAACAGTGTATCAAATAACTGCATCATATGGCACAACATTAGTTATTCACAAACTCAAAATCAGCTCGTATTGATGTATTCAGGCTTTAATTTGTTTATTCAGGCTTAATTTGGCAAATTCAGGTTTAATTTGGTGTAGTTAGATTTAATTTGGAGAGGTCCAGCTCTGGATTTGCTGGATTCCTATTCAGGTTTAATGTAACATATTCAGATTCAACTTTGTGGATTTAGGTTCAATTTGACATTAAGGTTTAATTTGATGCAGATGTTTCATTTGGTCAGGCTCAGATTTACTGTGGCAAATTCAGAGTTCATTTTCTGGGTTCCTGTTTAATTTCATATTCAGGTTTGATTCATTTTCTTTTATTTTTGAATTCTGGTTAAATTTGGAGAATTCAGGTTAAATGATTGATGATTTATTCTGGTTCATTTTGGTGGATTCTAGTTTAATTTGGAGAATTCAAGTTTATATTGACATGTTAAGATTCAATTAGCTGGATTCGTGTTTCATGTGATGTTTCACTTTTTCAGACATAGTTGGATTAAAGTGGAGTAAAGATACGATGATGAAAGATCAACCACTGCCAAAAACAAACAAACA
The DNA here is from genome assembly GCF_905171665.1 of Trachurus trachurus. NCBI lineage: Eukaryota > Metazoa > Chordata > Actinopteri > Carangiformes > Carangidae > Trachurus > Trachurus trachurus. The sequence goes on along the minus strand of NC_139901.1, from coordinate 1,884,968 downwards.
GCTATACGTGAAATGATTATTTGATAAATAAATTATTATTATTATTATTATTATTATTATTAAATTAACATTAACTATTTTGAAAACATGAATGTGCACGTGTGAGAAGGCACGCATTTCAATGACATATTAACCATATCAATCAGTTATATACTATTATTATTATAGCCTACTACAGTCTTATAAAGATAATCAGGAGATAATAAGTTGTAAAATCACCTTGAACACTGCTCAGGTCAACATCACCATTCGTCAGCCTGCAGGTAACCGTGGCAACACAACAGGTGCTTGTGGTGACCAGTGACACTGAGCTGACAGTCCTGAGAGAACTGATCGATTAGTTAATTTGATCAATGGATGGAGGATCACTGAAGGTGAGCCTTGTCTTCTTTGCACAAGGACCACACTTCAGCCAATCAGATCCCAGAGCTCTCTGTGTCTTAGATAATAGTAATGGTGCCTGCGGGCTGCACACACACACACACACACACACACACACACACACACACACACACACACACACACACACACACTAAGCGAGAGCAGCCACTTTAGAAGCAGCTCATGTAGCGGCTGTTGATGTATGAGACACACGGACACACTGCTGGCTCACTGACGGCACAGTCCGCAGTGACGTAAGCTCAAGTAAAGCTACGCAGGTAGCACGCACACACACACACACACACACACACACACACACACACACACAGCCTACACAGTCTCCCAGTGTATTCGTCTACTAGAAAACACATGAGCTGCTGGTGAGTCACGACTGCAGAGAGAAGACATGGGGGGAGGGGGAGGGGGAGGGGGCAGCCATGTCAGCAGCTCAATAAAAATCCACTTTTCTCTCTCACACACACACTCGCACACACTCGCACACAAACGCACACACTGTTAATGCTGTTAGGTTGTCACTAACTCAGTGTTGATGGGATTACAGAGTAGTATGGCCTCATCACAGTCAGCTGCACACACACACACACACACACTGAAAACACATCAACTGTCGACTCCTCAAACGGCAGAGGCTCCGTCCTCACACACGCTACCGCCACATTCAAATCGACACAACTTTATTCTAGGGACAAAGTTTCCAGAGGTCTCGAGTTTATTTGCTCATTAAAGGTTATGAACCTGGATATTTGAGTCTGCGTCTCATTAGGTTTCAGTGTGGAAACCTCAAAGTGCCTCAACAACAGGATACACAAGGGAGTCATTTCCAATACAGACAGGGGGCGGGGGGCAGGGGGCGGGGGGTGGGCCACAGCCCGTTTATTAAAATCAGGTTGGCTTCGCTTCAGGGTTTGGAATCAAGTGGAACCAGAATCAAGAGTTGGATCACAGCCATGAGGACGGGACTAACACCCACAGAGGCTGAGAGTGAAAACGTGAAGAGTGAGCAGGCACAGCATCATCCAGCAAACACACACCACACCACACCACACCACACATGGTCTGTTGAGAGCTGAAAGTGAGACAGAAACAAACAGAAACAGAGCGGCGGCTGCAGTTAGCCCGCTAAGCTGCAGCGCTGCAGTTAGCTAGCTAAGCTGGCTAATCCGTGGTAAGTCACTGGGCTAAGTACTGACAGGCGGAGAGCCTGACGGACTGATAACAGTGCTAATGACAGAGCATCATCACCACTATCATCATCATCATCATTAGGGGTGGGAGAAAAAATCGATTCACATAAATATCGCGATATCTTTTTTGACGATTTTTAAATCGATTTTTGTGCATGTGCATTTGTTAGCCTTTTTTACATACAGAGAGTACAGGTTTTGAAAAGGGTTTAAGTTCACTTTATAATGGAGTATGTTCATTTATAGGCTCCTACAGTATTTGTGTGCAGATAAATGTTAAAATGCAGACTAAAAATCGAGAGAATCTGCAGTATCGTAGAATCGCAATTTAAATCGGATCGTCATCCAAAAAATCGTAGAAGAATCGAATCGGGAGAAAAGCGTATCGTCCCATCATCATCATCATCCTCAACGACAATTCAACTTGACTGATCTGTGAGGAGGAGGGGATTCAGAATGAATCTAGTCTTTTATGACCCTCTAAAGTTTCCTCTGCGCCACCATCAGGTCACAGATTTCACTTCCATTTATTTGGTTTTTCACCAAACACCTACAGGACCAGCGGGACTCTGTTCACTGCTGCAGATGTTCAGCAGCTGTAATAGCTAAGTGAGGCAGTGATGGCGGCGGCGGCAGCAGCGGCAGTGGCAGCCTTACAGGACGGTTTGTGTCCTGATCTGCAGCAGGTAACATATTTGGCACGTTGTGACTCGCTCAGCTCTGCTGCCAACTGACCCGGGATCAGAGGGAACACTTCCACCATCACACTGGATCCAATGAGCTTTAATTAGGATTCAAGAGTTATTTTCTGCAGTAAACAGTGAGTGATGACAGCTGATAAAGGACCCCAGTGTCAGATCAGGTAGGCTACTAAAACCATCAACACAATCTCTCTTTGTATTGATGTAACCAGAACTGCAATTTTTTTTTTCTTTGTTGATATTCTAGCAATGATTTATTTTAATAGATAGCAATTGTTTAATGTATATTCTTTAAGTTAAACTCAGAGCCTCCTCTGTTCTGATTGTTGTTGCTACAGCTCCAGAGAGGAGATGGAAAACTACACTGAGATGGTTTTTGGCTCTTCAGTGTTTAGCTCAGTAGAGCACCTGTCCCATGTGTTGAGGCTGTAGTCCTCACTCCTCACCACGTCGAGCGGCCCTATCCTGCACGTCATTCCCCCCTCTGCCTCCCATTTCCTGTCTCTTTCTCAACTCTCTTGTCCATTACAGGCGAAAAAAGCCCCCAAAAATATAGGCTACTTAAAAAAAAAAAAAAAAAGTAATTAGTTATATTTACTAGTTACTTTCCCTAAAAAGTAACTGAGTGAGTGACTGAATTACTACATAAATTTCATAAAATGTTCAAATATGTCAAATTACTTGGACTCACCCCCCTAACTCTGTAACTATAACCTCCCGTTATCTGGAACTCCAGATAAACAACTTTTTTCCGACTAGTTGATGGACTGAAAAAACTGTAAAAATGTGTATATAACGTACACTTTAACGGGTGCATTATTTTGTGATGGGACTTCTTGAGTAACAGCGCATTTTATTGTCAGTAATAGGGATGGGTGAGTACCGATACCAGGTATCCTATCGGGTCAATAGCCTACCAGCCTTATTTCAAAGTATCGGTATTTGTAGGCTAAAGGCTACCGATACCAGCCACCGATTCTCAAGACAAAAAAAAAAAAGTTTGTATACAAATACCTGGGTTTCTGCTATGCACATTGACGCAGCCGCAGCCTGCCGTTAGTTATTAAACAAATAAATAATAAACCTCGTTTAGTGTCTCAACCCGCTGGCTGGTGCTCGACTTATCAATAAACGTAAAAAAAAAAGTAGTGCCATTAGTGATGCTGTTATTACCATCACTGTAGCCTAGATGCTATGGATAAAACAGGAAAATAATACAACTAATAGTTAAATTTCTTTCGCAACTAATCAATCTTCTCCTGTCAAACAAACCAACATGTGATAACAAGCAGAAAGCAATAGAAGAGACCAAACCCTCTGTCCATCTGCCAACAGCCTCATTGACCTCAACCAAACACTTTCTGCCAGATGCTAACTTAGCTTAGCTTCCCCTGCCAGCCTGCAGATGGACTGGCCCACATACCCGAATAGAGCGCCTGATTAGCTCACCTGTGCTAAGCATGACTCTGCAGCTCACCGCCGGGTTCAATGAACTCCAGCTTAAGGCTTACAAACGCTCAACCTCTGCCCCGCTTCATAATCGTTCTCTCTATCAGACATTAAATGCTTATGTCATCTAAATCTGGATATTTATAACCTCATTGAAGAAAAACCTTGAACCCGAGCATTATATATACAGTATCTGCCAGCTCACCTGATCTGTTTTATTAGCATACAAATGATTCTATTACAGTGTGTTTGCTTTTTACATCAGGCTCAGTGCATCTTAGTCACTTCTGCCATATTGAATAGGAAGCTGCTTCACGTTGAGCAGACTGGCTGAGATATCACACCTGTATCTTTAAGACGGAAATGACTGAGCCAAACTTGTTACTGACTAATTTTACAGTGTTAAAGCAGAAGTAAGTGATATATTTGTGTTAATATAAGTCTTAAATAGTTATATCTTCCGACAGCAATCACTTACATTGAGTGTTTGGACCGAAACACGGGTCTGTCAGTCACTCTGCTCTGCTCTGAGCCGAAGAGAAAACATTTATCGTATCCTACAGTTTTTATCCAATGAGGAGAGAGAACGGCATGCAGGCCTGTGTGTGCAGCCAAGGGACGCCGTGAATGTGGTGACGTAGGGACGAGGACTATTATGGTGCATTCAAGGAAACTCGTAACTCATGTTTTTCCGACCTGTGAAGTCATACCAGTTCAATCTGGTACGAGTTCACGGGTCAGAAGTTACGAGTGGCCGTTATAGTGACTTTCACAGGTAAAACAGGTCGGAAAAACACGAGTGGGTTGCCTGAAACGCTACAAAGTCGTAAGTTGTGACTTGAAGCTGTAATTTACGGTTTCAAAAGCCAGCCTGGAATGCAGCATTAGCCAAAACGACCGGATCGCTTACTTCTGCTTTAAGACATCAAGATAAATCTATGAGGATGATACTAGAACTGTCACAAAAAATATTCTAACTATAATGTCAGTCAATAAACTGGAATAGATTTGCTTCTCAAATGTGAGGATATACTGCTTCTGTGAAACATGCAACATATTAATGAAATGTCTTTTGTTTTTGGTCAGTTATTTGGTCAAAACAAACTTTTTAAAGATGTGAGTTTGAGCTCATATTTCTTTAGAGAGATTAATTTATTAATAGATTGACTAATGCAAGGTGACAATAATAAAGATGGGGTTAGGATTGCTTGTCAAAGTGGAGTTGAATCAGAAGTCAAAACCTAGACTCATCTTGTGTCAACCTGAGCTATAATGAGATGCTGCACAGGAGAACTGGGTGGAAGGATACACTGCTGTTCATCAGGAAATAGTTCCAGCACCCACCCACCTCCCTCCTAAAACCCTCAAAGTCAGCTTCTTACAGTTCTGTGACACAACATGTGATGCAACATCCCCATTCACAAACTGGTGGCCCACTGTAAGCACCGCCTTCAAAACGCTGCACAGTGTTTGTTGTGTGTGGCAGCAGTTACACAACATGATTAACTGCAGCTGAGATGAAACATAAATCAATAAAGGAGGTGGTAAAACAGACGAGGAGTGCAGGGAGTTCAACGTGTTGATGAAGATCTTTAACTGTCACTGACCTGAGAACAGGAAACGCTCAGTGGAGGCATCCAGCATGTCTGACTCTGACCACACACAGAACTACAACTTCCACCACATCTGAACCTGGCTGCTGTCACCAGACGGAGCCTGATCACTGGAGCTGAATCAGACACTTTCACTCTGACTCACACCGCTGATCCAGACGTGACAGGACTCAGTCAGCAGAGTGAACTGAACCCACGCGTTTGTCACTCAAACACACAGCAGTTGTAACCTCTTCCCATAGGGCAGGGGTCTATCATATCATCTATGTCTGTCAACTGCATGGTAATCATGCAGACAAGCTGTTCAAATTGAGGTTTTTATTTTTTTATTACATAAATGTGGAAACTAAAAGATATAAAACATTGTCTAATCAACCAAAAATTCCACGACCCCCTGTTGAAGACCTCTGCCCTAGGGTGTTTCAAGCACCCCTGCAAACTCTTCAAATACCACTGGGTATGTGATGAAACCAGGGCAACCCCTCAAACATCCATAATATTAAACACAATAATAATATAACCTCCTCTGGGACTCCAAGTATCCCTGGACTAATAAAAACTTTAAGGACAATGGCACCTTATCAAGGCCCACTGTAACCACTTGGAGAGGAGAGGAGAGGAGAGGAGAGGAGAGGAGAGGAGAGGAGAGGAGAGGAGAGGAGAGGAGAGGGGGAGGGGGAGGGGGGGGGAGGAGGAGGAGGAGGAGGAGCAGTGAGGTCTGTCAACAGGATTAAAAGATTACAGGCCACTCCTGTTAATCTCTGGTCCACGTGGCAAGAGGGATGATGATGTCACACTTGGCAGCCAATCAACACACACACGCGCACATACACATAGACTGTAACTGTCATGAAACTGTATCTATCCCTTGACCTTTGACCCTGACTCTAATGGCACTGAGCATAAAGGCCTGAACTGACCAGTCAGAGTCCGACTGGCACCTCAAACAATCACCTCACCAACTCTGACCAGATCACTAACTTCAGCCGCTGGAACTTTCTCGAGGACCTTTGGATAGTCTTCAAGGATCACTCCGACCCCATTCATGGGTCTAGGGGTGCTGACAGGTGTTGATACACTGCCCCCACCCACTACATCCTCTATGAATAAAGGCTAATCTCATGCAGACACAGATACACACATAAAGAATAATCTCAATTTCTATGTCAAATACTGTGATTAGTGTTAAACTAAGTGTTAAGATAAGCACCACCCAACTGGGGTGTGAAAATCAAATGCAACCAAAGCTCAGAACCTATTGCCAATTGAAAAATGTATATTGTTCAGAACCCTATGTGACTTTGCCATTGGATAGATCCAAGAGATCTTTATGTGACCAGTTGAGGGCTGGGATTCTCCCTCTGGCAGTAGAAGTTGGTAGGTTTAACTCAGTGCCTGAGGATGAAAGACTATGCACATTATGTAATCTAAATGTAATTGAGGATGAACTGCATTTTGTGTTTCATTGTCCGTTATATGACGAAGCCAGAACAGACAGTTTTTGTTTCAGAAAATGCAAAATGTGAAACCTGAGTTGTTTTGGGTTGATGATGAGGTAAAGTTGGAATGGTTCTTCAGGAAAGAAGTCTTTACTATAGCTACTTTCATAAAAAGTGCCTGGTCAAAAAGAAAAAGTGAATTATTTATGTGAATTCCATGTGGTTTTTGTTTTTGTTTGGTTTTGTCTGTGCTCTGATGATTTTGTCTGGTGTCTAAATATGATGATAATGTGTCTTGTAAGCCCTGATAGGCTGGGCGCCTTAACTGCTGCACGACACGTAAATAAATATCAATTCAATTCAATTCAATTCATGCACTACAAGATAATAAATTGCAAAAAACAAACACAGGAAAATACAGTTGTGTTCATTTTCATCTTTTTTCCTAAACTCTGTTTGTTGTACATTTCCCATCTTGCAGTCATTTCCTTAACCAGCCAATCAAGTTACAGCAAACATGGTCTCAGTCTCAGTCTCAGTGTCTGTCCCTTGATTACAGTATGTTGTCATGGTGAAGCTGACCTCTGACCTTTTAGATATGAAATGTTATCACTTCCTCATTTTGGAGCAAGGAACGTGAACCTCCGTCTGACCTTCAGCGTCAAAGACGAGCCAGTGAGAGACGTGTCCTCATAAAGACACGAGGACACACAGTGGAACTGCACAAGGACACAACTGATCTCTGAAAGATGAAGACTGAGCCGCAGGTCAGTTTATAATCACTGAGGCAGAATCAATGTGAGCCAGTGTGTGTGTATGTACTGCTGCAGTCACCCTGCCAAGGACAGGACAGTCATCACACACACACACACACACACACACACACACACACACACACACACACTCATACAGCAGGATAATAAATCTGAGTGACTGTTTGGAGAGTAGGGAGAAAGAGGACAAGGATGGAGGGAAAAGGTGGCAAGGGAGGAAGGAAAGGGAAGACAAAAAACATAGAATAGGAGGTTATAGAAAGGAAAGAAGTTGGAAGGAAGAAAGGAGGAAAGAAAGGAAGGAAGAATGCACAGCAAGAGAGAAGGAAAGAAACATTTAGGAAGGAAGGAGAAACTAGGATAAATGGGAAGGAAGTAAGGAAGGACAGAAAAAGGGAAGAAGGAAGGATAGAGGGACAGATAGAAGGACAGACAGAAGGACAGAAGAAATGTTGATGTAGCAGAAGTATAAAACATTGTGTGTGTGCATGCATGTGCGTGTGTGTAGGTATGATATATGATGAGGCTTCATGAATCTCTCTATAAAAGGAAATGATTAACCAGCCCCACACGTGGACGTTGGAACAGCTCAGGTCGAGGGTCCCAACCCACTGACCACCTCCTCCGTCCATCTCCATCTGTAGCTTTATACACACTGGACATGTGACCTGGGAAGCACCAGGAAGCTTCTCCACAACACATGAGAACTGACTGTGACCCCTCAAGGACACCTGGGAAATGTCATAACATCTTCAAAGACAACCGTCACCACTGGAGGCTACAACCACATTAGTAGGTTTTTATATTAGAACATCGTTTTAAAACTAAAATGATCTCTGTCCATGATGACGACCTTGAATATGCACATTTACGGTACATGACTCTTCGTGTAAACAGGGAGCAGATTGTCTACTCTGCACTTCACTGGGCGCACACAATGTTCTGAACAACAAACTACAGCATTTAAATACAGACTTGCCAACAAACAACAAAGTCAAAAACGAATCTAATTCATTATCATGTTGGTTTCACAATTGAAGGTCGAGTGATCATTTCCAAAGGTCTCTATTTTTAAATTAAAGCAGAAGTAAGCGATCCGGTGGTTTTGGCTAACTTCCTGTCAGCCGATGGAGTTAGCAGTCCCCGCCCTCGTCCCTACGTCACCACATTCACGCGCATCCCTTGGCTGCACACACAGAGAGGACCGCCCCTTTATGCCGTTCTCTCTCCTCATTGGATAAAGGTTGTAGGATACAAGGAAAGTTTTCTCCTCGGCTTACAGCAGAGCAGAGTGACTGACAGACCCGTGTTTCAGACCAAACACTCTATAGAAGTGATTGCTGTCGGAAGATAGGTAAGGGATAATGTATAGTTCGGAGGTTGTTATGGAGAAATAAACCCCGACAGGTTGTATGGAACCCCGACGCGAAGCGGAGGGGTTTCATTCAACATGAAGGGGTTTATTTCTCCATAACAACCGACCAACTGTACATTATCCCGCTTATTACACGGTTTACGAGTGAAATAATTAATTTGAAACATAATGTTGATCAAAATACGACTTTCATCGATTTAAAATTGCATTTAGCGAATCTGCAAGACCGGTCACTTCCGCTGTTTTGCCGAGCGTCCTCCCGTTCGTGCATTTGAAGCCTTTGATAATCAATCAGTGGATCGATAGATTACCATACACGTGTTAAGATGTGTGTATTGTGTGTAACGTTAGTCGTATCTGTCATAAACAAGCGATTAACTTTACTGTTTACGGGGTGCGTTTGTGTCGCGGAGCCGCGGTGCCACCGAGACGAGAGGAGAGGAGAGCTGACACCGGGTCAGAGGCTCTGATGCAGGTCTGGTTTCCAGCAGCGGTGTGGAAGGAGCCTCCACTCTCCTTGTAACAAGTTACCAGTCATTTATCTAACATCGCTATTAGTCCGAAGCTGTTTAATGACGGTAAAAAATGAAATACAAGGTAAATATCCTGCATAGTTTCTCTTTTCTGTGCAGCGCTGGTCAGAGCGGCTTCCCTAGCAACGGTCTGTTATACATGACGACGGTCCGTTATACAGAAATAACAGACCGCAGAACGCAGCGCTGGACCAATCAGAGAGCAGCATTCAATAGAGCCGTGTAATAAAACTATTTAAGACTTATATTAAGACAAATATTCCGCTTACTTCTGCTTTAAAACTGGGTGAGTAGAGTGGTTTTAAAATTAAAAGTCATAGTCGCTCAGCACCCATGACCTCTCATCCAGGATCACCTAGAACCTGACACTGAGCTGACAGACATCAGTTAGTGAGTCTGTTGTGTTCCTGCTGAGATGTTTATACTACACATGCCCACAGTGTACCACCCTCCAGACCTCCTCCTCCTCCTCCTCCTCCTCCTCTTCCTGCTGCTGCTCTCTGTCCTCATAGAAACACTGGAGCAACACAGAGCTATGACTGTTTTGATTTTTACTGTGATCTTTCATGACAGATGGTTCCCCCCCCAGGTTCACTGGAACTCGTTCTGGTTCTGGAAGAGAATCCAATGATAACCCAAAGACACATCTTTATATTTTGTAACCGATTATCTCCTGACAATGGAACCTGTCAGTATGTGGGATATGTTATATCAGTGAGGGAACACTTTAGTCCTTGAAGTTGATGTGATGGGAAAGGGAGATGATCTGAGCCACATTGTGACGGCCGGACGTCTGGGTCTGAGCATCCCCATGTCTGCAGCCTGCAGGTGTCTGTGGAGTGGTTAGTATCCACCAAAAGCGGTCTATGTCTAAGGGACCGGACAAGCAGTGAACCGGCAACAGGGTAATGGCCGCCTAAGGCTCAGTGATGTGCTAGAGAGTGACGGTGGGGGGTGACTCCTTCTTGGAAACAGTGTTGTTACGGCTGAGCGGAACGATTGAAAAACACAACCACAAAAATTTAATTAAGGTGTTGACTTGGTGTTGAAATTCCCCAGAACTCTATCCAGTTGTAGAACCACATAAACAGGTCTGATCTGGGGAGGCCACACTTCATGCTTCATGCTTCATGCTTCAGGGCGTTTTGATTTGATGTTGTAGCAGCAGGTTTGGTATCAATGTTGCGTATTGTTATTACTGTCTGAAGAGGGTAGCTAGATTGTTAAAGGTTATAGCTACTGTACAACTTTTTCATCAAAACAATTAATTTTTCAAAAATAATACATCCACAGAACGTCTAGAGGGGTGCAGAATAAAAGTATTTAATTTTACAGAATTAATTTTTATAGTATATTGTTTTATAAATTTTGACGGGTCCAAAATATAAATATATTAAAGGGGCATTGTGTAACTTCTCCTGTTATCTCTTCACGAAAATTGATTATTTCATTCAAAAGTCTGTTTTTCACTAACCAGTAATCCCCCCCATCAACAAAGTGAAGTGTTCCTTTCAGCTCTGAATGAGCCGTTCATATCATTCATATCTACATGGAGCGGGTAAGCTCGGTGCTGGCTGCCATGTGGTGTCTCCATGTTTTTGCGTTCAGTGGCAGCGTGACGGTAGGACGTGAAAGGTGACGTCTGTGAAAAGTCACCGCGGTAACGCAGTGAGTTACACTGATGCTGCATTCACCTGCAGTCGGGCAGACGGCCGTCGCTAACAAACCAGATGTCATTTTAGTCACAGAAGTCCAGAGAAAGCCGGTAAAACGTGGGTCAGGTAAACAATACGACATCGCCATGACAACATATTGTCACGTGTATTGTTTTGCCTCATGCTGACGGGCCACTTGTTTACATAAAGGCTTGTTTATGCAGTTACCTGCAGCGGCTGTCTGCCGTCTGCCCAATTTCACGTGAATGCAGCATGAAAAATATGATTGAGTTGCTTGCGATATACAACTGCAACGCTAGATGGGAGGAATTCCTACACAATGTATCTCTAACATCTGGTTATGTTAGGGGGGCAGATCGTGAAAGCTCTGTGGCGAAAATGCTAATGCTAATGCTAACTAATGGTCAGCCAGTACTGTAAAATTTACTGTTCAGAGACTCTGCGCTGACTGGGGAACCAAAACTTTGTATCCTAATTTATCATATGGATCTATTTTTGCTAGAACTGGAAGATGATACATGGTCTATATTGTGATGGGGTCTTGTAATCCCATGTGAGATGGTCCAGACTGGCATGACACCGAAATAAAAATGACCTAACCAACCAGCGGAGTATAAAAGTGTTTGGTAGACTGTTCAGCTGCTGTAGTTGTTGTGTGTTGTTGTGTGTGTGAAATATAATCCTGACGGCGCCACAGCTGAGGGGAACACGGACATCTGAGTCAAAGTGATGGAGCGAGCGAGTGTCAGAGAGGACACGGCAGAATGTTCCTTTACTCCCAGTAGAGTCTGGCCTCGGCCCCTGTTTGATAAATCAGGTGTGAAGCAGCAGAGTCAGTGAAGGAGGAAACCTTTACACAGGACCTCAGTGTCTGTGAGAACTCAACCTTTTCTCTGGATTCTCTGTGATTTAACACGAGTCCTCCTCCCTGTGTGACCGTCCAGACCCTCCACCCCCCCCCCCCCCCACCACCGCCACCCTGCAACCAGCTCAAACTGGCTGACTGTGTGAACCAGACCTTTTCAGGTGAGAAGAAGAAACGTCTCTCTCTCTCTTTCCCTCTCTTTGTCTCTCTCAGCAGTTTGTCTCAGCCGGTGAAGTTTGGTTTGAAAGGAGTCGGATAAGTGATGAAACCTCCTGCAGGGACTCCTCCTCCTCCTCCTCCTCCTCCTCTTCCTCCCTCCACCTCACTGCCTCGCCACAAAACATTTCTACTTTTTACAACGTTAACCGCCAGTTTCCTCTGAGTGTGAGAGAATAAAGACAATTCACCGGTCATCTACAAATGTTTCCTTTTCTCCCACTCACTTTTCTCACTCACAGACACAGACTGAAGAAAATATCCAGTTACCTCTGCCTGAAAACAGTCTGATTCCTTATTGATTCAGAGTTTTACGGTGTAGGCTAAATAATACATACTTTTCTCTCATACCACCACCATACTATTGTTATGTTATTCTACATTATTATGTCATGTTATATTATGCCTTTTATGTCATCTCATGTCATGCTATACTATATTATCCTATGCTATGCTATTATGTTATTCTACATTATTATGTTATGTTATATGGCATGTCATTCTATGCTATATTATCCTATGCTATGCTATGCTTTGCTATGATATATTATGTTATGTTATTCTACATTATTATGTTATGTTATATTATGTTATGTCATTCTATGCTATATTATCCTATGCTATGCTATGCTATGCTTTGCTATGATATATTATGTTATGTTATTTGACATTATGTTATGTTGTGCTGTCATGTCATGTCATGCTATGCTTTGCTGTTATATTACAGTATGTTATGTTATTCTACATTATTATGTTATGTTATGTTGTGCTGTTATGTCATGTCATGCTATGCTTTGCTATGTTATATTATGTTATGTTATTCTACATTATTATGTTGTATTATGCTGTCATGTCATGTCATGCTCTATGCTTTGCTGTTATATTACAGTATGTTATGTTATTCTACATTATTATGTTACGTTATGCTGTTGTGTTATGTCATGTCATGCTATGCTATATTATGCTATGCTATGTTATTCTACATTATCCTATTCTACACTATGCCATCCTATGTTATGTTATTCTACATGATGCTATGCTATGTTAGAAAATGTCCACTTTCTCTCTAACACACCATACACATCTTATTTTTTAAAGTGTACTTCTCATTGAGTGTTTAGTCTCTGATGTAGAACAAGTGACAAGGTGAAGTTGTGCAGCAGAGATCATTAATGATTATGAACTGATCTTCCCAGGCATTCTGTTTTCTGCTGAGGATTTTCTGCCCTCCCTTGTTTTTGTTTGCAGTGAGTGAATGAGTGATGACTCTGAGTCAATCAAACACCTCCAGACTGAAGACGGGTTTAATGATAAACTGCACTGACACGGTACAAACATCTCTCGTTTTCTCTGCTGTTTGTTGCATTTCTAAGAATACTTGGGGTGAGATATTACAATAAATGTGAGACAGAAACAAAATTTGAAAGTTTAGCCTATACTGTGGAAGTTGGAGTTGAAAATGTAAAGGCAGGAGGTAGCATGAAGATGGACTTAATACAGAAGTTGATACAGACTAAAAAATATTGCTTCAAATATCATAAGATCGGGGATTAAGGCCCTGTTTACATGACAAACGCTGAAAACGGCAAAATATTTAATCGGATGTGCCTTTCGTTTAGACGGCGACACCGTATGCACGCAGATTTCCACCCCAAAAATGCTAAACGCAAAATAATAAGTGTGAACGCAACACCACTTTTGCGTTTTTGTTCAGAACGTTTCCGTGTGAACGTAGCCTAAGTGAAATGAGGCTTCAGTTGAGACTCAGGGTACTGTTGTGTTAAACAGGGTGGATACAGGAGGAGGTCTGCTGGTAAAAGCAAAGGATAAAGGACGACATAGTAAAGACGGATGAAGAGTAAACACTGACAGAGGACAGGTAGGATCAGAAGAATGGAGCTGGTCAACACAAAGAGACAAAGAGACAAGTGGGAAGTGGAGGTGGATGAATGGAGCTGATAAAGACTAGGGCTGCACTGTAAGGAATCATATTGAGATTATTTGGCACTGGCAGACATTGAATCTTTTGTTTTTGTATTAGATTTTCAATTAAATACATTTTTAAATGATGGTGTTATTCTTGTTTGGAGTTGTGCCAAATAAAATATAAATGTTCTTTGACATCTGGAGGATATGATCTGTTTGGACATCTCTATAGCAGCACAGTGCATAACAATGTTGTGACACATTTTCCCTTGATAAAAAATTAAGAAAAAAACTGCAGCTCCAGCAGTTTGGATCCAGCACTCAGCCACATTGCTATTTCTGTTCTATTTAGATTAATTGTGCAGCAGTAGATTGGAAGCACAGCAATATAGACGTGAGTTGGTCAAATGAAAAACTAAAAGTTATGAGACAGAAGTGTGTGTGTGTGCAACTGAAACAAGCTCTCCTTATAAAGTGAGTCTGTCACAGAGTCAGCTCCGCAACACTGATAAGACGCACACAGAGTCGACTGTTCATTCAGAGGCTGCCATCACACACACGCACGCACACACACACGCACACACACTCAGTGATGAAAGCCAAGAACCTGAACCTGCTGCTGTCACTGATCAACAACATAAAACCATCATTTCAGCATCATGCTGTCCAGACACACACACATATTATATCCTATTATCTGACTGCAGCCACGCCCCTTTATGGTTAAAGCCCCGCCCACTGGGGCTTATGGGAAATGTCCAAAAGTAGAAGGTAACTGGCTGAGTTTTAATTGATGAGCAGGTGAGAGATTATGTCAGCTACACTGGAACAGGAGCCACGGGACGGGATGGCTGATCGGCCAGGGGGGCGGGGCTTCAGCTAGGAAAGGAATGTGTGTGTGTGTGTGTGTGTGTGTGTGTGTGTGTGTGTGTGTGTGTGTGTGTGTGTGTGTGTGTGTGTGTGTGTGTGTGTGTGTGTGTGTGTGTGTGTGTGTGTGTGTGTGTGTGTGCAGGTGTGTAGTGCCTCACCTCCTCCATTTTTGTAGCACAGGTAGGGGAACCTCCACACGTTGCCGAGTCCCACCGCGAAGCCGACGCAGGACATGATGAAGTCCATCTGCCGCGTCCATGTCTCCCGCTCCACGTACCCCGGCCCCGCCCCCGGGACCACCTTCTTCTCTGGGCCGGAACAAGCTCCGCCCACCACCACACCTCCACCGCCACCGCCGCCAGACCCCGCCCCCGCTGTCGACAGTGGGACCAGGTTGCCATTGGCCGCCGCCGGAGGGTAGCCGCCGCCGCCGCCATTGGACAGGATGAGGGGGTTCTTCTTGGTCTCCTCCAGAAGGACCAGAGAGCAGGAGGAGGCTGGGAGGGTCTGCTTCTCCATCAGTCCAGGAACCAGTCAGGAACCAGTCACTAGAGGGTCCTAAATGTCAGTCTGTGTCTCTTCTTGGATTCCCTTTAAATCCTCTAAGTCTTTGTCCTGTTTGGGTCCTAAGCCCAGAAACCAGTCCCCAGTTCAAACCCAGCAACAAAGCAGTCAGTAAAGGAGCAGTCTGCTGGTTTCAGTTCTGCAGGTCAGAATGAGTCCTCTACTTCAATTAGTCCTAAAAAAAAAATTAAAAAATGTTTTAAAAAGTTTCTGAGTGTAAAAACAGTCAGTCAAGGAGCAGAAACAGTCCGCACTGTTTCACCTCACTCTCCCTTTAATTTGCAGCTAAGAGCTTCTCTCAGTCCAGGACCTGGGCTCACCTCAGCTTCAGTCCACCTGCTCTCAGTCCCAACAGCCAGTCAGAAAGCAGTCAGTCCAGATCCTCGTCGCCTGACCCTCAGCTTTCCCTTTAATCTGTCTCTTTTTCCCTCTTTACAGACTCACTTCTCTTCTACAGTCAGGTCCGTCCTCACCTTGAGTCCAGCGGTCAGGATCAGATGAGTCAGTCCGCAGTAGGTCCAGCTCTGTCCCGGTCAGACCGCCTCTAGATCTCTGCTGCTCCCACCGTTATCCCGTCTGTCTCTGTCTCTGTCTCTGTCCTCCTGCTCAGTGATACTCAAGAATATATATGATTCTTCCTCTTCTTCAGCAGCGGCCGATCAAGAATCTGTTCTTTTATTGATTGATCCGGATCAATGGCTTCAGATTTGAATGAAGGACACAAATTGAATTATCTAATAATAATCTGGGGACATTTCTCGCTCTGATTCAAAATAACAGGAAATGATAAGATAGAAAAAAAGGTCAAAATAAAAAAAAATAAAGGGAGTTAAACCGACAGTGGGACGGCGACCTTCAAAAACAATCCACGAAACACTTGAATGTGAGTCTGAAGAATCGCATGGGAACAGAGAGTCACGGAGGAGACGGCGGCCTGCTGGAAGACAGGGAGGACGGAGAGGACGACAACCCCGCGATGATCACTGTGTCAGGGAGGGGGGGGGGGGCACCGAGCGGAGAGCGGCTTCAGTCCCGGAGGCGTGCGGCGGCCGGGCGGTGCAGTCAGTGGAGGAATTACTGCAGCTCCATCCGAGGAGGAAACGGAGGAGAGAGAGAAAAAATGTCGGAACAGACTCGAACGCGTCTCCACGCTGCAGTCAAATGTCCCGTTAGAGGCGCTCCGAGGTTTATAAAGTGCTGCCGCGGTCCGTCTGTCTGTCCGTGCGACACACCGGCGGCTTTAAAAGGAGAAGCGGCTGCTCGGTCTGACGTCACAAGTCCCCGCCCTCTCTCTCTCTCTCTCTCTCTCTCTCTCTCTCTCTCTCTCTCTCTCTCTCTCTCTCTCTCTGAGCTCAGCTAGTCCACATGCAGCATCTCTATGGATTCAGTTCTTGGCTCTGACTGGACGCTCCCCTTTAGGAGGTGGACTGGACTTCACCTGATGTTCTGTTCAGGCTCAGCATCTTCTCCTGCAGCTTCAGCAGGTGGACACACACACACCTTGGCACCGTCCTGGATAAAGGTTCAGGTCCACAGGTCCACACAGGCAGCATGAGACCCAGATCCTGAGACCCCCCCCCCTGCTCTGATGCGGTGGGCTGATGAAGATCATCTCAACTCTGTGACCCTTTAAGCGTCATCCTCAGCAGCTCCTCTTCATCCTCTGAGATCCTCTCCTTTGCTCTGAGCGCTGAGCAGTCACACTGCTTTGACTCACTGCATCAGTAGTTGAGGTTCACACACTGATTCAGCTTCACTTTGTGTTATCGGCTACCATAGATAGTTCATTAAAGCAGAATTAAGCGGAATGTTTGTGTTAATATAAGTCTTAAATACTAGTTATATCTTCTATCTGTTTGGTCCGAAACACAGGTCTGTCAGTCACTCTGCTCTGCTCTGAGCCGAGGAGAAAACTTTCCTTGTATCCTACAACCTTTATCCAATGAGGAGAGAGAACGGCATAAAGGGGCGGTCCTCTCTGTGTGTGCAGCCAAGGGATGCGCGTGAATGTGGTGACGTAGGGACGAGGGCGGGGACTGCTTACTCCATCTGCTGACAGGAAGTTAGACAAAACCACCAGATCGCTTACAGTACTTCTGCTTTAATGGAGCTTGTATGCACAACTACACACGAACATTGCAGACTGTTTTTCTGCTTCAGACAGGTCGAAGGTTTTGTGAATGAGTAAAGGTGAAAATAAGGATGGATGGATAAAGAGAGGGAAGAGAAGACAGTGGGTAACTAAAGGTTAAGAAAAAGGAGAAGGGGGAAAAAGGGGTGAGATGTCAGAAAGAAATACAAAAGAAGTCCAGTACCTCCTTAGATGTTGTCATGGTGACCAGGTAGATTTATTGTTCACAGTATCAGACATGGCAGTGAACAGGAGGGTCGGCGGGAACTCCTGCTGGGCTGTTGGTGTTTCAGGCGTGGACCGGCCGACTACTGCAGACAAACAGTATTCCATTATATTATCACAGCCTTTTTGTCTCTCCTATGGAGATATTATGGTCTGTCCTGGCCAAGTGGCAACCTCTGAGGCTGAAGCCGGCATGGAAGCATCAAAAACTGCACTTCTTCCAATGACCACTCGAGGCTCTAAAAGCAGGTCAGTCCCCATAGACTCCCATGTATGGATAATTAACTTTACATGAGACAATTTCTGTACAACTCACCCGTTTTAATCTTTGTAAGGTTTAATATTCTGCATATCAGGGGTGTAGAGCAGGCACCCCATATGCAGAGGCTACAGTCCTCGCTGCAGCCGGCCCCGGTTCGAATTCCCCGGTGGCTCTCTGCATGTGATTCCCCCTATCTGTCTCCTGTCCTATCAGTTAAAGGCATAAAAGCCCCAAAATACTTAAAGGGGTATGTCAACATTTTGGCAAATTCACCCATTGCCATAATCCCTATAGTCATAGCAGTAGGTTCCTTACCTTTGATTGTCGGTGCAAGCTATTTTTAGAACGGTGGAGCAGAGACGCAAGCTGCTCAGTTAACGCTACGGAGGCGCATGGTATTTCTACGTTTCCCTCATCAAACTAAATACACAATCCAACAACTCCAAAACGCCCTGGTGGACAAGTTGTGACCTGCACATTCACCACGCTATGAGATATATGATATGTAACATTATGACACATGAAGCAAATACTCAGAACAACTTGTACTTTTGAAATCACTCTGTCAAGCAACCGTGTCTGGAATGTAGTTCCGGCTACGTATTTACCTCAAAAACAACGTCTCATAATGTTCCATTATTATTTCATAGCGTGGTGAATGTGCAGGTCACAACTTGTCCACCAGAGTGTTGTGTAGTTGTTGGATTGTGATGAGTTTGATGAGGGGAAGCCGGAAATACCGCGCCTGTGCAGAGCTCACGTCTCTGCCCTGCCAATCAATCAAAAAGGTGTCGAGCGTAACATCACTAGCCGGAACTACATCCCAGACACGGCTGCTCGGCAGTGACTTCAAAAGCGCAAGTTCTGAGTATTTGCTTCATGTGTCTTAATGTTACATAATTATACATTATTATCTCATAGCGTGGTGAATGTGCAGGTCACAACTTGTCCATGAGAGTTGTTGGATTGTCTATTTAGTTTGATGAGAAGTTTGAGGGAAACGTGGAAATACCATGCACTTACATTATTATTTCATAGCGCGGTGAATGTGCAGGTCACAACTTGTCCACGGAAGTGTTAGATTGTGTATTTAGTTTGATGAGGGAAACGTGGAAATACCATGCCGCTGGCGTCTCTGCCCCACCAATCTAAAAACAGCTTGCACTGACAATTAAAGGTAGAACCTACTCCTAAAACTATAGGGATTATGGCAATAGGTGAATTTTAATACTAAAAAATGCACATTTGAGGGCATGGCCACTTTGAGTGACAGTTGGGAAAGCGTATGCCTGTTATAAGCCATGCTCAAAGCCTGATGAAGCAAGATGGAGAACATCCACTGGTGCTACTTTTTTTTTCTTGCAATTTCCCCTTGGGGATCAATAAAGTATTCTGATTCTGATACCAGAAGTGTGCCATCAGTTCACTGAAGTTGTCAGGTATACAATTTTATTTATATAGGTCATTTTTACAAAAGGGCTTAACAGAGCATCATAACAACATCCTCTGTCCTTAGACCCTCACATCCACTGAGGAAAAACTCCATAGAAAACCCTTTTAACAGGGAAACAATTAGAGAAACCTCAGTGTGACATGTAGATGTTGTATGAATAGATGTTGTATACAGTGTACAGTATACATAGCTGCGTGGTGTTCTACTTCACAAAGAGACGGAGAGCAGCACAGAAGGAGGCCGGCAGGTAAAAAAGGTCATTTTTTAAACATGCACATGACATTTGCTGTTCATTTATTCTCTATACTCACTTATCCTGGACAGGAGCACCAGGGTGCTGGAGCCAATCCCAGCATGCATTAGGCAGGAGGCCAGTCTGCCGGCCTGTCCTGTCCTGAGCCAGTCCATCACATTTACAACACTGAGCTCCTCCACCATGTCTCAGCAGCTCGGCACAACATATAGATTCAGTGGTTCGACATTCCTTGTCTATAAAACCTTTAATTTTTATTTGTCTTGTGATTTCATTTCAGAAACACTAAGACAACAAACTACTTTTACTTCAATATAAAAGATGGATAAATTGATCCATTGTATCATCATCAAACTCTTTAGTAATAACCAACTAAACTGAATTACAACAACATGTGGTGACAACATGTGCTGTCATTACTGACAGGAACAGTTCCTGCTGTCAGCCACACTGTTGAGTCTCAGTGAGACGTTGAGTAAAGTTTCCCTTTCCCTTGTTTCTTCACCATCTGCACCCTCTGGAGGGGGGTTAGAGGAGGACATGGAGTCTGATCTGAGGTCTGCTGAAGATACGCTGAGGACACATCAACAGCAAAGGACTGGACCACACTTTAGAGGACTGTACAATATATACCTGACTGTTTCTTTTTACTTTTTTAATTGTTGTTTGTTGTGTGTGTTTTCTTAGCCTTCACTAACTCTTTTAACCACATGGGGCTTGCAATTTTAATTTTGTTTGTACCACTGGTATAAATCAGGGGTTCTCAACTAGTCTCACTCTGGGCTCCACATTTTCCCATGGTCATTAAGTCGCGACCCACTTTTATAGAATTCAAACCAAGATTGGAAGGACCATGACAACTGCATGTACGGAAGTGAATAAAAAAATATCAAACTGCACAAAATGGAGACCAACAAAACGATATATTTGACTTGTAATGCATCTCTGCATTCAGAGCATATTCACAAAAGTGAATAAATATCAAATTGCACAAAATAAAGACCCACAAAACAAAACAAGATTCACTGCATTCAGGCCACATTAATAAGAAACTAAGGAGGACCATTACAACTGCATGTGTTCACGTGTCTCATGTGCCTTTCAATATACGGTAAGTTATTTTTCAAAATAAAAGACATGTCCAACATCAGATGTGCATTAAATATTATTTACTTTTTTGACCAGCTGTCCGCGACCCATCCAGAACCGGTCCGCGACCCACTTTTGGGTCCCGACCCACCAGTTGAGAACCACTGGTATAAATGACAATAAAAGCATTCAATTCAATTCATCCTGACCTGAACACTCAGCAGTTCTGATCACAGTTTTGTGACCTCTTGTGTCCTGACTGATGACACATGAGAGGAAGAAGTACTGAACTACTGAACCTGACACTCCCTGTGGGGGAGAGATCCACTCAAACTCAGACCTCCTCCTCCTCCTCCTCCTCCACCACCACCATCTAAATCTAAATCATCTATCAAGTTGATTCTACCAAAATTCTTCTGAACATAAAATAAAATTGTGTGAAATTCAAGCAGCCTGCAGGAAATACATCCAAACCAATAAACAAGCACAAAGGTTTAGTTTAGTTTAGTTTTTAGTTTAATAAGTTTATATGTATCAGGGACAACGTACAAAATAACATTAGTCTTGAAATGAGAAGAGATGCCTTGTACTGGATTTATCTTACTAGCTACTTTCCATCCGTGGTCCCCGGGCAGGTGAATAAGAACAATAGAAAGGTAAGAATTATCAATTTACATAGCGTTCTAAACATCCATACACATGTGCATAATACACCCTCTCACACATCACAAACACTCCAGACATATTTCATATCAGAAAGAATCATACAGTTATTAAAATACTTCACACTTTGCCAAGGTTAAAAATAATTTAGGCTCATGATTAATGCTGACGTGACTGGTTTCTTAGAATCCATTTTTTGAATTCCCCGGAAAAAAACATTGAAGTCTGTACAAAGTTTCAGATTAGTTGGAAGATTGTTCCATGATTTGACAGATTTAAAAGAAAAGGCAGATTGAGCAAAGGCAGAGCTACGCTTAGGAATATTACAATCTCCACTTGAGACAGATATTAAAGCTGGAATGCTCAGAGCAGAGTTTAACAAAGGTTTTCAATGGGGGAGGAGCAACATTATGAATTATTTTGTACACTAAACGAACATCAGAATACATCAGTAGATTATCAAAGCTAAGCATTTTATATTTGTTCAGTATTTCACAGTGATGATACTGTCATGACTTTCTGTCTAATATTTTCAGAGCTTGTTTGTGTAGTGGCCTGATGGGTTTCAGGACAGATGGACTTGCCTGAGACCAACAGGACATACCATAATTACAATGTGACTAAATCATGGCATTGAAATAAGTTTTTGCGGCTTCAACTGTTAATGAGTTCCTGATGTTTCTAAAATTTTAACAAGTTATATTTCAGTGTGTGGCTCATTTTTTTGATATGGCTTTTGAATGTAAGAGTGGAATCTAATATCACACCCAGGTATTTGAACTCATTAACATTTTGTATTATTTCTCCACAGGTGCATCCTGGACACACTGAAGGACCACATAGCCCCCAAGACCATAGACCCCAAGCGCTCCACTGATGATGCCATAGCTACAGCACTCCATCTATGCTTGACACATCTGGAAAACAAAAACAGTTACGTGCGGCTGCTGTTCATCGACTTCAGCTCTGCCTTTAACACAGTCATTCCTCAACATCTGGTGGACAAACTCAGGAACATAGGCATCAGCACTTCACTTTGCAACTGGATATTGGATTTTCTCACTGACAGACCACAGACAGTAAGAGCTGGCAACAATTCCTCTGAGACCACCATCATAAACACCGGGGTCCCCCAAGGTTGTGTGCTCAGCCCTTTGCTGTTCACATTGATGACGCATGACTGTTGTGCCAAATACACTTCGAACCACATCATCAAGTTCGCTGACGACACAGCGGTGGTGGGCCTCATCAGCAACGATGATGACTCTGCCTACAGAGAGGAGGTTCATCAACTCATCAACTGGTGCGACAAGAACAACCTGCAACTCAATGTTAATAAAACAAAAGAAATAACAGTGGACTTCAGGAAGAAACACATGTCACACACACCTCTCACCATCAATGGCAGTGCTGTGGAGTCTGTGAAAAGCACCAAATTCCTGGGGGTGCATATCACAGATGACCTGACATGGACAACCAACACCACCTTCCTTGTCAAGAAAGCACAGCAACGCCTCCACTTCCTCCGCAGGATGAGGAGAGCCAACCTTCCCCCTTCTGCACTCACCACCTTCTACAGGGGTGCTATCGAGAGCATCCTCACCAGCAGCCTCTCTGTCTGGTACGGCAGCTGTTCTGCTGCGGACAAAAAGGCCTTACAGAGGGTGGCGAGGATAGCAGAAAAGATCACCAGATCAGCCCAACCACTCATCCAGGATCTGTACACATCCCGTTGCTGCAAGAGAACCATCAATATCATCAAAGACAATACCCACCCAGCACACAAACTGTTCTCCCCCTTACCATCCGGCAAACGCTACCGCAGCATGCGGTGCAAGACAACCAGACTCAGCAATAGCTTTTTTCCACAGGCCATCAGACTACTCAACTCACTCAAGGACATACACATACACACATGAACATACACATACACATATGAACATACACATACATAACATATGGACTTGTTTCTGCTGCTCTGCACTTTGCACTTTTCATATTGCACTTTATTACCTCCCCACAACATCATAGGCCTTTGTCAGTATATTTGTGCTTTTTATGTCATGTATGTGTGGTATGATGATGTTGACATTTTTAAATGTTTTAATGTTTTTAAATTGCACATTTGGAGTTTGGGGAAACGCAATTTCGATCCCCTGTGTAACTGTCAGTTACATTGTGTGATTGACAATAAAGTTTACTGAACTGAACTGAACTGAATACTCTACTGATGTCACCTGCCTCACTTTCATTATGAACAAAGACCTTCTGTCATTGTATGAGCTGCATGCAGCAGATCAACACTCTCTCTCTGACTGACTCACACACGCACAGGCGTATACAACAGCACATACCTGTTGATTTGCATATAAAGCAGACATGTAAAGCAGATGAGACCTGCTGGAGCTGTATTCACAAAGATTCCTGGTACTTCGAGTTGAAGAAATTCTTAGAAAGTTTTCCTTTTTCTTAGATTTTTCTTATAATTTTACCTTAAAGGGACAATGAGGAGTTTTGCAAAAGCGAAGCGTTTTCACACTATATTTATGAGCCTCCGCGCACCGTGAAATTCTTTGACCGACTCATGTTTTCATTCATCAAGAATTAAAGTCAGAGGTTGGAAGACGATCACATACCGTCCTAGTTCCCACCATAAACGGCGATTCGGCGGCGTTATTCTCATGACTCGCCACGAAACCGAAAGTAAAGAAACGCTGGTCGGCTCGCCCAGCATTTCAGCCACCACTAATAACAAAATAATGATAGAGACAAAACGATATATTTATCGAAAATGGGCCCATTAACAAGTGGTAACGTAGATTCATCCACATTAACGTGAGAATTTTTTATAACCAAATAGAAACTCCTCGTTGTCCCTTTAAAGGTGTACAGAAATGGCCGTTTGTCCTGTTTGTCGCGCCGAGTTGTCACGAGCTGCAACACGAGTTTACCCGAGTAAGGAAAACGAATTGGATTGGTCGTTATCGAGCGGGCGGGATATTCAAAGCTTGGGGCGAGCCCGAGCTCAGTGTGTGTGGGCGTGTCTCAGACGTTTGAAAAACGGATGACGGATCCAATATCAGTGGCTGATGAATCGTGTACAGGCTGACGTATAATCCGTGCGCCTGCGTTATCCAATGCGAAAAAAACAATACTCACTTTCATCCCGGATTTACTCAAAAATAGAATTTTGCACAAAGTTTGGCCTACAACGTCTGATAGATGAGTTATTACATTCATTTTATGATGCAGAGTGGGCTCAAATTCAATTTTCTTTTCTGTACACCTTTAAGGTTAAGACTAGACCCTTGTAAAGATCTCAGTCCTTAAGAGAGCTCCAAAGGTGAAAAACTGTGAAGAGGAGGAAGGAGGATTTTTAACTTTCCTTTCGTGTTAGGCAAGGCCATTTTATTTGTATAGCCCATTTTTAAAAACAGTTTGTCTCAAAGGGCTTTACATGGCAATAATATAACATAACATAACAATAATGAGAGTTCAGTCAGGACCACTTTTGTCAAAATAATCTTTATTTACTTGCACAGTTTCATTTGGCGGTATGGTACTGTTCTGGGACCCCCTGCTCTTCCACGCGCTTGCGTGGAAAGCCTGAGGCAGGAAGAGCACCTCCCTGCCTTTCACGATCATGAACGGCATAAACAGGGAGCGCAGCAAGAAAACCCAGACAGAGCAGAGCAACCAACATGAATACAATGACAGGAGGAGCTGGGGTGGAGGTGGGTTGCGAAAGTGCCAGCAGCAGAGGAAGCAGGAAGGAGGGTCGGGCGAGAGCAGTTTAAATACCCCGCTCTGAATGCAATTTCCCAATTCGGACACGCAGAGTCAGCTGAGCCATCAGCTGATCTGCGCCAGTGATGACAGCTACTGTATGCAGTTAGAGCTTGACGTCGTGGCCTGCCAGAACTAACGCTACGCTCAATTTAAAACTGAAATCAGAAGTGCAAAACCAACCTTTTCATGGATAAGGAGCCTAACAACAAAACCAAGAGATGAGAAACAAATGGGATGATAAATAATAGTTTTTAGTGTGTTTTACAGCTGATTTAAGACACAGGTCAAAACTGACCCTAACACAAGAGATGGTACAGTAGCAGAAAGCCAACACAAGATGATGGTTAAGAGTTTCTTAGACAGAGAAGCAAATGACGGTCAGGTCAGAGAGATATTCTCCAACAACAGAGATCTAATGAAACGCTACAGATTAGACGGTGCAGTGATGATGTTTGTGGTCATGAGTTTACTTCTCCCACTGCAAAATACTGCAGCAACAGCAGAAATGAAGGGGATGACAACATCAAGAAAATAACTGGAAAATGAAGCAATTCCACAGTGACGAGTTGGATCTGTCTCAACCTTTAGTCAGCACATTGATCAATGTTGTAGCAGTTTGTTATTGCTGGATGTCCACATGTTGAAGGCTCATTAACAGTTTGCCAGTGTTGTTGGGACAACGGGGGAGGAACAACGCATTCATTTGCAGTTTCCCAGTCTGTTTCTTCACTTTCATAACTCCAGAGCTGAATTTTCCTCTTAATGCTCTTCTGCTAATTGTGCAAAAAGTAGAAACACTGTTCCTCTGTCCAGTTGGGTTTTCTTCTTGTTTTTGTGTCCATTGGTCTCTGTTTTGGTCCTTTTGCCAACACACACTGCTGAGTCAACATCCCCCATTAAAACCAAAAGGATTCAGTAATAAAATTACTTGATCAGGTCCCACAGTCCAGTGAACCCTCTGTTATTAAACCATGGTGAGAGATCAGAACAGAGAACCTCAGTGCTCCTCGGAGAACAGAGAGGAGAAGAACTGGACCAGGTTTAGGCTCAGGTGTCCAGGAAGAGTCAAGGACAAGGTAAGACCTGGGTCAGGGGGCAGGTTCAGATGTCCTCTGCAGAGATGATCCATCAATCCAGTCAAAGACACTGAGTGAGAGACATAAGACAGTCTGCTCGAGCTGGACCTGGGCTGACCCAACAGTGGACACACAGTGGACACACTGATACACAGACCTGAGCCCTGCAGGGATAAAACAGGACCCTGCTAGACCTGATGAGAGCCGAATGATTTGGATCTGGTCTCTAAGACCCCCAATGTGGGTCAAAGTGAGTGAGTTGATAGCGAGCCACATGGTGTCCACCTGGAGACAGCTCTGCACCCCAGTCCTCGTCCTCCAGCACACATTCATCTCCTGTTGTCACCGGTTCCTGATGACTCTCAGCTGCCTCCAGACAGCGCTCGACTCCACTGACCAATCAGCTCACAAAGACCTGGGGCTAGGCCCCTCCCCCTCCTCAGACAGCGTGGACCTGAGGTCTAGGCTAGATCCTGGCTGTAAAACTACAGTGTGAGGCCTAAAGAACCATGGACATACACACACACACACACACACACACACACACACACACACACACACACACACACACACATAATGTTGCTCTTCCTGACCAGGACATCCTTGGAAAAGAGATGTCACACACACACACACACACACACACACACACACACACACATACGGGTTTATGTGGTTTATGAGGACACTTTGCCCCAAACACGTCTGGTGGTGGTTTAGAGGGACACCCCTTTCCGCTTGCTCTACAGAGGTGTGGAGGACATCCAAAAATCTAATTTGAGCCCCACAACACAGATCTCACTTCAGAGTTTGAATACACACAACAGAACTCCCAATATAACAACCTGACAAAATCCATAATAACGAGGACAAAAGTTAATGAGCTGCTTAAGCCACGCCCATGACACAAAACGTTATTATGAGGTCTAAGGTGATTTTTGAGGACAGTGCCTATACACACACACAAAATTGTCACTAACGTGTATTAAGGGGTCAAACATGAATAAACGGGACAAAACTATACACAAAAACTGAAGTGAAGGCACCGTGTAAGGTACTGACAGTGTTGGGAGTAACACGTTACAAAAGTAACGCAATTACAGTAATGTATTACTATTTGCTGTAACGCAGTAATATAACGCATTACAAATAAAGTTTCGGTAATATTTTATCCGTTACAATCTAAGTAACGCGCGTTACAACGCATTTTCATAAAAACGTGTGAAAGTCTAATTTGCTCCTTTGTATTAATTCATTGGATTAAATTTCATTCTGCGTTTGCGGTCATGCAGCTCTCTGCTCTCCTTCTCTCTC
Source organism: Trachurus trachurus (assembly GCF_905171665.1). Taxonomy (NCBI): domain Eukaryota; kingdom Metazoa; phylum Chordata; class Actinopteri; order Carangiformes; family Carangidae; genus Trachurus; species Trachurus trachurus. The sequence continues at coordinate 1,857,130 of NC_139901.1, read as the reverse complement.
TCCATGAAGGACATAATTTACAGCGCGTAAAACTGTCATTTCAATCCTGCGGTTTGCATGTGCTGTTATTTAGGCAGTTACTCTTAGTAGATTATCTGCAAAACGTAGTTTTAGTAGCTGCAGAGGCCTACACATTATTCTACATCGCCCTCCACTGAATGTATTATCAGCTGCAATGAACTGAACTTTACAGCAGTGTTTTTCAACCTTGGGGTCGGGACCCCATGTGGGGTCGCCTGGAATTCAAATGGGGTCGCCTGAAATGTCCAGTAATTGATAAAAATATTTTTTTAACTAATTATTATTCTTTTTAAAATTATGATTAAAACACCACAAGCAATTCTAAACAACTGTATTCTATACTTTCACTTTCTCAAATTTAAATCGAGTTGCAGCATATAGAAATATCTGAGCTGGTGCATCTTCGACAGGGTCGCCAGAAATGTATGATGTCAAAAAGGGATCACGAGCCAGAAAAGGTTGGGAGACACTGCTTTACAGTGATATTTCTGCTGTTATTTTGGCGAAAGTAACTCAAAAGTAATACAAAAGTAGTGTAACGCATTACAATTCTGAGACAGTAATACTGTAATGTAACTAATAACTTTCAAATGACAGTAACTAATAATATGTAATGTATTATATTTTGGATGTAACTTGCCAAACACTGGTTACTGATTGTATGAGTTATACACAAACACTGAAGTGACGGCACTGTGCATTGCAAGGACATTACTGATGAGGACAAAGTTATACACAAACACTGAAGTGACGGCACTGTGCATTGCAAGGACATTACTGATGAGGACAAAGTTATACACAAACACTGAAGTGACGGCACTGTGCATTGTAAGGACGTTGCTGATATATGAGGGCAAAGTTATACACAAACACTGAAGTGACGGCACTGTGCATTGCAAGGACGTTACTGATATGAGGACAAAGTTATATACAATACACAGCACACCAGCACTGTGCATTTCAAATACTTGTATCAACTGTGGGAACAATAAAAAACCAAGAATTTAAAAGACACTGAATGTATAGTACTTTGTATTATGATGCAAGTGTCCAACAACACCTTTACCCATACATTCAAGGACCTGCCATTTTGTTCTGTGATTATGTGATTAATTATGATCTTTTCATAGACACAAGGACATATCACAGTATGCAGTTAGTGAACAAGGAACCGTTTAATTAGTTGGTTTTTGATAATATAACAAGTTAGTTGGGACAACTTACCAGTTGTTTTGAACATTTAACTGTTTAAACATTGACAACAAGTACAAACACAGTCAAACATTTAGTGACTGTTCTGTTTTCTCTTGAGCATTACGCCCCGATTCCTGACAAAGTCTCTTAAGTTCTGAACAGAACGATCAGCCAGGGCAGGATGCTCAGCGGTCTTGCACTGCTGGCATTGAATCATAGTGGCTAGTTTACCTTTGGCGATGTACTCCCTGAAATGCCTCATTATTGCTGCTACCTCTGTTGAAGACCACGGCCTTTTTTGTTTCCTCCGAGGATTGTCCTCTTCAGCAAGATTTTCAACAGACACTATGAAAGAGAAAAACAAAACACTGGGGTTAACGCTCAGGTGTCTTTACATTTGTCCTGTTATTAACTAATTTTATTAGGTAGGTTTTATTAAGTAAATGGATGTACAAATCAGACTTTTTGTATACTGATAATGATATCCTGAATCTTGACACTAAACTTAACATAAAGATGAGATGCCAAAGCTCTCACTTCATCAAATTTAAAATGTAGTAAAGTAACTGCAAAGAGTGTGCTCTTGTATTTGTAAGGTAACATGAAATAAGCCTGTGAATATTCTCATTCATCCAGGACATAGTTATGTCAAGGAAATCCAATCAAACACTTGTCTGACTAGTCGAGCCTTGTCAGATGAGCGTGAACTGGTGAAGCCTCTTGGATGAGAGGTGAAACATCTTCAAAGGCATATAACCAAGTCCAAGTCAATAAAATAAATGATGATTATTAGTTTGCTGTCCGTCTATAAATATTTGTCAGTTGCGCCTGCACACAAGACACACATCCATACAGCGCTACAGACAGACCTGTGTGTGTGTGTGTGTGTGGAAAACCGAGCAGCCTACAGACGGGTCGATGTTTGACCGGTGCGGAGAGAGAAGCTGCTGCCTGACACACCAGCCAAGCGCCTGTGAGGCGCTCCGCTTCCGCGGGCAGTGTGTCGGGCTGCCGGCAATTAAAAAAAAAAAAAACTCAGCTCATATCGACAGCTTTAGGTTGCGCACAACAACAACAACCAACCAGGAAAAACAAAAACTGTGACTGAGTAGGACTGTGATGGTGACGAGGCCTGTGTGTTGTTTTCCTCCCTAATTGTTTAACGGACAGTAAAGTATTTTCTTTTACACTTGTATAGGAGTGTGTTACAAAAAACCAAACTGATTTACAGCTTGTTGTTTAAAAGCTGCTGTTCTGTGGACTCATTTCTGTGCATGAGCATCAGTCAGTGAATACAGATTGTTGCAGAGCATTTCCCTCCTCCTGTGATTTTAGATATGATGGGAAAAATATGAATGACGTCATCAGCGACTAGTCGACGTCGACTCGACTTTCATAACATTAGAGTCGACTTTAAAAAATCTGAAGTCATGCAACCCCTAGTGCACACAGTGTTTTGCAAGAGCTGTAGCTCAACAGGAAAGAATAACAAATTTGTCTGTGCTGGCCAGGTAATACTTGTGTTTTCTTGCTCCAAGTTCTTGTTCAGAAAGTATGTTCATACTGAGGGTACTGATCATTAACCTGCCTCACGCAACATGAAATGATTCAGTGGTAGAATCTTCATTATATATTTTTCTGTGCTTTTACCAGATTGTTTATGCGCTTTCCTTCTGCGGGGCACTTTGTCCTTCCCACCAGTGGTTTTTTTAACTGCTGAAACAAAATGTAAAAAACGTCCATGTCAATCCTAACAATAAGGTTAATGTTTAATCTTCATTTTAACTGTCAAATAATTTACAAGATATAAATTCAAATCTCCAAAGCAATATCATCTGTATTTCTAAAAGCTTCAGAGCATGTTACAATTGCTGATGACATATCAAATCATATAGAAACAGTGTTCAGAAAACTTGACAGACCATGAAATATTCTTGTCACAATGATTATTAGTAGTATTCATTGTAGTTTCAAAATCAGTTGCTGTGTTAATTAACATTAATCTCTCTTTAAAAATAGCTTTAGGGTTAATATTAACAACGTATTCTTGTCATACCTTGAGATGTGCCTTCTAGGGCAGAATCAGCATCTGTGAATGAAACATTACAGAACAAATACACCATATCAGTATCAGTGCTTTGTCTATATGTAATAAATCACACATTAATGGTCATGTTAGTATACTGATGTAGATGGTCATACCATCTGAGGTGCCTGGAGGTTCCTCAACAGGTCGCCTAGCTCTCTTCATCCCTGTGGTATGAAAAGTAAAGATCAATATATGGTCCTCTGATCATTTCACCACAGTCTTTATCAAAACAATAATTTTTCCATGTGTCACACACAGTGCATAGGTCACATATTTCTGTCCAAAACCAACCCCAGTCTGAAAAGGTAACCGAGTTCAACCTCCACCAGAGAGGTTGATTTGACCTGTGTCTGTCTGTTCATTTGTCAGCAAGAGTACGCAAAATGAATGGATGGTTTTGGTGGAGGTATGTGTTCTACTGAGTGCCCTTATACTTAAGCTTTATCACGCTGATTAACCCAGTAGTCTCATACCAGTCCAAGTCATAGAAGTGCCTTAACTGTCAGGGACTAACACTGTCTATGGGAAAAATGTATAGGGAATTTTGTTGTAGAGAACAACGTTGCCTGAAGTAGCTCCTTCCCCTTCACAACTACATCATAGAGACATTTCAGTGGTGTGCTTCATGCAAGGACAAAACTTTGTGACACAGTTCCTATCAAGTCTACAAGAAGTTATGTCTCCACCTTTGAAAACATGTTTCAGTAATAGTTGTCTTTGTGTATGTTTTTGGGCCTTTACCAGGTTGTTCACACGCCTCCGTTCTGCAGGCTGCTTTGTCCGTTTCAGTGTTTTTGGTCGGTGCTGACAAGAGAAAAAAAGATGTCCATGTCAACCCTAACAATAAGGTTAATATCTAATCCACATTTCAAATGCCAAGTCATTTACAAGATATTATAAATTCACGTTTCCAAAGCAATCCCATCTACATCTTTATAAGCTTCAGCACATCTTACAATGACTGATGACATATACAATCATCTAGAAACAGTGTTCAGAAAACTTGACAGATCAGACAAAATATTCTTGTCACAATGATTACTAGTAGTACCCATTTTAGTTTCAAAATCAGTTGCTGTGTTAATTAACATTAATCTCTCTTTAAAAATAGCTTTAGGGTTAATATTAACAACGTATTCTTGTCATACCTTGAGATGTGCCTTCTAGGGCAGAATCAGCATCTGTGAATGAAACATTACAGAACAAATACACCATATCAGTATCAGTGCTTTGTCTACATGTAATAAATCACACATTAATGGTCATGTTAGTATACTGATGTAGATGGTCATACCATCTGAGGTGCCTGGAGGTTCCTCAACAGGTCGCCTAGCTCTCTTCATCCCTGTGGTATGAAAAGTAAAGATCAATATATGGTCCTCTGATCATTTCACCACAGTCTTTATCAAAACAATCATTTTTCCATGTGTCACACACAGTGCATAGGTCACATATTTCTGTCCAAAACCAACCCCAGTCTGAAAAGGTAACCGAGTTCAACCTCCACCAGAGAGGTTGATTTGACCTGTGTCTGTCTGTTCATTTGTCAGCAAGAGTACGCAAAATGAATGGATGGTTTTGGTGGAGGTATGTGTTCTACTGAGTGCCCTTATACTTAAGCTTTATCACGCTGATTAACCCAGTAGTCTCATACCAGTCCAAGTCATAGAAGTGCCTTAACTGTCAGGGACTAACACTGTCTATGGGAAAAATGTATAGGGAATTTTGTTGTAGAGAACAACGTTGCCTGAAGTAGCTCCTTCCCCTTCACAACTACATCATAGAGACATTTCAGTGGTGTGCTTCATGCAAGGACAAAACTTTGTGACACAGTTCCTATCAAGTCTACAAGAAGTTATGTCTCCACCTTTGAAAACATGTTTCAGTAATAGTTGTCTTTGTGTATGTTTTTGGGCCTTTACCAGGTTGTTCACACGCCTCCGTTCTGCAGGCTGCTTTGTCCGTTTCAGTGTTTTTGGTCGGTGCTGACAAGAGAAAAAAAGATGTCCATGTCAACCCTAACAATAAGGTTAATATCTAATCCACATTTCAAATGCCAAGTCATTTACAAGATCTTATAAATTCACATTTCCAAAGCAATCCCATCTACATCTTTATAAGCTTCAGCACATCTTACAATGACTGATGACATATACAATCATCTAGAAACAGTGTTCAGAAAACTTGACAGATCAGACAAAATGTCTGTCTGGCAGGACTGTGTTACACAACACAACATGACAAAATGTACACAGATATAATTAATTAACATGTGCAAATTGGTGAAAGAAAAAGCTTTAAAAATAGGACCTGAACTGTCAGACCTAGATGGGACTGCAAAAAACCCTTCAGTGAGAGCGAAGAGGAGGGAAAAATTTCAACCACAGTTTAAACAACAACTTTGTACTTGTACAAATAGAATGGTCATTCATCTGTATGGACCTTTTTTAGGAAACAAGGAGATCTGAAGGGAATCGCGTGCACACTAGGGGTTGCACAGACTAGTCGACTTTACTGCTCCACAATGACGTTTTGAGCTTGACGTCGACTAGTCGCTGATCATGTAACAGTACGAGAGGAGCGGCTTGAAACAACAGGTGAGTGCGCTGAATGAAAAAAATACGAGTGCCGTCAAGCTGGATAGAACCAGATCGTACCAGACAGGAAGTCGGGCACAGAAAAGGCGAGAGAATCCGGTCAATTTTCAAAATAAAATAAATGATGATTATTAGTTTGCTGTCCGTCTATAAATATTTGTCAGTTGCGTCTGCACAGAAGACACACATCCATACAGCGCTAGAGACAGACCTGTGTGTGTGTGTGTGGAAAACCGAGCAGCCTACAGACGGGTCGATGTTTGACCGGTGCGGAGAGAGAAGCTGCTGCCTGACACACCAGCCAAGCGCCTGTGAGGCGCTCCGCTTCCGCGGGCAGTGTGTCGGGCTGCCGGCAATTAAAAAAAAAAAAAACTCAGCTCATATCGACAGCTTTAGGTTGCGCACAACAACAACAACCAACCAGGAAAAACAAAAACTGTGACTGAGTAGGACTGTGATGGTGACGAGGCCTGTGTGTTGTTTTCCTCCCTAATTGTTTAACGGACAGTAAAGTATTTTCTTTTACACTTGTATAGGAGTGTGTTACAAAAAACCAAACTGATTTACAGCTTGTTGTTTAAAAGCTGCTGTTCTGTGGACTCATTTCTGTGCATGAGCGTCAGTCAGTGAATACAGATTGTTGCAGAGCATTTCCCTCCTCCTGTGATTTTAGATATGATGGGAAAAATATGAATGACGTCATCAGCGACTAGTCGACGTCGACTCGACTTTCATAACATTAGAGTCGACTTTAAAAAATCTGAAGTCATGCAACCCCTAGTGCACACAGTGTTTTGCAAGAGCTGTAGCTCAACAGGAAAGAATAACAAATTTGTCTGTGCTGGCCAGGTAATACTTGTGTTTTCTTGCTCCAAGTTCTTGTTCAGAAAGTATGTTCATACTGAGGGTACTGATCATTAACCTGCCTCACGCAACATGAAATGATTCAGTGGTAGAATCTTCATTATATATTTTTCTGTGCTTTTACCAGATTGTTTATGCGCTTTCCTTCTGCGGGGCACTTTGTCCTTCCCACCAGTGGTTTTTTTAACTGCTGAAACAAAATGTAAAAAACATCCATGTCAATCCTAACAATAAGGTTAATGTTTAATCTTCATTTTAACTGTCAAATAATTTACAAGATATAAATTCAAATCTCCAAAGCAATATCATCTGTATTTCTAAAAGCTTCAGAGCATGTTACAATTGCTGATGACATATCAAATCATATAGAAACAGTGTTCAGAAAACTTGACAGACCATGAAATATTCTTGTCACAATGATTATTAGTAGTATTCATTGTAGTTTCAAAATCAGTTGCTGTGTTAATTAACATTAATCTCTCTTTAAAAATAGCTTTAGGGTTAATATTAACAACGTATTCTTGTCATACCTTGAGATGTGCCTTCTAGGGCAGAATCAGCATCTGTGAATGAAACATTACAGAACAAATACACCATATCAGTATCAGTGCTTTGTCTATATGTAATAAATCACACATTAATGGTCATGTTAGTATACTGATGTAGATGGTCATACCATCTGAGGTGCCTGGAGGTTCCTCAACAGGTCGCCTAGCTCTCTTCATCCCTGTGGTATGAAAAGTAAAGATCAATATATGGTCCTCTGATCATTTCACCACAGTCTTTATCAAAACAATAATTTTTCCATGTGTCACACACAGTGCATAGGTCACATATTTCTGTCCAAAACCAACCCCAGTCTGAAAAGGTAACCGAGTTCAACCTCCACCAGAGAGGTTGATTTGACCTGTGTCTGTCTGTTCATTTGTCAGCAAGAGTACGCAAAATGAATGGATGGTTTTGGTGGAGGTATGTGTTCTACTGAGTGCCCTTATACTTAAGCTTTATCACGCTGATTAACCCAGTAGTCTCATACCAGTCCAAGTCATAGAAGTGCCTTAACTGTCAGGGACTAACACTGTCTATGGGAAAAATGTATAGGGAATTTTGTTGTAGAGAACAACGTTGCCTGAAGTAGCTCCTTCCCCTTCACAACTACATCATAGAGACATTTCAGTGGTGTGCTTCATGCAAGGACAAAACTTTGTGACACAGTTCCTATCAAGTCTACAAGAAGTTATGTCTCCACCTTTGAAAACATGTTTCAGTAATAGTTGTCTTTGTGTATGTTTTTGGGCCTTTACCAGGTTGTTCACACGCCTCCGTTCTGCAGGCTGCTTTGTCCGTTTCAGTGTTTTTGGTCGGCGCTGACAAGAGAAAAAAAGATGTCCATGTCAACCCTAACAATAAGGTTAATATCTAATCCACATTTCAAATGCCAAGTCATTTACAAGATATTATAAATTCACATCTCCAAAGCAATCCCATCTACATCTTTATAAGCTTCAGCACATCTTACAATGACTGATGACATATACAATCATCTAGAAACAGTGTTCAGAAAACTTGACAGATCAGACAAAATATTCTTGTCACAATGATTACTAGTAGTACCCATTTTAGTTTCAAAATCAGTTGCTGTGTTAATTAACATTAATCTCTCTTTAAAAATAGCTTTAGGGTTAATATTAACAACGTATTCTTGTCATACCTTGAGATGTGCCTTCTAGGGCAGAATCAGCATCTGTGAATGAAACATTACAGAACAAATACACCATATCAGTATCAGTGCTTTGTCTATATGTAATAAATCACACATTAATGGTCATGTTAGTATACTGATGTAGATGGTCATACCATCTGAGGTGCCTGGAGGTTCCTCAACAGGTCGCCTAGCTCTCTTCATCCCTGTGGTATGAAAAGTAAAGATCAATATATGGTCCTCTGATCATTTCACCACAGTCTTTATCAAAACAATCATTTTTCCATGTGTCACACACAGTGCATAGGTCACATATTTCTGTCCAAAACCAACCCCAGTCTGAAAAGGTAACCGAGTTCAACCTCCACCAGAGAGGTTGATTTGACCTGTGTCTGTCTGGCAGGACTGTGTTAAGGCGGGCTTACACTGCACGACTATTCGTCTGTTCACATCTCAAACTGCACGAGCTTCCCTCTTCAGTCCTACGTCTCAGACTCCCACTAATTGCACGTCGGTCTACAATTGCTCCCCACCACGATTACCCTGCGATGCTGCTGAGATTTGTGCTGCTCTATAATTGCTCGATTGTAAACATCAAATTGACATTGGTTCCTGATGTTGGTTCCTATAGCAGAGTTCATGGTGGAAGATCAGACCGACAAACACACAGACAGACAGCGTGCATCAGCTCCAGGGACGGTGCTGCAGCTGAGAGAGAGAGAGAGAAGCGCTATACTCTCTCCAGCCAGCTGACGTGTAGCTCACCTGCGGCTCACCTGCAGCTGTCAGACGAGCCTCGCTAGTTCTCTCTCTAGCCTGCACTTTGTTTAAAAGTTCAACATGTGAAGATCTAACTACAGTACCATCTGCACACCGGTCAGCTGAGCCAGAGCACAGTGGACGTGGCTGGTGTATAGGCTCGCTATTTTATACTTTAACGGCAAAAAAAAAAATCATCCTCAATTGTCTGATAGTGTGTGTAGTAGCCTACTGTACATTTGTCGGGCTGATCTTCCATCACGGACTGCGCTGCATTACTGATCATCATCCCGTCACCCTGTCTCTCTACAGCTGTGGTTCAACTTCAGCTTACTCCCCTGTCCCTCCTCTTTCTGTCTGCCCATTTTAACTCCATCTGACGAAGTTCAGCATCTACTATGTGTCCCGATTATGATCACGACCCCGTGATCCCTCTAAGATTATGCAAATTAGGCTGCGACTCGTCTGGGACGACAAAATCGTGGCAAAATCGTGCAGTGTAAGCCCACCTTTACATAACATGACAAAATGTACACAGATAAAAAATGAATTAACATGTGCAAATTGGTGAAAGAAAAAGCTTTAAAAATAGGACCTGAACTGTCAGACCTAGATGGGACTGCAAAAAACCCTTCAGTGAGAGCGAAGAGGAGGGAAAAAATTTCAACCACAGTTTAAACAACAACTTTGTACTTGTACAAACAGAATGGTCATTCGTCTGTATGGACCTTTTTTAGGAAACAATGAGATTTTTTTAACTGCTGAAACAAAATGTAAAAAACGTCCATGTCAATCCTAACAATAAGGTTAATGTTTAATCTTCATTTTAACTGTCAAATAATTTACAAGATATAAATTCAAATCTCCAAAGCAATATCATCTGTATTTCTAAAAGCTTCAGAGCATGTTACAATTGCTGATGACATATCAAATCATCTGGAAACAGTGTTCATAAAACTTGACAGACCATGAAATATTCTTGTCACAATGATTATTAGTAGTATTCATTGTAGTTTCAAAATCAGTTGCTGTGTTAATTAACATTAATCTCTCTTTAAAAATAGCTTTACGGTTAAAATTAACAACGTATTCTTGTCATACCTTGAGATGTGCCTTCTAGGGCAGAATCAGCATCTGTGAATGAAACATTACAGAACAAATACACCATATCAGTATCAGTGCTTTGTCTATATGTAATAAATCACACATTAATGGTCATGTTAGTATACTGATGTAGATGGTCATACCATCTGAGGTGCCTGGAGGTTCCTCAACAGGTCGCCTAGCTCTCTTCATCCCTGTGGTATGAAAAGTAAAGATCAATATATGGTCCTCTGATCATTTCACCACAGTCTTTATTAGTCTTTATCAAAACTATCATTTTTCCATGTGTCACACACAGTGCATAGGTCACATATTTCTGTCCAAAACCAACCCCAGTCTGAGAAAGTACTAACTGAGCTTGGGTTCAGTTACTACTTTACTACTTTTACAACTAAGAAGTTGTTTTTACTGTCTGTTCAGTTCATTTGTCAGTAGGATTACACAAAAAGTACAGAACTAATTAGCAAAAAACTTGGTGGAGGGGTGGAGAATGGACATTGCTAGGACCCATTCAATTTTGCTGTTCATCCCCTTGAATAATGTATGGATGGCCTTGGTGGAGCTATGTGTTCTGAGGTACGTGTATGTGTATTGTTGTCATACCTTGAGGTGTGCCTTCTAGGGGAGAGTCAACATCTGTGGATGAAAGGTTGCAAAACAAATACACCATATCAGTATCAGTGCTTTGTCCACATGTAAGCTTACTAATAAATGGAGAAATCCGTCTGACCCAAGGAAGCGCATTGTAAATGGAGGAGTTCTTTTCTTGAGTAGTTCTCAAGAAACATAAAAGAAACCAAAAGCTTGCTAGTAGACTGACACAAATGGCCATACCGTCTGAGGTGCCTGGAGAATCTTCAAGAGCCTGCCCAACTCTCCTCATCCCTGCGGTATGAACATCGTAGCTCAATATAATGGTCTGGTATCATATGTTCAAACATTTAATGAACAGTAACTGTTTCTATATCCTATTAGAGAAAAACGGTCAAATTCTAGCAAGATCATTTCAGTATCACAGCAAAAGGACAGCTGAAACTGTAGGCTTTATTCCTTTGCTTTGTAATGATTTAGCTGATCCTTTCCATTGTGGTATTTTGGTGTCAAGGTTAAACTCAAATAGCTCTATTTTGTAACACGCCCAAGCAGCATATCAACTTAAAACCACAGACAGTCAAGACGCTTGCAGTACCTGAAATGTACTTGACACATTCAATCTATAATAGAAGTGTACACCTAATGTTATAGTTTCATGCATATGCTACACGTCTTATGTGGACTGAAATAATATGTTTGCATTTTCAGATGGAGTTACCCATTTCAGTTTGTTGCTGTGGAAATGCCTCCTCAGCCTCACTGTCTTCACTTTGCCCAGAATCAGTCAAGTCTATGTTATCTAACAAAAAATAAATATTTTGAGCAATAAGTTTAACATTGTAAATATTCATAGAGCAACAGACTTAAAACAAAATGATCAATCTGAAATTATATGAATATTACATTATTAATGTTATAACATTGCTTTGTTAAAGATTGCCATCAGAATACTTGAAAACCATTAACCTACAAAACAGAAATGACAAAACAGTGTTAAATAGCAATACCTTCAATATCAATCTCTTCAAGTGTTTTGCCCTGAAGATTTGTGAGGGAGCCTTTCTCCATGGCAATAAGTAGTTTTGATATTTTGGCCAGCTGGGTTGTCGCCTCTGGAAGCCTGTAATATTCTCTGTGTACACGAATATCATGCCCCAGAAAGTCAGCAACTTGGTCCAGCTCATGGTTTTTCAGGTTCAGGACCTGTGACAAAGTTGCAACATGTTTGCGTAACTGTGTTGACCTGAGGAGCTCAGGGTTTTGTGCACCACACTCATTTGCATAAATCCTCAGACAGTCCTGTCCTCTGTAAGGAGTCAAACAGTTGGGTCTTCCAAACAAAAATGTGTTATTTTCTGGGACTCCACAGTCAGTTCTTCTGCTTACGAGGTCTGTTAAGGCATCAACCATGTCTGGTGATAGCAGCACAGCAACTTTCCGTCCCCTTTTACCCCTGATTTCCACACGACTGAAATGTGCACAAAGTTTTTGTTCAAACTTGGTGAGGCCGACTGCAACATCCTTATGTAGGGCAGCTGTGTCTCTCTCTAGAAAACCTTTTAGTAGCATCTTTGCAACCTCTCCTCCACGTCTTCGGTTGAACAGTATTATTTTTGCTAGAGTTGCTCTGCAAAGTTCCCCATAGACTTGTGCTGATGGGCTTGTCTTCAGGTTCTCAGCTGCTGAAGCTGCAGTCTTTTCAAGATGCCGGTGAAGTCTTTGCACATCCTCCGTGAAAGGGAGGGTGGATGGTTTGTTAAAGTGCCACTCATTCAAGGTGGTCAAAGCTGTGTGTGAAACAAGTTCAGACCACTTTGCAGTATACAGTTTCTGGAAAGTCTGAGTTGATTTTATCAGCTCACTGTCTTCTGCCATCAGAGCTCTGCAGTGTATGATGTCACATATCTTTTGCAAAGAGTGACCCAACTTAAGGGCAAGGCTTGGAGTTTGGTAGCAGTGCTTTTCTTCATCAAACCCTGACACCTTCTTGACAGCTTGGATAACCACATGGAAATTTGCAGGTTTTACAGCATCCTCAAGGGTATTTATCAAAAATTCTCGACGCAGTGTCAGCAGAAGTCTTCCAACTTCACGGAGCTTCTGTCTGATATAGTCATATTTGGTAGGATCCTGTCCATGTTTATTGAAGAATGACTGGGCCAGCTGAAGAATGCAGAAGTCACTGCGCACAGCAGCAGAGACGTCATCATCTTTCATTACAGTTAAGAGCTTCCAAACACCCTGGGATATCTGTTGACACAGCGCTGATTCCGACATGGTGGCCAAACTTAAGACCCTGGTTCTTCCTGACTCAGCATTGTCTTCTCTTGGTTTTGATGAACAGTTTCTTGTGTGTCGCCACAGGTCTCTCCTGAGAAACATAGCCTGGCAATACATACAATGCACAAACTCTTTTGAACCATAATTTTTCTTTGGCTTGCGTCTGACTTTTAGGGATCCAGTCCCACCCTTCAAAACATCTGTATTATGTTTATAGTTTCCTTTGTTCCGTAGTTTGTCCAGCTTTTTTTTGCGTTCTTTTGAGTGTTTTGGCAGTGCCAAAACCTGAGCAACATCCACATTGGTTTTCTCATGGGTTTTCAAGTGACGTGCAAATTTTGACTGTGGCTTTCCACAAATGTAGCAGTAATTCTTCTTGCTTACTGAAGAGGATACGTTTGAAGACTGTATGCTCTGATCTTCCCCCGGACCTGTTCCATCTTTAACAGAGATGTCTTCAGTACTGCCACTGCTAACTTCATGAACCTTTGTCATACGTTTTTCCTTTTTTTGGGATACTTTCTTGCCTTTCTTACAAGACTTTTCAAGCTGTGCTGTGGTGACTACATCTTTGGGCAATGGCTCTTCACCTCTGGGGCTGTCTTGGTAGTGTCTGCTTTTTTTAATTTTGCAGGACACTTTAACATTCTTTTTTTGAAAGAGTTGTCTCTGAGGAGGCTCTAATGTATTTTCTCCTGGACTGTCTGAATGACCATAATCAGGTACATATTCCTCATCCGAGAGTGACTCCTCACTTGAATTGTGTTCCTCGGAATGCTGAAAGATAAAAAAGTAATTTCTACACTTTGGCTTAGAAAAGGGATACGTAACGTTCAGGATAATTCAGCAAATGTACTTACTGATGTGGTAAAAGGGGGTTCAAGGTAAGGCCTCACATGTTTTTCGTAACAGGATTTGTGCCAGAAGCAGAAGCAAACTAAAGATGGGGGATATGATGATCATAAGCATGTTTCCTTATAAAATATATAATGCATTTGTAGAAAACTGCTTTGAATGTATTAGGTTTAGTTTGGATTTCTACAATCTGTATTAGAATTGGAGTAGAGTTTCCAATAGTGAATACTGCTGAACTAAAATATTTAAAAAGATTAAGCCAACTTGCAACAGTCACCTTTACTGAAATGGAAACACAAAGACCTCTGTAGTAATTTGAAATCTTATGTCAAAGCATTTACAGCAAATATTTTGTTCATGAGAACAAAATACTCACCTTTACATCTAACACCAAGCCATTTAAAAGCTGCGTAGGGTCCACTACAGCTGGAACATTTATTCAAGCTTGATGCATCTGCACAGACCATGTCATGTTTGCATTTCTGTTGACAAAAAAAAAATGTATATGCGATAACATGATGAACATAACACTTTATCTGATCATGTGAGGAAACTTCAATTCAAAACATGAAATGCCTCTTTTAGTAATCAGTAAACGTTTTCACGTCACATTTGAAGTGAAAAAAAAAACTCACTTGAGGTTAAGAGATTAACAACAATCGGGTTTCAATACATTTCAAGTGAGTGATTTTAAATTTTTTCAGTTATGTGTTGCAGGCTGTGCCCACACTTTCACTGAGTCCTATCCATTCCCCACAGTACACAGTGTGACAGTGAAGTAGGGTGAAGAACACAAAACTGTAATCCACTCTAAATATAAAAAAGTAAATACTGAACCTCTGCCCATCCCCCACAATACACTGAACTGCTGATTACTCACAAACACAATAAAAAAAATTCCACATTGTGTAGTCTTTCTCTCCCTCTCTTTCTGGGTTACAACTTTAAATATTTTTAATTTGCTGTTTAGTTTGAAATGGGAAATCTAAAGAAACCAAATTGTTAAAAACTTGCCTGTGTTTTTTTTTTTGTAACACGCAAACATAGGGGTGTCATATCTATTCACTCTTAAAAAATATATAAGCTCATTTATAATGTATGACAGTGACTGAAAGGAGATGGCAAACCGTCCTCTAAAGCTGCAAAAATGACCACAGTTCCAGCTCTCCCTATTGACCAGTATCATACAGTGCTGTATTCTCTACGTCACTGCCACTTTAAATCAAATCTGGAGATTCTCATATTTAAAAATCCCCCATTAACACATGCTGCCCAAAAATACTTTACCTGGAAATTCATTACATTACTGAAGAGATGCTGCGACTACCAATTAGATGTAACTTTAACAGAGGTGGGTAGTAACGCGCTACATTTACTCCGCTACATTTACTTGAGTAACTTTTTGGAAAAATTGTACTTCTAAGAGTAGTTTCAATGCAGCATACTTGTTACTTTTACTTGAGTATATTTCTTCAGAAGAAGCGGTACTTTTACTCCGTTACATTGAGCTTCATTCCGGTCGCTACTCGCTACTTTTTCTTATTGATCCAATGTGCAAATTGTTTGTTTTGTTTTAATGGAGATACTTCTGAGCCTCTGTCACATGACTGCGTTTCACCAATCAGATGTAGCCACTCGCGACGTTTGCCTCCATGTAACCAATCAGACAGAGCCAGGCAGTCACATGACTGCACACAAAATCTCCGCGGTAAACAGGACGGCCACTCCGCCTCAAATTTGAGAAACTGCAGCTAGTAAATGATTAGGATGACGTCAGCCCTGGTATGTCGTCGTGGATAATAGTGGATAATGTCCGTGAAGGTTCTCAGTCATCCAGGTCGTCTTATTCTTCTTCCTCCCTAGGAAGTTTAAACCCCATACACACCTGGAGACATGTGACTCCTAGTCACATGACCACCCCTCCAGTTTCGGGGGTGTGGTCATGTGACTTTGGTTTCACTAGAAACCAATCATAGGACCCCCTAGGCCTACATTTACGCGCTGATAATTAAATGAACAAATCAGAGGCTACTCACCAGTTACTCAGTACTTGAGTAGCTTTTTCACCATGTACTTTCTACTCTTACTCAAGTAAATATTTGAATGGCTACTTTTTACTTTTACTTGAGTAACATTATTCTAAAGTAACTATACTCTTACTTGAGTACAATTTTTGGCTACTCTACCCACCTCTGAACTTTAACAACACTGAAACATATTTTCTCAATCATTTTCATACTGTTAATTGTACACTCATTCCCACATTACCCACATTCATTTATGAATCATTTTCAGTTTAAATCAGGTTAGAACTACACTGCTCACAGACATTTACCTTCTCGGTTGCATCCTCTGGTGAACAGCTGACCAAATCTTTTGACTGTTGTGTCCTCTCCATAGTCCCCTGTGAAATACGCAGCAAACATTTAATATTACATAACTTAAAGCTTTTTCTGAGTTTAATTAAACAGCATTGTTAGTATACAGTCCTCGGTGTGCATGTACCTTTCAGGTTCAGGTTTTGAGAGGACAGTGTATCAAAGAGTGTATTAGGACAGTGTATCTCAGTGTGTATTTCTCTCTCAGGACATGACAATATGCATCATTTTGCCAAGTTCAATGATAATTAATCACCAGTTGAATTAAAGGGAGACATTTGATGACTAAATATAAAATTTTGCACACTATGTAGTAAGGACATGATTGGCATTGAGACAGTATCTACCAGTTAACATAAAACATTTGTTCATCTTCAGAGGGAGAGAAATTTTTACCCACATTTCACTTTAATTAAATATCCTAACAAAACCTAAGTCTTGTCATGTCATGTCTTTCAAGGTTAGAGCTTAAAGGATCCATCACCTGAAAAATGTTTTCAGGTTATTGCATGTATACCTCAATCTTCTCTGTCACTGACAATAGCTGACATGTTTTCCTGGCAAAGAACTTCACTGTCGCCTGCTCCCCCATGAATTCACCAGGATGGGAAAAACGTGAATTCAGACAATGCTGCTTCTTGACGTCAGAAAGGAGCAGAGGAGGGGCCAGGGGGGAAAACCCCTCCCACTATTTTATCGAGAGAAGGAAGCGAATCCACCATTTGTAGTTCTACCTGGCATATTCAGATTGCACCAGCATACTTGCATTGTATTTACATGCATCTGTATGTGCTGGCAAAATTCAATAAAGTTTGAAAAAAGAAAGAAAGAAAAACAAAAGTTCTACCTGGCGTAACTCAAACAGAGGGAAGCATGTGGAAGGAAACTAGTGTTATGAACATAACTGTTCAGTTGTTGGCTGTCAAAACCCATATAAAAAGATTTTTCATCTGGTGATGGTGAGTGGGCGTTCTCGCTTGCCAGGCGGAAGCGAGCAGTGAGCGTCTGCTTTGGCGAGTGCCCGGATGTCCAGATGCACGTTGCTTGCTGCTCTCTGCCCGCTTTCGCCCGGCTGGCTGGTTGGCAGTGGACGCTTGCTGCTCCTCTCCTGTATTTTGTTACTGTGGATGCTGTGTTGCTGTGCGGAGATTGTGAAATGCCGCTACCCCTCTCCCTATCCCCCCTCTCAGCAACGCCCCAAGCTTCCGGAGGACTCAAGATCGCGTATTTCTCTTGCGGGAGGAAAATTGGGTACTCACTAAATATTGCATATTTCTTTATCAAAAATGTGCTTTTAAGACCCCTTCAACATCTGAAACATATATATATATACCAGGTGATGGATTCTTTAAGATTTCAAAGAACTGTACCTTCTCTGTTGCATCCTCTGGTGCACAGCTGACCAAATCGTTTGACTCTTGTGCCGTGTCTGGAATCCCCTGTGAAAAATGCAGCAGAGATAGAATATCTGTTTATTTTGGCATTGACTACAGCCAACAGTAGCCCGCATTATCGTGTCACAACTAACTAAATTCATGACGCCATGATTTCAGTGTTTAATTCATTAACATTATGTAGTCACCTGCAGCATGTTGTCATTCAGTCTCAGCTGAGGGTCAGTCCCAGTTGAAATCTTGTGGAGAAAAGAAAGAAAGAGTTTGGTTACTGAATATTATTTACACACCAATGATGGAAATGCTGATACTTTGAAACCAGCAGTAATTATGAGGACGTACAACACACAAACCATAGTCCAACCTGAACTTGTCGAGAGAAACACTGAACCTCTGCCCATCCCCCCACAATACACAACATGACACCAACAGTTAGTATGGGGACATGGACTGTCAATATCTTTGCAAGTTAGAAACACGCACTCCACCGCACACTTACCGTCTCTGTTGCATCCTCTGGTGCACAGCTGACCAAACCCATTGACTCTTGCACATTATTCGGACTCCCCTGTGAAATATATAGAAACTTATCACGTAATTTAATGTTAATTCTGGGTTTAATTTAACTGAAACAGCATTTTGTCATATTCATTAAAGTAAGAATATTCAACATTTGTGAACATAACATGGTAGGAACTCTTGTCTGTCACAGTGTAAAAACATAAAATGGTTCTTATTTCCAGGATCTATTCATCCTAAAACTTTGATTAGACCACAGAAATTAAAGCATATTGTGCCACTGAAAAAACCAGAGAAGAATAAAATAGCATGCCAATTAAGGCTGCAAAAACAAATTGATTCAGACAATTCAAATAGATTATTAAAGGTGTTTTCAACTCATTCAATAACCAATTATTGAATGAGTTGCCGACACCTTTAATAATCAGTTTTAATAGTTCAATTGATTAGTTGTTGCTGCCCTAGCGTCAGTGTACAATTCATTAACATTATGTAGTCACCTGCAGCATGTTGTCATTCAGTCTCAGCTGAGGGTCAGTCCCAGTTGAAATCTTGTGGAGAAAAGAAAGAAAGAGTTTGGTTACTGAATATTATTTACACACCAATGATGGAAATGCTGATACTTTGAAACCAGCAGTAATTATGAGGACGTACAACACACAAACCATAGTCCAACCTGAACTTGTCGAGAGAAACACTGAACCTCTGCCCATCCCCCCACAATACACAACATGACACCAACAGTTAGTATGGGGACATGGACTGTCAATATCTTTGCAAGTTAGAAACACGCACTCCACCACACACTTACCGTCTCTGTTGCATCCTCTGGTGCACAGCTGACCAAACCCATTGACTCTTGTACATTATTCGGACTCCCCTGTGAAATATATAGAAACTTATCACGTAATTTAATGTTAATTCTGGGTTTAATTTAACTGAAACAGCATTTTGTCATATTCATTAAAGTAAGAATATTCAACATTTGTGAACATAACATGGTAGGAACTCTTGTCTGTCACAGTGTAAAAACATAAAATGGTTCTTATTTCCAGGATCTATTCATCCTAAAACTTTGATTAGACCACAGAAATTAAAGCATATTGTGCCACTGAAAAAACCAGAGAAGAATAAAATAGCATGTCAATTAAGGCTGCAAAAACAAATTGATTCAGACAATTAAAATAGATTAAAGGTGTTTTCAACTCATTCAATAACCAATTATTGAATGAGTTGCCAACACCTTTAATAATCAGTTTTAATAGTTCAATTGATTAGTTGTTGCTGCCCTAGCGTCAGTGTACAATTCATTAACATTATGTAGTCACCTGCAGCATGTTGTCATTCAGTCTCAGCTGAGGGTCAGTCCCAGTTGAAATCTTGTGGAGAAAAGAAAGAAAGAGTTTGGTTACTGAATATTATTTACACACCAATGATGGAAATGCTGATAGTTTGAAACCAGCAGTAATTATGAGGACGTACAACACACAAACCATAGTCCAACCTGAACTTGTCGAGAGAAACACTGAACCTCTGCCCATCCCCCACCATACACAACATGACACCAACAGTTAGTATGGGGACATGGACTGTCAATATCTTTGCAAGTTAGAAACACGCACTCCTCCGTACACTTACCGTCTCTGTTGCATCCTCTGGTGCACAGCTGACCAAACCCATTGACTCTTGCACATTATTCAGACTCCCCTGTAAAATATATAGAAACTTATCACGTAATTTAATGTTAATTCTGGGTTTAATTTAACTGAAACAGCATTTTCTTATATTCATTACAGTGAAAATATGCTAGGTTTGTGAACATAATTGGTAAGGGCTCATCTGTACCACCATGAGCACATGTAAACAAAATGTTTCTCATTTCCAATGCCCATCCATTCTCTCATCCATTTACCTTCTCTGTTGCATCCTCTGGTGCACAGCTGACCAAACCCATTGACTCTTGCACATTATTCGGACTCCCCTGTGAAATATATAGAAACTTATCACGTAATTTAATGTTAATTCTGGGTTTAATTTAACTGAAACAGCATTTTGTCATATTCATTAAAGTAAGAATATTCAACATTTGTGAACATAACATGGTAGGAACTCTTGTCTGTCACAGTGTAAAAACATGACAGTAAAGATGAATAAAATGGTTCTTATTTCCAGGATCTATTCATCCTAAAACTTTGATTAGACCACAGAAATTAAAGCATATTGTGCCACTGAAAAAACCAGAGAAGAATAAAATAGCATGTCAATTAAAGCAGATATCAGTGGAATGTTTTTGTTAATATAAGTCCTAAATAGTCCTATTTTCCGTCAGCAATCACTTACATGAAGTATTTCAGCCTAAACACGAGTCTCTCCGTCACTCTGCTCTGCTGTAACCCGAGGAGAAAATTTTCCTTGTGGGATACAAGTGTTATCCAATGAGGAGAGAGAACGGCATGAAGGGCTGTGTGTGCAGCCAAGGGATGCGCGTGAATGTGGTGACGTAGCACGAGGACCAATTGATGCCTGACAAGGGCGGGGGCTGCTAACTCATGGTGCGTTCAAAGAAACTCGTACTTTGTGTTTTTCCTTCCTGTGAAGTCATACCAGTTCGATCTGGTACGAGTTCACGGGTCGGAAGTTACGAGTGGCCGTTATAGGGAACTTTCACAGACAACAGGATGGTAAAAACACGAGCTACGGGTTACCTGGAACGCTACCAAGTCGTAGTTGTGACTTGAAGCTGTAACTTACGGTTTCAAAAGCCTGCCTTGAACGCAGCATTAGCCGAAACGGCCGTGAAGCTGATATCTGCTTTAAGGCTGCAAAAACAAATTGATTCAGACAATTCAAATAGATTATTAAAGGTGTTTTCAACTCATTCAATAACCAATTATTGAATGAGTTGCCAACACCTTTAATAATCAGTTTTAATAGTTCAATTGATTAGTTGTTGCTGCCCTAGCGTCAGTGTACAATTCATTAACATTATGTAGTCACCTGCAGCATGTTGTCATTCAGTCTCAGCTGAGGGTCAGTCCCAGTTGAAATCTTGTGGAGAAAAGAAAGAAAGAGTTTGGTTACTGAATATTATTTACACACCAATGATGGAAATGCTGATAGTTTGAAACCAGCAGTAATTATGAGGACGTACAACACACAAACCATAGTCCAACCTGAACTTGTCGAGAGAAACACTGAACCTCTGCCCATCCCCCACCATACACAACATGACACCAACAGTTAGTATGGGGACATGGACTGTCAATATCTTTGCAAGTTAGAAACACGCACTCCTCCGTACACTTACCGTCTCTGTTGCATCCTCTGGTGCACAGCTGACCAAACCCATTGACTCTTGTACATTATTCGGACTCCCCTGTGAAATATATAGAAACTTATCACGTAATTTAATGTTAATTCTGGGTTTAATTTAACTGAAACAGCATTTTCTTATATTCATTACAGTGAAAATATGCTAAGTTTGTGAACATAATTGGTAAGGGCTCCTCTGTACCACCATGAGCACATGTAAACAAAATGTTTCTCATTTCCAATGCCCATCCATTCTCTCATCCATTTACCTTCTCTGTTGCATCCTCTGGTGCACAGCTGACCAAACCCATTGACTCTTGCACATTATTCGGACTCCCCTGTGAAATATATAGAAACTTATCACGTAATTTAATGTTAATTCTGGGTTTAATTTAACTGAAACAGCATTTTGTCATATTCATTAAAGTAAGAATATTCAACATTTGTGAACATAACATGGTAGGAACTCTTGTCTGTCACAGTGTAAAAACATAAAATGGTTCTTATTTCCAGGATCTATTCATCCTAAAACTTTGATTAGACCACAGAAATTAAAGCATATTGTGCCACTGAAAAAACCAGAGAAGAATAAAATAGCATGCCAATTAAGGCTGCAAAAACAAATTGATTCAGACAATTCAAATAGATTATTAAAGGTGTTTTCAACTCATTCAATAACCAATTATTGAATGAGTTGCCGACACCTTTAATAATCAGTTTTAATAGTTCAATTGATCAGTTGTTGCTGCCCTAGCGTCAGTGTACAATTCATTAACATTATGTAGTCACCTGCAGCATGTTGTCATTCAGTCTCAGCTGAGGGTCAGTCCCAGTTGAAATCTTGTGGAGAAAAGAAAGAAAGAGTTTGGTTACTGGATATTATTTACACACCAATGATGGAAATGCTGATACTTTGAAACCAGCAGTAATTATGAGGACGTACAACACACAAACCATAGTCCAACCTGAACTTGTCGAGAGAAACACTGAACCTCTGCCCATCCCCCACCATACACAACATGACACCAACAGTTAGTATGGGGACATGGACTGTCAATATCTTTGCAAGTTAGAAACACGCACTCCACCACACACTTACCGTCTCTGTTGCATCCTCTGGTGCACAGCTGACCAAACCCATTGACTCTTGTACATTATTCAGACTCCCCTGTAAAATATATAGAAACTTATCACGTAATTTAATGTTAATTCTGGGTTTAATTTAACTGAAACAGCATTTTCTTATATTCATTACAGTGAAAATATGCTAAGTTTGTGAACATAATTGGTAAGGGCTCCTCTGTACCACCATGAGCACATGTAAACAAAATGTTTCTCATTTCCAATGCCCATCCATTCTCTCATCCATTTACCTTCTCTGTTGCATCCTCTGGTGCACAGCTGACCAAACCCATTGACTCTTGTACCTTGTCTGGAGTTTCCTGTGGGAGGAATTCATAGGGATTCAGTTTGTAGCAAATCTCAAATTATGGAAACTCTAAACTAGGCAATCACTGGAGTAAAGAATGTAAAAAAAAATGCAATATTTAGTTCACAACGCAGTCACAGATCATCACCTTTAGAACAGAGGGCATTTTTTTCTACTGATGTACGATGCTAAATGAATTTCATTTAGCATCGTACATCAGTACAAAATTTCCATTTTCCACAAGTGAAAAAAAATGAATGATTACAAACATTTGACTGATGCTGAAACTACTCTACACAGTGAAACTTGAATTTGCTGTCTTGTGTTAAAATAGACTGTCAGAGCCACATCTTAGTTCTTTGTTAATATTAAGGGCCTCGATATACTTGCTGTAAAGTACGCGTACGCGAGCTGCCGCGCGTATCCTGCGTCCGTTTGATGCGTATCCTGCGACCGAACGCACATATCGACGCGAGGTGACGCGACGCAGGATACGCGCGGCAGCTCGCGTACGCGTAGTTTACAGCAAGTATATCACGGGCTTAAAGTGTCATTTGTACCTTGCTTCTCCATGGCCAGTTAGAATCTCCATAGTTGTATGTAATTTCTTCCCCAGGACTGATGTCCTTCAGAGCAAATAAGCACAGATGAGGCTTTCCATCCACTGTGATTGTTTTCATTTTGCTGTTCGGGTTAATATGATCATCGTTGACCAGTCTCCCTAGAGAGCCATCTTCTCTGGCTGCATCAACCCTGAAACAGCAAGAACACAAATCTAATTACAAGGTGTAACAGCCTGAAACACACTAGCAGTGAATGGAGGTTTTACAAAGCAATTCAAGAATCACATTTTTGGTTGAATTACTCATCTGTTTAAAATAACTACTACTTTTAAAACTAAGAAAAAGCAGAATTTGCAACTCTAGGTGACCTACAACAGGCAAAACATTGTAAATTAAGTACAACAATATACATACCACAGCTGCTTTCCATTGAAACGAAATTCAAAAATAAAAACTTGAAGTGCATCATGGTACACTCTGTGCCTGCTTTCATAGTCTTGTTTTGTCAAGAGTTCTCCTCTATACTCGACAAGGAAATCTCCTTTTTGGAAGTGGCGGCAGCTGAACACTCCCCGTCCTAACAAAAAACAGATGATTCGTAAGTAAAAGTGACTAAAGTGAGTGATTAAAGTAATTCTTACACACAAGCCTGCGTCACTCACCTTTGAATGAATTTATGTAGTTTATATCAAAACCACCCTTGTCTTTGGACAGGGATGAAAAATAGACAGCCTCCTCCTTAGGTTTTATTTTTGATCTCCTGGGCCTTGTAAATGCCATTTCCTGCAAAGGCCCAGTGATAATGTTTTCAGTCACTTTACAATATAATTTATTTAGACATATTTACTGTCTTACAAGGAAGAGAAGAAAATGGGTTTAGTATCGCTGATCATGATACAACTTATTAATCAGATCGACTAAGAATTTACACTACAAAAAATAAATAACACTAGTGATAGTCTGCACTACTTAGCTGCCCCCCCCCCTTCCCCTCACCAGAGACTGCCTTCATCAACTCCTGCTAACATTTCCATATTTCGCACATTCTGTGACAAACTGTTTTCTTGTCTGTAACAACATCTATTGCACGTCTGTCCGTCCTGGGTGAGGGATCCCTCCTCTGTTGCTCACCCTGAGGTTTCTCCTGGTTTTCCCTGTTAAAAGGGTTTTCTATTGAGTTTTTCCTCAGTCGATGTGAGGGTCTAAGGGCAGAGGATGTTGCTACGATGCCATGTAAAGCCCTTTGAGACAAACTGTTTGTAAAAACGGGCTATACAAATAAAATTGCCTTGCCTTACCAGTAAGCATTACCATTGAACCAGTGCAATATTTAAGGCTAGCCTAAGACAGACCAGTGTATTCAGCATTTGCATTTGCAGCATGCATCAGCTATTTAACCAGTCATGACCTTTCCCATCCCAAATAACCACACAGTCTATTTTAATGGGTGTACTGCGAAGCCAGTTTAGTGGGTTAGCGAGGTATGTTGAGTGTAAAGCCAGCCTCTCCTGTACTGCGACGGTGGCTGTCTTTTAACGAGGCTAGATCACCATGGTAACTTATGCTTAGCTCATAACCTGGTCCCGACCAGGTTTTGTTCAGAGTTTAATCATAAAACCGGCTATAAAAGCGCCGCTGTTTCACTATTTTAACTCATTTACAGCTGGCGGCACCTTTACTTTGAAAGTCCAGTGGAGCTGGATCAGAACGGAGCGTTTGTACGGAGGGAGAGATCAGCTGATCGCTGCTGTTTACTTTCTCTGAGCGTCTCCGCCGAGAGTTGTCTCCGCCTCCTCACCCGTTGAGCTGAGCGTCAGGAGCTCATTATATATTAGACTATAGCCTATATTTTACTTTTATATACAGTCAGTCACCACTGATAGAAGTTGTTCGCTCACAGCAGGACAGATAATCAGATGGATAATCGGTAAAGTTAATAATTTCACTTAATGTGGCCGTGAATAAATTAATTCCGATGTGTCGCCTGTTATATTTCAGTGTTGCCCAAACGCAAATCTTGAATAAGTCTCCGCTGTTTTCACATTTAAAAAGGTCTTTGTTTATGAGATTTGCTTGTAGCTACAGCACCTAAAAAAAACCCTCACTGTAACCTATCCAGCCTCGCTTCCAATAAAACACACACTCGCGTTATAATTGCGATCAGTGAAATATATAACAATATAAAACACAATTTAAAATGACAGTTGATGTTGCTCTAGTTTATATGGATAAAGCTTCATATTTAAAAGTAGCGCAAGAGCTGTCAGAAAAATTAAAAGCAGCCTCTCTTGTCATATTTGCAGCAACACTGTTGCTTCAGGCTGTGATCGTGCTTTTTTTTAATATCGCTCATACTCTCTCCATTAAAACAATTGCACTCGTCTTGGCTGAAATCAGCCCGTTGTGGATCAATTTCGTGCGGAAGTAGAATAATATGACGTCAAACGCCTCCTTTTATGTGAACGCGCGCAGAGCACAAAGCTGAGAACCGGACTTAACTAATTAAGTTGATAACCACCGTCACAGTACCGTTTAGCTCTGATTGCGGACTTGAGGGTTTGTTGAGCTGCATCTTGAGCACAAAGCCTAGGTATGTTGAGCCTCCTTCGCAGTACAGGCCTCTGTACTACAAAGGTGGCTCTCTTTCAACCCGGCTAGATCACCATGGTAATTTATGCTTAGCTCATAACCATGTTCAGAGTTTAATAATAAAATCGGCTATAAAAGCGCCGCTGTTTCACTATTTTAACTCATTTACAGCTGCGGCACCTTTACTTTGAAAGTCCAGTGGAGCTGGATCAGAACGGAGCGTTTGTACGGAGGGAGAGATCAGCTGATCCGCTGCTGTTGACTTTCTCTCTCTGCCTACAGTTGTTCTCCTCACCCGTTGAGCTGAGCGTCAGGAGCTCATTATATATTAGACTATAGTCTATATATTTTACTTTTATATACAGTCAGTCACGACTGATAGAAGTTGTTCGCTCGCAGCAGGACAGATAATCAGATGGATAATCGGTAATAATTTCACTTAATGTGGCCGTGAATAAATTAATCCGATGTGTCGCCTGTTATATTTCAGTGTTGCCCAAACGCAAATCTTGAATATGTCTCCGCTGTTTTCACATTTAAAAAGGTCTTCGTTTATGAGATTTGCTTGTAGCTACAGCACCTAAAAAAAACCTCACTGTAACCTATCCAGCCTCGCTTCCAATAAAACACACACTCGCGTTATAATAGCGATCAGTGAAATATAACAATATAAAACACACTTTAAATGACAGTTGATGTTGCTCTAGTTTATTTAGTTTAAATGGATAAAGCTTCATATTTAAAAGTAGCGAAAGAGCTGTCAGAAAAATTAAAAGCAGCCTCCTTTCTTGTCATATTTGCAGCAACACTGATGCTTCAGGCTGCGACATACTCTCTCCATTAAAACAAGCTGCTGCTCTTGGCTGAAATCAGCCCGTTGTGGATTAATTTCGTGCAGAAGTTGAATCATATGACGCCAAACGCCTCCTTTGATGTGAACATGCACAGATCATAAAGCCGACTTAACAAACCAAGTTGATAACCAGCTTGGTAGTACCATGTTAACCCGGGCCGGGACTTGAGGTTTTGTTGAGCTGGAAGATGAACACACAGCCTGGCCACGTTGAACCTCCTCCGCAGTAACTTACAGGCCTCAACCTTATGTCCAAACTTGACTTCTCTGTCTTTTAAGCATAACCTTATGGTACTTTTACTTTCATGAATTAACAAGTCATCATAATATCTTGCTAGCGTACAAGTTTGCTAAAAATCCCCAGTATCATTCATTTAAAAATGAAACCGTACAGTTAAACAAACACTAGATAAATGTCAACATGCGTCACCCAAGCTAGCTATGCTAACCGCTAACCGCTAACGTTAATTAGCTCGTGGGTGGTCTAATCAATTGTCAAATACTTCGACTTTCAACCTGCCACCAATATAAAAACAAACGTGTTTAAAATATTCTCGACTGAAGTGTGTAGCTATGAATTTAGGTTTAATCGCTGGTCTTACCCGTGTAACATTACAGTCTACTGTCTTACCTTGGTGACTCCTCTCTCCGGGGATTTAATCCGCAGGTGTCGCGTGCATACTGATCAGGAACATGTAGGACAGGTGTCGTGCCAAGGTGCGTATCCCCGATAGGAAGTGTTCCCCCGGGCCGCGGGAGCGCGCATGCATCCAGCGAAGGTGAAACTAAGATACTGCGCTTGATTTCATCTAAATAAAAGGAAACTACGTACATTTGAGTTGTTTTATTAGTGTTCTAGTGTTATCAGCGAGGTTTTGCAAAGTGTCTCCTCTATCAAAATAAATGATTCAATCTATAGCCTACGTGTTTTAACATTTTTCTTTGAGCAGGTTCTTTCTCATTTTATAATTATTATTATTTTTTATCTCATTTTATTTCTTTGATAATGACTGATTTCAGAATACCTATAGTAAAAAAAAAAGAATAGTAAAGCTGAATACTTTTTTATGCCAGGCATGATTCATGCAAAGGACAGGTCTCTTTGAGTCAGACCTTTATTTTTTTCCTTTATCTTTCATTGTTTTAAAACGGGCCCAGTATGCTGATTCTGAGGGGGAAAAAAATCAGAATACATATGAATTGTAGTGGATTATTAGTGATTTAAAATCATGCATCAAACACTTTTAGTTAAGAGATGTACTTTTTTGTTTTTTTACACAAGGTCAATGGATTATGTACCTATAGAAAAATAATAACAATGCAAAACAATATATATAGAGAAGAGAAAAAAGAAAGAGAAACAACTTTGTTGAATTATTTCACTATATCATGTCAAAAGACAGTCAGCAACTTGTCCAGATAAAAACACTTCACTGGAGGCAGTTGATTCAGTAATGTGGCTGATCCATGGTCTCTGGCTAAACTGGAACAGCATCAGGAGAGCAGGGAGGGATGACAGGGGAGGAGATGGGGCTTCCTGGCTCTTCTTTCAGCCATTTCCTAATAAGGCTATTGCACAAAACCCAGATAGTGGATTAAGCCATGGTTTTCCAGTTATTCTGGCTGAACTTGACCTTTATTGGGTTGCACAAAAGCAAGAATACATGAATTACCATGGAGATGTATTTTGTGCAGCCAGCAAGGCCTGCTTAATCCTGCTGCCTTATCTGAGCAGTCTGCTGTCACTGTGAGCAGAAATGTTTTACTGTTCTTCAACAGTCCTCTGTAGTTTTGTAAAGATTGTATCTGTATTGATTGCTGTGTATTTGGTGACTCATCACCTTCCCTGGCCACAGAAGAATTTGACACATAATAAGGGAATCCTCAATCCAGGTCATTTTCTTGGATGTCAATGCCTCCCTGTGTATCACACAGTGAGTCAACTCAGCATCAGGATTTTTCTTGTTAATGTGCGCTATGAGTCCTCTCACACTGCCCGTCATTGATGCTGCTGCGTCCGTGCAGATGCTGCTGCAGGATTTCTAGCTGAGGCTGTTTTCACAGAAGGTGTTTACAACATTGAAAATATCCTCTCCTGTTGTTTTTGCCTCAGAGTTTAGCAAAATAGTATGTGTTAATAAATAGAGGAGAAGAGAGGAGCTCATTTGATTGGTGAAGATGTGACTCGGCTGTGTTAAAGCCGCTCCACGCCTTCTCTCCTCCTTCCTTCCCACTTGTGCCAGTGGGTGGGTAAAGGGGCAGGCTGCGCCGGGGTATGCCGAGGTGCGCTCCTCAGGATACTACCGAAGTGCGCCTGGACACCCCGCTGGCGTGGCGAAGCTGCCCTGCGCCTAGACTGCGCCTGCCGTACCAATCTAGAGCGCAGTCTTTAATTTCTCTGCTGCGTTTTTGTCCAGCATGGTCTCAGCCAGCACAACAGCAGCTGGAAGGTGCTTTCTTGGCTTTAGCTATGAGCAAAGACACCGCATACGAGGCCTCCAGGGCTTTGGCTGATTTCATGGAGGCTTTCCACATTGTGTCTTGAGATAATTTGAATTCTGAAAGTTTCCTTTTGAGAACTCAAGTGGCTTACCAACATGACATAGATGTTTTGTCCTGAGATGGAGATATGCTGGCTTCATGGCACTGTTATCCAACTTATCCCAACGGAAAAAACATAATGCTTTGGGTGGACTGGAGCTTGTTTGTCACTTGCCCCTCTGTGTTCTCAGCAGTACTGCTGCTATGCTTTATCCACGACATGAGTTGTCATGGCAGCAGGTGATGTGGCACATGCCAGGTTGAGTCAAACCATCCTGGTATGGAAGAGACCCTGATTTATTTTTTTAGGATAATGAAAATGAAAAGGCTACCAAATATAAAATACAGTTTATGAACTTATATAATACTTATATTTTATTGAAATATTTATTAAATGATAGCTATCATGGAATTTTGAATTGATGCTATTTTTAAATATTTATATTTTTTAAATAAGTAGTCTACCCCTTGGAGTGCCGTCAAGTACCCAAAGGGGTACCTGTACCCCCATTTGAGAACCATAGTTAACAAACTGTGAACGTGCACCTCTCAGAATTACTCAACCTGGTTTGACAGTCGCTCCTTCTCAGGGCCGTCCCTGACCAAAATGGGGCCCTAAGCGAAAAAATTTCGTCGGGCCCTCCTATAATCGATTATAATGCAAACTACATCCACTAATACTGGCAGTTTAGCAGTTCTATACTTATACTAATATTAATTTTAAAAAAAACAATTGCTATTGCTATCTATTATTACTATTATTGTCATTATTATCATCGTTATTATTATTATTATATAGGCTACAACTACAATCCTAATAAAACATACTAATTCAATACCAAAGAGACTGATATTTCAAAATGTAGCTACATTCAAATTTAGTTGCTTCTGTCAACCAAAGTATCAAATACACTCATTTCTATCAATATTTATCTCTAATATCTCCTCCAAAGCTGCCTGTCATAGATTAAATTCACCAACAGATCCTTGTGTGGAGATAAAATAGATATAAAGTTTAGCCGAAAATACGACCAACAACTGATAAATTTACCACTGCCTTTCAACAGAGGTGAATGCATATAGACAAAGGTGTTAGACATTTAATAAATGGTAAGGGCTGCTGGAAAATTACTTCTAGACTCTAGCTAAATGGACTGGAGGCTAGCATCTCTCCTCCTACCTGCAGCAGCAGCAGCTGTGCTGAGCATGGAGGTTTAGTGCTTGCCTATGCCACAAAGCGTTAACGGACAATAATGGCGGTAACAGCGCCGTTAATACGGCCCAGCACTAACTTCAACAAATGCCCACCTTCGAGAGAAGCACGAGTTTCCTATTGTTTTGCTTTTTTCCCCCCTCTTGCTCGCGCCTGACTCGTTATTTTCGAAGCTATGATCACGTCTTCACCTGCAGCTGCTTGACAAGTGCCTGCAGCGCATCTGACCAGTGATTGGTCAGATCGACGCGTGACGGCGCGTGCGGTGTCAGATTACAAAAAAAGGTCTCTTCTCCCTCTTCTCCTGCCTCGAGTTGACAGCTGATCTAGTAGCGCGCACCACGGCTGTGCATATGCGCATTCTTTGTGCAAAACGGGGCCCCTATTGGATCGCGGGGCCCTACGCACTGTGCGTGATCTGCGTGTAGGCAGGGGCGGCCCTGCTCCTTCTCATCCTGGATTGGCAACATGCAACGGATTATGCCATGGTGCAGTTATCAGAGTCTTGCTTTTTCATTTATCCTGGATATCTAATTATGCAGTGCCCAGGAGTAAGCCTCATTAGCTTCTAGCCTGGATGGGGTCACCAAAAAGCAAAATAGTAAACTTACTCCCATTTGGACTACTGTAACGGTGTCCTGTTCGGGGTTCCCAAAAAAACCCTAGACAGGCTCCAGTATATCCAGAACTCAGCTGCCAGGGTTCTCACTCGTACCAGGCCCTGGCAGAACCTCACCACCACCCTCATTCACCTCCACTGGCTCCTGGTCAAGTACCGCATCAAATATAAAATCCTTCTCCTCACATACAAGTCCCTCCACGGCCTTGTCCCCCGGTACCTGTCTGACCTCCTCCATCTCCACACCACATCCCGGACCCTGCGCTCCACGGACTCCGGCCTGCTCTCCATCCCACACTCCAGACTTCACACCTTTGGGGATCGGGCTTTCAGTGTTGCTGCACCCGCCCTCTGGAACTCGCTCCCCCCTGACATTCGCAATGACCCGTCTCTGGAGATCTACAAAACCACCCTCAAATCTGTTCAAGCTGGCTTTCAAACATTAACAGTATTCCTTTTTCACCCTGTCTTTCACACTACTTAGGTTTCCTTGTGTTCTGTCTGTTTGTCTTTGGTCAGTGACAGCGTTTCTCTGTGTATGTTTTCTTTTCTTTTTTGTAAAGCGACCTTGGGTCCTTTGAAAAGCGTATGTAGTGTGTGTGAGGGGTCGTGTAGGATCCTGTGAGCGATGCGGATTGTTTGCTGGTCTCAAAAAGCAAATAGCTTTGTGCTTCAAACAGCCTCCAACAGCACACGACAAACTCTGCACAGTCATTTTCAACATGCGCAAGTTGTCCAAGATAGAAGGGACAGGATGCCATTGACAGTACGCCTAAATATTCTCAAAAGCTACTCATTCTGCCACCGGTCACCACACGATCAGTAACCCGAAAGTTCGAGGGGAATACACTTAAATGTTAATAAGCAGCAGCCCGTGGCAGTTTACTGATCTTGAATATATATATATATATATATAGTGGCATCACAAGGGGGCAGGTAGTAGAGGGCTGCTACATCCCTGACAAAATGGCCGCCGCACACACTACACTTCCCAGAAGACCTCACTTCTCTGACAGGTGTAGGTGTTTAGGCCACCTGATTGAGGCAGAGGGGAGAAGAACAAAGGGAGACAGAGGACAGAGAGCATGTGTGCTGGAGGTGGAAGGAACTGGACGGCAACAGACGGAACGAAGACATCGACAAGGAAAGTGATTTAAGGGAAAAGGAAGAAAGACGGACACGTTTTGTTGAATATTTTGTTGGGGTATTGGAAGAGTAAAAGGACCCTCCTCCTCCTACGGGAGTGTTTTCAGTTGGACTTGTATGGGGCTTCTGGGTGGAAGAATAAACCGTCTGCATATGATTTTTCTGCTTCTGCTTGTTTTTTCAGTTTTTGCACTGCTCCAGCCTTGCCTGCCTGGGTTACCTCTCATGACCTCACAATATGTATATATATATATATGTATATATACTGGTGCAGTGTTTTGCATCCCTGCCTGGTGTAAACACCTTCCTCTGAATCGGTGATACATCTGGTTATATAATTCAAGTATCCTACATAACACACTATTGGGTCTGATCAATGATGTTGAAATTTAGAAGTCCAAAGTGCCTCAGCAGCATTCAAAGTATTGTCTGTATCCACTTGACTCATTAAGCTGCAGTGCAGCCATAAAGTGCTGTTTTTGTGTGCTCAATTTGTAAACTCAAAGTCTTACATCATAGATGAGGCCAGTTTAGTAACTTAACTGAAGTAAAAATTGTGCTAAGGTTGTGTCAGCTAAGGTGTCCTGGGCTACTGAGGATTCTGTGTTAAAATCGCATTTACACAATAGATCTGACAAAGCGCTGAATTATGGGAACTCCCAGCGGTCAGCCAATCAAGAGCTGAGCAGTATACACAACGGATCTGACATAACCCTGAATAGTGGGGACTTCCGGCGGTCAGCCAATCAAAAGCTGTAAAATATACACAAGTGTGAATTATTAAGTAGCAGGTGCAGTACCACGAACCAGATATAGGGGAGCTGTCTGAATACACAGATATACACAAAGTCGGGTAATTGTGTACTATGAGGACATTTGCAGAAATTTTGGATTTTAGCTCTCTGGACCCATAGGAATGCTACTACAGTGCGGGAATTATGAGGACACAAGGAGTGTCCTCATAATCCAAAATGTCCCTGTAGTGTGGTGTGTATTCTGACCAAATGTCCTCATAAACCACATTGGCGCGCACACACACACACACACACACACACACACACACACACACACACACACACACACACACAGGATGAAGGTTTAGAGAAGAGGGACCTGTCTAATACCTGCAAGTGTCCCTTAAAAACCTTGAGCTTGGCTAACACCTGGCATTAGTCAGTCTAGCCCTGAGAGGAAATGAAGGGCCCTGACTAATACCTGGTATATGAGAGTCTAATGTCTGGAGGAAACTAGATGGTCCTTGCCAATACCTGACATTGTGAGGAAAGTCCAGACTAATACCTGGTCCTGGTAGGGATGTGAAGCGATGGAGCTCCTTGTTATTTCTTGCTGGCTCAGGGTCAGTTCATCTTTCTTTAAATTCCAGTTCTGTGTAGAAAGCAACGTTTCTCTCCAGCTGTGAGGAGCTGACACCGTACAGGCTGTGATCTGACTTTATTTCCATGTGATTGCTTCTTGGTGTGAGATTTACCCTCTGCCATGTGCTCACCTGCAACTTCCCTCACTGGTTTATTCTTTGAGCCTCTCAGGGAAGAAACAGACACTGTCGCCTCCTGGTGGCCTCTTTGCCAAACTACAACTTTTTGTTATTCACCAACTCAAAATATTCTCACACGTAAATAAATACAAAGAGACCCAGAGATGAAGTAGGCTACCCATAATTTATTTATTTAGTTTCTTTATAAAGAGCGACTTAACGTTTATGTTTGCACAGTTCAGAAACATGAACAACATGTTTTATAAGAGAACAGATTCCATTTTAATAATAATAATAATAAAGAATGAATACATAAAGCTAATTTCCACTTAGAAACTGCTTTGGAGCTTAAGGCACTGAGGTGGGGAAAAAAACAGACATTTACAACACAGACAGTTTCAGAGTGTTGGAGATACAACAAAACAAAAAAACAAGGTGTATAAAAGAAAGAAAGAATATCATACAAAAACACTGTAAACTTTCAGAGTAAAAACTGTAAGGTCACTTTAGGCTGATACATTTCTCTGATTCACTGATCAATTTTACTGAAGACATAAACTTCAAATTGATTGATCTCACTTCCTTGTGCTGAGGCACTTTGGTGTCACAGACGTTTATCAGTAAAAGTTTCTTTACTCTTGCATTCTGGTTGGTTGTGAAAATAAAATAGAGAAATAAAGAGAAATAAAAATCCCTTGTGTTAGATCACACAATAATAAAGTATAATAAAAAAATCCAATAAAGTCAAAAACTACTTTTGTCTTTATTTTAAAATTTCACTTTGTGATTTTGACTCACTAAATAAAATATCCAACTTTGTATCATAAAATTTGCACTTGCATGTATTTGCACTTCCCTCTTTTCTTAAGTTATAAAGTAAAGCAAGTCATTTATATTTGGTACAAAATGGCGGTGCTTTTTAAATGCTACAAATCTATTTAGAAAAGCAAGAAAACTATCTTAATTCTATTTAAATAAAATAGATTTTAAAAAGAAATGCTTGAATAGTTTCATCCAAAATGTCACAGACCAATTTTAGAATCATAAATACAACATTTTATTTTGTAATAGAGATGCGTCACTCCTTAAAAAAAAGAAGAAAAAAAAAAGAGCTGCAACATTGAGTTTATGTCAGATGTTAAAATCTATGTTGATATTTTTTAACTCTGACTTTGTTAGTAAAGAAAAAAATCCATTTGTTTTAGTGTTTGAATTATTTAAATACAGTATGAAGGAATACTTTTCTAAATGACAGAAAAATATCCACGATAAATCAAGTTCAGATCGTTTTTGTCCATGATTTGATCATTTGAACTCATACCAAACTGTTGTTGTGGTTTATCTAATAGTTGTAATAGGCACAAATAGGTTTCCTTAGACTGTCTATTAAACATCAGGTAAAAACATTGTTGTATGTGTTAAATGTTTGAAATAAAGAATAAATAAAGGAACCATGAATATTTTTGTAAAAATCATTTTGAGTCCTGTTATGTTGAGAATTTTGAGGTAAAAGGATGAAATGTCTATCGGTTAAAAATCACATTATCTGAAATTATCTGACCAAACAAATACTAAGCCAATGAGATCAGTCTCTTAAATAAAATCTAATTATTTGGAGAAAACAAGAACATGATTACACATGAATATTTCACATTGTATCTTGGTTTTGAGCTGACATTTGACCTAAAATAAATATGTTTTAAGATCATCACAGATAATGATCCTATTGTCTCATGATGGACATTTGGTTCTCCTCCGGAAAATATATAATAATCAGATATTTTAACTATTATTATTTGTAAAGAGAATAGGAAATATGTTAATATTAATACTGATGTTGTTTAGCAGGCTGTTTGTGATGCAGTACCATGTGGAGGCAGCAGGGGCGCTGTTTGAAGGCAGCAGCTTGTCAGTCAGTCCGTCCTCTCAGGACCCTTTCTCTTTACTCGCAGCTCTGCACAACACACAGGGAGACAAGAGGAAGAAGGAGAAGAAGAGAGGAGGTTAGAGCAGCCATTTCCCATGATTCATATGGTGCTGGAGGAGGAGGGAGAGGATCAGCTGAGCAGGGGGTTCAAACTTCATCCAGAGGGGAGCATGAACATCTGGACACAAACAGCTGCTGGTGTTAGACCACGGCAGCTCCTGTGACGTGTAGAGATGATAGATTGATAGATTTAGTTCATTCAGTTCTTTCTTCCTCAACATAAACAGATCCATCTGTCACTCTTATTTTGAAGGCAAATTGTGCGGCAGTGGCCTTTATTTTGAAGGTACAGTACATTTGACTGCTGCCACCTGCTTAGGTCTCCTGCACGTGTTGCTGCTGAAAGTTGTCCAACTGAAAGTTCTAAAAGAAACTGCCGCCATCTCTGTGTCCTTGTTAAGTCATTTTAAAGCCAATGAAATTTGTTAGAATAAAGGTTGATGGACATATTATGTAAAAGTGTTATATAGATATGATACTGGTCACATTAATGCAGGGGTAATAGTAATTATTAGACACTGTTAAGACCATTCATTTTAAACTGTTCAACCTTTTTTTTCTGTGATGTTTTTGTGTTAGTGTTAGTATTTTTGACTTGGTTACTTCTTCCACCACTGCATCTCCATGTGTCCTGATGGCAGTGTAAACATATCCCACAATTCCTCTCTGCTGATATTTGCATGAGCAGCAGCAGTGACTGGGTGAAACATGTCGAAAAGTGAAATGACTGCAGAGAGGCAGCTGTTGATTCTGTGCCACTGCTGCTCTCACACATTACGCGCACGTATGTGTGTGTGTCTAAAACCTTTGACCCTTTGTGTTATCTGATGGTATGTTTTTTAAGTATATTTTTGGGGACTTTTTTCGCCTTTTTAATGTTTTAATTAGATTAAATATCAAAAAACAAATGGCTTTTTTTGTCAAATAGATGAAAATCACATTCTTGTTATATTAACTCATAACCTCCGTATATAAACTATTGGTGAAGAATATAATGAGCAGATTTATGAACAATGAAGGTGTTGGTCACTTGCTGCTGTACTTTGGACTCAGTGTGCAGAGGAAAATGTCACAAACCCAGTTCCTGCCTTTTATTTGCTCCTGTTAGTGACAGAGCAACATTTCAGCGACTTGAGTTTGATCAGTGCAGAGTCTGGATTTCATCAAACATGAGTGTTAGTCAAGAGTTTTTAGATCAGAGCTTAGAGAGACTCTGATCTGTGTTAGATTGTGGAGCGCTCTGCCTGAGAAGACAAGCTGAGGGGAAAACCTACTCAGAGTGTTTGCTGAGGAAGAACTGAATTAGTTTGTGAATAAAGGGTTAAAATGACGTTTGACTGTGGAAATATTTGAATGTTAAGAGTGAAGAAGAGAAAACTATCCTATAAAAACAAACTACTTTCCTCATAGTTGACTTCTTACTCAAATATTCCAGCTTCACTTGAACCTGAATGGAACAGTAAAGCTGCTCCTATAAATTAAGACAAACTCCAGAGTTGTTGAGTCCATGTCCTTGTTTATATAAAACTTTACCAAAAGAAGTATGTACAAATTCAGAGGCATTGGTACAAAGCAACAATCAAAAGTGCAAACTAACAGATCAGAGATGAAACCTGGACTTGGTTTCCACAGAGCGGACAGACGTCCAGACAGGAGGAGGAAGTTTAACACGTCCTGAAGGATCCAGAGAGAAAAACCAGGATCTGCAGGTCTCATCAGGTCCTGAGGGACTGGTTTCTGATGGATCCCACAGGATGTTTTTAAACTTGTCAGTAGGGGGCGCTCCAGACTCTGACGTCAAGAATCAACTCCAGCTGAAACTTGTCGATTCATAAAAATTATTTGGTTAGGATCAAAATTAAACTGAGTTTAAAATGATCAAAGTCTGAGTTTCTTCATCTGTTTTTAGGGGAGAAATGAATATTCAAATGAATGTCCATCTAACTTACATGTTCATTTACTTCAATTCTTCTGCCTTTAACAAAAGTCCACTTGTTCATTTTCCAGAAAACAAATAATAAATATGATTCTTCTGATGAGAAAACTAAGCATCATTTCCTGGGACGACACTGTGGTTTGTTACTTTGTTATAGCAACGTTCATTTTCTCATAGCAACAGAGCTCGACATCACACAAACAAACTGATATAGATCTCATGATAATTAGCTTGTGACTTGAATGTAGTGAGTTAGAAGAGATAACATTCTATCCTGAGACCACAGCAGCAGACGAATTAACTTAAAAAAATGTCACAGGATATGAAATTAATGATATTTTTCTCAGTTTACAAAATGGATATCCTGTTATTAAAAAAATTAAAATCAACATGACAACACTTAAAGCAAAACAACCCTAAAATAAATGTTGTTGTCTCTGTATACATATATGAAGACATGGTTTATCTGGAAATGAAAGGATCTTTTTGGTGATAATTGTATGATATGATGAGATGTTATCAGGATTGTACCTTGTGCACAGATGATGTGGTCTCCTTACTGCAGAATGACAATATGTAATGATGCTAGATGCATACTAATTATATGATGGGATATTTATCTCCAGAAAACAACCTTTCAATATCAAAGATATTTGATCTATTGTCACTAAAAATGACTTTTTTGCTTTCAATTATTTTCTGGAGATTAAAGGGATAGTATCATTTTTTTTAAAGTGGGGTTGTATGATCTACAAATAGCCCCTAAGTACTTTAATTGCAGTAGAAGACTCTCTGCACTCCTCCCGTTAGCAACGCCAGCCCATAGCCCTGCCCAGAGATTTACAACATACAGTGTTGTGAACAGACCCAAAGAAACTGCCTATTTTCACGGCCTAAAAGAGGTTTTACCTGAAAAAAAAAACACAGTTCCATTGTTCGCTATAATATAATTTTTTTCAGCCATTCAAAGTGCAGGAAAAACGCAGTTTTTATTTGGACCTAACCAACTGCTGATCGGCGGGCGCTAACCCTGGGCGGAGGGATACGTGAGTTGGTTAGGTCCAAATAAAAACTGCGTTTTAAAAAAAATTATATTATAGCGAACAATGGAACTGTGTATTTTTTTCAGGTAAAACCTCTTTTAGGCCGTGAAAATAGGCCGTTTCTTTGGGTCTGTTCACAACACTGTATGTTGTAAATCTCTGGGCAGGGCTATGGGCTGGTGTTGCTAATGGGAGGAGTGCAGAGAGTCTTCTACTGCAATTAAAGTACTTAGGGGCGATTTGTAGATCATACAACCCCACTTTAAAAAAAATGATACTATCCCTTTAAACATATCGGTAATGTTGTGAACAGGCCTTTGTTTCTTGGGTTTTTCTGATGTTAAATATTTTCTAACTCAAAATGTAATTTCACAAGTGTTTTTTGTGAAAATGAGGGGGGAAAATGCAAATGATCAGATTCAGATTTTGTTGTCACGGTGACCGTTGACTTGGATTCATCTGATTGGTTGTGACAGAAATCTGAAGCTTCCTGCTGTGCCTCCTCTTCCTCCTCAGTCACCACCACCACAATTTAAACAAACAAACATGAAATAAGATCAACTGATATATTAATTTATATTTTTAGAGTCTCAGACAAACTGTTTCTGGAAGATTCAGAAAATAACAAAATAGATTTTTTTTTCTTCACAGTTTCAGTCAGTGATTCAGAAAAAACACCTTTGATTTTGATGATTAACAGAAAACTATTTTCATTTATTATTGAACCTTTAGGGATTTTTTTTGTCTCCATTTCAACGTGAAGCAGCTGAAAAACATTTGTTTCATTATTTCCTGTTTCACATAGAGGATTTGTTGTTTCTTCATAAGATGTTGAACTTATGGACCCCGCCCCCGACCCTGAATCTCAGCTTAAAAAAACTGAATCAGGAAAACATACGGGCTTGGTATCTAAAAAAAAAAAGATTGTTGTTCATGATTTCATTGTTTCTACTTTTTTCTTGAGATAAGAAGATAATAATTTGTTGTTGGTTTTCAATTTTCATGTTGAGATGATGTTTTTATCTCAGGAGCATTTTGTGTTAATTAATAGTTTGTGGTCATTTATTCAGCAGAAATTAATTTAGTAAAATGCAAAACTTTTGCAAAACTGTTTTTCATTTCTTCTGTTTGTGAAACTTTTAAAGACAACTTTGACTTTCACTCTTTTTTTCTTTCTTTTTTTAACAGAAACTATTTCTACCCCACCAAAGGCAAACAGAAACTTATCTGATCCTCAACTGATAAGAACTTTCCTGGGAGGAATTCCACCTTCAAGCTGCCGCAATTATTCAATTGTTGGTTAGAAATGAGAAGAAATGACTGTTTCTGAGTCTTTTTGTTCAAATAAAAAAGTCAAAAAGTCAAATCTTCTCCAGCTCCAGTTGTTTCTCAGCCCTGAGTCCTGTCTGCAGGAAACAGGCAGGACAACTCCTATGTTGCTTCAAGACAAAACCCAGGGCAGAGGAGTGACTCAGCAGTGTCCGGGGGTGTTTAGATGAATGAACTAAAGTGAAACTGTGAAGGCGGTGGAATCTCCCCAGACTAAAACCAGCCTGATGGACTGTTCAGTGACCTGGAGACAAAAAAAACTACAAAGAATCCCCTGGATTGAAAACAGCAACGTAAACACAGAAGCAGCTCCACCTGGACTCCACTAACTGGCCGCTAACCCGCTCCAGCAGAGAGACATTCAGCGTGTCCCCGCGGGACGCCTCCGTCAACCAGACGCCTGCAGCGTGGGACCAACAGGTTCGGTCGAGGACGAACATTTAGAATTATGATGCTCCAAAAACAACGAGCAACCGCCCCCCGCCCCCTCGGCTCCTGTCACAGCTGCCTTTTAAAACTGATCCGAGTTCAGCGTCTTGAGTTTAGAGCAGCGTGAAGAGTCCAGGAGCCGGTTCGGTCCCTCAGACCAGAACAAACCAAACAAAACCAAACCAAACAAAAAGAGTCCGTGTGAAGTGCGGAGTCTTCACACCGTACAAAGTCCCAGTCGTTGTGTGAACTCTGCCGACTGTACACCGCTAACCTTACACCCACAGCTGTATGGCTTCTGTACAGATGAGAGGAAAAGGCACCGAGCACACACACACACACACACACACACACACACACACACAGCCGGGGTCGACCGACAGACGTTTTCACTGGGCAGCGCACATCTGGAAGCGTCCGGCCGACCGGCGGCTCTGAAGACGACCGATCAGGCCGACGGTCGGTCGGCTGCAGGCCCGGCGTGCGTTCTGATTGGCCGGCGTCTGCCTCGTGCTGCAGGAAACTGTCCTTTTGTTTTGTTTTGTTCTAAAGATGGAGTCCAGCAGCGGTTCAGCTCCTCCTGCAGCAGCTGCTCAGTGAAAACATCCGTCTGGTCGACGTCAGCTCAGACTGCAGATTCTCCACCAGCAGTCACACACACACATCAATAAATCATCTAGAATTAGCGTAAGGCTTTTTTCTCTTTTCATTCAGTTAGTAACATTGAGAGTTTTAAGGCAGAGAGGGCGACAGACAGACAGACAGACAGACAGACAGACAGACAGACAGCTTCCTCCTCCTCCTCCTCCTCCTCCTCCTCCTCCTCCTCCTCCTCCTCCTCCTCCTCCTGCTGTTGTGCTTTGAGCTGCTAGGCTGTGATGTGGACGGTGGAGGGAGGAGACGAGACGCCTCCCTGAGCTCTGAGGAGGAGGGAGAGGGGGAGAGGTTAGTGGTTAGGAGGAAAGAGGGAAAACTAGAGAGGAGTTAGGAGAGCTGCCCTCCTTCCTCACCCCTCCTCCTCCTCCTCCTCCTCCTCCTCCTCCTCTTCCTCCGGAGGGGAGGGGCGAGTTCAGAGTCACAGCTGGAAAGCGAGGAGTGGGTCTGTGCTCTCCTCTCCTCCGCATCACCAGACAAAGGTTTGATTCCATCATGGACTCCTCTGCTCTCCTCTTGGTCGCAGAGGGAGGAGGAAGAGGAGAGCAGACAGGAAGTGAGCACCGGGAGACGCCACAGAGAGAAAGAGAGAGAGAGAGGGAGAGAGAGAGAGAGAGTCACTTCACCAGCACTGACTTTGGCAGAAACGCCTCCAGCTCGGCGCCTCTGTCCGTCCTCGGCAACGACGAGGGCGCGGAGGAAGACGAGGAGGAGCCGTGGGACGAGGAGGAGGAGGAGGAGCCGCCGGACGCTTTGGGGAGGCTGTACATGTAGACGGCGCCGATGACCAGCCCCGCCCCCGCCGCAAAGAGCGGGTCCACGTGGAAGCCGAACAGGTAGACGGACATCACCGTGGAGACCACGATGGAGAAGGAGGTGGCGAAGCCCTTCAGGATGTTGTCGGCGTACTTGACCACCACGGCCACCAGCAGCCCGCCGAAGGCCTGGTTGAAGATGACGCACCACACCATGTCGGTGTAGCCGAACAGCAGGCCGCGCTGGGCGATGGCGGCGCCGTCGTTCCACCACAGGCCCAGCGTGCCCAGCGCCGTGCCGAACACCCCCAGCTGCACGTTCCTCATCCACACCGAGGCCGAGCTCCCCTTCAGGATCTTCTCGAAGTAGACGCCGGCGAAGCCCGACGACAGGCAGCTGATCACCACGGCGATCAGGCCCACCATGTAGTTCTGATCCGAGCCGTCTTTGACCGACGCCTCCTTGTTCCCCTCCTGCTGCACCTGCAGGGTGGTGGAGGACAACAGAATGGAACACAACTCTCCTCTTCTTATTGATCACTTTCAGCATTGTTTTGGAGGATGAAAGGAGCGTTAAGTCTTTCCTGCCAGCAGCCATCAGACGCTTTAAAGGGATAGTTCACCCAAAATTGAAATTTCACTCATTATCAAATTTCAATTTTGGGTGAACTATCCCTTTGAAGTGACAACGAGGAGTTTTGGAAAAGCGAAGTGTTTTCACACTACATTTATGAGCCTCCGCACCGTGAAATTCTTTGACCGGCGCAAGACAGACTCATGTTTTCATTCATCAAGAATTAAAGTCAGAGGTTGGAAGACGATCACATACCGCCGTAGTTCCGACCATAAACGGTGATTCGGTGGCGTTATTCTCATGACTCGCCACGAAACCGAAAGTAAAGAAACGCTGGTCGGCTCGTCCAGCATTTCCACCACCACTAATAATAACAAAATAACGATAGAGACAAAACTATATATTTATCGAAAATGGGTCCATTAACAAGTGGTAATGTAGATTCATCCACATTAATATGAGACTTTTTTATTGTCGCGGAATTTTTCGTTCTGCCGATGGAGAAACTCCTCGTTGTCCCTTTAATACATACCATAATAAGCATTGTCATTATTAAAGAGTTGCACACCTGCACTTCTACATTAAATTAAATTGCACAATTGTTCATCCTGCACTAACTTAATTACTGTGAATATGTTTTATGTCTCTTTGTAATTTTATACAGATTTTCTCACTGTATCCTTAATAGTATTGCTAGTGTAAGTTATTTTATTCTCCTAATTATCGTATCTGTATTTTTATCTATTTTATTGGAGCTGCTGTGACACAATCATTTCCTGCAAAGCATTAATAAAGTTAAGTTCTATTCAGAAACACTTAGCATTAGTTAAGCATTAATAAATACTGAATTCATAATTTATAACACATGAATACTCAGTAGTATGTAGTTTATAAAAACAGTTAAAAATGTTTTACTCAGCACTGATAAGCACTAACTGTATTTATAAACTACATACTAATGAGTATTCATGTATTATAAATGAAGAATTCATTATAATTCTTAAAGGGACAACCAGGAGTTTCTCCATCGGCAGAACGAAAAATTCCGCGACAATAAAAAAGTCTCATATTAATGTGGATGAATCTACGTTACCACTTGTTAATGGGCCCATTTTCGATAAATATATCGTTTTGTCTCTATCTTTATTTTGTTATTATTAGTGGTGGTGGAAATGCTGGGCGAGCCGACCAGCTTTC
This sequence comes from Trachurus trachurus, assembly GCF_905171665.1. NCBI lineage: Eukaryota > Metazoa > Chordata > Actinopteri > Carangiformes > Carangidae > Trachurus > Trachurus trachurus. Next base: position 1,813,116 of record NC_139901.1, on the reverse strand, counting down.
TTTACTTTCGAGTCATGAGAATAACGCCGCCGAATCGCCGTTTATGGTCGGAACTACAACGGTATGTGATCGTCTTCGAACCTCTGACTTTAAAGCAGAAGTAAGCAGAATATTTGTGTTAATATAAGTCTTAAATAGTTCTATCTTCTGACAGCAATCACTTCTATAGAGTGTTTGGTCTGAAACACGGGTCTGTCAGTCACTCTGCTCTGCTGTAAGCCGAGGAGAAAACTTTCCTTGTATCCTACAACCTTTATCCAATGAGGAGAGAGAACGGCATAAAGGGGCGGTCCTCTCTGTGTGTGCAGCCAAGGGATGCGCGTGAATGTGGTGACTTTTCCAAAACTCCTCGTTGTCCCTTTAATTAATGCTTAATTAATAGTGTGTACTTATTATAAAGTGTTTCTGAATAGAACTTAACTTTATTAATGCTTTGCAGGAAATGATTGTGTCACAGCAGCTCCAATAAAATAGATAAAAATACAGATACGATAATTAGGAGAATAAAATAACTTACGCTAGCAATACTATTAAGGATACAGTGAGAAAATCTGTATACAATTATAAAGAGACATAAAACATTGTGCAATTTAATTTAATGTAGAAGTGCAGGTGTGCAACTCTTTAATAATAATAATAATGCTTATTATGGTATGTATTAAAGAGTCTGGTGGCTGCTGGCAGGAAAGACCTCCAAAACAATGATGACAGTGATCAATAAGAAGACGATTGGATCTATGGTCTATGGATCAGTTCAGTCAGAGAGCAGCAGGTGACCGGCGGGGGGGAGGGGGGGATACCTGTACGACAGCGACTCCAGCAAACAGCAGCAGCAGAGACACCCACTGGACCCGGGACAGAGTCTTCCTCAGCATCATGACGCTGAACAGAGCTGTGGTGAGGATCTTCAGCTGATAGGTCACCTGAGGGGGGAGGGGGGAGGGGCCTGTTACACCTTTGTTTGTTTATGTGTGATCTTGTTAGCTTACTGACTCCTGTTGGTCTCACTGGCCTAAACTCCATACATACATTTTTTTCTGCTAGCAGACTTCAATTAGCAGACTGCTCCTATGGAGGCATTTTGCCCATCAAATCTGAGACAGTGCAAGGAAATGTTTCATCTACATGTACATGTGTAACCAGGAAACTGTTTTTTTGTGTGGTGAAACATGGATGGAGCGACTCAAAGAATCTGGAATCTGCCACTCCAGGTGTCAGGCCAGTGTGTGTGAGGATCATGAATGAAAAGAAAATATGAATATTTGCTTTGATTTAGTGTGCGCCCGTACATTTGCTGCTTGTGTCCCTAAAACGTCAACGCCTCAGCCCGGGTTCCAGGCGAGCCGAGGCGATACTAGAACATCAAGTCAATCGTCCGTCTTCCACCGACCGGCCAGAGCGTCGTCACTATAGTAGAAGAGTCGCAAGCGCTACGTCCGATATTTTTAAAAACACACCGACAGCAGCGCCCACTGATCTGTACTGAGACTGTTGTTATTCTTTCACGTGACTTAAATGACTGCTGTGTAGAAAACCACGCTGAAAAAAGAGAACAAGGCCCTGCTATGACCACCCCGCCCATGTTGAGCAGGAACTATGAAGAACTCAGTTGTAATGGAAAATGACCTCAACCGAGGCGAGGCGAGCTGGACCTGTGTAGTGGAAAAGGGGCATTGGACCTGGGTCTGGCTTTGAACTGGTTGTTTTTACAGTGTAGTTGACTAAGAAATGTCACTACACACTTAATGCTCCTCCTCACAGATGATAGACAAAGCCAACGATCTCAGTCTGTTAACTATCAAACACAGACAACGGACAGAAAGTGTTGAGTGACCCTGTTGATTTGACTTCTAACATAAGATCAGTGTACCGGCAATTTAGACCATTTTTGACGATTTTTGTAGAGCCACAGTGTATTCTATATTATTGCCACCAACACATACTGTGGCTCATTTGAAAGGTGAAACTTTCAGCTTCAAATGGCCTCAAACTGTTTGTTTCTACGTGCCTCTGTTCCTGAGAAAAGTCAAGCTAAACATGGCTGGGTTTCACCAAAATCCCTGCTTTTTTTCTAGAAAAGGAGATAGAGCGTCTTTTATGAAAGGTGCTCTGTTTGTGCCTGTCGCTCTTCTGACACTCGCATTTCTGGATCAAAGGGCTCGTATAAGATAAATATATACAACAATTGTTGTTCTATTCACAAAACCACCATCGGGGGCGGGGGGGGGGGGGGCGCCACTAAACAACAATAACACAGACGCACCGTGCCGTGTCACAGCCTCTCGCTGCGGAATGTGATGGTCTCTGGGCCACAGCAGGTCGGGAAGACCGGCCCCACCGGTGGTCACGGTCCTTCTGTGGTCCGGGTCGGTGCCGGTCTGCTTTGACCGAGGGATCATCACATTTTACCGCAGGAGGACCTTGGGGAGGACACGGTGTTGCTCCAGATGAAGACCGGGCGGGACTGTCGGCTGAGAGCTTCCTGTTTCAGCTCCGAGCTACTGGAGCCTCGCGGGTGAGAGCAGAGCAGCTGCTGCATCCACATGCAGAACTCCGTTTGCAAAAGCCGAGTTATGATAAAAACTTCCAGATCATGAGCTGTCATGAGACTTTGATCATCATCTATTTCAGTTCTGCTCGTCATAGAGTCCCCAAATTTACACATAAGGTGTGTTAAAGTGTCTATTTTCATAATAACATTTAAAAAAAGAGCAAAAAACATAAAATTACGTTATTGGCACTCAACGCATGGGAACGAAGAACGTAAAATTACGTGGTTGGCACTCAATGAGTTAAATAAAAAAAAACAGTTTGCATTTAAATTAGATAACAGGACAGATGTGGTCCAGACCTGGGCCTGGTCTGAGCTCTGACCTGGAAGGTGGCGGCCGGCAGGTTGGAGATGGCCACGTACTGCAGGTTGTTCTGCAGCGTGTAGATGAGGGAGGGGACGGCCAGCTTCAGAGTGTCTTTGTACTGAAACACGATGGAGTCCACCAGGAACAACAGCGTCTCCTTCACATTCACTGAGGGGACAGACAAAGACAGAGAGTGTGTTGGTGGCTCTGTACACACAGCAGGACAGTGACAGGCGACAAGCTGTGGCTGTTTGGTTCCTACAATAAAAGTCTGGATGTTTACTCGGCACAGACCTCCTGAATATTACTCAACTGTATGATAATTAGGGTTGTAAAGGGGCGGAAAATTTCCAGAAACTTTCCATGGGAAGTTAAGCTGGAGAATTTTGGAAATATTCCAAACTGGAAACTTTCCATGGGAAGTATGGGAATTATTGGGAATTTATGGGAATTAACTGTAAATTTGGGGTAATTTAAACAAACCGTATCATATCCAAACATAAATGTAAATATTTTGGTTTGTCATAATTAAAAAACATGACATTTCAACAGATTTATTTGTGAGTAGAACTTTATCAAGTTTTAATTCTTCTATGAACAATCAATTATTTTACTGAACAACAAAAACATGAATGTTGAGTAAAATATGACTCCCCACCCACCTAATAAAAAAGTAAGGGTTAGGGTTAGGGTTCATTCCCATATACTATTCCCTATAATTCCCATGGAAAGTTTCCAACTTTGAAAATTCCTGGAATTTTGCAACCCTAATGATAACCATCATTAATGTTCATGTTGAACTTACATCTCTTCTGCAGCAGGATGATGAGCAGACACGTCAGGACCTTCAGCACCTCCGCCATGACGACGGCCGACGTGGTGTAGAAGCGGTCGCCGGGCAGCGTGCGGACGTAACGGATGCTGAGGATGAGCGATGCATTCTGGACCACCAGCACCGCCAGGCTGATGTACTTCAACCTCCTGTTGACTGCAGCAGGACCACAAACACAAACATCAAACTGATCAGAGAATTCATTAGTTGTAGTTCAACACAATGTGAAGCCAGGGCTGTTATAGACATCAGTCTTCTCCCAGGTCTGTGTCAACTGATGTTTGCTATTTGTCCTGAACCAAGCAGCAGCGACAGACGGTATGGTTGTACCGCTTTCACCATAAGAGTGTTTGACTGTAATCCACATCCTTATACTCCCCCTGGGCCAGTCTGGAAAAACGTGAGCTCCGCCCGCTGACACTTTTCCACTTTTGTCCCAATGTCAACACTGGCACATGTACCTGTAGTGAAAACCACACCCTCTCCCCGTGACAGGTGTGGAGTGGACGTGGTTTACACATCTTATTTGCATTTCAAGGTGCAGACACAGAAATGGCTCGTTCTCAGGAGAGCTCTGGAGAGCCACTTTTAGATTACTGAGATGTAGAGCTGCAGATTGATTTGGGGACAATACACTAGGAATACAATGTGGTTGGACAACTTAGAACCATGTGAAATAGTTGAAAAACAGCATAATATGGGACCTTTAAATCAACAATCAAAGAAACAGAGCCTGACCAGACAGGAGCTGCCCATCGTGGATTTGGCCTTTTTAAAACACACAATGTAAACAGGTAAAGGCTATATGAAAACAGACTACATCAGAACAGCAGAAATCTCCAACAACAGCCTTCCACTATTTGAGTAGCTCACCTAAAGGTTCGGAGCACACAGGACGAACATTAAGCAATCCCACTTCACTTGGTAAATGTACTCAGACAGGCCCCGCCCACTACCTCTTCAACACCAGGTTATTGTTAGACAGTTGTCAGTCAAATTAGCACTTGTTGACATCAGATATGCTGTAGAGTGGCGACATGATGCAGGGATAGAAGATAAAGTCAACTGATTTATCAATTTTTAGTTCTTGTTTGATATGCTGCGCTTCAGGGAGCAAGACCCAAGAATTTTTATCTTTTTTTGTATGCAAATATGATAAAGATGCAATAAAGTGATTTTGATTGATTGATTGAAATGGATCAGTCTGCTGTTTCTAAGCAGGTTTGTGGATATTGATTGTGCGGTGTGTTCAGCTCCAGCTGGACCGTGAATCCATGGCCCCTCAGCTCTGACTGCAACAAAGAGTTAAAACAGGTAGCAGTGGTTACAGCTCTGACTGAGCCTTTGATGTGCTCTTATCTGAAATTACTGACTGGGATAACTGAAGGGATATTTCAACATTTTGGCAAATTGGCCTATTAGCAGCAGGTTTATTACCTTTAATTGTCGGTGCAAGCTGTTTTTAGATTGGCGGGGCAGAGACGTCGTGAGCTGCTCAGAGCTACGCTACGGAGGCGCATGGTATTTCCACGTTTCCCTCATCAAACTCATCAAATACACAATCCAACAACTCCAAAACGCTCTGGTGGACAAGTTGTGACCTGCACATTCACCACGCTATGAGATAATAACGAATAATAATTATGTAACATTACGACACATGAATCAAATACTCAGAACTACTTGCGCTTTTAAAGTCACTCTGCTGAGCAGCCGTACACAAAGCCTTGTCTCACACTGATCACTGATCACTACCCATGTAAAAATGATTCAGCTGATAATAATACGAGTTAGATTCCAACAAAACAGGCACTCACTATCAGACTTTATATTGCAACAATAACATTATGACACACGTTTGGTTAGAGAACATAGCTTTATTCAAACTGAATGAAACTGTGAGACTTGTGAATGCTGCATTGTGAATGCTTAGAAGCAGTGCATCACTTTCAGGGCAATCGTGGTTCAGTGCTTCAGAAAGCTTCGGTTTCACCACCACTAGTTCCGGCAACGCATTTACCTCGAAAACAACTCAGTCTCATAAGATTCCATTATTATCTCATAGTGTGGTGAATGTGCAAATTTGTATTTTGTATTTGATGAGTTTGAGGAGGGTAAGGCGGAACTACCACACGCCGCGTAGAGCTCACGTCTCTGCCCCGCCGATCTAAAAAATACCTTGCGCCGACAATTAAAGGTAATGAACCTACACCTGAACACAAAAGCTCAATAAGATGAAATGATATTAATTACCCTAACCACTCTCACCCTATCTCCTCCCTCAGGTTCCAGGGAATTAGAACAGGTTACTCTTCAGAGAGGGTGTGATGTTGACAGGCCACTATGTCAGAGTGGCCTGACATAGTGTCAGTCCTGGCTATTGTGAAAGCTATTCCGAAAGCTTGCAGAAATAAATTGATGTATGCACAGCGTTGAGTGTGCGATTGCTGGTTTTGTTTGTCGAGTGTCTTAAGTTCAGCTCCAGCACCTCACAGAAGAATCCTGCCTGCGGCTGAGCGGTGACTTTTTTCACTAATGAACCTACTCCTAAAACTAAATAATAATAATAAATAATAATAATAAACTTTATTTGTATAGCACCTTTCAAAACACAGTTACAAAGTGCTTTACAGATCAAGTAAAAATAACACCGTCATCACCAACATTTAGAAAAACATAAAACCACAAAAACCTGATCTGCTTTGCATAGTGAGATAAAACAGTCAGGTTAAAGACATAAAACCATAATCATCAATATTGACAATAAAGCAAATAGAATAAATGGAGTAAAAAATAAAAACAATAAGGGGGCAAATAACAGAGCTACTAACTCTAAAAAAGCCTTCCTGTAAAAGTAGGTTTTAAGACCTGAGGGCAGTGAATTTGCTGACCTTAGCTCCTCAGGCAGGGAGTTCCACAGCTGTGGGGCTCTAATAGAAAATGCCCGATCACCTTTAGAAGCTAGGCGGGCTGTTGGAGCAGTTAGAAGGGTCAATCTGGAGGAGCGCAGGCAGCGTCTGGGCTCGTAGGGTACAAGTAGCTCTGAGATAAAAGAGGGGGCAAGGCCATGTAGGGCTTTAAAAGTAATGAGTAAAAGTTTAAAATCAATCCTAAATTTAACTGGTAGCCAAGGGATTATGGGGATAGGCGAATTTGCCACAATGTTGAAATATCCCTTTAAAATTAAAGGAGATTTCAATGGTTTAAAAGGGGGGGGGGGGGGGGGGGGGGGATCAATGAGAGGTGGACTACGATTTCTCTCAAACTCTCCATGTCCTGCAGTAACTCCCTGTGGTGTGGATTATTCGTGCTCAGTGGAAAGTTTCCTTAGACACACCTGCAGCAGTGTTGACACTCCAACTGTAAGAGCCCGGGGACGGGGGGGGGGGGGGGGGGTTGTTACCTAGGAGTGACCACAAACTCCACCTGAGCCGGAGCTCCACGTCACCAGGGGCCAGCTCTGTGACAGCTCAGCGCTCATTGACACACCTGCTTCACCCAGCCAGCACCGACACTGTCAGTCAATCGACCTCATCAAAACATTCACGGACACGAGAAAAACTAGTTCCTACACCAACAAACAAACAAGTTATCTGATATGAACTATAGCCACACTAGCTTCACGATCAGCTAGCATGCTAACAGGACATTTACCTTGATGCGAGTCAGTGGAAATGGCGGTTCTGACTTTAGTTATTAATTAGCCCAGATGACGTGTAGTAATGCTGTGATCATCTTCCCGTTAGAGCGCTGGTTATCTTTTCTAGTTATCGCCCCCTGAAGAGCTCAGGTAGTTGGGACTAGTTTAGCCGTCAGTGAGCTAACCTGTACGACCGCATCACCGCGTAAACACTGACAGACACACAGTTTCATGTTGTAAGTTAAACTCACGCACTTAATAATGATATCATGCTTATTTTTAATACAACAGCCCCCCCGTCACGGACCCCTCACTGGTCCCGGTGTTAAGTCAACCGGGCCGTGCAGGGTCCCCCGCGCCCCCAGGGCTCTGCTCCGCTCACCTTCACTCTGACTCCGGCTGGCCGCCCTCTCCTCCGCCGCCAGGCTGTGGTTCCCCCCGGCCATGCTGCGCTCCCTCTGGCCGCCGTCCGGTCCGGAACGAGCCTTCGCCCCGCTGCCTGCTCGGCTAACGCTCCGCTAGCCTCCCAGCTAGCCACAGCTCACAGCCGAGACCGAGCCAGAGCAGCGGCCTCTGCTTTGTTGTTGCTCGGGTTGAGGTTGAGAGTGAGAGGCAGCCCGGTCTGGACACTGATTGTAGGCCGGGCCGGAGGTTGGAGGGGGCTGCGGAATAACCAACCACCAGGACCATCGGAGTGAAAACACCTCGCGAAGGAGCGGAGATGTCAGCGGGCTAGGCACACAGCTGCAGAGAGAGCGCCCGCTGTCTGACGGGAGGTATCACTCTGATGAGAACAACGGGTCCGCTCTCCTTAACCAAGCTAGAGGCAGGACGTTTTGTGGCGGTTGGCAAATAACGTTATGGTGCATTACTGCCACCAACTGACAAGGAGTATTTATAACCCTGCTCTTATAATAAAAAATAAATAAATAAATAAATAAAATTCTCTCAAGCAGATTGGACCTTCACGTGATTGAGGTCTTGAATCATCTGCTTCGTATTTCCTAAAACATGCTCAACCATTTCTTCAAGGCCATAGTATCATTCACAACCACCTGTTTTATGTTTACCTATTGTAGCCTATAATGTGAGCTGTTGTCCAAACCTAAGTCTTGAAATCACTCCCTCCTCCCTCCTTATTCTTCTTCTTTTCCTGCTGTAGGTAGGCTACATCACACCTAGAATAGATTATTTCTTTATTGACCGGAACCTTCTCCTCTTTGTCACAAAAGCTGAATAGTCAACTAGAAAATTTCCTCTGGGAAATTTTGATAGGACCACGGGGCTACTGCCGGTTTTGCCATCTCTCTCTGTGGGAATCAAACCAACGATCTTAAGGTCAAGACAGAGCTGATCAGACAGACACATGATCATCTTTCTATAAGCACTGATATGGAGGAGCTGTAACCACATTAGGTTACGTGTGTGTGTGTGTGTGTGTGTGTGTGTGTGTGTGTGTGTGTGTGTGTGTGTGTGTGTGTGTGTGTGTGTAATCACATGAAACTACCTGTGTGTGTTGGTGTGTGTGGTTGTGTAGTGACTTGAACTAAACCTGATGAAGGTGCCTGAAGCAATATAAAAGTTAAAAAAAAAATAAAAAATAAAAAAAAACCACAGAGCTTTGAGAGAGAAGTCAATTAAGTACAACAGGGAGCAACAGGAGGAATAAAGTCTGACCCGAGAACTGTATGAAACCTGTTAATGTGGCACAAAAATATGATCTGAGAACAGTTTCTAGAGCTGGTTCTAGAGTGTGTGTGTGTGTGTGTGTGTGTGTGTGTGTGTGTGTGTGTGTGTGTGTGTGTGTGTGTGTGTGTGTGTGTGTGTGTGTGTGTGTGTGTGTGTGTGTGTGTGTGTGTGTGTGACTTGACACATGTTATGAGCTGCATCCTGTGTCAGTCTGATTTAGCATACATGTGTTTAAAATCATGTTAACGAGCTCCAGGTGGATTGTTTATTAACCTTAACGAGCTCTGGCCTGAGGCTCAGAGGTTACCATGGCAACTTGAGGCAGTTGCCAATGACGATAGGGCCCCCCCAAGCTGAGGCAGACAGAAACGTCGAGAAAAAGAGCGATTTTCTGCCGCTGCACTGGTCTCACATTAGGCTTACTCTGACAAAACGGTAACTCCTATCAGAACAAAACCCAGACCGTGAGCGTGTACAAGGACTTCCTGAACAATTCGGTGTGATTTTGGTGTTTCTACAGTAAATATTTTGCAGGAACATGCGATTTTAAAACAGGGGTCCGTTCTGCTACTCTCAGAAAATCTTTGTATTGGAGTAAATGAGGAGCAGAGACAGACGCGGCCGCACTAAGAGGCTGACAATTCAAATTCTGTAAGTCTATCTGATATTTTGAGCACATTGTGAGAAACAGAACAAGATTGTCTACAAATTTGGAAAATAACATGTGGATCAGGAGGAGTGTGGAAGGAGAAAAATTCTGGAATTTTTCTGGGCTCTCTCCCACTCTAACCGATTATGTCACCCACTCTGACACAAACATTCCGTGCAATACACATCCATTATAATCTCATAATTGTGTGTGAATGCTGAAAGCAGCTGAGCGCCATTGCTGAATTAGCAAACGCAATTGACAAATAGTGCAAGTAGTGATCAACATGCAAAGGTATGACCAAAGGAGGAATCGAACCAATGATGGTCAATACACCTTTAGAATCATCAGACCAGTGATCTAACCACTCGACTACAGTTGCATTCAATGAGAGGCAGGTAAAAGAAACCCCTGCATAATCAATGAGTCTCTTAACGAACACCTGTAGCTAATTGAAAGTGGGGGAGGGGAGGTGAATTCTGCTTGTGACATCCATCAGAGGGCAGCACAGTACAAGAAATGACAAGACAAGACCGTTGCCGTGCACGGTATTTTTTTGCCGTGCCCCCCCAAGTTTTACCGTCGTCCTCTTGTCCACTAACATGGAGTCCGGCATGCCGTCTGCCGTCTACCGGACTCCATGTGAACGCAGCATAAGCTCTGCTCGTTAGACGCAATACACACCCATTATAAAGTTGGATTTTGTCAAGATTTTTAATTATTTTAAAACTGCTAAATATCTGAAACTGTTGAAGATATCAATAAGCTGAGTCATACAGGAATACATTAAAAGTTTGTCTACAGTTTAAAAGTCAAATGAAGTCTGTGGGAGAAAGTATGCTGAAGTTTTAGAGGTTCAAAGAAGTAAGAAGATTTGAAGAGTTTGAAGACTGTTTCAATGTACAGTATTTTCTATGGGACAAAGAACTATTTGAATATTTAAGTATGAATAGTTGAAGAGAGAAGGGTCATAGCACACCTGTCCAGAAAAAGCTGCACATTTTGATGTAAAAATTGTTGAAATAGCACAAAGTATGAAGGACTAGTTAGTTGCAGAAAAAGAGCGGAAGTTGTAAGAATAAGAAGTATAAAGAAAATGGCGGAGAGGAACAACAATAGTGTGAATGCTGAAAGTAGGAAAAAATCCACACAATAACAGTAGTGCCCGGGGCTTCGCTATTTCATAGCTGTAGGGGCCAGTGCCCGGTGTTCTTGCCCCGTGGCCCTAACTATAACTGAACCAGATCATGTCTCTGTAATCTTAGACCTTGCGTTTGAAAGATGACATTTCCCCTTCCCTCCTTTAAGAAACAAAAGCTGTAATCAGGGCCAAGATTATAAAGTTCTGCTAAAACAAATAAGATGAAAAGAATTAAAGAAGAGGAGATCTATAAATCATTATCTTCTATAGATACAATATATTATATATATATTGTATATATATATATATATAATATATTATTTTGTTTGACTAATCTTGTAAATTCTTTTAAATAATCTTGCCAGGTCTCTCTTGCAAGAGAAAGGCAAGACACCCGGGCCCAATGGGTGTCCTTTGTAGAGTTCTTTAAAAAGTTCTCTGTAGTTCTCATAGTGTTTGCAAACTTCCTTATTCTCCTTCAGGTTGAGCAGAGATGAATCCAATTGGTTGCTGGGTGAGCGCCTTACCTGTCAGATGAGGGTGACGTTTGGCGCCATCTGCTGGTTCAGTGTAAATAAGACATAAAAGTTATCCTGAAACGTCTGTTCCAGTTTTATCTTTGGTGTTGGTGTACACAACATTAACCAATGTTGGGGAAGCTACTTTGCCAGCCTAGCTTGTAAAACTACATGTAGTTCAGCCTGGCAGTAGTTTGAACAAACTACCCCTGGAGAAATGTAGTTTGAAAATCCTACCACAATACCCACTTGTAAATCAGAAATGGAAGTCAGTCAACAAAAAAATGTACTAAAAAATACAAAGAGGCTCTAGATCGGTGTGTCTTGAACAACAATGTTTAAAACCATGACAGGAATATAGAGTTTTTCCTCAGTCGATGTGAGGGTCTAAGGACAGAGGATGTTGTTGTGATGCCATGTGAAGCCCTTTGAGACAAACTGACCTCACAACAATGGTCAGGCACACCTGTATTAATCAGTTGGTCCAATAATGTAAGACAGGAAATAAACGAGCTGGCTTATTTCAGGAGGTAGTGGAGCTGTGCATAAAGCCCATTGTCCCGAAAAAAATTAAATAAGTCTATTATATATTTCAAGCTTGTTTGTAGCGGAAGCTTCTCGAAGCTCCTCTTCCCGGTTCATCAAATTTGGACGAACTGGGAAGAGGACAGACGGTTCGTCCAAATTTGACGAACCAGGAAGAGGAGCTTCTGCTACAAACAAGTTTGAAAAATAGACTTATTTCATTTTTTTCGGGACAATTTTGCATTTTGGGGGCTTCAATACAAGACGGACATTACATACGAGCAGCATGGAGGTATTTGGATGTTTTTTGGTGTGTCTTTTTGTTACGAAGACAGTTGGTATCCATTTGTAACCGTTATATGGACATGCACTGCTGCGCCGAGACCCCCAGAGAAGCCACGGAGGACTCTGAAACTTCTCCCAGCCCTTCAATTTCAAGCAATTTAAATTTTGGGTGAACTATCCCTTTAAAGATGATGTGTGCCAAAAATCTTTGTCTTATCTTTATGTCAACCTTCTTTGTCGGGGCTTTGATGCAGCCATCTTCCTCAGATGGTGCAACCAGGAAGTAATCAGCTCTGATCATGTGACAATTTACACTAAACATATGAAACTGCACATATGTGATCAGGAGGGTTTCTTGCTTCAGTATGTTTTGGAAATACGTCGATACTCCATTTACTAACATTTTTAGGGCCTTTCAACTAGAAATATTTTTTACGGTCACTTCTGTGACCGATGGGATTAAATGGGATTAAATGGGTTAATATAAGTATAAAAGTATAAATAACATTCGCCTCATGCCATATAATGAAGTTATGTCACTAATCTTTCTCTATAACCTGGTGTTAGAAACTCTATTTCTTAAACATCCACTTATTAGTGACAGCACTTGTTTTTTTCTTTACCTTCTGTCAACCTGCTGCTCACTGTTTACTTTGACTTGGTACAGAAAGAAGATCAGAAATGTTTTTATGAAAACCTGAAACACAACATGATTTAATTCTACTACTTTGAATCATTTCCCCATTTTTCTTTCATTTAAATGTTTATTCTGATTTATTGCTTCATCAATAAAGTAAATATTTCAGATTAGTCACTTTAATGAACAGAAACAATAAGAGAACAGCAGTCAGGACCAGGACACCATGAATGAAGAGTGAAAAAAACTCTTTTATTCAAACATTGGACCTTTTTCTTTTTGATCCATTATCATTATTTAATGTAAATAAACCATAACAAGTGATAACAAGCCACTTTGATCATTAATCACAGAGTAATACACAAGTATTTACAGTGACATCACATCCAAACATCAACAGGACGTGAGCCACTACAGACCAGACCCATGTGGTTTTTATCTGAGCCTGGAAGAACTTCCTCAGACCTGATGGCGCAGGAGGAAACTCAGAGGAAATAAATATCTGCTCTAACATTAAATTAAGATTCTGATGTTAACGCCAAACTACAGCCGACCTCAGAGCTGAAAACTGATCTGAGATCTGACTGTGGACTGACAAACAAGTCAAGTCACAACACCTGCAGTGATTCTCTGGTGCACGACTGTAAATAAGGGAAATGGAGAAAGTGCTCAGCCGAGGTCTGAGGAGATTACCTGTCAAAGATAAAGAAGGGAAAAACTCCCCAAACCTTCCTCCATGAAACGGCCTCAAGAACGAGAACGAACAGAAGATCACATGATATAAAAAACAGAAACTATCTGTTAATATTTTAGTTTTGAAACAAAGATGGAGAAAATGAATTTGTTCCAATTTCTCTTCCAGAAATCTATACTGACATCGTTACAGCCCAGATATTTTCTATCATGTGAGCTGTCATCTCTTGTCTCTGTTAAAAAAAATATTTCAGTGTGCAGATGATGCAAATGTTCACACAGGCTGATCTCTCTCCATTTTCCTCAAAGAACAGAGGAGATATAAAATACAGAGTGAATTACTGGACTGACAAACAGCAGAGAACCAGAACCAGAGTTCTCCTCTACAGCTGGAACTGACGGAGCCGTGGACACGCTCCGCATCTCAATAAATACTCAGTTCAATAAATAACCAAACAGGAGGTTCCAGACCTGCTGCCTTCGCCGGGAGAGATAAATAAACCAGAGAACAGGAGCCTGGGAGGGTCAAACCAGAGTTCAGTTCACGTTTCAACGACTCCTCTTCAAGTCTGATGCTCATTCTCTTACATTAAACATGTTTGTGGAGAGTTTAGAGATTACAACCTGCAGGAACTAGGACCTAATGCAGAGACTTCACCTCTGATGCAACTCAGACTGTTTCAAAAGCTTCCCAAAGTAAAAACAGTAACATCCACTGTGTCGTCGTCTGCAGCCGTTTGTCTCTGTGAATTGTGCTTAATGGGCTGAAACATGAAGACACCACTGATCTTTCAAGTCCATTCTGATGCTTTGGTTCCTACACAGTCTGAGTGCTGAGGTCCCTCATGTGGACTCTCAGGAGTCCAGAGTCTTGTATGTTCAGGGTCCGTGCGGTTACAGCGAGTGAGCGGCCAGAGAGCTGTGCTCCTCCTGCAGGTCTCCTCCCTCCTCCTCCGCCTCTCCTCCCTCCATCCAGGGGTGAGACAGGATCTCCTCCAGAGTTGGACGATCCTCTGGACGGTAGGACAGACACCAGCGAATCAGAGACTGGCATTCTGGGAAGAGAAGGGAGGGTAAATTACGGTTACGTGAAGTTGTTGGTTATTATGAGAAGATGACGAGGCAGCTCTCATTTAAACCAATCACGCGGGCGGATGGGCGGGGCCTGTGCTCACCTTTAGAGACCCGTTTGGTGAAAACCGGCGTCGCAGCAACAATCTCCTGGTCGCGTTCGAACGGGATGTCGCCGCACACCATGTCGAAGAGTAAGACCCCCAGAGACCAGGTGGTGAGAGAGACGGCCTCATAGGACTGAGACAGGATCCACTCAGGAGGACTGTAGACCCGGGTCCCTGAGGACACAGGAGACAAGAGATGCTGTCAGACCTCAGGACTCACAGATGTAACTGACAAATCTTATTAGTTTTTATAAAACAACTGAGAAATGAAGCAATCCTACAAGCCAGTGTACCTTCAAACTCGCTGTACAGCGTCTCTTTGAGCGGCGCTCCAGACCCAAAGTCGATGATCTTCACCTCGAGCGTCCTGGTGTCCACTACGATGTTCTCATCTTTGATGTCTCGGTGCACGACTCCCTGAGCGTGAACAAACTGCAGCGCCTCGGCGATCTGACGGAAGAACCTGAGGGAGAAACCACAGAGACGTTAGAGACAGGAGGAGCGGAGGAGAGACAGAAGACCAACATCAGAGTCACAGAGGAGAGCGGGGACCAACCGGAGAGCCAGGTGTTCCGGCAGCGCGCCTCTCTCCGTGATGAAGTCGAACAGATCCTGATACTGCGCCGGCCGCTCCAGCACCAGCAGGAAGCCCTGGCCTTCCACCTGGAACCAGTCCAGCATGGAGATGACCCCACCGTGACCCCCGACCTCGGCCAGCCGCTGCAGCAGAGCGATCTCCATGGGAACAGGGCCGACCTCACCGGGCTGAGGGGAGAGGAGAAGGAGGAACATGAGTGACTGTGGACATTTGAACATTGCAGTTTATGGGGACCGGCCTCTAGTGGTCATTACGTGAATTGACAGGCATTTACATAATATGTCAGAGAAATCTTTTTTATAATTTCTCAGATCTTGAGTTTACATCTTCAAATTTTAAGTTGTGTCCAACAACAGTCCAGTGATTTATTTTTTTAATTTGTGTAACAGAAACTATATTAAATAACAATCTCATCCAGATATATAGGCTACATGTCAGTAATTCAAAGAGAAACTCCAGTATGGTCGTTGTTGGTGGTTTTGCCCTGACTCATGGTCTGCAGGTGTGTTCCAGCAGCACTTTGTTGTGGTTTGGGGGGAACTCCCAGTTCGTGTTGTGATGAATAAGAAATGAGTTTGCTACTGAGGGAAAATCCTACAGCGTCATCTAGCAACCCGTGACATCACTCTTTCCGTGGGAACCAACGGACCATGTATGTAACTCACTGATCTGATCAGCAGGGGGCAGAGCTGATCTGAGGTCTGTTTCCCTAACAGTTCATGGGAGGACAAACAGTGTCAGGGTCTTAAACCGACCACCCCTGGGTTCTGAAGTGTTTGTCAAACAACACCAGGTGTCACACTACACTCTGGGAAATTTGGATGCATGGTATGTCACTTTTTGTCTGACGTATCACATTACTAATGATAATATTATTGACTGTGTCACTCACCAGTCTGGCCCACTGCTGAACTCTGTCACTGGAAATCTGTTTAATGGCAACCTGGATGGACAAAAAGGGCACAGAGACAATTTAGTTTAATATGCAGCAGCAGAGTGGATCAGTATTTCAGTGTTTTAGTGTGTAAAATAAGACTTAGACGATGAAAATGCAAACACATAAAAAACAAAATAAAAATGGGGACAGCAAAAGTGTATGTGAAGGTTAGTGGACCGACCTGCAGTCCATCAGAGAGCCTGTGGCCGGAAAACACTGAACCGAAACCCCCGCGGCCGAGCAGAGCCCCACAGTGATACTGACTGCAGAACGGTTCCTTCCCTAAGAGGGGGGAAGAACACAGACATTAAAACACATGACTCTTACCTATTGTTTTCCACTCATATCTATCTCTCTATCAAGAAACTTTTTGTATTCAGGGAAACTCAACATATTTACAGTGTTACTGAAAAGTCCAGTTACCCTCCATGACATAATAGTAGCCTAATAATAATAATGAATTTTATTTGTAAAGCACAGAGCCAACAATCTGTGCTACAGAAATGGAAATAAGAATTTAAAAGAGAGCATAAAAAAAGGCTACTGTTAATTTAATGACTTCCATTTCCAAATAAAATGAAAAACTAACAAACCAAAAACGACACTAAATGAACACAGAAAGGAAATGAAGTGTGTGATGTAAACATTTACACAGCATCTACAGTCTGTGTGTTTGGTGTTTAGCTACTGTTGACGCCCTGCGGCTCTTTGATAAAACTGAAAATAAAATAAGATCCGATTAAAAACAAATAAACTCTTCCTGCCACCTTTAAACAGTCCGTAGTTTCCGGTGGACTGTTTACAAAGTGACGGAAAAGTTGTAAAAAATGTAACGTTTTTCTCTCTCTCTCTCTTTTTAGAGACATTTCTCCTTTTTTTTAAAGAGACATTGTGCATCCAGTCACAATGCAAACAGTGCTGTATAAGTTAGGAAAATATGACAATGGTTACAAATTAGCCAGAACGATATTAGGTTATATTGTGCAAATTTAGTGAATATCCTCTTCTCCGTCCTATAGCCTCCTATCTCCTATGTGTCAGTCAGTGGTAAACACGGTGTGTGCTGCCTTCAAACTCCTGTTGTTCTCACCGTTTTTCCCTCGGACTTCCTCCTCCAGCTGAAACTCCACATTCCTTTTCTCCAACATTTTCTTGACGTGTTCAGTTAGTTGGAGCGGACATAATCCATCCTGCCATCGGCTCAATTCCACTTTATCGTTTTTAAACCTTTTTCAAACGAAGCCACCGTTTCCCTCCGGCTGTTCCGCTTTTTAAATCCAATTTCAGTAGAGAAAACGACCGTAAAAGCTCTTCTCCCCTGTTAAAGTTGAAAGTACGAGATAAAGTTCTTGTTCACTCCGCACTTGACCGCCCTCTGTATTCTACACTTGTTTTGGTCTGTTTATAATCCTTTGCCTGGCCACGCCCCTTTAGTGCATCTAATCCAATCAGCGCTGAGACGTGTGCGCAATGTTTTGAAAGTGTCCCGCCAGTCAGAGGCGAGCTGCCGTTTCTGCTCTCAGCTCATGAATATGCAAGTGAGGAATTCGTAGAATTCAAAGCGGCGCGAGGAGGTGACGGGAAAGAGAAGCCCCATTTCCCCCCAAACCGCGGACTATTTTAACGGTTCCCCTCCGCGCCGCTTCCCCCCCCCCCCCTTCTCTGTCAGCCCTGATCTGACTCTGCAGGGTATGCACGTAGAAATAGAGCCCAATTTAGCTCGCTTTATAATAAAATGAGACTGAGGTTGCCCTCTGTTCCTGTCAAATGGACGTGTCATTGCGAGGAAAGACCATTGACGCAAATAGTAAATGAGCTGAAGTTTGACGCTTTGGCCTGTTTTACAATAACTTCTTAAAAAAGTTTTCTGCTGAAAGCCCATATTGGAAAGAACAGTAACAAACTTTTATTCTATACTAGTTATTCTAGTTTGATTGATTAGCTTTCCCAAGTTTGTCACATGAATTCCCTTGGAACATTTGTTTAAACCTGTCATTTGGTAGGCTATATTTATTACTAGATGCCCGTACGTCACATTTTGCACGCTATAATGTCAATTAAATTAAAATTATATGGTTCTTTTAGGAAACTGCTCAGGAGGTTTTTTGGAAATGAACAGAAATGTCAGGAAGGAATATAGCTAATAATAACACATTTCTAAATAATGTTTGTCAGTAAATGCAGAATGACTTCAGTGATAAACACATAGAACTGATATCTCAGGGAGATGAGATATTTAATTGAGTGGTCACTGAGTGTATATGATGATGAACCTGCTGTGCAAACAGAGATGCTGGGACATTCAATAGTTCAATCATTTTCTACATTAATTTGCCATAAAATATCTAAAAACACATGACAAAATCCTCTATCTTTGTTGAACACAGTCGTTAAACATTCTGAGAAGTGCAGGAAACAGGAAGTGAACTCTGGTACCTATTAGAACCTCCACGGAAATCCGCTTCACATGTCTGGGTTCTACCTGGGCCCCTGCAGATGATGGATTTCCTGGTGTTTTGGCTCATTGTCCTGCTAAATCAGCTGCTTTTCCTGGGCTTTCAGCAGGTGGACGAACACAAGTGGCAAGTGATCTGGGAAGAGACCTTGATAATGTGGACCTCCTGGTCCAGGTCCAGAAGCAACAAAGACACCTTTCCACCTCCTGTGGACTGACTGAAGTGTATCTAATCTCCAAACTGGTTTGACTGACTCCAGGTAGTTTCTGTTCACATCATTAGTTGAGATTCACGCACAGTTTCAGCTGCACTTTGTGTCAACCACTACAATACATTGTTAATTAGTGGAATTTAGATTAGGATCTGGTCATAGCTTATGATGATTTCACAGGCTTCACTTCCTTCTGTATCTATCTCTTTCTTATTCTTAGAACTGAGTAACCAGGACGTCCTGGTGGAGAGTTTAGGACATTGCCAGCTTAATGACAATAGTGCTATCTTATCTCTCTTTCTCATTTTCCGTCTGCTCTGCTTATTATCCACTAAAAGAGCAAAAACATAAAATAAAAAAAACAGATTTTTCCTCTGCTTCAGTCTGGAGCCAGAGGAGGGTTTTGTGAATGAGTGAAGGTAAAATAAGGGTGTACATCAAATGTATGAAGAGAGGGAAGTGAAGACAAAAAAAGAAAGTGGGAGGTCAAGAAAAAAGAGAAGAGACAAGGATGAGAAAGAAATATGAGGATATAAAGGAGATAAAAGACAATAATGCAAAAAAAAAGGGATGAGAAAGGGCGAGACATGATGATCAACAGATCAGGGGCCACTCACCCAAGACACCCAGAGTGAAATGACAGGAGAAAGATGGAAGAAAGATTCAGTGAGGCATTTGTGTGCAGAATAAATCTCCCAAAGCTTTTTTTCAGAAACATTTTCCTCTTTTTATTCCAAGAAAAAAAAGGTATTTTCATCCCAAATGAGAAAATAAAATAAAGCAAACTTATATTATTAATAATAACAACAATAATAATAATCAATCATTAAGGGGATAAGTATGACAATTCTCTTTTTTTCTCTCCTTTACTATTTGTCGCTTTTTCTCTATGATGATATTGGTCGTGGTCAATTAAACATGCAGCTAAATAAGTCCGATGATGATGAGGATGGAGGTCATGGTGGAGGAAGAGGAGAAGAAAGACAAAAAAGGGAGAAAAGAGGGAGGAGGTGTTACAGACTGTGAAGAAGTCACTGCTGGCTGATCATTTTTTCAGACAACAATGGAAAGTAAAATGTGTGTTGGTCACACAACATGGCTGCAAGTGGAGCTGTGACAGTGATTTGGCTACTGGGGGGGCTGAACTAATTGTAAAGCAGCTTATTAGCCGTGTTAGAAACCTGAAAACCATAGGGCACTGCTTTTAAAACACAAGACTGGAGGTGGAGGCCTGCTCGCTAAAGGGGCAGGCTAACAGCTTATAGCCTACAGAGGCCCGTCGCCTTTTTCAGTACGGATTGCTCATTCCTCCATTCCTCACAAAATGGCTGCCAATGTGAGCTAAGAGAGGAATGAGACCCAGCGGGAAACTATTTGCTAACGGCAGCTTAGATTATAAAGTAACACTGTGGCTGCTGAAGGATAAGGTCAAGAATGCAAACACCGCTAGCAAGCAGCACTACTGTTAGCTTAGCCATCACTAGTAGCCTGAAACAGTTTCCCAGTAATTCTCCCTCGTCGTCTGGTTACCAGCACTCTGTGAATAATCAGAATTAACAGGACGACCACTGACGGCTACGTTAGCAAGAGTTAGCACAAACCAAACACAGAAAGACTCGAGGTGAAAACTAGCTTGTTGAAAAGCATGCTATCGTAGCCTACAGGACACCAATAAAGACACTTTAGTTTAGCTTTTGCGTGACTTTCAGTTCTGATTAGCGGCAAAAACACTCCTTTTTGGAGCAGCTGACTGTAATGAGACCAGTTTGCAGTGTGACTAAACTAAAGAGGGAACTAGCTTAGCATACAGCATCAATGTTGTGGAATTTTGCTTAGTTTTCCTTACACGGAGTGGCTGTCAGTGGGAATTACAAGAAGAAAACATAATGCTATGGATAGCAAAGCTAACAGCCATGCAGTTTGTTAGCTATATGAGAGGAAACTAACTTGAAACGCAGTAAGACTTCAGGTGATCGTGTAGAACTGAGAGTTGTCTTTTTCACCTCCGATTAGCATTCGTCACATAAAATGGCTGCCAGTGGACGCAACGAGAGGAGTAAAAAATTCAGACAAAAATATTGCTATCAGCGATGTGGCTTGTTGGCGGTGTTAGCAGGAGCTAGACTTGCACCGTGCTAGCTCAGCATACAGGACACCATTACACAGTACCTGTAGAGTGGTCGTCTTTTTCAGTTCTGATTAGCATTCCTCATTGAAACCAATGGCCTGATAGCTGCAGTGCTAATTAATATCCCGCTACAAACAGAGTCATCGGTGCAATTCTGGAAACTAAACAAAATATAAAAATTTAAATGGATGAGGATGAAAGCTGCCAAATGTGATGTTTCAATGTCAGAACTGATCCCAAATAAGCAGCAAAACCGTGCTCCCTCTGGAAATGAAAAGTGGGGTTGTTTGGTAATGCTGGATCACTATTGGCTGGAAGTAGGGCATTATGGGAGACAGGGTAAGGGGAAGTAAGGGAGGGAAACAGGGAAGGAGAGAAAGAGGGAAGAGGAGCCGACAGAACGGAGAGAGATGAGAAGGTGAGTTGAAAAAAAAGAACAAGTGTGCATTTCTTTGATGTTTTATTTTTTTTCCCTGGTCGATCTCCTTCTGTAGGTCTGAGGTGAGGGGGTGGAGGGATCAGGATGGTGGAGGGAGGAGGGGGGGGGTCAAAGGTCATGGTTGTGTGTGTGTCTGTGTGTGTGTGTGTGTTGTTTGTCGGCCGGCTATCAGCTGCTGTCGGGTGACGGCTCTCTCTCTCGGTGCATGGATGCACTCTGGTGTTTGATGCTGTCCAGGTACTCCTGTTGAGAGACGGCCAGCACCGACGCCAGGATCTCATCGTCCTCCCAGTCTGTCAGACCTGGAACACACACACACACACAAACACTGGGTGAGACACCGTGGTGGTTGTATGCCACATCCTGCCCTTTCCTCCGGAGAGCTCATCACCTGCTTTGAAGTAGCTGAACCAGGAAACACACTGAGCCAGGCCCAGTTGTGACAAGTTTCAAGTATCAGACATAAAATTTCACATCTGTGACTGGAGGGACTGTTACAGAGTTCTGGTTGGCTGGATCAGCACTCCTCACTACCAGCTGACTGGTTGCTAACAAACACTGTGTTCAGCATCTCATGGACATATTTGAAACCTTATTTACATACATTTTATAGATTGAATTAAAGGGATAGTTCAACATGTTGGCAAATTGGCCTATTGCCATAATCCCTAAAGTCATAGCAGTAGGTTCATTACCTTTAATTATCGGTGCAAGCTGTTTTTAGATCGGCGGGGCCGAGACATGAGCTGCATGGTATTTCCACAAACTAAATACACAATCCAACAACTCCAAAACACACACAATATAATGAAGTAAATACTCAGAACTACTTGCTCTTTCGAAGTCACTCTGCGAAGGAGCCGTGTCTGGAATGTAGTTCCGGCTACGTATTTACCTCAAAAACAACTCTGTCTCATAACGTTCCATTATTATTTTCATAGCGTGGTGAATGTGCAGGTCACAACTTGTCCACCAGAGCGTTTTGGAGTTGTTGGATTGTGTATTTGATGAGTTTGATGAAGGAAAGGTGAAAATACCACACACCATGCAGAGCTTGCCTCTCTGCCCCGCTGATCTAAAAACAGCTTGCACCGACAATTAAAGATACTGAACCTACTTCCTAAAACCATGGGGATTATGGCAATAGGCCAATTTGCCAAGATGTTGAACTATCCCTTTAATAATTAAAAAAAACAAAAAAAAAGGAAAAATAGATGAATTGTGATGCAAAATAATAGCGAAGTTGTTGCAGTGATCCTTTAGAGGTCATTGTGAGCTGCTGATCTCATCTCCTATGTTTGCTGCAGGTCTGATGGTTCTGACTGAGACCTGCAGCTAAATCCCCCGCCACAGCAACCCCACTGAGTGTAGAGGTGCAGGATGTCTGCTGACAGCAACGCGCAGCACACTGTCACAGAGACGTGCAGACGCTGTGGATTAAGTGTTGTTGTTTTTTTTGTCTGGACTGCAGCTGAGACAGAAGTCCGGACCCTGGTGACTGCAGCATGTTCAGAGCTGCAGCAGTTCTGGGCAACCGCTCTTGATTATGCCCCGAGAAAAATAGAAAATTATTGAGCAGCGAAGATGAAAGAGACAGAAACAGGTCAGCACTGTTCTGTCCTCTGATAGAAGCATAGCTCAGTGTTCAGAGCTGAGCTGTAAACAGCTGATAAAACTCATATTGTTAGAAAACAACACTGAAACTGAGAGAGCGTTTTCTCACCCTAGATAACCTCACACACACGACACACACACACACACACACACACACACAGACCACGCCCTGCTTCGCTCGGCTTCCTGTTAACACAGGCTGAGGTTTGCAGCAAGTACAATTCATTTCTAGAGCCAAACAACAAATGTGTGTATGCTTCTTACCAAATGCTGTAGGCGACATCTCTTGCATGATGGCTCTGTACTCCAAATGATGACGACTCTGATTACTGGGACCTACACACACACACACACACGTAAGGAACTGAATGCTTCATGACACACATGCAGTGAGGTAATGTGTGTGTGTTTACAGGTGTGTATTACCTGGTGCGCAGGGAGAGGGGGGTTTGCTCAGGATGAGGGCGGCTCCGGTGGGGGAGGGGGGCTTGTTGTTGGTCGACGGGGCGGTCGTGAGATCCGAGTGGGAGTGGGAGTGGGAGGGATCCGAGTCCCGTTGCCGTGGCGACCGAGCGCTCCAATCGTCGAGGCCGCTGGAGGCCGCCGCTGTCGCCGAGCTGCAGGTGGCGCTGGCCTTACGGGGCTGAGGGGAGGAGGGGAGAAGAAGTTCAATTAAAAGAATAGTTCACCCAAAATTCAAATTGCACTCATTATCTCCTCCCCCTCATGTGGACTAAGGGCTGGGAGAAGTTTCAGAGTCCTCCGTGGCTTCTCTGAGTTACAGGGGGTCTCGGCGTAGCAGTGCATGTCCATATAACGGTTGCAAATGGATACCAACTGTCTTCGTAACAAAAAGACACACCAAAAAACATCCAAATACCTCCATGCTGCTCGTATGTAATGTCCGTCTTGTATTGAAGCCGCAAATCGCGCGAGATTTGGATGGACTAGGAAGAGGAGCTTCCTTTACAAACAAGCTTGAAATATAGACTTATTTAATTTTTTTCGGAACAATTTCGCATTTCGGGGCTTCAATACAAGACGGACATTACATACGAGCAGCATGGAGGTATTTGGATGTTTTTTGGTGTCTCTTTTTGTTACGAAGACAGTTGGTATCCATTTGCAACCGTTATATGGACATGCACTGCTACGCCGAGACCCCCTGTAACTCAGAGAAGCCACGGAGGACTCTGAAACTTCAATTTTGAGTGAACTGTTCCTTTAATGTACCATTTTGACAGTGTGGGTGGTTGTGGGTCACAGAGGGGGCGGAGACTTAAAACAACAACCTGATGGGAACTGCAGCTTCAAAGCCTGCTGCAGAAGGCTACAGGGAACTTCCTTCAGGGTGTTTTCTCTTACAAGGGTTTCTAGGAAAAAAGCTGAGTCCTTTATAGTGGTTGAAGTTTTTACAATGGTAAAAATTCCTCTGTTACCATGGTAATTGTCAGAATCAAGTCCTTCCTCGTTAAGGGGTTCACCTACTCTTCATTTTCCTCATTTATCATCATAAAATCACTGTGCTGCCATTAAAGGGATAGTTCGCCCAAAATTCAAATTTCACTCATTATCTACTCACCCTCATGTAGACTAAGTGCTGAGAGAATTTTCAGAGTCCTTCGTGCCTTCTCTGAGTTACGGGGGGGTCCGCGCAGCAGTATTTGTCCATATAATGGTTGTGAATGGATACCACTTTTCTTTGTTCCAAAAGACACACCAAAAAACATCCAAATACCTCCATGCTGCTCGTCTGTAATGTCCCTCTTGTATTGAAGCCCCGACATGAGAAATTGTTCCGAAAAAAATTAAATAAGTCTATATTTTAAGCTTGTTTGTAGCGGAAGCTCCCAGTGTCTCGGTTCACTGCTAGGTATTTGGATGTTTTTTGGTGTGTCTTTTTGAATGAAGAAAAGTGAGCTCCGTTCACAACCATATATGGACAAATACTGCTGCGCGGACCCCCCCCGTAACTCAGAGAAGGCACGGAGGACTCTGAAAATTCTCACAGCACTTAGTCGACATGAGGGTGAGTAGATAATGAGTGAAATTTGAATTTTGGGTGAACTATCCCTTTAAGGCGGAGGGAGAGGCACCTTTAGTTTTGTTCCTCAGTTTGGTCACTAAGGTCTTTTGTGCAACAGTTCACTGAGTGGAGCAACTCCTGATAACACTAGTGATGACTGTAACTCAAGCTCTGGCATCTGAGTGCAGCGGCGACGCATATTCAGGCCAATGAATGTTGAAAAAATGAGCTGGAAGAGAGGGGCAGGATATTCCAGAGTTTAAAGCTCTGAATTTTCAAGTTTAAAGTCAATCATTTGAGAGAAAAAATACTTGAAAATCAATGTTTTTCTTAAACACCAATTTTCTCTCTAAGTGCCGCGCGGCGTGGCTTGTTGCTACTGCTAATACTACGGTTCGTTTCTGCGTGTTTCCGACTTGTCAGAACAAAATGAGCAGCTGGATGAAGTTCAGCTTCCACAGGCTTCCTCTCCTCAACCTGGACTCACTAAAGCTCTGGATAGTTGCGCTTAAAAAACAGAATTCCCAAGTGGAATGATTATTATCAGAATGAGCCGGGCAGCGCTCAGAGATGACATCATCCAGGTCAGAGGTCAGTAGGTCAACCTACAGACCCCGGATGTTGATAACAGCTAACCCTGGACTCAGAGGGGAATAGCACTAGCCTATCATAACTAAATATTGGTGAAATGAAGGAGTTTCTCTGCAGATAATGTGTTATTTAGAGGCTGCATTGCGTACCCCGTGTACTCGCATTATATGGATATACGCGGCTCTGGGCTGGATCTAATTTCATCAGAACGACTTGTAATGACACCAAAGTTATCTGGGTGAGTAAATGATCGTATTTTATGCTAGAAATGAGGTTCAGATTGTAAAAAAAAAACGGCAATTCCCCTTTAATGTTTACTGCACGTTGCTCTCCCAGTCTCTCTTCCTGCTTTCTCTACACTGTCCTATCCAATGAAGGCATAAAATGCCCCAAATAGCAAACTCCAGTGGATCAGCTCCTGAGGTCTGTAAAAAGGTTTGTGACTGACAACAACACAAACTCAAAAGACTTTTTTTCCCCTGAACCTTACACTTCAGCAGCCCACCCTGTGTACCTGTCTGGCCTGTTTCTCCTGGTCCTGCAGCCACTGCAGGTAGGACTCCCGGGCCACCTGCTCCTCGATGGCCTCGTTGGTGGCCTCCCAGTCCGTCGCCCTCTTCTTGTCCTCCAACATCTGCTGCTCGATCCACGACTCCTCCGACGTCTTGATGGCCGATTTCATCAGAGACGTGTCTGCGTACTAAAGGAGAGAGGGGAAGGAAGGAAATCCTCAGTTAACAAACCAGACTGACACACACACTGTTCCTGCCTACCAAGGGTTAAAGGGATAGTAGCATTTTTTTAAAGTGGGGTTGTATGATCTACAAATAAGTACTTTAATTGCAGTAGAAGACTCTCTGCACTCCTCCCGTTAGAAACGCCAGCCCATAGCCCTGCCCAGAGATTTACAACATACATTGTTGTGAACAGACCCAAAGAAACGGCCTAAAAGAGGTTTTACCTGAAAAAAAAAACCCAGTTCCATTGTTCGCTATAATAGCATTTTTTCCAGCCCTTCAAAGTGCAGGAAAAACACAGTTTTTATTTGGACCTAACCAACTGCTGATTGGCGGGCGCTAACCCTGGGCGGAGGGATACGTGAGTTGGTTAGCTCCAAATAAAAACTGTCCTGCACTTTGAAGGGCTGGAAGAAATTATATTATAGCGAACAATGGAACTGTGTTTTTTTTTTCCAGGTAAAACCTCTTTTAGGCTGCGAAAATAGGCCGTTTCTTTGGGTCCATTCACAACACTGTATGTTGTAAATCTCTGGGCAGGACTATGGGCTGGCGTTGCTAACAGGAGGAGTGCAGAGAGTCTTCTACTGCAATTAAAGTACTTAGGGGCTATTTGTAGATCATAAACCCCACTTTAAAAATATGCTACTATCCCTTTAAATATCAACACATCAAACAGGGATTTTCTAACTCTATATCTCTGAGCTGACCTGCACCCCCCCCCCCCCACCCCCTCTCCACCCCCTCTCCCTCAGCTTCTTGGTCTATGTTTTGAAGTAAGTCAGGTTCTGGTACCCCTGGTTTGAAGGCAGGCAGACCCAGTCCAACGCCGATCGTAGCCTTGTTGGGGTTCACAACCGAGTTATAGTGGATGTTGCGGTGGTAGCTCACTCTGATTGGCTCGTCGTTGTTCTGGTGGATGCCATGGAACGTGTTGATTGGCTCTGCAGCAGAGGAACAAGGGTGAGGTGTGATAGGTCGACGGTAACAACAGCACACACACACACGGGTGTTTAACCAGACATCTGGACTCACCTGTGCTGTACTGATACACCTCCACCGGTCTGTTGTACATCTCAGCCATGGCCTGCATCTCGATGTGGTTGCCGTGGCAATTGTTTTTCCTCTTTCTGTTGATGTATGTGGTGAAGTCCTCTGTCACGTAGTTGGAGAAATAGTCTGCGTTCTTCATCTAAAGGAGAAACACCTTTGTGAACATGGATGCTGACTAAGACTGGGATAAAGAGTGAGGTCAAAGTCAGTGGCTCACCAGGTAATCCATACAGTGTTTCCTGACCACTTCATGCATGTCTTGATCTCCATACACCTGATCAGCTGAGGGAGACACACAAAGAGTTTGGGTTAGACGTTGGATAAGATTTCTGCACTGACAAACCGCAGCTTGAACTAAAACACACAAAGAAACAAAGAAGTCTGATAGTGGAGAAGCTTAAATCAAAAATAAAAACGGAATTGTGCATTTTGTGATAAAATTCTGAAGTTTGGTACACCTTCAGCCAAATGCATTCTGAAAATAATTGGATATGGAGCCATCTTGAATTTTCAATATGGCAGCCA
Source organism: Trachurus trachurus (assembly GCF_905171665.1). Lineage (NCBI taxonomy): Eukaryota > Metazoa > Chordata > Actinopteri > Carangiformes > Carangidae > Trachurus > Trachurus trachurus. The sequence goes on along the minus strand of NC_139901.1, from coordinate 1,785,156 downwards.
TTTTTCAAAAATGGCCACCGTTTTCTTATTTGATGACAAGAAATAGAAAGAAATTATTTTCAGTACAGAAATGAGGGTGTCTGACAACCACAAGGTGCTTATTATTATTTATTTGGGTATTATTTACCGACTTAGTTTATTTGTTGCTCGGTTCATGTTACTTTCAGTTTGTCTTTGTATGTATGAATGTGTTTGTATATGTTTTTATATGTATATGACTATATAGAGAGATAAAGATTAGTAACCATATGTTAGAATAAATCTATATGTATATAAATATAATAATATATTAGAATAAATCCAGTTAAATAACTTCATAAATTAACTTACTGTATAGATTATAATGACTAGATAACTTGATAGATAATTTCAAGTAATAATGACTAGATAACTTGATAGATAATTTATGAATAAGGGGTGGGAGTAAATAAGTTTCAATAAATCAATAAATAAATCAAATTACGGTACCTTTATTTTCAATTATTTTATTTTATTTTTTGTTCATATGTTGTCTTTGCAAAGTTTTTATATGTTATGTCTGTCCATTTCTGTATTATGTTTTATTTCTTTTAACATGTCCGAAATAAACTTAAACTAAACTAAACTAATAATTTGATATTGAGGAAATGCTTGGTTAAATCCATTTACTATACCACTGTTCATTTTCTCCCCCCCCCCCCCCCCCCCCCCCCCCAAATCATTGAAAATTCAAGATGGCCACCATTTTTCAGCTGTGTCAGATATGGATTATCTCAGAGAAGAATTTCAAGACTCGCAAAGGTTGTGGCAATATCCTGGCCAAACCAGCGTTCAATTTGAAAATTTTTTGAAGAATGGCTGCCATGGCCGCCATATTGATAATTCAAGATGGCTCCATATCCAATTATTTTCAGAATGCCTTTGGCTATAAGTGTATCAATCATGCTTTTACAGTGGCATGCTGAAGTTTGGGCACCCCTGGTCAAAATGTCAGTTAATGTGAACAGTTAAAGCAAGTGGAGGATGAAATGATCTCCAAAAGACAGAAATGTTAAACATGAAACACTCTTTTGCAATATTTTAAGCAATATCAGTGTATTATTTATCCTATATAATATCCTTTTAATTTATGGTGATTATGTGTACATCATGTAAACATGTGCAACCGTGTGAAGTATGTAAACCATGAATGGAATAAATTTAAATGAAATGAAATGTTAACTTTTTACAGTTTCAGAGTGAAAAAGGGAAACAAAGCAGCTGCAAAAGAATGGGAAACCCAGGAGACTGGAGCTCTGAGAACTTTGACCAAGGTATCAGACAAGATATTTACTGTTTACACACTGTGATAGTTTACAAAGGGGGGGGGGGGGGGGGGGGGGGGGGTACTAGGTATTAACTATGCAGGGTGGACAAACCTTTGCTGCTGGCCCTTTTCCTTTTCTGTCATTTTAAAAATTTAAAAGAGAAAAAAATGATATAGTTTAAAATGTAAAGGTAATTGATGCCTTTTGGAGATCATTTCATCTTCCACTTGATGAACTGTTCACATGTTCACAACAGAAACTTCGGCCAGGGGTGCCCAAACTTTTGCATGACACTACGATGGTTTTCAGTGTGAAAAACTTCTACTTCCACCGTTTACCATAAACACACTTAGCTAGGCTACTCATTTGTTCAGATTAAATTATTTAATTTATCTTTTGGGGAATAAAATACATGAAACTGATGCAAAGAGAAATTTTTCATTTTATCGTCTTGCTGTTCCATCGATGTTGAACTGGTCTTAACATGTGTAACTGTTCCTTTAACTGTCAGTTTCGTTTTGAGGCAAAGATTCAGTGAAGTGGGTTTACGCAGTCACACTTTTATTCAGAATCGGATCCTGATCTCCAAAGTCCATTCACACCTCTAAACACACACACACACACACACACACACAAAGTCAGGTATGCACAGCCAAAATGTCAAAACACACACACACACACACACTTCCTTAAGCAGTATGCAAATGAGCGTCACTTTGGTTCGATTTACAGCAAGTCACATGGTCTGCGGCGATTCTCAGAACCCCCCCCATTGACTTCCTTTTTCTCATCAGCGGTTTCTGTGTGTGTGTGTGTGTGTGTGTGTGTGTGCGTGTGTGTGTGCGTGTGTGTGTGCATGCGTGTGTGTGTGCATGCGTGTGTGTTGATGTTGATGGAGGTTAAAGAGTTTAAGCTGCTGAGCGATGACTGACACACACAGGGTGTCACACTCAGAGCAAAACTAACACCTACGGTCGCTCGGCAGCAGGTGTGTGACTAAAAAACACACACAGGGAATCTCCCAACACATCAGCATTGTGTGTGTGTGTGTGTATTAATGGCCTTTTCTGATGTTAACACACAGAACAAAAGTCACATCCATGACTCATCCTGACATATAGAGCGTCACACACGGTAACAAACGGTTTCCACCTTAATATTACCCACATCAAAAAAATCTGAGTGTCAATCAAACTTAAAGGGATACTTCACCCAAAATCAATAATTCACCAATCATCTACTCACCGTCATCCATCATCCAAAACACACACTATGAAACATCCAGATACCTCCATACTGCTCATCTGTACTGACCCAAGAGTCCTGAAGTGTGTGTTTTGGATGATTCAAAAGTATGAAAATCCGTTGCCAGCCGGACCCCCCCTGGAACTCCTAAAGAGTTTTGATGACTCCAAACCCTTCCTTGGCATGACGGGGAGTAGAAAATTGGTGAATTGTCGATTTTGAGTGAAGTATCCCTTTAAGTGTAAACCAGTCAGTGTAAGTCTTGTTGCTGCTGTGTGAGGAGTTAAAACTGAAGAAAAAAAAATGATTACAAAAAGCTACTGAAAAAAGTTTGGACAAATTTCACATTTGTTTGATTTTTGCAGTAAAAATGAGGAAATAAACTAAACTAAAGGTTGAATGTTGGAATAGAAGTGACACTGATAGTCATTGAGCCCTGTATGATGTAGCCTTTCTGACTTTCATGACACTATACACACACACACACACACACACACCATTCACAACAAATGTGGATTGATTAGCGATGGAATATTCTGTTATAAATACATGACTTCCTCCTGTTTCATAAAACCTACAGTGATCAGCTGAACTTCCTGACGCTCTAAATTAAACATTTGCACATGGAAATGTTTGACTGCAAGAAAAACCTGAGCTCAGCAGAGCAGTGTCAGTCTCACAGCGGAAACTTCAGTTTCTTTTACATAATGAGAAAATGGGTTTTATAGGGAAAACAAACCAGGTGTGTGTCAGACTCATACTGAGGGGATCTCCCTAAAGATCACCCACACTGAGTGAGTCACTGGGTCAATCCCACACTATTTACATATCCACCAATACAGGCAGAGCAGAGGAGAGGAGAGGAGAGGAGAGGAGAGGAGAGGAGAGGAGAGGAGAGGAGAGGAGAGGAGAGGAGAGGAGAGGACAAAGGAGAGGAGAGGAGAGGAGGACAAAGGAGAGGAGAGGAGAGGAGAGGAGAGGAGAGGAGAGGAGAGGAGAGGAGAGGAGAGGAGAGGAGAGGAGAAAGGAGAAGAGAGGAGAGGAGGACAAAGGAGAGGAGAGAGGAGAGGAGGACAAAGGAGAGTAGAGGACAGAGGAGAGGAAAAGAAAGGAGAGTAGAGGACAGAGGAGAGGAAAAGAAAGGAGAGGATAGACAGAGGGAGGAGAGAAAGGGGACAGAGGAGAGGAGAGGAGGAGAGGAGAGGAGAGAAAGAGGAGGACAAAGGAGAGAAAGAGGAGAGGAGAGACAGAGGGAGGAGAAGAGTGGAGAGGAGAGAAAGAGGAGAGGAGAGGAGAGGAGAGGAGAGGAGAGGAGAGGAGAGGAGAGGAGAGGAGTACAGGGGAGAGGGGGGGAGAGGAGGAGGGTTTGGTTAGTGTGTGGTAGTTGCTGAGAAACACAAACACAGATAGACTTCTGCAGAATTAATGAACCACACACAGGAAACCACAGCGGGCGCTATGATTGGTCAGCCTGGATATTATTCTCAGAAAGGTGGGGGCGTGGCCTGTGTGAAAGGAACTGTGTCCGTCCGCTCGTTTGACTACTGATGTCGATAAAGTTTTTATCTGAACCGCACAGACGCGGACACCACCCTGGTCACCAGCAATAGCCAACTGCAAAGCATGCTGGGTACTGGAGTTAAAAAGACAAGTTCTTAGTTGGTTCATTTAGCTTTGGTTTTATTTTGGAAGAGTTTCATAACAAACAGTCAACAAAATGATCAGACTGATTGAATTCATGTGAGATTTAGAATAAATTAATATATTAATAACTTATTGACTAATTATTGAACTTATTGATAGATTTTGAATTTTAAACACACAATAAAAGCTCTGTACTGAGCAAGGACAGGCCCAGGTAAAGACTGGATCTGGTTCTGATCAGGACTAATATCACACACACATTAACAATAGTGTGTGTGTGTGTGTGCGTGTGTGTGTGTTGTGTTTTTATCTCACTGCAGCTGGCCAATAAGAGAGCAGAGTGTGGTCAGTCTACGTCACCTGTTTTCTGCTGAATTTCATCAGAGGTCTCCGCCCACCCAGCAGGTCATGTGACTGACTGACTGAGCAGCATTAGGTTAACCCCCCCCCCCATGACCAGGACCTGCATCAATACATGTGTGTGGGTGTACATCCCTCGTCTTTCTGTAGGAGGTAATCTTCCTGTTTAACGGTGAGCTAACGTCCTGTCAAAAAGCAGGTTAACCCCCTCTGACCCTGCTGAGCCACCGTACTGAAACACCACAACAGACCCCGGGTCAGTCCTCTGTGACCAGCTCCAGGTGACCGGACAGTCTGACCTCTGACACAGACTTTTATTTGTTTAAATTTGACTCTGCAGCTTCTCTGATACCTCTCTCACCTTTCACGGTCAAACACCAAGAAAACATTTTATTCTGGAGTTTTGGAGTAAAACAAGGGTTTATACTTTTATTTTTATATATTGAGCCTGAGCTACTGAGTTGTATGTTCCAGTATCTTTTGTCTGACTGAGGAACTTCAAACTTTACCCTCCGCTTCTGCCCAGATCCTCCATTTAGTTTGACATGATTTCTCTGATTCTTATATATTTCAACCTGCAGATGGACAATAAATAATGTTAGTTACAAACTGTCATAAAAATATTTCAAAGTTTCTGTTGAGCATGATTATTATTAATGTGACTCTGACTCAACTCCCGGTGCTGGGAGCAGTGAGATCAGTCTCACATAATATTAAATTACTCAGTGTAAATGAGGTCAAAAGCAGATTCTCTATTCATACGAAGAAACTCTATATACACACACATGCTTGTGCGCATACACACAGTTATATAGCCCCTCTGTGATTCTCCTTTCAGGTGTGGCTGCTCTCTCTCCCTCTACCTGTGTTTCCCAGGTAACCTCCTGGAGGACCACAGGCCTGTACGACGAGAGAGGAGAGGAGAGGAGAGGAGAGGAGAGGAGAGGAGAGGAGAGGAGAGGAGAGGAGAGGAGAGGAGAGGAGAGGAGGAGGAGAGGAGAGGAGGAGGAGAGGAGAGGAGGAGGAGAGGAGAGCATTGACAGCACCATGAGTAAAGTAGTTGATGTGATGAGAGAAGAGCTCCACAGTGTTGGCCAGCAGGTGAACAGGTCTGAGCGGTGACTCTGGACTCAGACTGAACCCTGTGTGGTTATCAGAGCTGCGTGACACTCGTCAGTGTTTGTCCACGCTCACTGTTCGCTGTTGACTTAACATTTGTATCACTTCTGATAACAACTGCAAACAAAACTGTCAAATGGCAGACACACGCACGCACGTCGCACGCACACTAACCGCTGTCGAGCTGAGCAGAGGTCAGTCGGTAAATGCTGTCCACAATCAGCTGACCTGTGTGTGTCTGTGTCAGTGTATGATTTCTAATCCAAACACACAATCAATGTAAGAATAGACCTACGTATATCAGACTGAAGGGAAAGTCCACCTTGACACAGATCTGACTCACCTACACACACACACACACACCCAAAACCTCGTCCCAACCTGAAGCTGAAACTTAAAATTAAGACAGTCCCGTGAAAGTACCCAACAAGTGCAGTACACACCCACACACATACACACACACACCAGCAGCAGCAGCAGCAGCAGCAGACTGGTGGGGAAAGAGTGGAGATTCCTCTTTACACACACTGTCTGGACTCAAACAGTCAGACGTCTGTGTTACAGTAAAACCAGGTCAGAGGGCACTTGGACAGAGGTCTCTCTCTCTTCAACACTTACACACACACACACACACACACACACACACACACACACACACACACACACACACACACACACACACACACACACACACACACACACACACACACACACACACACCCCTCTGGTCTTCACCTGACCTGAGCTCAGTGCCTCATTAGCGACAGGTCATCTGTGCTCATCTTAAAGTGATAGTTCAGCTGATTCAAACAGCTGAGAGCAGGGCTCCAGAGTAACTTTTTGGACTAGGAGCACAGTGGCCACTAACTTAAAATTTTAGGAGCGCAAACAGAAAATTTAGGGGCGCACACTGAAATCGACTTGCAAAGTAAATGTTCACATTTCCTCAAATTTTCACTGTATTACTGATAAATACTTTGATAAATGGAGAAACTATAATGTTTAGACACACCATGGTAAACTCATCCAAGAACCCCCCCCCCCCCCCCCCCCCCCCCCCCCCCCCCCCCCCCCCCCCCCGGGGGACAAGGTGCCTGTGTAGGACAGCCCCTGTAGTTTGGCCTCCTTGTCTGTTGACCCTGATTGAGCCACATGTGCACAGACACCTTGGCATCAATAATATCATTTATATCATTAGAGGTTATTTATTGCTCTGTGTGTTATCTATTTTATTATCTATTATTCTTATTTACATTAAGCTGCTGGACGACTTGAATTTCCCTCCAGGGGGATGAATAAAGTATTTTTCTAGTTCATTCTTCTATCTAATAATACCTGAGAGCAGCATCAACTTCTATTGTCAACACTTTATAACAGCTTTTAAAACACAGTGAGGTCTGGTCTGAAGCATCGAGGACAGAGCCTCCCTGACATCCATAGAAACTTATAGCAGTTTTTTATGGAAACCTATGGCTGAGGTCATGGAAACTCTTCTACAGATGCCACCATCTTACCAGAACCTGACTCTGCCCCAGTTCCATTTGATGAAAAAAAAATGAGCAGAATGGAGGGGAGCGTTTGGAGTCGGGACTTTACTGCATGCTGGCTTGTGGTTGGCACAGGCTCAGTCAGCTGTCAATCAAAGCAGAAGACTCTTAATTGTAGGGACAAAACCCACAGGAAACAATATTATCACTATGCTTCAGTCACAATATGATATCACTGCAATTTGAAACATTTTGTGACATCCTGATCCTCAGTGCTGAGATACATTGAGTTGAATGACCTGTTTGCAGCTGTAAATCGTGTCCTGAACGGAAAAGATCTGTCAACATCTGATTCATCTAATAACACACAGCTCAGTCTGTCTCACTTTCATCATTTCTGTTATTCTTGCAAAGTGGGACTGTCGAGCAGGCATTAAAATTTGTATTCTAGGGGTCGAGTGATTAGAGAGCACATCCCATGGTGGCGTACGCCTAAAGCACTGATCGCCTGATCGACTCCCGACCGAGACGATCCTTAGCGCATGTCATTCCCCCAATCCCCCCAGTCTGTCTCCCAGCTTTCATGTCTCTCTACACTGTCCTATCAAAGTGAAGGCAAAAAAAACGCCCCCTCCCCATAAAAAAAAAATCTAGTTCTAGTCTAGTTGTTTTTTTCAAGTTTTTAAAAACTGCAATTTATATGTGCTATTTACGTAATAAAAGATCAATACTTTTTTAAATTTTACAACATTTGGAAGATATTTCTGGAACTGTTGCGGAATGGCGATATGGAGGAGGCAGTGGGAGAATGAGATAATGACATTTTTTTTTTTATTTAATATTCATTGCATAACAATTTCTCGATTAATTAGTGCGGTTTAATTTATCTTTTTTAATTTTTTTGCTATCTTTATTTGTTTAATTATTCATTTATTTTGGTTCATTTCAGTATTATTAATATTTTCATTATTTCCATATGTTTAAGATGTTTAAATTGTTGGATGTTGTTGTATTAACACAAAAAAACAATAAATGGTGAGATTGTGAAGTGAAGAAGTGCAGATTTGAGTGAATCCGTGCTGACTTCAGGTCAGCCTGTGAGGCTACAGGTCAGTCAGCTGAGCGCAGGAATCTGACTCTGGATGTGAAGTCTGTGAAACCAGCTGGACCGGCTGCAGAAAGACACGCAGCACGGCAACATGTTGCTTTCTCTTTCAGAGAGAGGAGACAGACAACAGGTCTGTCACACACACACACACACACACACACACAGCGAGGTGTGGAGCAGCTCTACAGTGTGACTGTGAATATGGACAGGAAGGGGACGGATGAGTGGACGATGGACAGAGGGAAAACCCAGGAACACCTCAGAGTGTCGGCCGGCTCTTTGCTCTCCTTCCCTGTGATAAAGCATGACCGGCAGCAGTGCATGCTGGGAGTTATCAGCACGCCGGGGACACGTGCTGAGGTTGCTCAAGGGGTCTGAAGCAGGAGACGTGTCCAAGAAACACCACTGACTTACTGTATCTAACACACACACACACACACACAATCTGAACTTTCCTCTTGTTCTGAGCTTAGCGCTGTTGAAATATCCTCATGATGTTTCCCTTCATTCATTCATTTAGTCTGTTCATGTTAACATGGCTCTTGCTGGTTGCTGTGTGTGTGTCAAGCTCGTAACTTACTGTTTTTTTGGGGGGGGGTTTCTTTTATTATAAATCAATTTCATCCCAATCTTTTACAAAAAACACAGCTGGTTCCCACTGCAGCTGCTAAAATGTTTATAAAACATCTTTTAAAGTATTTTGTATTTGGACTACACACACAGACTTAAGTGCTCGTCGTTGCATTGTTCATTTTCATACACAGCATCGTAGCTGTGTCTCATGGAAGCAGACAATGTCGAAGCAAAGTGTCTGCTAAAAGTAGTAAACACATCTGACAGTAAACTTGTTAGATGTCACAAAGAAAAACATGAAACTTCAGATTTAAAGGAGAATTCCTTGTTCTCTCCGCCACAGAAACTAACACTTTTTCCTTGTTGTGATGATTTCTTTACAAAAATAACCGGTGGAGCAGTGCAGTGGTAATGTCCAAAATATCTCTGACCGTTTATTTTAGTAAAGAAATCATCACAACAAGGACAAAGTGTTAGTTTCTGTCTGTGATGGGATAGTAATGTCTTTCCAGGATGTTTCAGAGTTCAGCTGTCTGAGGTGAGTGGCTACATGCAAAAACACAAAATTTATACTGTTTATACTGTACACTATATGAGTTCAGTGGTGTCTCATAAGGATTCCAGTCATGTACCATAGATATTTGATTGTTTTTTGAGTGTTTGTTGTGGTTGAGAGAATTGCCCCCATAGGTTAGCGTTGTCGCTATCGCTAGCGCCGTCTAGCCATGGTGTAACTCCGGTTTGCCTGCATCAATTTTAGTCGCGTTTTTTGCTCCCCCCAACACTGGGTGACCATCATGACAACGATTTAGGGGTCAAAAATGACCGGAATTCTCCTTTAAGAATGGGAAACAGCAAATACTTGGCAATTAAAGGTACATTGTGTAGGAATTACTTCCATCTAGCGTTGTGGTTGCATATCACAAGCAATTCAATCGTATTTTTCATGCTGCATTCACGTGAAATCGGCAGACAGACGACAGCCGCTGCACGTAACGGCATAAACAAGCCTCTATGTAAACAAGTGGTTGGTCAGCACGAGGCAAAACAATACACGTGACAATATGTTGTCATGGCGATGTCGTATTGTTTACCTGACCCACGTTTTACCGTCTTTCTCTGGACTTCTATGACTAAAATGACATCTGGTTTGTTAGCGACGGCTGTCCGCCTGACTGCAGGTGAATGCAGCATCAGTGTAACGCTCCATTCCTCCTCACTGCATTTTCATAAATAGATAACAGGAGAAGTTACACACTGTACCTTTAAGCTTTAGTTTATTATGAAACTTCATGTCAGTCATAGTTTCATGTTCTTTCTGTTGTTGTTGTTTTCAAAGCCAACCGGTTTCTGTGACTCCTCTGCTATTGATCCATTGTGGTGCTGAGCTGCAGTGAGGTGTGTGTGTGATGATGATGATGTGAGTCATGTCAGGTATGTTTGGATCAGCGGTCATGGAGCGTGAATGTGTGTGTTTGTGCTGTTGCTCAGCAGGAAGCAGCTGAGAGACAACATCACCACGCCCTGAACGTCAGCCATGCCTCATCTGCATACACACACACACACACACAACAACAACTAGAGAGCAGAGCTGAGAGCAGCACCCCCCACAGGCTGCACAGGTCACCCCACACACACACACACACACACACACACACACACACACACACACACACACACACACACACACACACACACACACACACACACACACACACACACACACACACAGCAGACAGCAACATGTGAGACCTGATAGGATTGTTTGTCTGTGAAGCTGTGTCACTCTGGACCAAAGCCTGCAGACAGATGACGGGCAGCTCCACCAGCAGGAATGTGACCTGACGGCAGGAAACACACACACCCAGCTGTGTTTACAACTATTCCCAGCCTCCAGTGGAACCAAACAAACACACACACACACACACACACACACACAAGTCTCTGCTTTGGTCTCTCTGTACCAAACCAACCTCTGTGTTATAGGTGAGAGGCATCAGACACTGTTGACATCACGTCTCTGAGGGCTCAACTCCAGCCTGCTTTCACACCACGCAGCCAGGCAGCACCGCGCTCTGATTGGTTCAGAGAGCCAGAAAAGGCGGCAACAACAGGGCTCTGGTTCACCTGGACCCTGGAGGATCTGGATCCTCTGAGATCCTCTCTGAGGTCTACACACATAAAGCACCTAAACCTCAGTGTGGAAACATATCCATTAGGGATCATGATGTCACCATTATAGATTTTCTTGGTTCGATTATTGTCAGAGAAATAGTCACAATTACAACACTAGGAATGTGTAAGATCAAATCTAGTCAAAATATAATTACATTACTAATTATATAATTGAGTATCTATTAATATTGGGCCAATTATTAATCCTTCAGAGGAAATGTTTGAAGTATTCAACTCATTAACTGTCATCAAATGTTTCAGTTTTTTTTAATCGTTTGTTTTTCTTACAAATGGCACATTAACATTTAAATTGCTAATAATCCAGTGTTACGTTAGGTTAATTGACATTAAAGGGATAGTTCAACGTTTTGGCAAATTGACCCATTGCCATAATCGCTATAGTCATAGCAGTAGGTTTGTTACCTTTAATTGTCGGTGCAAGCTATTTTTAGAACGGCGGAGCAGAGCCGTGAGCTGCTCAGAGCTACGCTACGGAGTCCCTCATCAAACTCATCAAATACACAATCCAACAACTCCACAACGCTCTGGTGGAGAAGTTGTGACCTGCACATTCACATTATAAGATAATAATAGAACGTTACGAGACAGAGTTGTTTTCGAGGTAAATTCATGCAAAACCGCTGATGCACGTTGCGTTCAGGGACAGTTTTTCAGCAAGCAGTCTCTGTATTTACCTCAAAAACGGCTCAGTTTTGTAATGTTCCATTATTATCTCATAGCGTGGTGAATGTGCAGGTCACAACTTGTACACAAAAGCGTTTTGGGATTTTGTATTTGATGAGTTTGATGAGGGAAACCAAGAAATTCCTTTAGCCTCCGTAGCGTAGCTCCGAGCAGCCTGCTGCTCTGCTCCGCCGTTCTAAAAACAGCTTGCACCAACAATTAAAGGTAACGAACCTACTGCTATGACTATAGAGATTATGGCAATGGGCCAATTTGCCAAAATGTTGAACTATCCCTTTAACTTCAAATATTCACTTCAGAGTTCCTGCTAATGGCCCCATGCTGAGAGGACCTGAGGCCCCTGGTGTCAGGGCCAACGCTGGTTTCATCTGAAGGGTTCCAGGTCACAGTAAACCCGAAGCTTCATTGCTCAAACAGATAAAACCGTATTCTAAAAGAAAAATACCAAAAATATCTGATGAAAATCGGAAAACCAGCGTGACTTTAGTTGTTTTCTTTTTCTTTTTCTGATCCGTTTTCTGTAAATCACGTGGCCCCCAGGGCAGGAAACACGGAGACGGACAGAGGGGCCGCAACCTACACACACACACACACACACACACACACACACACACACACACACACACACACACACACACACACACACACACACACACACACACACACACACACACACACACACACACACACACACACACACACACCTACACCCACACATTCAAACACATTTGAACAAATGTTGTTGTTTAGTGTTGGATGTCCCAAGAGTGTTATCACACCTCACTGTCCACTTTCTGTTTCAGACAGGCAGGTGTGTGTGTGTGTGTGTGTTTGAATGTGTGGACTTGCGTGTTTGAATATGTGCGCGTATGCGTGTGTGTGCGTGTGTCTGTGTGTGTTTGCATTTCTTTGAAACGCAGCAGCGGGTGAAGAAACGGCCTCTGAAAATAGAAGTGAAAAGAATCAGAAGCGAGTTGACAGAAAATGAGAAGTGAGGCCTTCTTCTCCTTCGTCCATCTGTCCGTCCATCGTCTCTGCTCTCTGACACCTGAGCGAGCCGTGGAGTGGACACGGGCCCCGCGGCCTCCACATCACGTCGGCTGTGTTTTCTGAAACTTTTCTTTTTTTATTTTCTATTCAAGTTGCTTTAGTAAACACAACAATGGTCATTTTTTTCTTTTATGCCGTCTCAGTTCCTTCAGTTTTTTTTAATTTATGAATGATTTGGTCTGGTGTTGGAGTGAACCCAGCCTCGACCATCTCTTCCCCAAGTTCAAGATAAGAATTACTCAGGGACATTCACACGACGTGTTCTTTCTTGTGCTGCTTTCTAGTTTTTGTTTTTTTTCTGTTGTTTTTGAGTATTCTAGGCTGTAAAGATGAGGAGGAAGGAGGAGGAGAGCTTCTACAACCTGGAGAGAAAGAATTTGTTGTGTTGTGAGGAAACTAAATGTTTGGTGGAGATTTGGGAATCGACAGAATTTCAAGAAAAGCTAGAAAGCAGAGCAAGAAAGAACAAGTTGTGTGAATTTCCCTTTGGGGGTTAAAGTTTTTTACAATCTGGACCTTATTTCTAGCATAAAATACGATCATTTCCTCACCCAGATAATTTTGGTGTCATTACAAGTCCTTCTGATGAAATGAGCTCCAGCCAAGAGCCGCGTATAATGTGAGTCTACAGGGCAGCAGAATGCAGCCTCTAAATAACACATTATCTGCAGAGAAACTCCTTCATTTCACCAATATTTAGTTATGATGCGCTAGTGCTATTCCCCTCTGAGTCCGGGGTTAGCTGTTATCAACATCCGGGGTCTGTAGGTTGACCTACTGACCTCTGACCTGAATGATGTCATCTCTGAGCGCCGCCCGGCTTGTTGCTACCACTAATGCTACGGTTCGTTTCTGCGTGTTTCTGACTTGTCAGAACAAAATGAGCAGCTGGATGAAGTTCAGCTTCCACAGGCTTCCTCTCCTCAACCTGGACTCACTAAAGCTCTGGCTAGTTGAGATAAAAATGGACCAGAATGCTGAAGTGGAATGATTATTATTAGAATGAGCCGGGCGCTAATTTCGTCGCAACGACTTGTAATGACACCAAAGTTATCTGGGTGAGTAAATGATCGTATTTTAAGGTCCAGATTGTAAAAAATGGTAATTATCCTTTAATAAAATAAAGTAATTATTATCTTTGAACTTGGGGAAGAGATGGTCAAGACTGGGTTGACTCCAACACCAGACCAAATCATTCATTAAAAACTTTTTTTTTTTAAACTGAAGAAGGAACTGAGACAGCAAAAACACAAACATTGTCCACTGTTGTGTTTACTTCTGGTGAGTAATGCAGAGTAACGTCCTCCCACTCTGGTTCCGCTGAACACTAGCTGGTTCACCAGAAAGCACCAAGGTTCTGAGACTCCAGACCAGACCCAGACCCAGACCCAGAACCAGAACCGTGTCTGTCTGAAAGCCCCCCATGAGAACATGGTGATCAGTGACACCTGCACTGAGAGGCTGCACCAGGAAACATGGCTCCTAATCTGCAGTCTGCTCACATGGTTTTTCGGAATGAGCAACAAGGAGGAAAAGAGTTCCTGAAACCAAATCAGATTTTTCTTCTTTGCTAAATTTCTCAAAATGATACGTATCTCTGTGTAACGGCTGATTTCTTCCTGCAGCAAACATTTCTGATAAGGTCAACTGAGCTTGTGCTTCCTCTTCCACGGTTACGCCGAAAACCAATTTCCCTATGGGGACAAATAACCTTCAGCCATTGTTTTATTTAGAAAAATACTTCAGCTATAAACTGCACCACAGTGTGGCTGAAGGCAGTCAAGGTGAAGATCTGAACCGCTCTGTGCAACAGATGAATTTAGACTCATGAAAGTCTGTCTCTGTGAAACAGTCTGGTCTTAACTGACCAGTTCCTCATATCCAGCCTCAGCTGCTAGGATGCTGGGACAACGCTCAGCTCCCAAAGCATGCTGGGTAAACAGCTGTGTTTGGCCCAGTCCTGAGCCTGTTTTTATTTCTAGAAACCAACTAACCAGGTGAAGTCAACATGAAGTCACATGACTGATAAGCAGTTGGACAGTTGTGGGATAAGGTCACCCTGCACCATCACAATCAGATCCTGACCCCAGATCAGTTTTGCTGCTTCCTCTGGCAACAGAAATACCTGACTGCAGCTTCATTAGACTGAGGATCCATCACATTGATCCACCGCAGCCTGAGTGGATCAAACAGCACAACAGTCACACACACAGTCACACACACACACACACACACACACACACACACTTTTCAATTTGCTTCTTTAGTTCAACAAGTGATTAAACAGTTTTAGTTTAGTTTTTATTTGTGAGGAACTGACTAGTTTTTAGATTTAGTTTTTCAGGTTTTAGGAGAAAGCCTCTGTCAGACCTCTGAAGATCAACTTCCACATTTGTGGGATTTTTCCCTTTTAGTTGCATCCCATAATGTTCCCATCAGTCGTCCCATATTGAGCTGTAGCGTTTTCCTCCTGCAGCTTCAGACATCTCTAAGAAAACTACAACTAAGCTGATGTTATCTGACTCTACTTTACTTTAGGTTCAGTTAGTTTTACATTGTTCATTGTAGTTTTTATTTAGTTCTCATTTTTGGAAAAAATTACATTTTTAGTTTTAGTTTAGTTTAGTTTATAGCAGTACAGCGTGCAGTGACATTAATTATTTAAGGAAATAAAAAGATGGCTGCACCAGATTTAGCGAAAACGCTAATTTCCATGTGTAGTCCTTGACATAAAGACAGACATCATAAACAGACTGTAAGTACAAGTTAAAATACACAATTCAGAGTACATTAGTAACAGCAATCATAAAACTAAGGGGTTTTTTTTAAGTAAGGAAAAAACAAAACAAGGACAGTCATCATGATTAAATTACAAAGTGCGATTTCAAGTATGGTAAATACAGGTGCCCATCACCTAAAAAACAGGAGGTCCACACTGTGCATTCAATCTAACACGTTTCCGCTACGGTTTCCTTGTGGAGGTACATTAAATACACAAACCTCACATTTAGAAAATCTACATAAGATGCACAGTAATGTTCAGAGTATTCAAAATAGTATAAATACGTATAACTTCACATAAAGAGCTCATATAGTAGATACAGGTGCCCATCACCTAAAAAGCAGGAGGTACACACTGCATAATGCATTCAGTCTAACAAATTTTGCTATAGTTTCCTAGTTAATTACCTTTAATTGTTGGTCCAAGGTGTTTTTAGAACAGCGGAGCAGAGCCGTGAGCTGCTCAGAGCTATGCTACAGAGGCTCATGGAATTTCTTGGTTTCCCTCATCAAACTCATTAAATACACAATCCAACAACTCCAAAACGCTTTCGTGGACAAGTTGTGACCTGCACATTCACCACACTATGAGATAATAACTTATTATATAGCGTAGCGTAGCTCTGAGCAGCTCGCAGCTCTGCTCCGCCGTTCTAAAAATAGCTTGCACCGACAAATAAAGGTAACGAACCTACTGCTATAGCGATTATGGCAATGGGTCAATTTGCCAAAATGTTGAACTATCCCTTTAACTACAACGAACCTCACAGTTAGAAAATCTACATAAGGTGCATAGTGTTGTTCAGAACCTTGAAAGAGTAGTAGTACGTAAGACTTCACATAAAGTGCTCGTGTTGTTTATTTCAGTTTTAGTTTTAGTTAACTATAACAACCCTGACACACACAGGAGTGGGAGTTTATCATGTTGATGGACTGGAACATCTTATTACACAACAAGAGGAAGACAGGTGTGAGCTTACAGGTGTACACACACAGGCCTGAGGTCAGTGCAGTGACATAACTGCAGCAACACAATAGCTGTTATCTGAAACACAAGCTGGACTCTAGTGAAAGGGCCTGTGTGTGTCCTAAAGGTAGACACAGGAACCCTCATCTTTCACACTGACCCACATTTCCACATACCTTCCCACCACACACCCTGACACAAACACACACACACACACACAAACACAAACACACAGTGCCACCTGCTGTCATTGAGGAGTAACAGCAGCAGTTTCCTGTCGTGGATGAGTTATGTAGGTCATCTCTTGTTCATCATCCTCGTTCACACTCACACAATAAACAGGTTTGACAGGAAACCAGCTGTTTTAAACACATCTGTTCAAAAGTAAATCCTTCTACACACACATGCAGATGTTAGAGAAACTAAAGAGACAAGAAACATCTGTCCAGGTTGTACTAGATGTTACTATAGTCAGAGAGGACATCACAAGCTTGTTTTTGAAGAATTACAACTAAAGTATATGTCCACTCCTGACTAACCAACTAATAATCAACCTCTCCTCATGTTTCTTACGTTGCAGTGTCACATGAACATTGTGTGACCCAGTCCCAGACCCAGTCCCTGACCCAGTCCCTGACCCAGTCCCTGACCCGGTCCCTGATCTGAGCAGCACAGGGTTTCACTTGCCTGTGTATTATGGAAGTGACAAATAACTCTGATCCTGATGACATGTGACAGGCAGGAGCTGTGACCCTGTTCAGCGGCTAAACACTGACACCTGCTGGTGAGCACATGAACTGCACACACACTCCTGAACTGCAGACATGTTAAAGGGATATTTTTCTACATTTTGGCAAATTGTGCCCATTGCCATAATCCTCTATAGTTTTTGCAGTAGCTAGGCTTGTTACCTTTAATTGTCGGTGCAAGCTGTTTTTAGATCGGCGGGGCAGAGACGTGAGCTCTGCACGGCGCGCAGTATTGTCGCCTTTCCCTCATCTAATTCATCAAATACACAATCCAACAGTTCACCACACTATGAGATAATAATGGAACGTTACGAGACAGAGTTGTTTTCGAGGTAAATACGCAGCCGGAACTACATTCCAGACACGGCTGCTTGGCAGAGTGACTTCAAAAGCGAAAGTAGTTCTGAGTATTTGCTTCATGTGTCGTAATGTTACATAATTATACGTTATTATTTCATGGTGTGGTGAATGTGCAGGTCACGCGTTTTGGAGTTGTTGGACTGTGTATTAAGTTTGATGAGGGAAACGTAGAAATACCATGAGCCTCTGCTGTGTTAGCTGAGCAGCTCGTGTCTCTGCCCTGCTGATCTAAAAACAGCTTGCACCAACAATTACGGTAAAGGTTATGATGATGATAGATAGATAATTTATTGTCTGCCCCAAGGGTAGCAGAAATTTGTCTTTGACAGGGCTCATGAGGGCTTTTGAACCTACTGCTAAAACTATAGGGATTATGGCAATGGGCCAATTTGTCAAAATGTTGAACTATCCCTTTAAATGTTTATTCGAGCTGAATAATTCATCTAAATATTATTTCAATCTCAATATGAACGAGTGAAACGTTCAAACAATAGAGGCTGTGGTTTCTTTTTTTAATCAAAGTCAAATGTGTCACAACAACACATCATTACGGATGCAGTGGTGTGGTCACCATCATTCTATGACCATTCACAAAAATATGATTGCAATATGATTTTTTGCATTTTTTGTGTGTGTGTGTGTGTGTGTGTGTGTGTGTGTGACACTCACCCACGGCTCTGAACAGACACGCTCCATCCTCCTTCATCTTCTTGATGACAAAGCCTTTCTTCTCCCCCAGACCTTTTTCAAACCAGTGCTCCTGCTGAACACACACACACACAGGGTCAGCTGACCTGGACAGGTTAAGGCTTTACTACCCACAATTCTTTCTCTCAGTTCCCACAGATGTTAATAGAGCTGATGCTGCACCTCCAAATTATTTTCATTATCAAATTATCTGAACACTCTGTTATAAATCAGCCATTTAAACACCGTCAGCCTGTCAAGAACACAAAGATACAGAGTTCACAATCAAAAGACAAATAAATAACTGTTAGGTGCTTTTAATAGCAAAGTTAATCACTTTAAGCTAAAACACATTTAAAAATGTCTTAAAATGAAATAAATAAATAAGTAATTCAAGTCAGTGTCAGTGAGCCTATCAGCATGCAGCGTACTCAGACCAAAGCCTAATAACACAGATGATTGGCTGTTTGAGAGCAACACCGTCGACTGAGCTTCAAAATAAATCTCAGCAAATATCACTTGCAACACAATCTTTTTCTTAAAATAAACGTCTAATTAAAGTTAATTTAAAATGGTATTGTAACTATATGTGAAGAGACGGTGATACCTACAGCTAAGTTTGGTTACAGCTGCATCTAAAAGTGATATTCAACAAGGTAAAATATAAAAAACAAGCCATCTCTGCTGGAATAATGAAAATAAAAATGTGTTATTTGTAGATGCTCAAACTACAAAGTGCCATGGTCTTTTCACTTTTCACTCTTTTGTCTGATGATAAACAAACTGTTATAAAAAATGTGGTTGAGAAATCAAAGCTGAAGTTAATGTCAGACGTGTTTCTGCTGCTGTAGTTGATGTATGATCTCAATACAATTTTGGTATCACCATTTCTGACTGAAATGTTTGAAATGTAGAAATCCACTTTATAACCATGGGCTTATTCATCAGTGTGTGGATCATAATTGTAATTAAAGATGAGCTTCAGTTTTTATGAAGTGTATTATGAAGCAATAACAGTAACACTATATTCATTTAGTGTGACAGACCCCCCCCCCCACACATCAGTGAATGAACATGAGAGGTCTGGAAACTGATTTGTATAAACATACTGATTGTTATTTATCACACTGTTGTAAAGTCTTGTCCCAGGGATCTGATTGGTCAGTAGTTTGTCTGTTGACAGGTTTTGATCTGATCCTCTAAAGTTCAGCGTCAGTTACCAGAGGGTTCACCCGCTGACTAAAAACGATGGCAGGGTAACCCCAGCAACCCTCAGTCCTGCTTCATAGTGCAGGATTCTGACAGAGTGCAGGCCATAATAATCTCTAAACTAATCAGTTCATTATTGGACACATAAACAAAGTCAGTGTGTCAGTATCAGACTGATATCCAACTCCTATCATTAAATCTACGGTGGTAGTTTTGCACTGGTTCATGTCCAGGGGAGACGCTGAATGACTCCTCTTCACCCCTCATGTCAGAAGAGAAAATAATGATAAATAAATTAAATAAATAAATTATAATAGCAAATATTATATTATTACTCGGGATGCACCAATCAGTATAAGAACTTGAACCAACCCCTGATGGGAACCCTCCAGTAGGGCTGGCCTCCTACGGGTCTGGTGGTGGCCAGCCCTACTGTATGGAAGAACTTATGGGATGGAGAGAGGTAAAAGATTAAAAAAATTGAGAATAGAGGCGGTGCGTGGCGCAGTGGTTAAAGCGGCCGCCCCATGTAGAGGCTACAGTCCTCAACGCAGGCGTCCCCGGTTCGAATCCCACGTCAGGCAGACCTTTCCTGCATGTCATTCCCCCTCTCTCTGCCTCCCCCTTTCCTGTCTATCTCACTATGAGCCATCAAATAAAGGCAAAAAAAAAAAGCCAAAAAATATACCTTAAAAAAAAAAATTGAGAATAAAATAATGGTAATAATAAATAAAATACAAGAGAAAGAATAAAACAAACAAAACAAACCCAAATTTAAAAATAACAGAACTAACGACTAAATGAAACCCCATCAGTCCCCTCCTGCTCCCACTCTGGGGGTCTTGGTCCTCAGGGGCCAGCCGGAGGTCAAAGAGATAATGGATATGTTTCTTTTTTTCTCTCTCTCATCCATCCCTTCACCTCTCTCTCTTTAGTTAATAATCGCTATAGTCATAGCAGTAGGTTCGTTACCTTTAATTGTTGGTGCAAGCTGTTTTTAGAACAGCGGAGCAGAGCCGCGAGCTGCTCAGAGCTACGCTACGGAGGCTCATGGGATTTCTTGGTTTCCCTCATCAAACTCATCAAAATACACAATCCAACAACTCCACAACGCTCTGGTGGACAAGTTGTGACCTGCACATTCACCACGCTATGAGATAATAACAGAACGTTACCAGACAGAGTTGTTTTAGAGGGAAATTCACAACTTGTCCACCAGAGCGTTGTGGAGTTGTTGGATTGTGTATTTGATGAGTTTGATGAGGGAAACCAAGAAATCCCATTAGCCTCCGTAGCGTAGCTCTGAGCAGCTCACGGCTCTGCTCCGCCGTTCTAAAAACAGCTTGCACCAACAATTAACGGTAATGAACCTACTGCTATGACTATAGGGATTATGGCAATGGGCCAGTTTGCCAAAATGTTTAACGACCCCTTTAATACTGACTACTGTATTCTCTCCTGGTCCAAATATCTCACACAAGAAATCAATCACATGTAGACAGACACACACACACACACAAAAGAAAAAATCTCTAAGCCCACTTTTTTTGTTTTGTTCTTTTCTCTCTGTTGGCATACTTTGTGTCTTGTTTGTTCTGTGCTGTTGTTTGTTAATCAGCTATGTTGCCTGTATTATTTGATTGTATCATCATCCTGTACTGCAGCCCTATATAAATAGATTTTTTCAAAACTTAATCAAATGCAAAAACCTAAAGGGTTAGCCAGAAATCGGTTTATATATATGTATATACACACTTTATACTGACATGTTGCTGTTTCTGAGCTGAGATTCTACTGATCCGTGACCACTCGACCCAATGCACATGCAGGTGTGACCTGTCTCCACAACACCACTCAGGCTGA
This sequence comes from Trachurus trachurus, assembly GCF_905171665.1. Taxonomy (NCBI): domain Eukaryota; kingdom Metazoa; phylum Chordata; class Actinopteri; order Carangiformes; family Carangidae; genus Trachurus; species Trachurus trachurus. The sequence goes on along the minus strand of NC_139901.1, from coordinate 1,763,788 downwards.
GCGGAACATTAGTTTCTTATGTTGTCAGGACCACACACTACCTCACAGCAGCTTGAGGGTTTCAGTTGTTGGTCAGGCAGAACAGGTGAGTGTGAACTCTGGGATTTGAAGAAAAGGTGTTGGTGTGGATGAAAAGTGAAGCAGATGGTGGAGCTGTGCGAACCTTCCTCACAATAATAAACACTAATATTGGAGGTGATCCTAGCAGAAACACCGGTTTGAGTAGTTTTTTTAAGAAAATAAAAGTCAAAATTCTCAGATTCCAGCTTCTTAAATGTGAATATTTCTGGTTTCTTTGTTCCTTTATGACAATAAACTGAGTCTCTCTTTGGATTGTGGACAAAACAAGACATTTGAGGACGTCATCTGGTGGTTTGAGAAACACTGATTGACATTTTACAAGATTTTTTTACATTTTATTGAATAAACAACTAATCGATCAATCGTTTAAATAATTGACAGATTCATCGATAATGAAAATAACCGTTATTTGCAGCCCTAAACGCATGACGTCTGTCCGACTACCTATTTCTCCGACCATATATTTCTTTATCTTTGCGTCCATTAGTCCGACCTCCCATTTCTCCGATTTAAGTAACCCTAACCCTAAACCTAACCCTAACACTGTAGAATAACTCAGATTAACGTGTAGTCGGAGAAATGAGCGGTCAGACTTTTGGTCGGACTGACGTATGCTCCCCGTTAAGTCAGGCACTGGCTCTGACCCAGCCCTGTACCAGTTTGGTGGAAACGGGGTATCTGTCACTCAGCTGGTCTGGGAACCAACACTGGTGTTTTATCTCCTGGGCTGGGGCCAACAAGTCTGTTTTTTCTCAGGAAGCTTCAAAGTGAATCAAGTGAGCTGAGGTATCTGAGCAGTACACCCCATCCCACTGTAGTACACACAGTGACTCATTTACTCTACATAACTAATGTATAGAAACGCCAGGAAATCTGATCCTGTACTGACTTATTATTCTACTCTGGCCTCGTGCTCAGTTCCTTATTTTTATTTAACTGTTTTTTCAAGGTTCAAGGTTCAGTTAAAGGGATAGTTCACCCAAAATTGAAATTTGAAACTCATTATCTCCTCCCCCTCATGTGGACTAAGGGCTGGGAGAAGTTTCAGAGTCCTCCGTGGCTTCTCTGAGTTACAGGGGGTCTCGGCGTAGCAGTGCATGTCCATATAACGGTTGCAAATGGATACCAACTGTCTCCGTGACAAAAAGACACACCAAAAAACATCCAAATACCTCCATGCTGCTCGTATGTAATGTCCGTCTTGTATTGAAGCCCCAAAATGCTAAATTGTCCCGAAAAAAATTGAATAAGTCTATATTTCTAGCTTGTTTGTAGCTGGAAGCTTCTCAAAGCTCCTCTTCCCGGTTCGTCATATTTGGACGAACTGGGAAGAGAACAGACCCTGGTTCGTCCAAATTTGACGAACCGGGAAGAGAAGCTTCCGCTATAAACAAGCTTGAAAAATATAGTTATTTAATTTTTTTCGGGACAATTTCGCATTTCAGGGCTTCAATACAAGACGGACATTACATACGAGCAGCATGGAGGTATTTGGATGTTTTTTGGTGTGTCTTTTTGTTACGAAGACAGTTGGTATCCATTTGTAACCGTTATGCACTGCTACGCCGAGACCCCCTGTAACTCAGAGAAGCCACGGAGGACTCTGAAACTTCTCCCAGCCCTTAGTCCACATGAGGGGGAGTACATAATGAGTGAAATTTCAATTTTGGGTGAACTATCCCTTTAACCATCATCAGCATGCTTACACATGAAACCACATTTGTACTCAGGACCAGCAGAGTACAATAACAGTAAGCCTTATAATTCCTATGTATAATTAAAATAAACTAATAAGCACATAATGAATACTGAAGAAAACAGAGCACAGCAGCACATTAGCAGCATAGCAGTAATGAACTTCAACATGGCATCGAGGTCAGAGGTCAGAGTTTTTTTCCCTTTAATTTGATTTTATTTCAATCCCACTTTCTTTGTGTTTGTGCTTTTATCGTCCACGTGCCACCGTCTGCTCCCTCTGAATCCTCTGTCACATCTTTCCTTTACTTTTCATCTTCTTCCTCCTGCAGTTTAATAGCAACAACTCCATCAGCTCCATCAGCAGCACACAGAGGAGGAAACTAGACTTCACTTGGTTACAATGTGATGTCTGATGTAACTTCTTCAACAGTTTGTCTACTCTGTATCATTCTGTCTTTTACTTTCACTTCACAGGAACAGGTCATCATCACATCATGTCTCTAACGGCACCGACCAAGTACTGACTGAGTGTAATGACACAGTTATGAATATGACGGAGCACAGGAACTTCAGAGGAACTTCCAGAAACCAGAGAAGATAACTCAGTTTCTGAAACCAGGATATGATATTTACATGTGTAAACTCACAGCACTAAGAAACCGGATCACAACCATCTTACAAGATTTGACTTCAGTTTCATCAGAGGAAAATATGTGACGGCAGCTTCCACACACACAACCATGGTCAAACTGTGAAAATGTCATCTATTGCTCCTCAAAGCCCAAAGTAACGTCCAAAACCAACCACACGCGTCTAATATGAGACTCCAACTAATGACTGTTTCACGTAAAGATAACCTTGCCAATTATTTTCTAGCATGTCTCGTGTTTTTATCTATAAAATGTTATTAAAAGGTAATAACTTCACATTGTTTTTTTCCCTCTAAGCAAGTCAACGATCAAAACTAATCAATTTACTGTTAACTGACATGTGGATTCACCAGTGGGACTGTGGGACTCTGGTTACTGATGCAGAAGAGTAACAAGTTTACACAACGCCTGAGAATGGAGTCTACTGGAAAATATTACCTCTAAAAATTCATCAATAATCAGTAAAGTTTTCATTTCAAATTGATTATCAAGCATAAAAACCTTAAAAATGTCGAGTTATAATATTTTTAGATACATTATTTTAATTCTTAACATTTTCCTGATTACATTAGTGATCGGTCCAGAAATATATGTTTTCCAATCTCCCTTCAATCTGCACCCATTCATTGCTGTCCAGATAAAGAGCACAAACACACACAGACCACAGAAGACACAACACACCACTAGGGCTGAACGATTTTAGGAAAAGATCTAATTGCGATTTTTCTGGCAGATTTTTCGATTTCGATTTGTTTCACGATTTTCTTCAAATCATGTTTCAGTGCAATATACATAATGTACAGTAACATTAACAGATACATCATTCCATTCAAAATAAATGCCATTACTCTAATGCAAGAATGAAAACTAAAGTTAAGCATTGATTAGAAAATTATTTATTAAGAAACATGCACAAGTTAAAGACACTACTCTTTCATTTGTGGCTCAGCAGCACACAAATATTTCCTTTTATAGCATTAAACAAAAAAATTCAAACAAAGCAAAAATAGTGAACACAGAAACTCTTAAAGGCTGGTACAAGTCAGGGTGAGGTGCATAACAAATAAAATCTCCAAAGGGCTAAAACAATGCTACTTGCTTCCCTGACGCCTCTATATCTTTACAGATTTTTGGTTAAGAAAACCAGCATGTCAACTTTGGACGGTTTAAGACATGAACGTTGGCATGTCACAACATTGCCACTTGCACTGAACAGTCTCTCCGATGGTGAACTGGTAGCAGGTAAAATAGGAATTTACGAGCCAGTTTGCTCAGCCATGGAAAGTTCACATTGTGCAGTCTCCACCAGGCCAGTGGATCTTCCTCTCCATCAATGGTAGGAGTCATCAGGTAGCTGTCCAGTTCAGCTTTAATGGCATCCTCCAACTGTGTAGTGGAAGCTCGAGGGACAGCCTTACCCTTGAAGAAGCTGCCCAGTGACCGCTTTCCCTTCACTGTGGTGGATGGCTCTGCCTGTGCTGCATCATGAGGCTTGGGATCTGTGGTGCTGACACGAGCTCTCTTTTCCTGCAAAACACAGAGATAAGAGCTGTCAAAAGTTTTGTAGTCTGGTGTGATTTAGAGTGATTGGGCATTCTATTTAAACCTTAAAAATGTCAGTGTAATAAAAATATCACTTGTATAGATGTGGCATTTTGTATTACCAAACTACACAGAGCAAGTTACCTTTCGTGCCACCTGTTCCATTTCCGTCTTCACTCTCTCTTTGATGTCTGGGACATTTTCTGCACTGATGTAGTCAGTCTTGAATCTAGGATCGAGGAAGGAAGTAATGTCCAGTAGCTCCTGTGTGGCTGGGTCACTGTATTTATCTTCAATGTAGCCAAGCGCTCTTGACTTGATCTCCTTGGTAAGATCTGTGTCCTCATCATTTTCAGCCAGGGTTGATGTTCTCAGGAGATGGAGAACTGGCTTCAGGTATGACACACTTACATAGGCTTCACCGGACAGGGCATCTGTAAACTCCTGAAGTGGACCAAGGGCATTGTTCATTGATTCAAGGACATCTATGTCCTGCCAAGTGGGGACCAGGTGACGTGTCTTCTTGTCTTCAGACAGAACCTGAGACAACGCCTTGCTCTGCTCCAACATCCTCCCAATCATTTTTTGCCTTGAGCCCCATCTTGTTGGACACTCAGTTATCAGTGAGTGCTCGGGTAAATTTAATTCTTGCTGTGCCTTTTTCAGTGCCGTCTTCTTTTTCCAGCTATGAGAGAAGACACCAACTATCTGTTTGCACAGTCCGGTGGCCCTTTTAACTCTTGCATCATCTTTAACAGCATTTTCTGGACAATAAAGAAGAACATAGACAGTTAATTAGAATTAAAATGTAAGGATGATAATGGTGAACTTTGCAGGCAGATTTTCTAGCAAGAGAATAAAGTAAATCCAATAAAGCCATATTACAAACAGTAAGAAAATCAATGATCAAAAGCACATAACAGTATCCATCATCTACCATTGATGATGAATGATCTGTTCCCACAATATTAATTATACAAACTAGATATTTGTAAGGGCTTTCAAGAAAAACATTAAGAGAAAAACTGTACTAGACATAGGCACACATGAATAAGTGAATGAATAAATAAAACACACACTTAAAACACTTTTTACACTTACCAATTGCAAGATGCAATCTGTGTCCAAAACACTGAAGTCTGGTCCACTGATTAAGTTGCATAGCTTTGATGACGTTTGCCGCATTGTCGGTTGTGATGCACGTCTGCTCCTCTTCGTTCAGACCCCAGCTTGACAGACACTCTCGCAATCCCACGGCAATATTCTCTCCGGTGTGGTCAGTGGGAAAGTACGCTGTTTGCAGGCAGCGACTTTTCAACTCAAAGTTGTCATTTACAAAATGCACAGTCAGGCTGAGATAGGGCTCGGTTGTTCTGCTTGACCACATATCAGTAGTTGTAGCATAACATTCAACGTTTTTCAGCTCTGTTACCACCTTTTCTTTACACTCCGCGTAGAGCTGTGGGATGGCAACCTGGTTGAAGTAGGTCCGGGAGGGAATCGCGTATCTTCTGTCGAGCGTGCGGAGGAGATTTTTAAATCCGTCTTTGGTGACAGTGTTAACAGACACCATGTCCTTGCCAATGTAGTGTGTTATGGCCGTCGTTATCTTCCGGTGTCTTCGGCTGCTCTTGTCATAAGGAGTTACACTGGCAAAAGATGCTGTAATTGTAGTCTGTTTGCTACTATGGGCTTGAGCATCAGCGCCGCTTGACTTTTCACCGGACTTTTTCTTCATACACTCGTCGTGTAGATTGCCGTGGTGGTTCTTCAAGTGCCGAAATAGATTGGTAGTATTTCCACTCGATGTGGCCACTTTACCGCGACATGTTTTACACAACACCTGAGACTGCTGGACGTCTGTGGCGTCGAACCCGAAATAGTCCCAAATCACTGACGTGCTGCTTCTCTTGGAGATTAAATCCCCGAGGTCGGCGTCTGCCCCGGCTGCAGCCATTTCTGAAATTAACGAGCAGGTGGTGCAGGTTTCACTGATTGGTTAGCCTGACCTGTCCACGAGCAGCATGCCGCTTCTGATTGGTGAGCTTGGCAGGATGGCACGGAGACGGCATGCATGTGTGAAATAGTCGAAAACAGATCCTAGGTCAGTCAGGAGCACTGAAAAAAATCGCAGCTTTGACGATCAAGTGATCGCGCTGTTTGAAATCGCGATTTCGATCAGAAAACGATAAATCGTTCAGCCCTACACACCACACAGTGAGACTGTGGCGTTTCAGTCGTTCAGTTTATGGTTGTTTGGAAACGTCCTGGTCAGCACAGGTGTCCATGTCTCTGTGGACATTATCATCTGCACCTGGATAGGACAGAGACCTCTGCTCTGTCAGGGCCACGGGCCAAAGAGAAAACACGACTGTGTTTAAACGCTGTGTCGGCAGTCAGTCTGACCCAGAGTCAGTTCTAGTAGAGGAACTACAGGTTATTTGTGTATCGTATAAAACTGGCTAACCCCTTGATTATTCTATGGAAATAGAGCACCTGTTTATATCTATGAAATGTTAAGAAATTGTAAGACGATGTAATAGTCGGTTTGTCTTACATCGTTTTTATATCTCTCTATATTTGTTACTCTTCTACTTTTTTTACCTTGTATGTTACAAATGCTACTGTAACAACCACATATCCCATGTGTGGGATTAAATAAACTGTTTTATGTCTTAAGAGTCAAAAGATTTTCAGTCTAATATGATAAACAGAAAAGCTGCCAATTCTCACAAGCAAGAATCTGGAGACTAAAATATATATATATATTTCAGTTTTTATCCACAAAAATAAAAAGGCTGAAGCATCAGTGCTGTTGCTAGGGGTTACCTGCAGGCTAATGAAAGGTGGTTAACCTGAGGTGCATTAACTGCATACTACATTTGAGCTACAATCACTGCTTTATTCTGTTTCATTATGGCTGGAGATTCATTTTAAGTGTGAGAGTTTCTGGACACCTCCAAACAGAGTTTTAACCTGTGTCTGTGGTCAGTTCAACCAGGTGGAAGTCTGTTCGCTGTAGCATCCCTCGTGTTGTTATGGTTACCGGCAGGTGATGGAGAGGTGGTTAAAGTGTTGCTCTGGACTGAACAGGTCTAGCCTAATTGAAGAGCTTTGACATGCATGCTGTTTCCTCTCTGAACACAAACAGAAGCTGAGGTTACTCATTAGCACACGGAGAGTGGGGCGCTGCTGTGTGTTTTGATAACATGTCTCTATCTTGTTTCAGCGCCGTTATCGTTATGTCACCTCCACAACCGTAACGTAAGTTAAGTTAGTTCACCTCGCAGTAAGCTAACTTACACCGTTTACACTGGACCCACCTGTGTAGCCACAGTAGCATTAGCACTGCTTCTAGCTTGTTGCTCTTGTGTTGTGCTAGCTGACGTTAGCTTCGTATTACGTTACCTGCTCGACGGTAGCCGGGTCCATGGACTGCAGCCGGGCGGCGTTCTCGTACTCGTCCTCGCTGTTGTTCCCGGCTCCTTCCTCCGTGTCCTGGCTGGAGCCCCCCACTCCCGGTCCGGTTACCCCGGGCTGGCCCCCGCCGGCCAGAGCCGCCACCACCCCGCCGGAGCAGGTGCCTGCCTGCCGCCGTCTCTTGCTCAGTCCGGGCCCGGAGCAGCAGCTGCCGATGCCTCCGCCGCAACCGACGACGCCGGCCGACACGACGAGCTCCCCGCGGGATCCGCTCACCATCCCGCCGCTGCTGTCCCGACCGTCTCCCGGCCCTACGGGGGACACAGAGCCGACGGGCGGCGGAGAGGCCTGCTGCGGCCGGGAGCTCGCCTCGATGCTCCGCCTGTCGTCCCTGGCGGAGGGCGGAGCGGGCTGATAGGACCACGGCGGAGGAGAAGCCCTCGGCCGCGCTCCGGTCCGCCCAGCGTGCGGGTGCTGGTGCGGGTCGGAGCCGCTCCGACGGTCGCTGTCATCGGCGTGGTCTGAAACGCCGACCCCTGAGCTGGGCTTCTTCTTCGGGAGAATCGTCATGGTGGTGAGCGTGTGAGGGAGGCAGGGAGGGGGTCAGAGGGTAAAGAGTCCTCCCTTTCTAGATCAAATGGCTCGGTGTGTTCGCCCTCTGGCCCGGCCGTTCGGCTCTAATCACCGAGCTAAGGTTCTTAACGAACCAGAACGGGCGACAGAAGCGACGGCTCGGTTCCTTTTCGACGGTTTAGTTGAACAAAAACAAAACGCGTCTCCGTCTTCCCGTTCTCCGGCCGACCAGTCCACAACATCAACAGTCTGACGGTGCCTGTGACGTCACTTCCTGGTACGCGAGTACGTTCATCGGAGCTCAATTTTCTATGTTATAATATTTTTTTATAACACTACCACGAACTCATCCTGTAATTCAAGAAATCTGTACATTATCATGGACGTATAGCTTTCTTACATTTCAGTCATTTCTTAACCTCTGTCAATAACTACATACAAATGTACAGGTAGCCTATTTGTAGCCCATGGTCTATTTTCACAAGTACAAGTAGCCTATGAAATGTTTGTCTACAAAATTATTATTATTGTAATGGGGCAGGAAATTACAAACACATTTATATAATAGATCAAAAATAGAAAAATGCCCATGCACAGCAGAAGTCAAGGTGCTGGTATTGTGGCCAAAGTATAACCATGTAAAGAAAAAACACATGTATTGTGGCTACTACCGCACACAAAACAGGATTAGGAATAGACCCTTTCAGAGAGTATAAACAAAGACAGGTGTGGCTCATTAGAAAACGCTCTGGTACACTAAATGGAATGGAGCCTTAATTAGTATCCTTGGTAACACCTGTCTTTAGGGTCAGCCCGATGAAGCTGTTGTAAGCGAAACGCGTTGCTGTATTAAATCTTGATCCTCTTCCTAATCCTGTTTTGTGTGCGGTATAGCCACAATACATGCGCTTTTTCTTTACTTGGCCTATTATAGATTAAAATAATTTTCGACAGAAAGAAAGATTAATAGAATAAATTCCATTTCAAAATTTGCTGTGAATTAAAAGCATAGCCCACATCTTTAAAAGGCCTAATGATAATATTTCCTTTATATAGGCTAAATATTATTTTCAAACTTGAATGAAATAGCTATTCACTCATTCACTCTTGGAAAAGAAAATAGTTCAGCAAAATGGTAAGAGAAATAAATCAGAATAAAAAGAGGCTCTGTGTGTATGGTGGTTTTCAGACAGACCATGGCCAGGATTTTGGGGATGAATGGAAAATGTAGGAATAATGAAAAGAGTTTCCTATAAAGATGTCAGTTATAGGCTATAATCTACTGGATCAGTGTTTTCATTATAGTAAATGTAGCCTATCAGAAAACCTGCTGTATGCTCCTGTGAAAGATTTAAGCCTAACTTTTGGTTTAAAAAAAGATATTCATTTATTATATTGACTTGTTACTTAAGTCTGTAAAGTGAGCTGTGGAGGATCGAAGAGGCAGTGGCAGGCGCTGTTACAGCAGGTTTTTGCCTATGTTGCCTAGCAACCTGCAGAGAGGAAGTTAAGCAGTGATGGAGAACAAGATTTCAGGTTCTCAAAAGGAAACATTTCACTACTGGAAGGATAGAGTTACTGTCCTCATGGCGCCACCGTGTGGAAACCAAGTCTAAGTGACTGCACCTGTCCAGGCTGACGTCACTGAACATGGCTGATCCAGGGAGTTTGTTCATGTGTAAATCATCAGCTAGCTACCTAAAGACAGGTAGCCTAGTTGATGTTGATGAGCAGGGGCTCAGAGCAGCAGGGGAGGCAGTCAGTGGTTTTCTCTGTCACTTTTACACACACACAAGTTAGTGAAATTACAGTAGGTTAAAGGGATAGTAGCATTTTTTTTTAAGTGGGGTTGTATGATCTACAAATATCCCCTAAGTCAGTGGTTCCCAAACGGTGTGCCGAGGCACACTGGTGTGCCGTGAGACAAGTCCAGGTGTGCTGTGGGATTTTGTGACAACCATACATTATTATTGCAATATACAACTACACAAAAGATAATTATTTTTAATTTACTACTTTGTATGCGCTCATTTCATAATACAGAGGCAAACTCTATACCTAAAAACAATTCTTAAAAAACAAAACCTCAAAGAGAACCCCATATTTCGCACAATATGTTTCAATACTGATCAATCTGTAGGACCATGGACGGTGCAGCTTCCTTGCATTGACAGTTCTCTGTGATGACATTTTGCAAAGTTTCCTTTGCCTTATTGTGACCTGTCTGGTTTAAATGGTTGTATTGCTGCTTTGATGAAGCCTAATTTGATAAAGTTTCAAATTATTATTTTTTTTAAATATTTTGTTAAAGGTGTACAGAAAAGAAAATTGAATTTGAGGCCACTTTGGGTGATAAAATTAATGTGATAACTCATCTTTCAGACGTTGTAGGCCAAACTTTGTGCAAAATTCTATTTTTGAGTAAATCCGGGATGAAAGTGTGTATTTTTTTTTTCGCATTGGATAATGCAGGCGCACGGATTATACGTCAGCCTGTACACGATTCACCAGCCACTGATATTGGATCCGTCATCCGTCATTCAAACGTCTGAGACACGCACACACACACGGAGCTCGGGCTCGCCCCAAGCTTTGAATATCCCGCCCGCTCGATAACGATCAATCAAATTCGTTTTCCTCACTCGGGTAAACTCGTGTTGCAGCTCGTGACAACTCGGCGCGACAAACAGGACAAACGGCCATTTCTGTACACCTTTAATAAATATGATTTCGTGAGTAATGTAGCCTAGTTGTCTTTGTCACATTTTATTTGGCATTATTAAATAATTATGCACATTTGCAGATATTTTACATGATATAAGTGATAACACGTGTTATGAAGGCTATTTTAAACAATAGGTGTGCCTTGAGATTTTACTTGTCCTTTGGTGTGCCTTGGCCACAAAAAGTTTGGGAACCACTGCCCTAAGTACTTTAATTGCAGTAGAAGACTCTCTGCACTCCTCCCGTTAGCAACGCCAGCCCATAGTCCTGCCCAGAGATTTACAACATTGTTGTGAACAGACCCAAAGAAACGGCCTATTTTCGCAGCCTAAAAGAGGTTTTACATGAAAAAAAATACACAGTTCCATTGTTCGCTATAATATAATTTTTTCCAGCCCTTCAAAGTGCAGGAAAAACGCAGTTTTTATTTGGACCTAACCAACTCATGTATCCCTCCGCCCAGGGTTAGCGCCCGCCAATCAGCAGTTGGTTAGGTCCAAATAAAAACTGTGTTTTTCCTGCACTTTGAAGGGCTGGAAAAAATTATATTATAGCGAACAATGGAACTGTGTATTTTTTTTCAGGTAAAACCTCTTTTAGGCCGCGAAAATAGGCCGATTCTTTGGGTCCATTCACAACAATGTATGTTGTAAATCTCTGGGCAGGGCTATGGGCTGGCGTTGCTAACGGGAGGAGTGCAGAGAGTCTGCTGCTGCAATGAAAGTACTTAGGGGCTATTTGTAGATCGTACAACACCACTTTTTAAAAAAATTCTACTATCCCTTTAACTGTTCGGTTAGGTTACATATGCCCATATGGGACATGCTCCTTTTATTATGAACGCTTGATTTTATTTTGTTTTATTTTTATTATAACAATTATTGTTATTGTTGTCATTATTTGTGTTATATAGCCTACAGTATAGTATTTTTTCATTCATCGATATGCTTGTTATTGTTGTTTACTATCTCATTCACTAGCCAAAATGCTTCTTTTTTATTATGGAAATGTTCAGGCTTCTTCCTCTCTCTCTATCCTCACGAATGTATTCTATTCAGTGCCAAGCAGTGGGATGTTAGAGGCTGGGACTCAAAACATGGTTATCTGTATTCATTATGTTCCTAGTATTGTCACTTACTGTTTTTATGTTGCCTAAAACAATCAAAAGATTATTTAAAAAAAAATAATAATATAATAAACTGGATTATTGCAGAAACACTGATCCAGTCAACTGTTTATTTGTACGCATATATAAGTCTCAGATATACACAGTAACCATGGAGCTAAGCAAGTTTCATCCGTTGCCACTGGTGTGCTATGTGCTCACTGCCCAGGGGAAAGCATAGACTGTAGGGGGGAGACCAGGGATAGTTGTAACATAGGTCATAGACCTGAAGCCACAGTGGAGCAGCAGGCCTTGTTGCCAGTCAGCCAGTCTGTACTCTCCACCCGCTCCTTCCAGACCAGCGCCGTCTCCCGAGACATCGACACTGCCGCTAAGATGTGTAACACTTCCAATTTCCCCAATCAGTAACAAGTTATGAATCACCTGATTCACACTCACGCTCAGTTTAGACCTTCTTTCATATGTGGCAGACACAAGAAGGAAAAAAAACTCATTATCTTTTATTATTTCATTTATTTTTTGTGATAGCATTGCCTACCTTGTAGTTCAACTCATCAAACCTACATCATGTTTATTGGTTGTCGATGTAGATATTTGTCATGCAAGTTGTTACTAGTGCTAATGTTTTAGTTGTTGCTGTAAGGTTAGCAGGTACATGGCTACATGAGACTGGTTTTGCTACATGCTGTCATTGCAGTTGGTGCAAATGGTTGTGTCCATATGCACCTGTCTGACAAAAAGAGGGAGGCTGCAGTTTTATGAAATCATCATCTAAAAACTCTTTGTCTAATATTACAATATGTTTGATGATCTTAAACATTTAGGTGTGATATTATAATATGCAAAAAAGTAAAAACCTTTTCTGTAGAAAGGAAAGCAGTTGGACAAAAATAGATAGAATAGAATATTTCTATAAAATACAATTGTCTTCATCATAAATTCTATTCATCACTTGCTCATGTTTTAGAAGGCCTTAATATGTTTTGTTTGCAAAATCTGACTTTATTATGGAGTTACCAAAGCAGGCATCAGTGGCATGAAAAGGAAAGACTGAGGTCAAGTACAAAGTGTATTTTATTATACCCCACTGTCATGGTTTGTCTTATTTCTTGTTTTATTTTGAAGTTAGTGTCCTGTCTTCCTGTGTGTCCCCTGCTGTAATTACCTTACGTGTCTGACCTGTGTTGCTTTCCCCACCGGTGCCTTGTTTCTCCTCTGTCTCTACTAATAATAATAATACTTATACAAATAATACTTAATAATAATAGTTCTGTTCAAGTATGGAGTTGTTTAAAGAAAATGAATATGAATCTAAAATTCACTGGCTCCACAGGAGGTTGGCCAGTCAAGGGTCTCATCTCAGCTTGTGATATTTCTGGGAGCTGTCTTCATAAATCTGGAACAAACACACGCAGCCATACGTCTTCAGATCAGAGCCTCTGTTCTGAGAGTTCTCCGTTTTCCCCCTTAGCCATAAAGTGATCATTTTGAATCTCTTGGTTGATTTTTGAGTTCCATTTTTGTAGAGTGTCTGCACTTGCATTTATTTTGATTTATCTTACTTTTAAAGGTGACCAAAGCTTGTTTTAAAATTCCCTGGACGTCTTGATATCACTTGATATTATTTATTTTAATTGTATTTTTGTTTGTTAAAACAGTATTTCAAGAGTGTGCCTTTTTGTAGTTGGTGTTTAAATATTGTCAATAAATGCCTTATAATAACACATGATTACATAATACATAGTCATATTTTCAAATTTCCTGTCAAGTTTTAACATTGATCTAGTGAAAGGCAGTATGTAATCACACGTTCTCTACTAGTCCTTGGGCCAGACCAGTTACGGTATCACTTGAGTGGGCAAAACCTTACCTATACTAAACTGTTTTTAGGGTCAATATACTGTAAGTTAATAAAAATATGATAGCCTTTTCATAGGAGCAGCTTTTTATATATTTTTTCTCATTTTGTTATTTTGCCCTGTAGGCAGATTGTCATTAATTCCAAAAAGAACACAGACGGCCAATAACACATTAAAACTCATTTAACACTCTTTTTGGACATCATACATCATCGTTTTTTCATGGTCCTTCGAGCCGGAGCAAACACCCATGCTGGAAATCCTTGCTCTCTCCCATCATATTGCTGAACGGGGAGAGAATGCCTCCAATATATCTACAGACTTAACTTTATGGCAGGCCTCCCCAACAACCACAGGCCAGAGCAGCCTCCTGAATCTGTCCTATGAGGCTGGAAGTGGCACAGCTAAGAGGTATGGTTCCAGACTCACAGTATGAGCAGGGTTACTCGGAGGGAGATACAGAAGAGGAATGTAGCCCCAACAGGCACCATATGCATCTAACCACCCCTAATGCCCCCCCCCCCCCAATGTGAGAAAGCCCAGTCTGAACCAGCCCCTGTACCTTCTCTGGACCCCAGAAAGGTTTCCCAGTCTGCCCAGCCATTTGCTTATCACTCAAGCAGTGTTGACCCATATCAGTTCCATTACATGCCCCCTCAGCCTGCACAGCAACCTCAAGCTCAAGATTCTGTTTCTCAGCCAGCTCCAGTTTCATATGCCCCACTCTTTACTGGAGCTTTCCCCCCTGCTAATCCCAGCTTCTCTTTACCTGTGGCTCCTGTGCAGCAAACTATGGGCTCCAGGTTTTCCACACGAGTAGAGGGATCTTCATTCCCATATTTCAGCCATGATGACCCTCATGGGTTTATACTGTTGACGATGGCTCTGACGAACTTGTTGCCAACAGAGGAACCTGAACTGTACACATTTCATATTAGATCAGTTACAGCTCCTCTCTGCCCGCCATATTGCTCTTTCCTATCCACATGATCCACAACCATTCACTAAGGCATTAGCAGCCTTATAGAGTGACAGTATGGTCAACCACACCAGCTGGCCCTGAGAGAGATGCAGACTATTTTTAAATCTTCCTAACCTGTGGAGATGATGCAGGAGGCTTTCAGAATTTTGCAGTCAGAGTGAGATCATTGGTGGTTACAATCACTATGATCAAGAGAACGCATTGTCTCAAAACTGAAAACGGAGCATTCTGTGTACTTGATCTCCCAAGTTCATTGTTCTTTGCATTCTTGGAATTGAGAAATGTCCAAAGTTGTTAGAGTGAGACTCTCTAACGAGGACAAAACCTTTGATACCTATGCTATCTTAGATGATGGATCTGAGTGCACAATGTTGTTACCTGGTAGGGGAGAGTGGGGGTAATGTGAGACACCCCCTGTATCTAGAAAATGGAACACATTTATGTGACCATTATGTTTTCAAGCCCCTTCCATTTCCCCATGCTCATGAAGGAGAGGACCTCATGATGCTGTGGAAAGCATGTTTTTTTTCACAAAAATATAATTTTTGCATGTAAAAGTAAATTTTCTTGCTGTCAACTTAATCAACTGTTGTGCCAAAGCAAATTGATTCAGGTAGAAAAACTTCTATGATACATGATGATGAACTACCAACACATAAAACCATGTGATGATGCTGGCTGAAAATCAGCCTGAATTTCTAAGAGAGGTTGTTTTTTCTAAAATGGGGGTGTTGGGGTAAAGTGAGACAAATGCTGCGGGGTAAAGTGAGACCATGGGTGTATTATAATAAATCCATGAGTGAGACACTGTGAGCACCACACACAAAGATTTACACTAGAATCTCGTCCCCCAAGCCAGAAATCTCACATGATCAAACATGATCTGTAGCCACACTGCTTTGTTATGCTGTGCTGTCAGTCAGTCCACTTCTTTATTGGTTACATTCAATTTTAGTCACATTCCACTTTGTCGGCTCCCCCCACACACACAAGAGGACTTTTGATCGAAATGGTCACGATTGTCGGGGCCTACAATCTGACCCCCAGACTATCTAACTGGTTCTATCTGTCATTTAAATGTTAATTAAAACATTCTGTGTTGTATTTGATTTTGTTCTTGAGTTACTTTGTGTTGAGAAAAGAAAAGAGCTTAATTGACCAATCCCCATGATTCTGCTACTAGTCCGACATTAGTTCTGGGATGTGTGGTTGTCAAGCTAGCTGTCAGGATTCTAACTGTTACAACATGTGTTGTTATGGTAGTTTCAGAGTGGAAAAAGTAAGTGGATCAGTTTACCCCACTGATTTCTCTGGTTTGTCTCTGTTTACCCCTGAGCTGGGGTAAAGTGAGACACGAGACCACTTTTTTAAAAACAATCATATCATCTATCTATCTATCTATCTATCTATCTATCTATCTATCTATCTATCTATCTATCTATCTATCTATCTATCTATCTATCTATCTATCTATCTATCTATCTATCTATCGCATGATCTGATATCACCAAGTAATTAACAGTCCTGCTGGATCTATCTAATAATTGAATAAGGTATTGAGAAGAAATATAATTTGTCAAAAAGTATCCTTAATTAGAAAATACATTGCAATGATTTAGACCTGACCGTCAGCTAATTGAAGCTTATTTACACCTATATTAGATAAATTACTTGAAACACTACTTAAGGGTTTATATTACAAGTCTCTATGGCTGGCCATTAGTTCAAACACACCCAAAAGAGAGGATATGATGATGATTTCCAGGGAAGGCACTTTTCTCGTTTTTGAACAGCAACAGTCTATTACTTTAAGAGGTGATAAATAGGCCTACTATAAAGCTGCCAAGCAGCAAGGTCTATCATATCACAACTTAATCTATGAGTGTATAGGAATAAAAAAATCACAACTAGAATTTGCCCTGCCAGGTGATACCGATATGTGAAATTTTGGGTCTTGGCCCAAGGACTAAACATGATGAATCTGTTACGTACAGGACCCTGCCACAAAAAAAAACACACGCTTGGCCGCCAGTAGCAAGTTTACTGGGGGAAACCCTGACGTGTTTGGATCTTCGAGAAAATAAAAAAGCAGCAGCTGAGAGAGAACATCATCGTTTGATCAGATTGATCATGATACGTATGAACTCTATGAAACTCCAAACAACATTAATTGTTAAAATTATAACTTTATTTTTACATGATACAAACTGTGTTCGGCCTCCTGCCTTTTCACAATAAAAACACATTTCCATTGCAGACAGACTTGTATTCATCATCATCATCATCCTCAAACAGGTATTTACAGGCACATTTACACACTGTTAGCAAACTGTACAGGGTCAATAGAAAAGCAGTTTGTGCTTCATTAAACTGATCCTGGATTTATTTTGTACAAACACTTTAAAGTTTTTATTCCCTTGTAGAAAAACTTTTCAGTAACAAATAGCTCAACCAGTCAGAGCTGAGGATCTGTTTCATTACATCCAGAAGATTAGAAAACTGTACAGAGACCAAGAGGTCAAAGGTTAAACTGTGACCTTTGACCTCCATAGATATACATCAGTGACACGGCAGAGTTTAAACTCCGTCTCTCGTCTTCATTTAAAAAACAAAATAACAAAGTAGCTTGAAGAAGCACCGTAAATCATCATCATCATCATCATCATCATCATCAGCATCATTACACGCATGCAAAGTTTAATCTGATCAGAGAACTACAACTACTGGTCAAACACGGGCTCAAAAACACGCAAGGCAAAAACACAGAGAAGATCAAAGAGCTATAATCAAAAATACCAGAAGAAGTAACATAGAGAAGCTGCAGGCATATGGTTCAGATACCAGGACCTGGTTCAGAGACCAGGACCTGGTTCAGATACCAGGACCTGGTTCAGAGACCAGGACCTGGTTCAGGCGTCTGAGTCCGACAGTCGGTGTGTTTGTTTATTGCCCGGTGGGTTCAGTCTTCAGTCAGAGTCCATTTACACTGACGTACAGTCCAGGAGAGTCCCCATGAAGTTTTCTTTCTCACATTGTGGTTGATAGCATATTTTTTAAATGAAACTAAATAAAACAGTTAGTGTCCTCCACACAGAGAATGGAAACATAGCTTACAATCTGCAGGATAAATCCAGACTTCAAACCTCTTCACTGTGACCTTGTGTGAACTTTTTCTTCATGCTCACAGCTCAGGTTAATATAAATCACTGAAACATCATAACATCCTCTCTGATAATCCTGCTCTCTGATTCTCCATTACTAAACGAGTCTATGACCCTCTGATCAATGTAATGTAATATTTTTTTTGTGTCTGTGTTAAGATAAACTGAACATTTCCTCATGCCGCAGCTTCACATTTTAAAACTCGCAAAACAGGAGTTGACTTTCAATAAATGCAATGTGTTTGGCGTTGAGTTTAGAGATTGCACTGTTGTTCATCAAAAAAAATGAATCACCAAAACAGGACATGTGCCATTTTCAGGACAGGTATGGAGCACGGCTGTAAGGAGCAGCCACAGTAGGCCCTATCCAGGCAGATAAAGCCATTCATGTGGCTTATCAGATTCTCTGATCAGTAACCATGGTCATCATGCATACTGCTGAACCTAAGTAAAGCTCTTGCCAATGCTACGGTTCAGATTCAGCGCCGAACAAACCATGGCTGCTCCCGCAAAGATGGAAACCAAAAATGCTGGGACCTGTAGTAGTATTACACCGTGTGTTTCTGTTTGCTTTGAAAAACATTTAATGTCAGGCTGTTTGTTGATACTAGCTTATACTATAATCAGCTAGAATACAGCTCTCATCTGATATTACAAAGGCTGCTAGGAGCTATCTTTGTCGTTGGAACCATCGCTGTTAGCAGCTAGCTCAACAACACACTTATTATATACGTATTTTTTTTGTACTTGACAGATCATTTGACGACAGAGACAGCCGCTGATAACATTCTCAACACAGTGCAATAAGTTAACCTTAAGGTGAGACTGTTTTCAGTCAATATTACTGTATGCAAGCTGTTTCTATAACAAAGCATTACTGTAATACGTTGGCTGGTTCTGTGATAAAGCATTATGTTGCTGTTTATTATAATAGGCCTATAGCATAATGTTATATTAGCTGGTTTCTTTTGTATTGCACAAAATTATGCGAGCTGGTTTTGTGATGTAGCATAATGTTATGCTAACTGGTTCTGTAGGCTAATAATATACCATAATATTATGATGCTAGCTGGTTCTGTGTTAGACTGGGTTCGGAGTGGAGTATTGGTATATGATGCAGGGTTTGTTGTTTTCCCTCTCGGCTTCAATAACAGTTTAACAACATTACAATTAATTTATGTTCCCATGATGCACCAGGACACATGCTAAATAAGGCTGCTGTCGGTACAGACAGACAGTGCCACCTAGCTGCAAGCGTGAAGGCACAGCTGGGATAAATAGGACTTACAGTATGTACACACAATAAGTTAGTGACTATCTAACACACATGCACGCATGCGTACACATGCACACACTCTCTCTCTCACACACTCACACACACACACACACACACACACACACACACACACACACACACACACACACACACACACACACACACACACACACACACACACACACAGTTTAAACCCCCAGAATTCAGATTAATTTGATCGTTCTCCAGCTCTTTGTTTAAACTTTCGGTCTGATTCTAATTTCTGGTCTTTTCACTTTTGAATTTTCCGTACAAAAAGTAAAGCATCCTTCGGTCAAACCACCTTTTCCAGCTGCTCAGGTACAATAGATCTCCAGCAAACAACCTCCATGTATTTTCTAAGTGCAGGTTTTATTTTGGCAGAGAGAACAGTATAAAGACTCAGGCCTGAACTGAAACCCCTACAAGGAACCAGGACCGTCAAACCCAATTATCTGTCCTTTTCTGAGCCACCCCACTGCTTTATGCTGATGAATAATATTAAGCGCTTGTGGCTGGAATTTTCCAAACCTGAGGATCCTGGTGAGTCAATCTGAACTCAATCTGGAACTGTGGAAGACTGGAGAGACGGGAAACCAGTGCGGGGCTGATCCTGAGGTTGTACTACAACTTTTAGCTAAGCTTGGGTTGTTATGAAGCGACTAGAAACTGGAATCAGACTTAAACAGTGATTTCAAACCACTCCCTGATTCTGTTATTGCATTGAGTCAAACCCTGACATGTCAGAGGGGGAGAGGGCAGACCTGCAGCACAACGCTGGTTTCAGTAGTGAAGGCAACAACACATTAAAAAACATCCAGCAGATCAATAATCATCACGTCATCAGTAGAAACTATAACAATTGTGCTTTTTGACTCTTGGCAGACAGCAGAACAGCACAGCAAGGAAACTGGCAAATGTAGTGCAAGGCAGCAGGAGATGATTCCCTGATCTGATTGGTCAGATTGTCATTTTACAACACAGGCTGGTGTCAGATCGGTCGAACATCAAGTTTAAATCTAGTTTGGGTTTGGTTTAGGTTTGGTTTAAGTCTGGTTTAGGTTTGGTTTATCCCTGGTTTAAGTCTGGTTTAGGTTTGATTCGGTTTCAGGTTTAACTGTAAATGACTGTGCAGCTGCCGCTGTTGCAGAGTGAAGGGCTCTAAAGACATCCTGAGTCCAACTATAAAAACCTTGTATATTCTATCCCCAGCACACACACAGGCTCTCACACACATACACACTCACACTGACAGACAGCAGGAAGACACAATGTTAACACAACTCTGATGGTTTCCAGAGATTCAGTCTCTCAGAGTGCTGAAGGAGTTTCTTCTTCACTCTCTCCTCTTCCTCAATGGGGCTCGGAGTCTCTCCTGGGGTAAGAGGTCATCAGGTCAGTTCTTCTTGTGGCCAAGAGGTCATCAGAGGTCGGTGACTTTGTTCTCTACCAGGGCGGCAACTTGCTGCAGTCGATAGGCCAACTGCATCTTCTGACCCGAACTGTCCTCCTCCAGAGACATGATGATCTTAGAGAGAGAGACAGGCACAGAGAGAGACAGGTGACCAGAGGACCTCAGCTTCCTGCAGCAGCTTTAACACAGACAGCTCACAGGACGAGCCGGTCTGAAGGCAACTCTGAACATCATCTTTTTAAATGCAATATGTTCGGTCACATGACCTCACTTTGTGTGTGTGTGCGTGTGTTACCTGGTCGTAGTATTTATTAATGTACTTGTAGAGTTCATGGAGAGCAACAACACTGTTCATCTCTGAGGCGAAACTCTAAAAGACACAAAGACAGAAAGAGAGAGAGAGAAAGTTCATGTTGATGTTCTCTTCAGTCACATCTATAGTTGAGCTTTGAGTTCACTGACCCCAGAGAGTTCAGTCAGAGTGGAGTTCATCTCCTGGTAACAGCCTGACGCAGCACTGTGGATGTCACTGTAGTACCTGCACACACACATACACACAGTTTATATGATGTGACAATAGTGAACACATTTACAGGGGTGTCAAACTCAATCACACAAGGGGCCAAAGTTTAAAACACTAAGTATTGTATTGAACTGACTAAAACCGGCATTGTTTTAATCAGAAATATGAACAGCAAGCGTACTGTAAATCTTCTCAATGAAAATAAAATTAAATAAGATTATAATGAATGAAAATAGAAATAACTTTGTTTTTCATAAATGGTGCCATCACTGAGCTGAGTGGAGGTGTGCATCAATGAGGTTTGCCGATTTGTTGCCAACAGAGAAGCAGATAGGGCTTGGCGCTTGTTGATTTATTGCTTGGTCACGGCCATATGGTAACTGTTGCAGTGTATTATGGGATTTGTAGTGTGAGCACTCCACTGGCGGGCCATTAACAATAGAAGTATGACATGTTCTTGCCGGCCACATAAAATTATATCACAGGCCAGATGGTCCCCGGCCTTGAGTTTTACATGTGTGGTACAACTACTTCTACGGTAAGTGTATGACAGTGTGCATATTTCTATAGTAACCGTACACAATGATCATGTTTCTATGGTAACTGTATGACTGTGTGCATTTCTAATGTAGCCTACCTGTACAACGTATGTTTCTAAGGTAAACAGCGAGAATGTTTCTAAGGTAAACAGCGAGCATGTTTCTAAGGTAAACATTCCGCCAAAAGAGTGCCATTTGCTCATTGTAACTCTTAAAAATTAAACTTCATTTTTCATTCCATTTCAGTATAGAATTTTTTAATATACACATTTACTCATTCAAAATGAGTACTGGTCAATCTCAGGCTACTTTATTTAATTTATTGCTACTTTTATCATTGCATTTTTGAAGAATGAGTAACAGCAATGAGGGTAACAGCAATGAGTTTTTAGCATAAAATCAGCAATTGTGTGAAATCTAGCCAAATAGCATCTATACTAATAGCTTGAGCACACAGAGCACATTCTTAGGATTTAACTGAATATTTTACATTTGATATCAACAAACACTGTCTAGAGATAATTTAGGTAACAGGAATGAGTTTTAAGAGTGACCGACCCTGAGATAGCTACAATATCATTCAATTTCAGGAAAAATTAATTACAGAATAAAATTTTGGTCTTCCCATGACTTTCAGAAGACCCAAATGATGTCACTTCCAGCAGAACATGTCACTGGTGGAATGTTCCAAAACATTTAGAGTGTAGAATGTGTTTGGGTAACAGCACTGAGTGAAAACCTGGGGACGGGACTAAAATGTCAATTTTAACCAAAATATAATTATGTTTTAATTAAAAAAAATGTTATATAAGTGTAGATATAATATAAAGTCACACTAATATGCAAAAAAAATGAGATTTTAGAAGGATTTTATTCATTATGCACTGTGGTAAACTATAGCGTTTGGCTCTGGGGACATGCAACAAAGGCTATGTTTCAGTGTTTTGAAAGCCTTTTTATAGTAATTAAAAATAATATATCTTTAATTTCTACAGTGATTCATGTGTATGGTGCTTTGTTTATTAATTAAATGCAATTTATATTATATTATTACATGTTTCTATACATTTAATATGCTGGGGACCGAAATGGCACTCTTTTGGTGGAATCGCCCGAGTATGTTTCTAAGGTAACTGCAACAGTGAGTATGTTTCTAAGGTAAATAGCGAGCATGTTTCTAAGGTAACTGTGCAACAGCGAGCATGTTTTTTTGATAACTGAACGCAAGTCTGTTTCCATGGCAACAACCATGCTTGTCAAAGGTCCCTGACAGAAGGGTGTCTCACCTCTCTACCAGCTGTTTGTATCGGGGAATCTCTCTGGCGTACAGCAGCTTGTTGACAGGAGAGTCCTGATTGGACAAAAAATATATCATGAGGTCATGATGGAGTCAGTACGTATGCAGCCAGATAGTAAATACTGTAACAGGCAGAGAGACAGACAGGTCATACCCGTCCCACTTTGTGCTCCGAGGTGGTGCAGGAGTCGATGAAGGTCTGAGCGATGACAGACAGGACGGCGTCGATGCTGTCAGTCACCTGAACGTCCAACACAAACTGAGGGTTCTTCAGGATGTTCACCCAGAATCTGAGCGGGAGGCTGGAGACAGACAGTCAGGTGAGAAATACGGACAGACAGCTCACCGGGCGCGTCACATGATCAGGTTGCGTGTCCTACCTGTTGGTCTTCCAGATGTGGACCGTCTCAGGGTCATCGATGCCGTGTTTCTCAGCCATGTCGTCCAGGAAGTCAAAGAAGAACCGGACAGCGATCGGAGGAGGACGCTTCGTGCTGAGGATGGCCACGAAGACGTCGTCCACAAACTTCTGCAGTGTCCCCTACAATGGTCGGCAGAGACAGAGAGAGAGGTGATGGGAAGAGGGAGAGACACGTTGCAGCTTTTCACCAGCAGTCCGGTCAGGTAAATCTCAGGTGCATTAATGGCAAGGCAAGGCAATTTTATTTGTATAGCCCATTTTTACAAACAGTTTGTCTCAAAGGGCTTTACATGGCATCACAACAACATCCTCTGTCCTTAGACCCTCACATCAACTGAGGGAAAACTCCAGAGAAAAAGGAGAAACCTCAGAGGAGGGATCCCTCACCCAGGACGGGCAGACTTGCAATAGATGTTGTTACAGACAAGAAAACAGTTTATAACACAGAATATGGAAAAACATGGAAATTGTTAAAGGTACATTGTGTAGGAATTCCTCCCATCTAGCGTTGCAGTTGTATATCACAAGCAACTCAGTCGTATTTTTCATGCTGCATTCACATGAAATTCGGCAGATGGACGACAGCCGCTGCACGTAACAGCATAAACAAGCCTCTATGTAAACAAGTGGTCCGTCAGCACGAGGCAAAACAATACACGTGACAATATGTTGTCATGGCGATGTGGTATTGTTTACCTGACCCACGTTTTACCGTCTTTCTCTGGACTTCTGTGACTAAAATGACATCTGGTTTGTTACCGACGGCCGTCTGCCCGACTGCAGGTGAATGCAGCATCAGTGTAACGCTCCATTCCTCCTCACTGCGTTACCGCGGTGACTTTTCACAGACGCCACCTCCACCTGAGCCGACAGCTCCGATGTCTCCGCTGAGTTTCCGTGGTTTCCTACCGTCACGCTGCCACTGAACGTAAAAACATGGAGACACCACATGGCAGCCAGCACCGAGCTTACCCGCTCCATGGAGATATGAATGATATGAATGGCTCATTCAGAGCTGAAAGGAACACTTCACTTTGTTGATGGGGGGGATTACTGATTAATGAAAAACAGACTTTTGAACCAAATAATCGATTTTTGTGAATAGATAACAGGAGAAGTTACACAATGTCCCTTTAACAATGGTAGTGTGTGTGTTACCTTCATGGACAGCAGTCTGGTCAGGTAAATCTCAGGTATGGCCTTGGCTCGCTCTCTCTCCCTCATGCTGCTCTTTCTGTGTTTGGGAATTTCAGGATCTTCGCTGCTCTTCACCAGGTGCCACAGACGAAGACCCTCTTCTTCCTCGCCCTCCAGCATCGGTGTTTCTGTGGCAACCACACCAAGAAACTCTCGGTCACCATGACAATCAACAGGAAAACACTGCGATACTGACGATGGTGTCGGTTTTCAGTGGTTCTCATTTCTTGCTCTACATAGTTCTCTTTCAGCTACTTGGATGTGATATTCTAAATGTTCTAGAAGGTCTGGATGTTGTGTTCTGGGTGGAAGGTTTAGTTCTCTCTGTGTTGGTTTTGGGTCCTAGATGTTCAAGATGTTTTTTGGAGTTTGGGTTCTAAGTATTGCTGATATCCTATGTTCTAAATATTACTTTCTGTTCTGTCTTGTGTTCTTTGCACTTTCTCCAGTTTTCAGGTGTTTTACATGTCTTTCTGTTTGTGTTCTGGTTTCACATGTTCTGCTAATTCCAGACTGTTTGGGTGTGTTATGTTCTTACTCTCTCCAGTCTGGAACACCTGGTTGACTCCAACTCCACTTGAGTTTTGTGAACGAGGTATCAGGGCCACAGTCGCTCCATCTGGAACCTGAGGAACAAGGAGGACACTTAAGGAACACAGGAGAAAATGTAAAAGAACCTGAGAGAACACAGGAGAATATGTGAGAACTTAAAGGTCCAGTGTGTAAAATGGGGGGGGGGGGGGGGGCAGTGACATCTATATTCAGATTCGAGTTTGCAGTGCTCACTCGCTCGCGCTCACCCCTCCTGTCGGAAAAGTGACGGTGGCCAAAAGAAAACTTGTTTACCACGACTGGGAGTATTTCAGGAGCATGGACCGATGTTCGGGCGTCTGTACAAACATGGTGGCGCAAGATGGCGACACTCTCTCAAGCAAGACCCTTGCTATATGTATATATAAAAGAATAATTATAAGGCTACAAAAACCAAACCAATTTTATTATATAGCGATTATACACTTATACAAATTTATTACACGGCTCTATTGAATGCCGCTCTCTGATTGGTCCAGCGCTGCGTTCTGCGGTCTGTTATTTCTGAATAATGACCATCGTCAAGTATAACAGACCGTTGCTAGGGATGCCGCTCTGATCAGCGCAGCACAGAAAAGAGAAACTATGCAGGATATTTACTTTATGTTTCATTTTTACCTCCCAACAGCTTGGGACCAATTGTGATGTTAGATAAATGACTTGTAACTTGTTACAAGGAGAGTGGAGGCTCCTTCCACATTGCGGCTGAAAAGCAAACTTGCATCAGAGCCTCTGACCCGCTCTCCTCTCGTCTCTGGCACCGTGACTCCACGACACAAACGCAACCCGCACCCAGTAACCCGTAATCTCTTGTTTATGACAGATATGACTGCACACAATACACACATCGTAACACATGTATGGTAATCCATCGATCCACTGATTGATTATTAAAGGCTTCAAATGCACGACCGGGAGGAGGCTCAGCAAAACAGCGGCCGTGACCGGACATGCAGATTCGTTAAATGATGCAATTAAAAATCGATTAACGTCGTATTTTGATCAACACTATGTTTCAAATTAATTATTTTACTCGTAAACCGTGTAATAAGCGGGATAATGTGTAGTTAGTCGGTTGTTATGGAGAAATAAACCCCGACAGGAAGTATGAAAGCGGAGGGGTTCCATACTTCCTTCGAACTACACATTATCCCTTACATATTTATGGGTAGTATAATCAGATTTTGCCAATAAACCTTGTTAATTATTACACACTGGACCTTTAAGAGAACATAAGAAGAGAGAGAGAATGTGAAAATGCAGTTGGTGAGTCATTACTTTGTAGTGCTGCAGCGTGTTGATGCGTTTCCAGCGACCCTGAACTACAGCTGTGACATCATCATCCGACAGGGTCAGGTGTCCCGCCTGACCGGAGCGCCACTCTGACATCACACACAGAGACACAGGTCAGTATGAGCTGTCTATCAAATGACAGAGAGGTATAATAGGTGAGACAGACAGATAGGTGTGTCTGTGTGTCTGTGTGTGTGTGTTTACCCAGGTCCAGACTGTCAGCTGCTGGTCTCTGAGAGAACGCTGCTCCTCTGTAGACCTGATCCAGGATCTTATCCTTCACCTGAAAACAGACAAACAGGGAGACAGAGAGGTGAGAGACAGTCAGACAGGATGACAACAAGACATGCAGGTGTTATAAGACAGACAGCTTCCTACCTGTGTGATGGTGTCAGTGTCCAGCACCTTCACAGGACACGGCTGGACCTCCACTCCGTTCTTTACCAGGACCGTCAGGGTCTAAGAGACGGACAGACGGTAGACATGTAAAGGTATAATAATTGTTTGTGTACTCTTGTCAGCCCATCATGTGCCTATATGCTGCCAAGGTGTGTAGGCCTATGAATGAATAACACACACAGGTGAGATGTGTGTGTTGCTGTGGTTACCACTGCACAGTAGTCAATGTCCTCTCGCAGCAGGTGACTGTCGTTGAGCGTTCGTTTGGCTTTTCCCGTCACAGCATCGACTGGCCCTTTATCCACCTGATACTTGATGGCTCTGTAGAGCATGTAGAGAGGCTCCCCGGCAACCTCCTGACAACACAGCTCAGTGTTAGAGGCAATGGAACACACACAGATATATACATTACAGTATCCACCTTTTTTCCGAACGTCAAAAACTTAAGCCTGTTTTGCCGGTTTCGCTCTTCTGGTGGAATTTTATGTTTACGTTTCCATGGTTTCGGTAGTTGCGGTTTTCCAATGAAAATCTGTAAAACGCATGGATCATCATCACAGCAGCTTTTAACAGTGGATATCACACAGACTGACATCCGTGTTAAAAGCCAGCGTTAATAGATCCATGCGTTTACCGCAACTATGACAACGACTGAAAACCATGGAAACGTAAACGTACAATTCCACCAAACCGGCAAAACCGGCTTTCCGGCATTTACCTTCAGGAAAGAGTAGAGGCAGATTGACATCCAGTTGGTCAACATCTTCTCTACAACTGTCTCTGTCCTGAAATACAGACAGACAGACAGACAGACAGACAGACAGACAGACAGACAGTTAGTTAGTTTACAGCTAACTTTCTGGAATGACTGAGGAACCAAATCCTAACAAATCCCGTTTTTGAAACCACTAGATCATAGCAATCATCCAGCCCTTAGTGTAGTCTGACAGGCATACTGGAGTCCACCAGACCTGTATCTGAGTCTTGCTTCTTTGACTTATTGTTGTGGTTGGAGGGGGTGGAGCCCCCTGGGGCTGGGCGGTGGAGGACTGCTGTGGATGTTGGACCCAAAGAAGTAGAATACAGGGTGCCAGGCCCCTGAATGGGCCAGCCAGTCTACATAGGGTGTGCAGAGGTGGAACGGGCTTATGATTGTGTGCTTTGTAGCTGGTCGTCACAGATCCTCTTCATGGCTTTCATGGACAGAACCTGAAGACTGATCTCATTGTATCTTTACTTTCCACTGTATGTACCAGCATGTGGTTTCTAAGGAGCACACTTGCCTAGCCTATCGTACGCTACAGTACGGTACGGTAGGATACAATACGATATGATACGATGTGGTACGATACAATATGTAAGGGATAATGCCCCATTAATTACAAATTAATAGACGATGCGGAGGCTTCTGTATTAATTCCTGATAAATTGGACACCTCGAAGGGCATTATCAAACTTATACCATGGTAACTGACTTACCAAATAAATACATGAATTTTATACTTTAATGTGTTAACAGTTAAAATCATCATTTTTCACAAGCCACAGCTGAGCAGACTGTTCAATATCCCTCGTCCACAGGTGATAAAAAGGAAAGCCGCTGTGGCCACAGCGACTCTGCTGCAGCCCAACAGCTGATCAGTGAAGGACACGGCTTAACTTCACGTGACACAAAGTATTATTTCAGAAGGCCGGTGCATTTCTTACCACTTGTGTGTTACAGACTCCAGTGTCATGATGCACTGAAGAAAACTTGTTATGCACAGAGTCTCTGCTGCCATGGTTACCAACTAGCATTTGAGCCAGCGCAATAATTTAATGTCTTTGTGGGTGTCCATTATCACTTTTTAACCGACACCCTGCAGCCAATCAGAATTGAGTATTCACCCTCATTCATTCCACTTCCGGTGGGTCTCC
Source organism: Trachurus trachurus (assembly GCF_905171665.1). Classification (NCBI taxonomy): domain Eukaryota; kingdom Metazoa; phylum Chordata; class Actinopteri; order Carangiformes; family Carangidae; genus Trachurus; species Trachurus trachurus. The sequence continues at coordinate 1,735,087 of NC_139901.1, read as the reverse complement.
TGAACTCAAAGCAGTAGTATCAACGCTGAGTATAGTGTACTGTGATTGTATAATTGTGATTTTTGTATTATTCGTAGACGTATTGTGATGCACTTTAACTGTCCATGCACTAATGTCCTGTCCGTGCACCATGCACTATTGTACGTATATATATGTAGCAGCCTGCATGCATGCAGAGCTCCTATGCACTAAGTCTAAGGCAACTGGAATTCCTAAAAAAAAAAAAAAGGAGAATCTAAAAGGATGCTGTTTTTCCTGGGGGATTAATTTACTGACATAATTGTCAAGCCTATAAATTCTTTCCATGGCGATTCGACCTGATGGGTTCTATCTGAAGCTGTGATCTAAGATCTGATGGATTGGAAAACGAGTTGGTGTGAACATTGGTTGGTGTGAACATGTGAACAGTGATGTTGCAGGTTGACAGTGAGGTTGCAGTGAGGTTGACTGATTTCACAGATGAAGGTGTGTTTGTTTTACATACCGGCGAAGCATGAGCTTGGGGTTCTTGGCGACATACTGCTGGACCAGGTCCTGCAGCAGAGTCTTCATGACCTCGGTGAAATACTCCAGTTTATCATGAAGGGCCATGGTGAGCAGACTGGCAACGTAACCCCGGTCTCTCTGAGAGAAACCCTGCTGGGCCTCCAGAGTGTGGATGAACTGAGGCGGAAGACAGAAGAGAATCGTTAACCTGCAGGTCCAAGTGTCCCACACTGTCCCATCCTCCAAACGCCGTACGCTGATGCTCACCCTGGTAAGGAAGAGTCTGTTGTTGAGCAGGTTGTTGAGCTGCTGTAGACCCTGCTCCACAGTCTGCCTCCTGGACTCTGGTAGATCCAGCTGGCGGCTCAAAGGTGGTATGTGCTGGCCAGGGAAGAACACTCTCTCTGCATAAGTCCTGTAGTCCAGCAGAGGGAGCCCCGGTCCTCCAACATCACTGCTCAAGTCCATCATCTCTGTCATCAGATCTACACACACACACACACACACACACACAGAGAGAAGATTTTGCAGCTGCAGGGACTGGGCTCCAGCAAAAAAACTGATTAAATATTAATACATGATTCTTAATATCTTAAATTTCAGATCATGCAGCTGAACAAGAAGTCAGGAGAATGTGTCCTTCAGTCAGTCAAAGATGAACTTTTATGATCAGCTTTCTAGCCGTCTGCTCAGGTGTCGTCTGCACAGTGTGTGTGTGTCTGTACCTGTGAACTCTTTGCGACACTGATCTCCAACATTGATCTCCAGAGTTTCCAACTGCAGCAAAACCTTCTTATAATCTCTGAGGGCCTGTTTACTCTTCCTCCTGCACACACACACACACAGAAACACAAGTGAGGGAATACATATTTATTCATTGTGGTGTACTGTTAGTTGGATTTTATTTATTTATTTATTTATTTATTTATTAATTAGGGACTACGGGCGTAAATTAGCGGCTCGCCTATAATCCGGCATATTTACTAAAGTATTTTATACCAATGTTCATTAATATGCACTGTCCCTACTCAAATAAAATATGTATTATTATTATTATTATAAACTGTGTTTAGCAAACAAACCTTTATCTTTTTACATGAAAGTATTACATATACATATACAGTATGTATGTATATAAATGTGCTTAACCCAGCATATACCAGTCACTCATTACACAATTTTCCAAACTTGTTTAAAGCTTTTAGAGTGTCATCAATTTCTAGTGGGTGGTGTGAATAACATTTAAATCTGATGAGTACTGTAGTTTTTTACTTGGTTAAGAAGAAGGTTATAGTGAATATTGTGTCAGAATCAAAGTTGTTTAGGAGGAAAACAAAGGTTAAAGGTTACAGTACATTTACATTTTGGCTTATAATAACAAGATTTTAGACGACATGAGAAAGACTGCAAAGAAAACTAGTCTAGAGGAGTTGTACAGCCAGTACTGTTAGCACTACACTGCATTGTGCTGTATTATACTGAAAAACACACCACTGCACTGTACAGTACTGTATAGCATTGTACTGTACTATGCCGTTCTGTACACTATAGCACTGTACTGTGTTACAGCTCTGCAGTGCATTCAATTGTGTGTGTACTCTACTGCAGTTCTATTGAAAACAGACTGAGGCAGCAGACAGACAGACAGACAGACAGACAGACAGACAGACAGTACTGACCTGTACATCAGGATGACCACCAGGACCGACAGGATGATCACGGCCGTTCCCGCCGCCAAACCGATCTGAGCAGCCAATGGAACAGGAGACAGCAGAGAGTCGCTGTCGTACTGAACCAACCCCAGGTCCACCTGCAGGTTCCCCATCAGCACCTGGGAGACAGACAGGGACACCAGTATACAGTATATTAGCAGGGTTCCCACGCGTCCTGGAAAACCTTTTTTTTTCCAGTCATGGAAAATACATGGGAAATGAGAAAATAAGTCATAAGTCCTGGAATATGATTTCTAGCTAGCAGAGCTCTATTGGACTTTTTCAGAGCTCACTAAGGATTTCTTTTCCATAGAAGTTCCTAGTGAGTAAACTAGAGGCGAGCATGAGGGTTTTCTGTCCTCTGCTGACTGACAGATAGAGAGAGCAGAGAGCTTTAGTGGGCGTGGTTTAAAAACAAAAACAACACGTTTTTTCGTTGTTCTATAATTCATTTGTCATCATTATTTCATAGATACTGTAAGTCAGAGCCATAGACTGTACATCCTTAAATCAGACTTCTGGGGCTGAGAGAGGAAGAAACATAGAAAGAAACGGGTTCAATGTACAAAATGTGGAAAAGAACATTTCTCCAAAGCACGAATGGGACAAGGAATGTCTCAGGGTGTATTCACACCAGGAAAGTCCGATAGTTCACTTGCTTTGGTGCCGACTACATTTTTTTTTACTTGGTGTGGTTTGTATTTACATTGCATTTTTTCACATGCGGATCAACTTTGTAAACAGAAGCACGTGTGTCCCACAGTCGCTCAATCATTGGATAAAAATGATCAGCGGGATCTTCCACGAAAAGTCCACAATGGAGGTCATGAATGTGTTTCTTGCTGCCTTTTCAATTTGGTAGTGTTTCCAGTTGCACCTGTCCTGTGCTTATTCATCACTTGGGGGTAGGATTAGATAAGTTTATACTTCTTCCTACTCCTTTTCGCTCATGTAAACTGCGTTGCTTATGAGATGTTACTTTTTTTGTGTATACATTTTTGCTGTTCACTTATTTCCTTATTATATTATTTTTTTATCTTATTTATTTATTTATTTATTTTTTACATTGTCATTTACATGATCGAAATAAAGATATCAATCAATCACTTGGAGGCTATGTGGCCGTTATGCAGCAGTCGAGGATGGTCAGACAACAAACACACAGTCTGCATGTGCGTCTGAAGGATGGTGCGCTAAAAAAAAGAAAAAAGGACGGCACAGCAAAAAACCAAAAACATAACAATTCTCTCAGGATGCCGTGTTGCCGATCGGCATTTAAGCCTATAGTCACATTTATTTCTGTTTACGGTTATTAATCGGATAACGACTTTCTGTTATCAGTTGTAGTGTATTATCCACCTGAACATTTTTGCTTTAATATCTTCAATTATCTTATGTTTTTCATGGTGTTTTCTTAGCCTAAAAGTTAAGGGATATGTCAGAGATCAGTCACCATTTGGATAGGAACTTCATTTGTGATAAGTAAAAGTTTATAGTTAAATGGAATAAATAAATTCAGATGTTACAAGAGAGAAAGGCACACGCATACATTTACAGCTAGATGTTTAGATTACTGTAGGTGTCTAGTAGTAGTGTGGAATGTACCCTGAGAAATGTGTTCCTTGTCATCTACCCATCTCTGTGGGTCATAGTTTTTGGGGATACTTGACACTGTATCTATGTTTAAGTTAGCTTGGTCAAGAGGTTAAATGTCAGAAGGTATAGGTTAGATTCTGTTTTTAGATCCCATAACCTTATATTGGGAGAAGTATTAGAAAACGTATATAAGGTTTGGGGTTTAGGCCAAGAGAGAGAGATCTCATTTTGGCACCAGAGATGCTCCAGGATTCGGCATTTTTGTACACTGTTCTTCTTCTTGTAATAAACTATTTTTGAATGCAAGAAAAGACGTGTCGGCGGTGATCCCTTCTTTTCATCAACACATCAATATACCACACAGTTAAAAAAAATATGAAGAATGTGCATCCTTAACGGCGACGGGTGCGTCCTCTCCAGCATCTGATAAATGTTTTCCTCTGACCAAATATCAAGGAGTCTATCTGTGCTCCATGTTGACCCACGGCTCATTGTCGATAATTTCCACATTTTCTGACAACAACGGAAGCCTTTTGAATCCAAAAAGGCGCTTGTATTTTGCATTTGGTTCTAGTCTAGTACGAAGAGGGGGGTATCATGCACCCCCCGGAAATATACTTCTAACCAGTGTTTCTAGATTGGAAAAAATGTGTAGAAAATGATGAGCTATGTTAAAAAGTTGTCAGAATGTCCCATGTATCATTTTTATGCAAATTAGTGCCGCCATTATCAAAAAAACCTAATTTCACTGTATCTCAGCCAATATTGCAGATATCTGAACAAATAAGGTGTCTAGACCCATGTTTTGGGGGTCAGAGATCACAATAAAACTATTCATAAAGTGATCACATGTTGGTGGCATGCTTGTAAGCAAACCTAACCCTTTTACCAATTACAAGACGCCAATATTGGAGATACCAAATAAGGTGTCTAGACAGAGGTTGTTGTGTGTTTAACCAAGGTTTATTTGGATCAAACATCATAATAGAACTCTTGTTGATGTGACCACTCTTCTCTTTCCCATGCCAGATAAACAGTCAAGTAAATGGTTCTCCACTATGCATCACTCATCATCGTTTTCACTGAAATCTTCAAAGTTAAACTCATCCTCTCCTTCCTCTTTCTCCTCCTCTTCCTGTCCATGCTCTCCAGTGTCATGGGGATCAACCAGTGAAGTTGGTAGGATAGGACCACAGGACCACACCGGTTTCAACACTCCTTCATCAGTCTTCATCCATCCCTGCCCCTCATCATAGGGTTTTGGTTTTTCCAGAATAGGTTCATCAGCTCGCTTGTACAAGGCGACACGGTAGTTCACACGTCAGGCATGTGGCTTCAGAGCAGAGTGGCATGGAGGAAGGCGAGCCAGGTCAACCTTAGACTTGCAACTGAGTTTCTTGTCCTCCCCCACCATGTTGCGTAGCAACTTGGCACGGACAACATCCACTGAAGACTCACAACTCTGTCCAGACATCAGACAGGTGAATTGCTCCAACTGCCTCAGCATCTCAGGCTTGACACTCTAGCAGTCACTGAGTTGTCTGAATACGTGAAATTGGGGATTCTTCTTCAAGGGCCCCACCTTCCGGGGCGTCGAGTGGCGCAGTGGGTTAAGCAGGCGCCCCATATATTGAGGCTATAGTCCTCGTGCAGGCGGCCCTGGTTTGAATCCCACATCGGACGGCCCTTTCCTGCGTGTCATTCCCCCTCTCTCTGCCTCCCTATTTCCTGTCTCTCTCAACTGTACTGTCAAATAAAGGCATGAAAAAGCCAAAAATATATACACAGGTACAGTCTTCTCCACTGAACACATAGAACCCAAGAAGAGTGGTGTGGTGGTCTTCTCCCAGGGATTCTGCAAGCTCAGAGATGTTGAGAAGCTTCCTGGATCTTCACACTGTAGGGGTCTGATGAAGTCAGCTTTAGCAGCCTTGCCCACAGCTTCTGCTCGTACTGTAACACGTCCATCTCAACATCAGTGGGGACAGATGCACCGGAAGCCAGGCAGTAGTAGTATTGCAGAATCCCTGGGAGAAGACCACCGCACCACTCTTCTTGGGTTCTATGTGTTCAGTGGAGAAGACTGTACCAGTGCCATCAAAGGGAGAAGGAAGGTGGGGCCCTTGAAGAAGAATCCCCGATTTCACGTATTCAGTCAACTCAGTGACTGCTAGAGTGTCAAGCCTGAGATGCTGAGGCAGTTGGAGCAATTCACCTGTCTGATGTCTGGACAGAGTTGTGAGTCTTCAGTGGATGTTGTCCGTGCCAAGTTGCTACGCAACATGGTGGGGGAGGACAAGAACTCAGTTGCAAGTCTAAGGTTGACCTGGCTCGCCTTCCTCCATGCCACTCTGCTCTGAAGCCACATGCCTGACGTGTGAACTACCGTGTCGCCTTGTACAAGCGAGCTGATGAACCTATTCTGGAAAAACCAAAACCCTATGATGAGGGGCAGGGATGGATGAAGACTGATGAAGGAGTGTTGAAACCGGTGTGGTCCTGTGGTCCTTTCCTACCAACTTCACTGGTTGATCCCCATGACACTGGAGAGCATGGACAGGAAGAGGAGGAGAAAGAGGAAGGAGAGGATGAGTTTAACTTTGAAGATTTCAGTGAAAACGATGATGAGTGATGCATAGTGGAGAACCATTTACTTGACTGTTTATCTGGCATGGGAAAGAGAAGAGTGGTCACATCAACAAGAGTTCTATTATGATGTTTGATCCAAATAAACCTTGGTTAAACACACAACAACCTCTGTCTAGACACCTTATTTGGTATCTCCAATATTGGCGTCTTGTAATTGGTAAAAGGGTTAGGTTTGCTTACAAGCATGCCACCAACATGTGATCACTTTATGAATAGTTTTATTGTGATCTCTGACCCCCAAAACATGGGTCTAGACACCTTATTTGTTCAGATATCTGCAATATTGGCTGAGATATAGTGAAATTAGGTTTTTTTGATAATGGCGGCACTAATTTGCATAAAAATGATACATGGGACATTCTGACAACTTTTTAACATAGCTCATCATTTTCTACACATTTTTTCCAATCTAGAAACACTGGTTAGAAGTATATTTCCGGGGGGTGCATGATACCCCCCTCTTCGTACTAGACTATTCGGGAAAGGTTCGGTTTACATTCACACCATTCGCGAACTAAACCGCACCAGGGTTCGTTTGGGACTCTGGTGCAGATCAAACAAGTGAACCGAGTCCCAGCTGCAGAGGTGGTCTCGGTTCACTTGTTTGATCCGCTCCAGAGTCCACTGGTTTGTATTCACACCTCCCCAAAAAGTCTGCACCAGAGGAAAAGTCAGTTTCAAGCGGACCAAACGAGCCTGGTGTGAATACGCCCTTAGTGTCTGGTGTAATGACATGTCTGTCAGACTGAGGCAGCTGAAAATGTCCTGGAAAATGATGATTTGAGGAGAAGAGTGGGAAGCGGTGACCAGGTGGAGCAGGTGGATATTGGAGCCTGTGTGTCCCGTACATCAGGTGTTTATAAATGTATCTTTGCAGCTTACTGTTGTTCCAGACACATGTTCTGTGTTCATCTCCATGTATGTTCATGGCTCTGTGTGTATCATCATGTAGGTGCATGAATGAGCTACTGTACCTTGAGACTGGGCAGGTCGCTGCTGTCGTCCGCACTCATTGGTTGGATCTCTGGAGGTTCACAGTACAGGTGAGTGTTGTCCAGAGTTTTCACCTCACACTCCTGATCCCCGAGGCGAGCTGTCACTTCCCGTCTGGACATGGCTCTGGTCAGGTCTTGGCCCTGAGAGACCGGGGGGCGGGGGGCGGGGGGCGGGGGGAGAGAAATCAGGAACTGATTGATTGGAAGTGTTCCCTCACAGACATCAGTGAACTGGTGTGTCGCTTTACCTCCACAGCAATCACTCCTCCTGGTTTGAAACGATACGGAGTATCTGGAGCTTCTCGATTCAGATGGAACAGCTCAGGGTTTGGATAATAGGTGAAGCTTTTACCCTGAAACACAGACAGAGTTTTGTCCATTACAACTGATGATCCTGTACAGCTCCATTCATCCTCCATCTCTGTCTGTCCACATGTGGTCAAATTTGCCATAATCCCTATAGTCTTAGCGGTGCCTTTAATTGTTGCTGCAAGCTGTTTTTAGATCGGCGGAGCAGAGAAGCGAGCTGCTCAGCTAACGCAACAGAGGCGCATGGGATTTCCACGTTTCCCTCATCAAACTAAATACACAATCCAACAACTCCAAAACGCTCTGGTGGACAAGTTGTGACCATAGAAGAATGGACGTAGCACCCGTGACGTCACTCATTGGTTTGGGGGAGTCTGTTTTTTTTTTTTGATTATAACTGTCCAGTACAGTGCATACAGATTATAGATACAGTATGTAGCAAATCCAGAATATATTCCACAGCAATGATCTCAAAGGTCCTTGTTAGGTCTTACATTTCAGGCCGTTGCACTCTGAGTTCCCAGGTACTTTAACACTTTGTCAAACTTTGAAATCTTAGTCTTTCCAGAGAAATATAGTCTGATATCAAAGACTTCCACAGATGTATTGAAGGAGGTTCATCTCCTACCCATTTGGTCATAACAGCCTTTCGGCCCAACATAAGCAAAAAGTGTACAGTGTTCTTATGTGATCTTATTGATTCAAGGATATATCCCAATAAACACAATATTGGAATAGGCTGTAGTTGCTGTTTAATTATCACACTAACCTCAGAACATACAGTTTGCCAAAACCGTTGAGGTATTTGTAAAATTCTTTTGTTTGTAGTTTGTATGTAGCCTGTAATGATTCGAATGTTTTAAATTTTCCCCTATCCCAAAGGTCAACTCCTGCTGGGGGAGTCTGTTTTGTGATCCTACTCATGTCCTGCTCACGTCTCTGCTCCGCCGATCTAAAAACAGTTTGCACCGACAATTAAAGGTAATGAACCTACTCCTAAAACTATATGGATTATGGCAACAGGCGAATTTGCCAAAATGTTGAAATATCCCTTTAACAGGAGCTGCACCAGCTCTGATCTGCTCCTCTCAGTCAACTATCACAGGATTACTGGAGCAAAGAGAACTTAAACACAGGAAGATTCTTCTGCTCTACAGCCTCAGAGATAATGACCTGACTCTGAATCAGATCAACCTGCCCCGCCTCCCACTCCTGACAGACAGATACACTGACAGGTCAAATAGACAGGTGGACAGGAGGACACATATACTATATTATATTTTTAGACCATATATTTTCTATGAAAAACTTTCTTTTAGTCACAATACACACAATTATTTAATATATAATGAGACACGCAGCTGAAGGTTGTTTTATTTTACCCAACATAAAACTACAGTATATCAACCAGAAACAAGGTCATCTACAGAGCAATGAAAGAATGGAACTCACTACCAAGTTATATTAAACAATTAAATAGTATATGCTTTCAAAAAAGCTCTAAAAGAATATTATTTAAAATGAACTTCCATTAATCGTGATTAGGTACTTGATATAAATATATGGGTATTATAAATATATGGGTTAGTGTATTATAGTATTATATAGATAGTGGTTATAGTAGAGTCAATTAATTATCTGTGGAGGGGTATTATTATATTATTATATTATGGAAACCTGGTTGGAGCTGTCTTGTCTTGTTATTTTGTTGTTGTGTTGGTCATGTAGTGAATGTATGTCATGTTGTTAAGGTATACTGCATATTGTTTTGTATTTGTCTATGTGGTCTATATTGTTTGTATTTATTGTTTGTGTTGTTTTATGTCTATGTCTATATTGTTTAGTGTGAATGTGTATTCTTTTATTGTCTCCATGTTTTGGACCCCAGGAAGAACAGCGGATGCTATGCAGATGCTAATGGGGTTCTCAATAAACATAAAGATAACCATGGACACACAGGTACCTTGATGCTCTCGTAGTGGACTCTGACGTTGTCCAGTTGAAACCAGACGCTTTTCACTTTGACCTCTGGGGTCACCCTGGGGGTGGGACAGGTCATCTGGGTGGGGGACAGGACAGTGCAGCGCTCTGACACCTGGGGGACAGACAGGTGTTGACACAAACCGTCTCAGACTCGGCACAGTTGGTTAGAGAGTCGTCTCATTGGCTGGTCTGTCTCACCGTTGTCATGGAGCTGTTGAAGACCAGCTGCTGCTTCGCCGTGAGGAGAGCCAGTCGTCTTTTGCGTTTGACCCTCTGGACCTCCAGAGGCTCCACCCACACATATATCATTGGCTGCTGCACCACATCCAGGTTCCTGCCTGTCACCATGACGACACGCCCCCCTCTGCAGACAGGAAGTCAGCACCTTAATATGACATCAAGTTCACTGAGTGATGGACTGTTGCTGACGAAGCTCTTACGCGTAGTAGCTCTCCGAGGGCGCGGCATCGGTGACGACGGGGTCGTCAAGGTAACGGAAGGTAACGTTGGGAACGATCCGCTCTGCTTTACCAAACAAGACCCGGACTGTGACTCCACCGGTCTGAGAGCTGGAACCGGTCTGACACACCAACTGGGTGTCGTTGACCTCCTCCACACTGAGGAGACAAGGAGAGAAGGAGTCACAAGGAGAAGAGATCAGCAAAAAGGAGGCAAAGTGTTAGGAAACCAAGGAGACGAGAAAAGGATACAAGGACACATAAAGTCAATGTGACCAGAGGACAAGGAGACGAGAAGGAAACAAGGAAAGTAGACAAGGAAACAAGTCATCAGTGGGACAAGGGGACGAGAAGCAGAGAAAAGGAGACAAAAAGAGAAGACAGGGAAAGGATATTAGGATCTAGTAGAAGTAATAATAATAGTAGTACTGCAGCACTCATGTACTAGTGGTGGAAGTAGCAGTTAGTAGCACTTAGGGCTGCAACCAACTATTATTTTCATTATTGATTTATCTATTGATTATTTAAAGGGACAATGAGGAGTTTCTATTTGGTTATAAAAAAGTATCATATTAATGTGGATGAATCTACGTTACCCACACTTGTTAATGGGCCCATTTTAGATAAATATATCGTTTTGTCTCTATCGTTATTTTGTTATTATTAGTGGTGGTGGAAACGCTGGACGAGCCGACCAGCGTTTCTTTACTTTCGGTTTTGCGGTGAGTCATGAGAATAACGCCGCCGAATCGCCGTTTATGGTCGGAACTACGACGGTATGTGATCGTCTTCCAACCTCTGAATTTAATTCTTGATGAATGAAAACATGAGTCTGTCTTGCGCCGGTCAAAGAATTTCACGGTGCGGAGGCTCATAAATGTAGTGTGAAAACACTTCGCTTTTCCAAAACTCCTCGTTGTCCCTTTAAATGATTAATTGATTAGTTGTTTGGTCAATAAAATGTTAAAAAATGTTGAAAAACATCAATCAGTGTTTCTCAAACCACCAGATGACGTCCTCAAATGTCTTGTTTTGTCCACAAACCAAAGAGAGACTCAGTTTATTGTCATAAAGGAACAAAGAAACCAGAAATATTCACATTTAAAAAGCTGAAATCAGAGAATTTTGACTTTTTTTCTGAAAAAATACATGACAATTATTTTAATAATCGATTATTGTTTGATTAATCGATTCATTGTTGCAGCTCTAGTAGCACTATGTACTCACATGCACTACTGTAGTAGTAGTAGTATTAGTGCTGTAGTACTCACATGTAGCAGGGCTCTGGACCCAGGAAGGCGCTCAGGTCAGACGTCTGTCCAGTCAGCAGCTGCCGGCCTCTGATGGTCAGTCTGGTCCCTCCAGAGACCGGACCTTTATTAGGAACCAGATCGAGGAGCTGAGGGTCCTGGACAGAAGAGCACACAGGGGTTAGAGAGGACCTGGACCAGACACTGTCCTCTCTACCTCCTCATATGATCAGTAGAGACTGAGGTCACTTGTCCCTGTGGTGGTACGGTCTTCCAGGGCTGGTCCCAGGGTCAGGGCCAGACTAAAACCAGATCTGCTTTGTCAATGGGAGTCTGTGGGAAACGTTATGTAGGAAACTCCATAGATAATAAAATGTATCCCGGTGTTGTTGCTTGTAACGGATGTTCCCAGTCCTCTGCTGAGCCCAAAACTGACAAACCTCTGGTCTGAAATATTTACTACTCTCCAACTGGCCTACAGTTTTGTGGCAGATCCTTGTCCCCTCTCACCCAGTGCCTTTCAACTAAGGAGCACCACTCCATGGCCTGTTGTACCCTGCCATCCAGGCGTCTGATTTTGTTGAGCTGGAATCATGCTTTACCTCCGTCTTACAGTCGGTGGTTAAAGGAAGTTCTATACAATATACAAGAAGCTAAGGTTTTCTCTTAAAGCAGAAGTAAGCGATCCGGTAGTTTTGGCTAACTTCCTGTCAGCCGATGGAGTTAGCAGTCCCCCGCCCCTTTATGCCGTTCTCTCTCCTCATTGGATAAAGGTTGTAGGATACAAAGAAAGTTTTCTCCTCGGCCTACAGCAGAGCAGAGTGACTGACAGACCCGTGTTTCAGACCAAACACTCTATAGAAGTGATTGCTGTCGGAAGATACAACTATTTAAGACTTATATTAACACAAACATTCTGCTTACTTCTGCTTTAAAGGCTCTCTGCAGAATCCCAACCCTAACCCTGGCTAGATTCACTACCAATTGTACCTGAGGAGTCAAATATCTTCCTTGTCCTTATGTTGTATTTTTCTGTTTGTTTTATTTTAATGTATACGTTATTTATATATTTATTCTTTCTTTTCTCAGTGTATGGCACTTTGTCTTTAGTGTCAACCTTTTTTAGGTCATGTTTATTGCCATGTTTATTGTTTATTAGAAACAGGAGGGTTAGGGGTAGGGTGGTGGGGAGGGATGGGGTGTTTTTTTGTTTTTTTTCCCTGCCTTTTTAAAAATAATTTGAAAATATTAACACTGTTTTATGTATTTCACTTGTCACATGTTAAAATGTCGATGCTCAATAAAACATATAATGGAGAATATGTAGGAAACTGTTTTTTTTTTTTTTAAATGGGTGTGTCAGTCCTGAAGTAATTTATAGATCCATTAAGCTCTGGGAGAAGTCAGAAGTACTGGGAGGACTCCTAACTTAGAAAGAGCAAATCATAAATGTGGTTTTAGTGAGTAGGTGGCATTTCTCAAATGTGGTAACATGCCATGGCTGCTGTCATTCCACATCACAATGGTCTGGAAACATTAAACAATGCTGGATTACTGAAAGGATATGACGCATTCGGTAGGGAATAATGAGGAGGAGAGGAAGAGGAGGGGAGGAGGAGGAGGAGGAGGAGGAGGAGGAGGAGACACTCCAGGATCCACATGACTCACTCTCACCTGATAGATGAAGGTCTGCGTGGACTTGCCAGGCGGGGTTGTTCCCACGGTGATCAGAACAGGTCCCTCCATGCGCTTCCCACTGGGCTGCAGCTCACACACAACCCTGCATCACACACACACACACACACACACACACACACACACACACACACACACACACACACACACAGACACATTATTGTATCGAATGTGTTTCAAAATCATCCTGCATAATGTACTGTAGGTGTGTGTGTGTGTTACCTGGTGGAGATCTGGTATCCTTCAGACTGGGGCGGACAGTTAACACCTGCTACTGTGACTCCACCCACCACGTCCTGGTACCTCATCCCCAGATTTGAGCCTATGATCGTCACCAGGACCCCCCCCTCCAGAGGACCAGAGACAGGCAGCACCTGCAGACAGACAGGAGGACGGACACACAGTTGGAACGTTTCTTGGGCGACAAAGCAGCTCTGAGAAAACAAGCTGACCCATCATTATATTCACCTGTGTGATCTGAGGAGGGGGGCAGGTGTCTGCTGGTGTGCCGGTACAAGATTGGTTGTAAACACAACTGGGGGCGGGGCTTCCTGGACACCACACGCAGCCATACACCTCAGGTACCGCCCTGCACTGGGAGCAATCTGATTGGCCGGCTGAGCAGTCGTATAACTGGACTGAAGAACACATGATGCGGATAATAGTATTATATAAAGCAAGGAACTATCTGCTACCAAGAAATATTCAGAGAATGTTTCATGAAAGAGAGCAAGGTTATGATTTAAGAGAGAAATCAAATCTAAAGGTTGGTAGAGCTCGCACAACAAAGAAAAGTTTCTGTATCACCATTTGTGGAGTAAAACTGTGGAATAATATGAGTAACTGAAATCAAAAACATTTCGAGTGTAATTCTGTTTAAAAAGAGACATAAAGAACTGATTCTCCAGAGGTGCATTGAATAATTCACACAAGGTGTTTGCTTGCTTACTATTTGGATTAAAATGTGGCAGGAAATGGTGCATAGTGTAATGGAGGAATGAAACAATAAATGTATGTTTTTGTGCTATGATTTTAATTAGAACATATAGTTAAAATTATAGGGGTGCTGGAATGTCTTAACTGTCCACTTATTTATTTATTTATTTATTTATTTATTTATTTATTTATTTATTTATGTATTTATTATTTTTCATTCATGTGTATTATTAAGCTTTCTGGGCCCAAAAGGTTTTTTGTTTCTTTTTTCTTGTCTTTAGCACTGTCACACATAATTTGTGATGTTGTGAAGGAATGTTTATGTTTCTCTTTGATAAAAATAAAGTTGAAAAAAAAAAAAAAATTATAGGGGTAGGATTAGATAAGTTTATACTTCTTCCTACTCCTTTTCGCTCATGTAAACTGCGTTGCTTATGAGATGTTACTTTTTTGTGTATACATTTTTGCTGTTCACTTATTTCCTTATTATTATATTATTATTTTATCTTTTTTTTTTTTTTTTTACATTGTCATTTGCATGATTGAAATAAAGATATCAATCAATCAATCAATCAATCAATCAATCAATCAATCAATCAATCAATCAATCAATCAATCAATCAATCAATCATAATATAATAATAAATTGTATTTATAGAGCGCATTTTCACCTGAAGAACAAGTCTCAAAGCGCTTACAATAAAGATTAGAAAAAAATAGAAAAGAAAAATAAAGTAGAAATAAATTAAATAAATAAATAAATAAAATAAAGCTAAATTAGCAAAAAAAAGCACAAGGACAAGGCTCAGACTGAGATGTGTGACATCACAATGACACACATGAAAAACAAAAGGTTCTTACGTCGGAGGCCAGGCGAGGCATCAATGCGTCTCTCTCCTTTTCGCAGGTAGACAGGAGCAAAATACTGAAGCTGACTGACTTCATACTGAAACTACAGACCAGAGACACAGGTAAGGTAGGGAGACACTAAGACAGGAAGCAGAGCGAGACAGACGCTTTATATAGAGGGAGTAATAGCGCTGTGTGTGTTACCTGGTGTGGGCTGCAGGTGAAGGTGTGTGTGTTGTCCTGTGAGCTCTCCACAGCAGCTGTCAGGTTGATCTGGACTCCTTGGATTTCCACCACACACAGGTACTGGGCTTCGTCCTGCAGAGACATATAGGTGGAGACCGGGTCTGATCCAGGTGCTGTGGTGAACCAGACTGATAATAACCCTGTGTAACAGCAGCTCTGACCAAGGTTATTATAGTTTTACATTTTTCATTAGTTTTTATTTTTATTTTGTTTTTCAGTTTGCTTCTTTATTTCAGTTTAGTTTTAGTGAGTTAAAGGGATAGTTCCCCCCAAATTGCTCGGTGTAGCAGTGCATGTCCATATAACGGTTGCAAATGGATACCAACTGTCTTCGTAACAAAAAGACACACCAAAAAACATCCAAACACCTCCATGCTGCTCGTATGTAATGTCCGTCTTGTATTGAAGCCCCGAAATGTGAAATTGTCCCGGAAAAAATTAAATAAGTCTATATTTCAAGCTTGTTTTGTAGCGGAAGTGGAGGTATTTGGATGTTTTTTGGTGTGTCTTTTTGTTACAGAGACAGTTAGTATCCATTTGCAACCGTTATATGGACATGCACTGCTACGCCGAGACCCCCTGTAACTCCCAGAAGCCACGGATAACTCTGAAATTTAAATTTTGGGTGAACTATCCCTTTAAACAAGTGATTAAACAGTTTTATTTTTTATTTTTCAGGAATTGACTAGTTTTTATTTAGTCTTAGTTTTAGTTTTTCAGGTTTTTGGAGAAAGCCTCTGTCAGACCTCTGAAGGTCAACTTCCACATTTGTGGGATTTTTCCCTTTTAGTTGCATCCCATAATGTTAGTTTTAGTTAACTGTGATGACCCTGGCTCTGAGGCATCTAAACAACAAACAGGTCTCACAGTGTAGACGTCCAGGTTCCGTCCTTCTAACACCACAGTGGTGCTCAGGCCCATCGGTACTAAAGCAGAACTCTGCAGCGAGGACACCAGGGGGCAGGAGCTGGGTCCAGGAGAGTCCTGCAGACAGAGTCACACAGACAGGGTCAGGCAGATGGACGGGTGGACAGACAGACAGACAGACAGACAGACAGACAGACAGACAGACAGACAGACAGTCTCACCCTCTGGTTCAGGATGATGTGCTGGTTGACACAGCTGTGGTTGTGAGTGCAGAGTTGATCCAGAGGACACCAGTTACACTCCCACACACTGCTGACACAGGCCAGACACCTGGAACACACCACCACCATCATCACCATCATCACCATCATCATCATCATCATCATCATCATCATCATCATCATCATCATCATCATCATCATCATCACCATCATCATCATCATCATCATCGTGTACTTTGCTTGTATAAGGCTCTTTATATTTCTGTTCTCTGCGGGGCTCTGAAGAGAGCTTCCATAGGACTTGGCGCTCCTTCATAGAGTTAGTGGCTGGGTCTACACTCCCCTCCTCTTTTTCTTTTTTCTTTTTCCTCAACTATTTTCTATCATGTAAACCAGTGGTTCCCAACCTGGTTTACATGATAGAGGGGGGCGCCAAAGATCCAGGGGGGGTCACGAAGCACTCTTGATTTGAAGGGGTTTAATAATTTTAATGTAATTAAAATGTTAAATAAATGAGTAGGCTAAGCATTTAATTCATATATGTGACAAAATCAACTAAATTCAAGGGCCACATTAAAGCAGATATCAGTGGAATGTTTTTGTTAATATAAGTCCTAAATAGTCCTATTTTCCGTCAGCAATCACTTACATGAAGTATTTCAGCCTAAACACGAGTCTCTCCGTCACTCTGCTCTGCTGTAACCCGAGGAGAAAATTTTCCTTGTGGGATACAAGTGTTATCCAATGAGGAGAGAGAACGGCATGAAGGGCTGTGTGTGCAGCCAAGGGATGCGCGTGAATGTGGTGACGTAGCACGAGGACCAATTGATGCCTGACAAGGGCGGGGGCTGCTAACTCATGGTGCGTTCAAAGAAACTCGTACTTTGTGTTTTTCCTTCCTGTGAAGTCATACCAGTTCGATCTGGTACGAGTTCACGGGTCGGAAGTTACGAGTGGCCGTTATAGGGAACTTTCACAGACAACAGGATGGTAAAAACACGAGCTACGGGTTACCTGGAACGCTACCAAGTCGTAGTTGTGACTTGAAGCTGTAACTTACGGTTTCAAAAGCCTGCCTTGAACGCAGCATTAGCCGAAACGGCCGTGAAGCTGATATCTGCTTTAAACATTTATTTGTGTATTTAAATAGATAAACAACTAAATTATAGGCCTATATCAATAGATGATTGAATATCAACAGTTTTAAAACATTAAATACATACAGCAGGGCAATATCAGTCACAATGATTTTGAAAAACAGCATGGAACAATGAGAAAAAACCTGTGTAAAATTACAACATATTCTTCAGAACTTGTACTTTTAAAAACACAATTATGTTTTTAAAAGTACAATTTCTGAAGAAATATGTTGTAATCATACACAGGTTCTCCTGATTGTTGTTAGTAATGTTATTAAAAAAAAATTTTTTTCACAAATGATTGAATGACTCTCAGTAAATGAAAGATGTATAGGTAAACTGTGGTAATCTTATAAATTGCTTGCTTGCTCATATGAGCGTCTTATGTGGGATAAAATAAAATAAAATATATGAAACATATTTCTGTTCTTACTGGGAGCTCTGGTTGAGTCGGCTCACTGCGGCACAGTCAAAGAAGGTCATGTGACCTGTGGTGATGGTCACATGACCGAACCTCAGCGACACGGGCAGGACCAGGTGATCTGGAAGCAGAGCAGGAAGCCTTGAGTCCCGATCGGCCCATATAGAAGCATGAATGAATCTGTGCGAACACACTTGTGTCACTCACCGTTTCCTGAAGGCATGGGCGGGAGAAGCTCTGGTTCAGGTGATTGACAGGTGATGCTGGTTCCCGTGACAATGGCTGCCTGAGGTGGGAGGAGCCCGAAGACACAGGACAGAGACTCGGCCTCAGTGAGGGCGGGAAGCCGGATGACTGACAGCGTTACCTTGGAGACACAGAAACACACACACAGTCAGATGAGAGGCTTCACAGGTGCATCTAGACCCCAACAATCCCACTGGGTAAGGTCTGACTGACACCAGCCCTACAGTCTTTTACCTGGGTCTGCTCATCTTTGCTCTGATTGGCCGGCTGCAGGCTCTGGACTGTCACACACTGATTGGTTGGTTCGAAGCTCCAGAGCCAGTGATTGGCCTGAGGGTGACGCTGACACTCGTGTTTACGGGTACATCTGGACAGAAGGAAGGCAGGCAGTCAGTCAGAAAGACAGACAGTCAGAGAGACAGACAGGGAGACAGACAGAAGCAGACATACCTCCCCTCCAGAACACACCAGCCACAGTATGGATCTCTGATGGAGAGACAGGACTGACAGTCCCTCTGTCGCTCACATGACGACACGGGAACCTTTGACAGCTGAGAGGAAACGACAAGTCAGTTTGATCATCAGACGGACAGACAGAGAGACAGACAGAGAGACAGACAGACAGACAGACAGACAGACAGACAGACAGACAGACAGACAGACAGACAGACAGACAGACAGACAGACAGACAGACAGACAGACAGACTCACCCTGCTGCTGGTTAAAACGTAAACGTGCTTCTGGCTCTCGTCCAATAGGAGGTCAGCACTGACGGCATTGCCTCCGTCCACTGACAGGCTGCCGTACGGATCACCTGACATGTCAGAACGCACCAACACCTGGAACACACACAGGTGACTTCAGTTATTAACAAGACCAGAACCAGATCCACCACACTCAATAATAAACCTTTTATGTATTATGTCTTTATTTATTTTCAAACATAGTAACACATACTGTATATAACCACTGGGACTCAATACTCCTACATGACAACAAAACAACAACACAAATAAATAAATATAAATAACTACCGAAATAAAAAAGGAACTTAAATACACAATAAAATAATAATACAAAAGAAAATAAAAAGGGGGGAATAAGTAGCCTATACACAAAACCAACTGTACACTTTATTTATGCACTACACATAAATTAGATAGTGGTCATTCACACTAACACACCAAACAGTAAACATTTTTTTTTTTCCAAATGAACTGCAGAGGGCCACTTAAAGGTCATACCCAGGTGTTTGCCACCTCTTTCCAAGCAACTGCAATGACACAATGAAACAATGAAACAGCAGGCCTATGCCTAAAAATAATCGATGCTTCTTTCTTATGAATAAACCCTTTGTTAAATCAAGTAAGTTGCTCTGTAGTAGCACCAAGCATCCAGCAGGTGGTGCTGTTTTACCACAACCACAGATTCCTCACATCTTGTATCATCTAAAAAAAGAGCCAGTGCTGCTGCTCCACTCCACACGCACAGTCACAGATCACATGACCACACCTGGATCATCACAGGTAGTCACACCTGACACTAGTATCTCTGCTGCTGGTCCAACCTCAGCTCACCAGCACCAGTCCAGGTACACCGGTCTGACTCTGGATGCTGAAACTGGGCTTCAGAAGTGGGGCTAAAAATCACCAGGGTCCATCCTCTCCAACTTTACATGATTTGTGTTGAGACAAGAAGAAGACACGAGATGTAAAGACTTGCTGAGTTGTTGATAGGAGGGGGAAGGTGAGGAGAGCCCACCACAGACACATCATAGGAGGAGGAGCTGCTTTGTTTCACATTACCGCTGCGTTCACACATAGTGGGTAGAAATCTGTGGCTCTGTTGTTAAAGCTCTGATTGGTCAGTGTGTGAGCTGACAGATGGATCAGTGCTTCGGTCCTGTATCTGAGCTGGTCGCATCTCTGTGAGTGAACGAGTTCAGTTTATCTCAACTACAGAGCTGTTAACATCGGCTGCAGTTTAGTGTTGTTTGTGTGTGATTAAATATTAACAGGATGAATCAAAGCTCTGCTGTTTACCTCATTAACACACACACACATTCACACACACACACACACACACACACACACACACACACACACACACACACACACACACACACACACACACACACACACACACATACACAGTAAATTTTTCAGAAGTGTCCTGCTGGATCCCTACCCAAAGTGCACCAGGGGGACCAATAACCAATGAACAGCAAGAGTCTGAGCATGCTCCCCTGTGACCCCCCCCCTCCTCTCCATCCCCCCTCCCCCCGAGCTAAACGCCTGTTAGTCATCGCACTACAGGCGTTTGTTGTTTTGTTGATAAAGAGCCTCGGGCTACAAGCTGTTCACTGTGTGTGCGTGTGTGTGTGAGATGTAAATGAGTTGTTTTGTCTAGCAGCGTGTTATTGTGTATTTCCGGCCTGGGAAGTGTTTTCTGGTGCAGTTACAAACAAACACAAACAAGACACTTTAGGCCCAGAACCGTCACAGCTGTAGTCTGCCTAGTACAAACCAGCCAGATCTGCTCTGGGCAGGTCCCTGGACCACCTCTGTTCATGCTGTCACCTGGTACAGATGGAGCATACTGTGTTCATGTTGTCACCTGGTACAGATGGAGCATACTGTGTTCATGTTGTCACCTGGTACAGATGGAGCATACTGTGTTCATGTTGTCACCTGGTACAGATGGAGTATATACTGTGTGTTCATGTTGTCACCTGGTACAGATGGAGCATACTGTGTTCATGTTGTCACCTGGTACAGATGGAGCATACTGTGTTCATGTTGTCACCTGGTACAGATGGAGCATACTGTGTTCATGTTGTCACCTGGTACAGATGGAGTATATACTGTGTTCATGTTGTCACCTGGTACAGATGGAGTATATACTGTGTTGATGTTATCACCTGGTACAGATGGAGTATATACTCTGTTCATGTTGTCACCTGGTACAGATGGAGTATATACTGTGTTGATGCTGTCACCTGGTACAGATGGAGTATATACTGTGTTCATGTTGTCACCTGGTACAGATGGAGTATATACTGTGTTCATGTTGTCACCTGGTACAGATAGAGTATATACTGTGTATTCATGTTGTCACCTGGTACAGATGGAGTATATACTGTGTGTTCATGCTGTCACCTGGTACAGATGGAGTATACTGTGTTCATGCTGTCACCTGGTACAGATGGAGTATATACTGTGTTCATGCTGTCACCTGGTACAGATGGAGTATATACTGTGTTCATGTTGTCACCTGGTACAGATGGAGTATATACTGTGTTCATGTTGTCACCTGGTACAGATAGAGTATATACTGTGTATTCATGTTGTCACCTGGTACAGATGGAGTATATACTGTGTGTTGATGCTGTCACCTGGTACAGATGGAGTATACTGTGTTCATGCTGTCACCTGGTACAGATGGAGTATATACTGTGTGTTCATGTTGTCACCTGGTACAGATGGAGTATATACTGTGTTCATGTTGTCACCTGGTACAGATGGAGTATACTGTGTATTCATGCTGTCACCTGGTACAGATGGAGTATATACTGTGTTCATGTTGTCACCTGGTACAGATGGAGTATATACTGTGTGTTCATGCTGTCACCTGGTACAGATGGAGTATATACTGTGTTCATGTTGTCACCTGGTACAGATGGAGTATACTGTGTATTCATGCTGTCACCTGGTACAGATGGAGTATATACTGTGTGTTCATGTTGTCACCTGGTACAGATGGAGTATATACTGTGTGTTCATGTTGTCACCTGGTACAGATGGAGTATATACTGTGTGTTCATGTTGTCACCTGGTACAGATGGAGTATATACTGTGTTCATGCTGTCACCTGGTACAGATAGAGTATATACTGTGTATTCATGTTGTCACCTGGTACAGATGGAGTATATACTGTGTGTTCATGCTGTCACCTGGTACAGATGGAGTATACTGTGTTCATGCTGTCACCTGGTACAGATGGAGTATATACTGTGTTCATGTTGTCACCTGGTACAGATGGAGTATATACTGTGTGTTCATGCTGTCACCTGGTACAGATGGAGTATATACTGTGTGTTCATGTTGTCACCTGGTACAGATGGAGTATACACTGTGTGTTCATGTTGTCACCTGGTACAGATGGAGTATATACTGTGTGTTCATGTTGTCACCTGGTACAGATGGAGTATATACTGTGTGTTCATGTTGTCACCTGGTACAGATGGAGTATATACTGTGTGTTCATGTTGTCACCTGGTACAGATGGAGTATATACTGTGTTCATGCTGTCACCTGGTACAGATAGAGTATATACTGTGTATTCATGTTGTCACCTGGTACAGATGGAGTATATACTGTGTGTTCATGCTGTCACCTGGTACAGATGGAGTATACTGTGTTCATGCTGTCACCTGGTACAGATGGAGTATATACTGTGTGTTCATGTTGTCACCTGGTACAGATGGAGTATATACTGTGTTCATGTTGTCACCTGGTACAGATGGAGTATACTGTGTATTCATGCTGTCACCTGGTACAGATGGAGTATATACTGTGTTCATGTTGTCACCTGGTACAGATGGAGTATATACTGTGTGTTCATGCTGTCACCTGGTACAGATGGAGTATATACTGTGTTCATGTTGTCACCTGGTACAGATGGAGTATACTGTGTATTCATGCTGTCACCTGGTACAGATGGAGTATATACTGTGTGTTCATGTTGTCACCTGGTACAGATGGAGTATATACTGTGTGTTCATGTTGTCACCTGGTACAGATGGAGTATATACTGTGTGTTCATGTTGTCACCTGGTACAGATGGAGTATATACTGTGTGTTCATGTTGTCACCTGGTACAGATGGAGTATATACTGTGTTCATGTTGTCACCTGGTACAGATGGAGTATACTGTGTATTCATGCTGTCACCTGGTACAGATGGAGTATATACTGTGTGTTCATGTTGTCACCTGGTACAGATGGAGTATATACTGTGTGTTCATGTTGTCACCTGGTACAGATGGAGTATATACTGTGTGTTCATGTTGTCACCTGGTACAGATGGAGTATATACTGTGTGTTCATGTTGTCACCTGGTACAGATGGAGTATATACTGTGTAATTATGTTGTCACCTGGTACAGATGGAGTATATACTGTGTGTTCATGTTGTCACCTGGTACAGATGGAGTATATACTGTGTTCATGTTGTCACCTGGTACAGATGGAGTATATACTGTGTTCATGTTGTCACCTGGTACAGATGGAGTATATACTGTGTGTTCATGTTGTCACCTGGTACAGATGGAGTATATACTGTGTATTCATGTTGTTACCTTGTGCAGATGGAGTATATACTGTGTGTTCATGTTGTCACCTGGTACAGATGGAGTATACTGTGTTCATGTTGTCACCTGGTACAGATGGAGTATATACTGTGTGTTCATGTTGTCACCTGGTACAGATGGAGTATATACTGTGTTCATGTTGTCACCTGGTACAGATGGAGTATTGTGTTCATGTTGTCACCTGGTACAGATGGAGTATATACTGTGTTCATGTTGTCACCTGGTACAGATGGAGTATATACTGTGTGTTCATGTTGTCACCTGGTACAGATGGAGTATATACTGTGTTCATGTTGTCACCTGGTACAGATGGAGTATACTGTGTTCATGTTGTCACCTGGTACAGATGGAGTATATACTGTGTATTCATGTTGTTACCTTGTGCAGATGGAGTATATACTGTGTGTTCATGTTGTCACCTGGTACAGATGGAGTATACTGTGTTCATGTTGTCACCTGGTACAGATGGAGTATACTGTGTGTTCATGTTGTCACCTGGTACAGATGGAGTATATACTGTGTATTCATGTTGTTACCTTGTGCAGATGGAGTATATACTGTGTTCATGTTGTCACCTGGTACAGATGGAGTATACTGTGTTCATGTTGTTACCTGGTACAGATGGAGTATATACTGTGTGTTCATGTTGTCACCTGGTACAGATGGAGTATATACTGTGTTCATGTTGTCACCTGGTACAGATGGAGTATATACTGTGTGTTCATGTTGTCACCTGGTACAGATGGAGTATACTGTGTTCATGTTGTCACCTGGTACAGATTTATATATACTGTGTGTTCATGTTGTTACCTTGTGCAGGTGTCCCTCTCTGTCTCCCAGGAAGGTGATGGTGTGTCCTGCCTCTGTTGCCGTGGTGACAGCGGTCAGCTGGGTAGTGGACGTAAAGGTGGGTATGGCCTGCAGTGGCACAGCGCTGGCAATTGGGTTGGGGGTGTGTTCTCCCCCACAGGGATACTCAGAGAGAGAGACCTTACAGATAAACACAGAAAGACAGAGAGATTCATTGACTGTCTCTTAAAACAGAACAATCATTAAACAGCAACTGTGACGCCCCCTGGCAGCGAGGGGAAGTAATTATACCATTTGAACCTATGTAGCAGTGTAACACTGTATGTGACTCCCGTGGTCCAACAGCTCTTCTAGCCCTGTACATTTATCTTGTGTCCCCTGTGGAGGGATTTTGAAATCCCCCATTCATTTGAACTAAAAGTCCCAGAGCAGACTCCAGGACCATTACATCTCTGGGTGGATTCTGGCGCAGTGTCCACTCTGAGGACTGCGGCAGCACCATGTCAGCTGAGCATGGTCTGTGGCTCTGCTCTCTCCCCTCAAGCATTGTTCACATACTTCTGAATAAAGGTGTAAAGTTGCTACAGATGAGTCCATTCACCTGTAATACTGATTTTATCCACTCAACGACACAGAGAGACTGCAGTTAATCCATGTGTGTGAGTGTGTGTGTGATTATATCTGGGTCAGATCAGTCCTACCAGCTGTGTGTATCTCTCTGTGTTTGAGTGACAGCTGTCTCATGATAAATCCAGCTGCTGAAGATAACAGCTTTAATCCGCATGCACACACACACACACACACATACACATACACACGCCATCCAAACCAGCATCTAATCTGTGATGTCATCAGTCAGACCAGAGTATTTCTGATCAACATTCAGACTCCACACAGACCTCTGGTGATGCTGGATTTGTTCAGGTGAAGATGCCAGTAACAGTGACAGTGAATGAAGCTTTGTCTCCACCACTCTGACCTCCACACTTGTCAACCTCCCTACATAAACAACTCGCCACTTCCTGTTCTGATACTGGATGTAAACAACAAGCTGCACAGTGATGCTATTCAGTCACCTGATTCCCATGAGATATTCTCAGATAGCACAGACCAAGTATGAGGGTCACGTGTAAACTGCCTGCAAACCAGAACATCACTGACAGCAGAGGAGGTTACTTGTGAGCACCTACAGTAGCAGTTGTATGGCTATGGCCGGTGCGTGTGCAATGGTCTAGCATATGTAGTTATTATGTGCAAATGTTTATGACCGGTATGCGTGAAATAATGGAGGTATAGTTACTATGTGTGAATGTTTATGGCCGGTTCGTGTGCAATAATCAGTCAGGGTGCAATCATGTAATACCTGCAGTGTTTGAATGAGATCGGCAACAAAAACGTGAATATAGATAGAATGATGCAATACACCTGGCACTTTAAACTGATGTGCACTTTAGGGCACCGTGCAACACAACTTGGTACCCATGCACTCCTGCACTCTAGCACTTGTCACTTTGGCCCAGCACTTTTGCACTTTTGCACTTTATCTCTCAGAAACTCTTTAGGTCCCCCTACCCATGGAAGTGTTGTAAAAATGTCAATGATTTATCTTGTTATAGTTGTTTTGTTATGTCCTTGTTGTCTGCATTGCTATGTCGTTTATAATACTATGTTTTTCTGTCACTATAGGCCTACTGTTTTTATGTTTTGGGACTCCGGGTGGAAATTAGCATTGCTGCTATAATCCGGCTCATTTACATGTTTTTATATGTTCATTAAAGCAGAAGTAAGCAATATTTTTGTGTTAATATAAGTCTTAAATAGTTCTATCTTCCGACAGCAATCACTTACATAGAGTGATTGGACCGAAACACTGGTCTGTCTGTCACTCTGCTCTGCTTGTATCCTACAAGTTTTATCCAATGAGGAGAGAGAACGGCATGAAGGGCTGTGTGTGCAGCCAAGGGATGCGCGTGAATGTGGTGACATAGGGACGAGGACAAATAGATCCATGACGAGGGCGGGGGCTGCTAACTCCATCGGCTGACAAGAAGTTATGGTGCGTTCAAGGCAGCCCGTAACTCGTGTTTTTCCGGCCTGTGAAGTCGTACCAGTTCGATCTGGTACGAGTTCACGAGTCGGAAGTTACGAGTGGCCGTTATAGTGACTTTCACAGGCAACAGGTCGGAGAAACGCGAGTTGCGGGTTGCCTGGAACGCTACAAAGTCGTAAGTCGTGACTTGAAGCCGTAACTTACGGTTTCAAAAGCCTGCCTGGAACGCAGCATTAGCCAAAACGACCGGATCGCTTACTTCTGCTTTAATGTGCATTGTCCCACCCAAATAAACAAATAAAGTAAAGTAAAGTAATGAGACGTTGTAATGTGTTTACCTTTGGTAGTTTGAGACACTTTGAAGACACAGCGTATTCTATGTAGGCTTCTTCTTGTCCACTGCTGCCTCGTCCTCCCTCTGTGTAACACACCTCCTGGGCCTGGCGCAGCATGGCGTCCAGCCTCTCCATCTCGAAAACGCACAGCGCCGATCGACCCGTCGCAACAGGAGTGGACGCCTGCCCCACTGCCATGACAACAAACAAGGCCGGGTCCCCGGAGTGGTTTCCTAACCACGCCCCCTGGGCCAGGTTGTACCCACCGCGGCACAGCAGCGGCACCTCCACATATGAGTAGAAGCTGCGGTCAGAGGTGCAGAGGCGGGAGGCGTAGGTCCGGTACTCCTTCTTGTGCCACATATCCCGCCTCGAAAACAGGAAGTAGACGTGTTCGCCGTGGGCCACAGCTTTCACAAAGTGATTGTTGTATTCCGAGTAACTTCCTACAACAAGTTTTCCCAGGTCCTCCTCCTGAGAGAACGCCCGGCGAGGTGGGACCACTGGGAACAGCCGCCGCGTCGTGATTGGTGGGATGTCACCGGGACCTTTACTGGTGTAGCCTCGACCGACCAGCATCAGACGCATCACGCCACTGACGTCCTGTTTGTTCTCTATAGTTATTACAACAGCTACAGTGGAGACCCGGGGGTCGTTGGCGGCGACATACTGAGTGTCGACGGGGTTCGAGGTCTGATAGATGAGCTGAGAGATGTTGGTCAGACTCCTGCAGACAGAGACACACACTCAGTGGACCCCGGCCAGTACACAGTTCATGATTTCACTAGCTGTCAGGCTCCTGAAATGAACTTACGGTAACACTTGACGCCTATCTCTATAACGCTTTATAACCATACTTATAATGAGTTATAATGCAGTTATAACACTGTATAACTATAGTAATAAACACTCATAAATGATCATAATGCTTTATAACAATAATCATAACACACTATAAAGCATTTTATCATATTGACTGACTGACTTATAAGGTCAGTTATTATAATACATTCTAATTGTTAGTAACTCGCTGACAACATGCCAACATCGATAATGCATTATAAATATAGTTATAATGTGTTATAATTGTCTCGTGAACGTGTATAACCATCATTATAAATACTCATAAATTATAATAATGCTTTATAACAATAAGAATAACACATCATAGAGAATTTTATAACGGCTTGTAAGGTCAAGTATTATAATAGAGTTATAATGCTCTATGATGTGTTATGCTTATTGTTATAAACCCTTATGATAATTTATGAGTGTTTATAATGACAGGTATAGACCGAATCGCCTTGTTGTTTACATTCTACTTCCGGGTAGAAAACCAGCACGTAATTTGAATGAGATCAATTGTAACGAACGAGAGTTTAGCTATAGGCTATATATCATATTTTTCACGCCCTATCACCGTTTAGACAAATCTGAAATGATTGAAGAAACATTACTATTTCTGTGTGTGTGTTTTGTGTTGCTATGTGTTGTATTTATTAAGTTTGGAGGAATCACAGTGTCTAGAAAGCATCAGTGGCTGCAGCTGACAGGGACAGCTGACGGCGGTAGCTAAGCTAACACCAGGACGTCAGCTGTTAAAACCCTCCCGTTGTCGGACACGACACGAAACTACTCCAGTTAGCTCAATCATGTTGTAACTAAGATATCCGCTGGAGAAAATATTTTTTCATGGACCGTTTATTGAGTCACTGAGTTATTAAAGTTAAACAGGTAGCTAACCGTTAGCCCAGCTAATCTATGATAACCATGACTAATTACAAAAATGTGCACACATAAATTGTAATGTTTGTCCAATCATTGGTTTTATAGACTTTACAAACATCAGATTAGTCTAAACGGCGATACATGAAAAATTAGATATAGGCAGCGAAACTCTCGTCCGTCACTATTGTTCTCATGCTGGTTTTCTACCCGGAAGTAGTTGTAAACAACAAGGTGATTCGTCCTATACACGTTCACAAGCCAATTATAACACATTATAGCTATATTTATAATGTGTTATCGATGTGTTATAGTGTTATGATTATTGTTATAAAGCATTATGATCATTTATGAGTGTTTATAACTATAGTTATACAGTGTTATAACTGCATTATAACTCATTATAAGTATGGTTATAATGCGCTATAGAGATAGGCGTCAAATAAAGTGTTACCGAACTTACCTTTTATCACAGATGCCCTGATAGAGTGAACCACAGACAATCAAACTCCCTGGCTCCGCCCCTTGCCCCGCCTCCATCAGCAGCAGCTTGTTGTGGTTATGTGTGGACGTGGCTGAGGGACAGTCCTGGGGGACAATGGGAGGCAGACAGTCTGGGGAGTCCAGGTGAGGGCCGGTCGTGACATGTGACATCACCTCCAGATCAGACGTTAACTGGTACAGGTGGTCCACCCCGCCCACGTACAGACGCCCCGTCCCCGGGTCCAGCAGTAAGTGAGAGAGCGGAGCGCCGTGGAGCTCCACCCATCGCACCGACGGGTCGGAGCTCGGAATGACATCAGCAGAGAAGGGGGGAGGTGGGAGGAGGAGGAGGAAGAGGAGTGACAGGGGGATGGAGGAGGCCAACATGGCAGCTCCTCTTTACCTGTAACAGATGGGTGAGAGAGAGAAACAGACAGAGAGACATTAAACGTACTGAAGAAAAACACAGAGAAATGGTGAATATCATTTGAACGTAGTTGGCAAATAACTGGCTAAATGTCGGCAGTGTTGGCTAAATGTCGGCATGGCATTCCCTAACTGTTGGCTGAATGTCAGCAGAGTGTTGGCTGAATGTGGAAGAGTAGTGGTTCAGTGTTGGCAGAGTGTTGGCTAACTGTTGGCATAGTGTCAGCGAAGTGTTGGCTAAATGTCGGCAGAGCATTGGCTAAACGCTGGTAGAGTTTTGGCTAAACGTGGAAGAGTGTCAGCAAAGTGTCGGCTAGATTTTGGCAGAGTGTCGGCTAAATGTCGGCAGAGTGTGTCAGTTTAACACTGACGGATGAAGAGTAGCTCCTGTTCAGAGACACACTGCAGCGATAGAGCTCATCAGGTCCTCCAACTCCGGCTAATCCACGTCAGACTGAGACTGCCTCAGAACAGAGACTCTTCAGAAACTGACCTGTGATCTGAGCTGCATTTTAAATCCACAGAGGGATTTGTTCTTGACTTCACCTTCAGCCTACCAAGACACTGATGTCTGACTGAACACTGAGCTCTGCTGTTTCAGAGCAGAGCTGAACCGTAACATCAGAGATTAAAGGAACATGAATGTGTTTCACAGCCTGAACTATCAAATATAAAATATGTAAATACACCTGAGCAGGTGAAGCGGAGCCCTGCAGACGTTCAGGCTGTTCCTCTCTCAACTTATTAATAAAATATTTTGCAGCTTCACACTTCTCATCTGACGGTCAAACTGTAATTGCCTGTGGTAACGTCACCATGGCAACACACCCGCATCCACAGCAACGCAGTGAAACGACTCAAACCTCCAGTGGCTTGGTTGCTTTGTATGACAGACTGGAGTTTTAAACTGGTTTCACTCTGAAGGCAGTTTTCTGTCAGCTCCACCAAACAGCTGCAGATTAGATCCTTTACACACTTGAAACATTTACAGGTTAACTGCAGGTAAATCCACACATGAACATGGAGAACGTGGAGAGGCAGCGAGCTCTAGGCCACTGTGCAAACTGGTACAACAGATCAGTCACATCTCATCCCCCTGATTCCATCAGTGATTGAGTGTTTTCAAAACTAACTG
Organism: Trachurus trachurus; assembly: GCF_905171665.1. Classification (NCBI taxonomy): domain Eukaryota; kingdom Metazoa; phylum Chordata; class Actinopteri; order Carangiformes; family Carangidae; genus Trachurus; species Trachurus trachurus. The sequence goes on along the minus strand of NC_139901.1, from coordinate 1,704,695 downwards.
TGGCTGCGTTCACCTCTTCATCCCTGAGCAGTGGAATTGCTGTGATTCAGGTGTAACAGCACCTGAACAGGTGACAGGTGTGTCTGCAGCGTGTGGGCTCTGGAAGATAGAAAACTGAGGAAAACTGAATAAAATTAGAGGGTTCCCCACTTCACATCAGAGCCAATCAGAGTCTGTGCCAATAAATACCTCTGACTACTGCAGAGTCATGTGACCTGGGTGTGAATGCTGATGTTTCCTTTTCCACTGCTGGTAAAACCTTAATGTGAGCAGGTCTTGGCTGTTTTTTTTGCTCAGAGCTCAGAGCTTCCATTTTCTCCTAAATCTTTTATTTACGTTTCATGTATTAGTTAGACAATTTTTAAAGCAACTACAAAGAACTTCTAACTGGATATGCAAAAGTCTCTGGTTTCTGCTGATGTCTCTTTTTGACCTATAACAGCAGATGAGGCCAGCAGTGGGAAGATAAGCTATTTCTAAATAGTGTAACTCTACACCTTCAGGAGGCAGTGGTCGGGTCGGTCCACCGGATGAAGCGATTTACGGCACTCAGACTGGAGATGGCACACTCGAGCCAGATAAGCGGCTTTACGACAACGTGCTAGAGCCCATCGGAATTGCAGTCTTCATTTCGGCAAAACACTACCGCTTTTGTCCACAGGGGTCACCAAAATCAACACAAAATGAAAGTTCTTTGTAGTTGCTTTAAGTACACTGGAAATCCATTGCATGAATTATGTTAAAGGGATAGTTCAACATTTTGGCAAATTGGCCCATTGCCATAATCCCTATAGTCATAGCAGTAGGTTCATTACCTTTAATTGTCGGTGCAAGCTATTTTTAGAACGGTGGAGCAGAGCTGCAAGCTGCTCAGGGCTAATGGGATTTCTTGGTTTCCCTCATCAAATACACAATCCAACAACTCGAAAATGCTCTTGTGGACAAGTGACCTGCACATTCACCATGCTATGAGATAATAACGGAGCGTTACGAGACAGAGTTGTTTTCGAGCTAAATTCATGCAAAACCGCTGATGCGCATTACCACTGGGGACAGTTTTTTTTGGCAAGCAGTCTCTGCATTTGCCTCGAAAACAACTGTCTTACTGTCTTGTAATGTTCCATTACTGTATATTGTCCACCAGAGTGTTTTGGAGTTGTTGGATTGTGGAAACCAAGAAATCCCATTTGCCTCAGTAGCGTAGCTCTGAGCAGCTCACGGCTCTGCTCCGCCGTTCTAAAAACAACTTGCACCGATAATTAAGGTAACAAACCTACTGCTATGACTATAGGGATTATAGCAATGGGCCAATCCCTTTCCTATCCCTTTAAATTGGCTGGGCGCTTCACTTCCCCTTTAAGCTGAAACTAAAACCTCGAGTCAAATACAGAATAAATCCAAAATTGAATTTATGATCTACAGCAGATGTGGTCAGGTATGATCTGCTGCACCTGTGACCACACCCAGATATTAGACTATTACTATTAAAAAAGAAATTCAGGACTTGAGGGTACCGCATGAATCTTTCAGAAGAGAATCTTCATCTTTTATTTATTCTGCCAACCTCTATGTTCGTTAGAGATGAAATGGTCAGTTGATCAGTAAGTTCAGTGACAAAATATTGATTTTGATACAGAGTAAAGTCTGCCTGATTTTGTAAATGTTTGACTAAATTAAACATTTAGACTTCATCTCGTCTGTGGTTAATTATTTTATCAGTGATGATTTCATCATGTTCTTTATCATAGTGGATGTTACGTTACTAATGTTCCACCTGAGACAAACCACCACACCTGTTTGACCCCATGACCTGGGGCCATGGCACCTAAGGATGAACATTTCGTGTCATTATTGGTGATGTGTACAGCCTGTCAGGACCTCACTCTGAGACGTTCCCCCCATACAAAACGCTATTCATCACTCCCTCTCTCCTGTTTGAGTCATGCTCGCTCAACCCTCCCTCCCCCCTGCTGTGTGTTGGTTCAGAATGAAATTTCCCAGTGTTTAACTCGCCCCAGTGCATGCTGGGAAACACCAAAAGAGGCCTCAGGACACACACACACACACACAGGCCCCCCCATCAGGCTGAAGGAGGAAGTTATTACCATACAGACAGTGTGAGGATGTTCAGTATTACCATGGAAATGTTGAAGCATGTGTGTGCGTGTTTGTGTATGTGTATGTGTGTGTTGGGGGATAGAGAGAGGTTCATCTATAATTCATGTAGCTGAACGGAGAGAGAGAGAGAGAGAGAGAGAGAGAGAGAGAGAGAGAGAGAGTTGTTGCTTGTCAGAAAGTAAAATGAGAGAATTAAAGTTGGAAGAGAGAGAGAGTCTGGAGAAGGACAGAGGGACGAGCGAGGGGTAAAGATGGGGTGAAGAGAGAGAGAATGGTAGAGATGACAGAGAAGTGGGGGATGTCTGGAGGCCATGGAGTGTTCAAGTGAAAAATAAGGAAAAAGACTGAGACGGAAAATACATTTGTGTTTGATCTGTCACCTGTCTGCCTGTATGTCTCTCTCTCTTTCTCTCTGTCTCTATGTCTCTCTCTCTGAGTACGTTTACATGCACAGCTTAATCGAGCTATGCTCAAAATTCGATTTTAGCGTCTAATCGGACTTCTGTCCTTGTCCCAGTTCGCATGCAGCTAAGAAAATCAAATAACTGAGGGAACGTGTCCTCCTCCCCAACACCAGGTGGCGATATGCGTCGTTTCAGCGGGTTAATACGGAACCTTTTAACTTGAGATGACCGGCATTTTCAAACAACAGCAAGATGGTTAATTGTACAGCTTTGTTCATCTCGTAAGTAATGTGTGCGTTACTTATTGTGCAGATAAGGTGCACGCTATCCCTCGTAACGCTACAACAATAGCTTCTGGGACCGGCTTTCTTGGATGTTTTTGTTCCGGGGTCTCCTGCTGCAGTTATGTAAATGTACTTATTTTGTCATCTACCGGTCCTCTGTCTTTATGGACTTTTTATGTTAAAGCAGAAGTAAGCAGAATATTTGTGTTAATGTATGTCTTAAATAGTTATATCTTCCGACAGCAATCACTTACATAGAGTGTTTGGTCTGAAACACGGGTCTGTCAGTCACTCTGCTCTGCTCTGAGCCGAGGAGAAAACTTTCCTTGTATCCTACAACCTTTATCCAATGAGGAGAGAGAACGGCATAAAGGGGCGGTCCTCTCTGTGTGTGCAGCCAAGGGATGCGCGTGAATGTGGTGACGTAGGGACGAGGGCGGGGACTGCTAACTCCATCGGCTGACAGGAAGTTAGCCAAAACCACCGGATCACTTACTTCTGCTTTAATCGTACAGCTTTGTTCATCTCGTAAGTAATGTGTGTGTTACTTATTGTGCAGATAAGGTGCACGCTATCCCTCGTAACGCTATAACAATAGCTTCTGCGACCAGCTTTCTTGGATGTTTTTGTTCCGGGGTCTCCTGCAGTTATGTAAATGTACTTATTTTGTCATCTACCGGTCCTCTGTCTTTATGGACTTTTTATGTTAATTGTTGTATTGTTTTGGGGACTACGGATGTAATTTAGCATTAATGCTAAATCCGGTGTATTTACAGTGAGTACTTATGCACTCACTGTCCATTAATATGTGCTGTCCCGACTAAATAAACAAATAAAGTAAAGTAAAGTAGCTAAAGGATTAAGGCAATAATTTGTTGTTTTTTTTCAAACATCATATTGTATGTCTCTCTCTCTCTGTCTCTATGTCTTTCTTTCAGATCCACAGGAGCCTGAGATGGCTGAGACACCCTGTGTGTGTGTGTGTGTGTGTGTGTGTGTGTGTGTGTGTGTGTGTGTGTGTGTGTGTGTGTGTGTGTGTGTGTGTGTGTGTGTGTGTGTGTGTGTGTGTGTGTGTGTCCATATTTACTGACTATGATAACATAGCATTGATCATACATGGATTATTGGCCTCTGTCAGATGAGTCAGTCACACTCATGTCAGAGGCCAGGTGTAAAAGGGTGTTAGCAGGTGTTAGCAGGTGTTAGCGGGTGTAAGAAGGTGTTAGCAGGTGTAAAAGGGTGTTAGCAGGTGTTAGCAGGTGTTAGCGGGTGTAAAAGGGTGTTAGCAGGTGTTAGCGGGTGTTAGCAGGTGTAAAAGGGTGTTAGCAGGTGTTAGCAGGTGTAAAAGGGTGTTAGCAGGTGTAAAAGGGTGTTAGCAGGTGTTAGCGGGTGTAAGAAGGTGTTAGCAGGTGTAAGAGGGTGTAAGTAGGTGTTCATGGGTGTTAGTAGCCTATGTGTTAGTGGGTGTTTGCAGGTCTTTGGACGACGTCTTGAGTTGTGGTTTGAAAGTCCACATCTGCTGCTCAGAGCATCAGAGAATCCAGCTGCAGCTTCATTGGGGACACGACTGGACAGATGAGAGTTTGCATGGTCATGTGATTAGAGTTCAGATTCAGAACCAGGTCTGAGCCAGGGCGTGACTGCATGTGTCACTTCCTGTTTCACGCCTGTCGGTGCACAAAAAACACTCTGGAACCTCTTCGAGACCTTTCCTCTAGAAACCCGCTAAAGACACCTGGAGCTCCTCAATGTCTGAATGTCCTCAGGCACCCGTGGAACCCCCTCAAACCTTAGAATCTCTCACACTGTGACCTCCATAATGGTGTGTGTTCACACCGGACCTTTTATTTTGGTCGCTGTCGCTCGTATGGCTCCTTCACCATCGCCATTGATGGCGTCATGCCCACTGCCATGTCTCTCTGTATACACCGGTACAATCACTGGTATTACCGCTCTGTCACTCTGAGCCCCAGCGATTTTTCACCTGAGCAAATAATTGCACAGTCGCCCGTTTGCATTGACTTAATATGTAAACTTGTCACCAGCGACAAAAATAAAAGGTCTGATGTGAAAGGACCTTAGGATCCTCATCAGTAATGTGGAACATTTTCAGTTTCTGTACCTTCCAACCTCCTAGACCCCATTAAAGGGACAACGAGGAGTTTTGGAAAAGCGAAGCGTTTTCACACTACATTTATGAGCCTCCGCGCACCGTAAAATTCTTTGACCGGCGCAAGACAGACTCATGTTTTCATTCATCAATAATTAAAGTCAGAGGTTGGAAGACGATCACATACCGTCGTAGTTCCGACCATAAACGGCGATTCGGCGGCGTTATTCTCATGACTCGCTGCGAAACCGAATGTAAGGAAACACTGGTCGGCTCGACCAGCATTTCCACCACCACTAATAATAACAAAATAACGATAGAGACAAAACGGTATATTTATCGAAAATGGGCCCATTAACAAGTGTGGGTAGCGGAGATTCATCCACATTAACGCGAGACTTTTTTATAACCAAATAGAAACTCCTCGTTGTCCCTTTAAAGATCTTTGGAACATCCCCAAGGAGCTCTGGTATCTCTTCGAGGACCAGTACAATCCCAAATATCTGGAAGTCCTATTGCAACCTATTTGAGGTTCGAGCCCTGGCAGCTCCTCAAGGAAAGCTGAACCACCGAAACCACTCCCCAGACCAGTAGAACCTCCTCTGGTGCCTCCTCACAGACCAGACCACTGTTAGACCTGTAGGATCCTAACGCTACTCAGCAACTCCCCAAATAAAGTAACCAGAATCTTAATTAACACTTCCCTCTGATTGGCTTTTAGGTGTGTGAGTGTGTGTGTTACAATCCTCAAGGTTGGGTTAACGTGCAGGTAACCATGGTATAGGACAGAAGCTGCAGGTGTGTCTGCAGTGACACATTCAGCAGTTTACTTTGGTAAACACTGCAGTTTATACTTCATTCCTCTTTTGTTCCCATCAACTCTCCCCCTTTCTCCCTCTCTCTCTTTTAATTTTCTCACTGAACCACCCCTTACTTGCCCCCCCCTCCCCCTCCCCGCCCCTCACTCCTCCTCTCTCTGTATGTAAATGAAGGACAGGCTGCTTTCAACACGTCGAGGTGATGATTACAGGCTGCCTTACCTCAGGCACACACACACACACACACACACACACACACACACACACACACACACACACACACACACACACACACACACACACACACACACACACACACACACACACACACACACACACACACACACACACCACCTCCACCCCCATATTATCTCTGTGGTTTGCTGCTGACTCTCACACTCACTCTTCAAAGAGATGGCACAATCCAACACACACAGCTGTGTGTGTGTGTGTAGTTACATTTCCTCTCTTTGTTTCCTCTCCCTCACTCTCGGGGACTCTCCCTCAGTGTGTGTGTGTGTTCAGTTTGTCCTACTTTCTCTCTGCCGAGGAGCCTCGGAGCCAGGCATCTACAGACTGACCTCAGCACAGCCAGTCCACTTCAAACCAGGACCAGGACTGAACCTGCCTGACTCCACTGGGTGTGGTTTTCTGCTGCAACGAATATGAACCAACAATGTTCATCACCACATCACAAAAACATCTGAGAAGAAGAATAAGACATGTGGACACCGGCAATTAAACATGACAAAGCCCCGCCCACTGTGGCCATCCCACCCTCAGACACGGGCATAAACAAGCCTCTATTGGCGCTTTTCCACACTAGCGCGGTACGGCACGGCACGGTACAGCCCGCTTTTTTTGCTTTTCCACTAGCCCCTGGTACCAGGTGCTATTTTAGTACCGCCTCGGCCCTGGTTCCAAGCGAGCCGAAGCGATACTAAAACATGATGGATGATTGGACAGAGCGTTGTCACTGGAAGAGTGCGAGCGCTACGTCCGACATGAGAATCAAAACCGGAAATTTCAAAAACACAGCAGCAACAGCGCCCACTGATCTGTACCGAGACTGTTGTTATTCCTTCACCAGAGTTAAATGATGCTGTGTGGAAAACCACACTGTGGTCCGTAATTGAGTGAATTTGGAGCTGATGAGAGGATCGAAAAGAGAGAGACGGACAACGCAGCCCCGCGATCGCCTCTGCGAGGACCCCGCCCCCGCTGAGGAGGAACTAGAGAACTCAGCTGTAGTGGAAAAACATCTTTACCAAGCCGTGCCGTGGCGTGACTGTGTAGTGCAAAAGCGCCATAAGTAAACAAGTGGTCCGTCAGCACGAGGCAAAACAATACACATGACATTATGTTGTCATGACGATGTGGTATTGTTGACCTGACCCACGTTTTACCGGCTTTCTCTCCACTTCTGTGACTAAAATGACATCTGGTTTGTTAGCGACGGCCGTCTGCCCGACTGCAGGTGAATGCAGCATCAGTGTAACGCTCCATTCCTCCTCACTGCGTTACCGCGGTGACTTTTCACAGACGCCACCTCGACCTGAGCCGACAGCTCCGGTGTCTCCGCTGAGTTTCCGTGGTTTCCTACCGTCACGCTGCCACTGAACGTAAAAACATGGAGACACCACATGGCAGCCAGCACCGAGCTTACCCGCTCCATGGAGATATGAATGATATGAACGGCTCATTCAGAGCTGAAAGGAACACTTCACTTTGTTGATGGGGGTGGTTACTGATTCATGGAAAACAGACAAATCATCGATTTTCGTGTATAGATAACAGGAGAAGTTACACAATGTCCCTTTAAATCAGCTGTAAAACACACTAAAAACATTTTCTTTTTATTTTATAATTTGTTTTTCTTCTCATGTTAGGCTTCCTCATCAATTAAAATATTGGTTTTAATACTTTTGGTGTGGGCCAATGGGCCTTTTTTGTCAGTATGCCCATTGTCTTCAATATAACCTTCCTTTTGTCAGCTTTCTGCTACCATCTCTTGTGTTAGGGTCGGTTTTGACCTGAGTCTTAAATCAGCTGCAAAACACACTAAAAACTATTATTTATCATCCCATTTGTTTCTCATCTCGTGGTCAAGTTGTTAGGCTCCTTATCCATGAAAAGGTTGGTTTTGCACTTCTGATTTCAGTTTTAACTCTCATTATTGTTATTATCGTTGTAACCGGGTCAAAACCGACCCTAACACCACAAATGTCATAATTTTAACCAGAGCATTTTCAAATTTTGTGGAAAAAAAAAAAAAAGTTTTATTTTGTTTAAATATAAAGTCAAAAAGCCTTGATGCAATAAACAAATCTATGTGGTACTTTTATACATTAAAAACCTAAAAACAGGTCAGTGGCGACCCTAACACAAGAGGAAGGTTAACAACCACAGAGAGGTGTCAGCGGCACATAGACCACCTTTAGATTTAGTCAAGTGTCAGACGCCTTTAACCACGGAGACAAGTGAGGGACATGACTGAAGCTTTAGTGCAGAAGGAGACCCACAATACTGTCTACATGTATACAATAAGTGAAGGAGAGAGATGAGAAGATGAGAAGATGAGCAGAGAAAGACAGAGAAGACATAGGTGGATGGACAGAGACAAACAGAGAACGGAAGAGAAGCAGAGGAGGTAAAGACAGAGATGATCAGAGCTACACAGGGTTAGACAGAGACACAGAGGTGAGCAGAGACAGACACAAAGACATGAGAAGAGATAGCATAGATAAACAGAGACAGACAGACAGATAGAGAGACAGAAATAGACAGAGATGAGAAGATAGAGATAGAGCGGTGCAGAGATACAGTATACAGGGATGTCCCGCTTTCCTGGTTCCACAGGGACAACAGCACTCGGAGCCACATAGCGTCAGTACAACAGCAGTATTACAACAGTACTACATCAGTAAGCCATCAGTACCACAGCACTACTTCATCTGTACTTCATGAGCACGTCTGCCGGCTCTGCTCCTTTGTTTGTTTCTGTTTGCCTTTTTCTTAGTTTCCGTCTTTGTCTTCAGTTCACCTTCAGGATGTCGTCTGCTCAGATTTATTATTATTCTCACACACACACACACACACACACACACACACACACACACACACACACACACACACACACACACACACACACACACACACACACACACACACACACACACACACACACACACACACACCGAAAGACACTCTCCTGGTGAGATCATGAATATTTTTTGGTGCTCAAAGAAACAAGGATGGTTTGATATCAGAGTGTGGATGACAGCTGTGATACACACACACACGAGCGCGCGCACGCACATGCACGCACACACACACACACACACACACACACACACACACACACACACACACACACACACACACACACACACACACACACAGTATTCCCAGTGGGATGGATGTTGTCAGTGGTATTCAGAAAATAAAAAAGTCATTTCCCAAAAATGTGTGTTTTTTTCTTCTTTTGTGTGAGTCAGAGGGCTGACTGTACACACACCTTCATCATCGCCATCAACAACGCTGTCCCAACAGGAAGTCAATTTGTTGTCGTGGAGACGCAGCATGCTGCTGCAGGGACACAATGAGCTGTTTAGACACAAAGAGCTCGTTACATCCCAGCAGATTTGAAAGTTAAGTGTTGCCTTTAGTGTCACATCGCTGTCCTCCATCTTTGATTCCACAGCAACACACAGTTTGAAGACCACCACCACCACCATCATCATCATCATCATCATCATCATCATCATCATCATCATCATCATCATCATCATCACTGAAGAGTCCAAACCTTCCCACAAGTCTAGACCTGTCTATTTCCAGACTGAAGCAGAATTACAGACAACGTAGTGTCAACTGCTCCTCGTCCTCTGGGACCAGGGTCATTCACTCTTGAGTGAGGCCACCTGAGATTCAAGATTCAAGACAACATCATTAATCCCTATAGGGCAACTCCATTGGCAGCTCGCACCCCATGTAGGCTACTCATAACACAAAACACATGAAAACAGAGAAGGAAAGAAAAGAAAAAGTTCTCACCTGTGTGCTAAATCTGCTAGCTCTAATAATATGTTACATGTATTAATTCCAATAAATACTTCATTAGAAGTGCAATCTCTAAATGATAACATGACAATTGACCTATGGCTAAGCCACGCCCCCAAACGCAAAGAGCCAATCACAGTGCGCATAGCTAGCCCATACACTCGGACATTCTCTGCTTCCACGTCCATTGAAATGCATTGCAGTTAGTCAGTTTTCATTCATTTTTATATGTTTTTTCTTGACATTTTAAGTTTAAAATGGTCAAACGGTGTGCATGGGGTACATGCAACTCCAACACTAGGTATCCCGAGAGGCTGAGGACGGGGTGTATTTTTTTTTTACCTTTTCCCAAGCCACATCAACGCCACAGCTCGGAGTGCTGTGATTGGGATGCGCTCTGACATCTCCGCAATTTGCGAGTAGCCTACGTGGCAAGGATGCGAGCTGACGTAGCCACAACTAGGGAGGATATGGCGAAGTTAAGCACGGGATTAATAAAAGAAAAATGGCAAAAACGGGCTCTCACACCATCCCTCTGTCGATTGGACCACTTTGTGACATGCCAGGCAACAAGACGAGACTGTTGTTCACTCATGACCGACCAATATGGACACATGTGCAGACACACACATAGTCTGTTTTGACTGTCTGGAGCTAGACTGCAGCTCTGTATTACTACCTGCTGTTGTAACATGTTGTGTCAAAATGTCATAAGAAAAAAGTATGATGAAGATTTTATTCTGGGCGGGGCGGGACTAGATAAGCTTTTGCTTCTCCCGCTTTCCCTTTCGGCCATGTGTATTGTATTATTTGAACCTAGATGATGTGTGATAATGATTGATCCAACTGACATGCCCGAAATAAACAAATAAATAAATAAATAAATAAAATACAAAGAAGTACACAGGTGAGGCCACGCCCACTGTCTTTGTTCAGCTCATTCGTACTTCCTGGTCTGGTCCCTCTGAGAGGCCGTCCACACAGATACGGGTTTCAGTGAATCCGCATGAGTTTTTTTATCGTTCCAATGTTTCGTCCAGATGGAAACGGTGTGACTTTTACAAGTCCCGAAACAAATTTACATCAACCGGTCGCAAGCTTTGTAAAAGTGTTTTGGATTTTGTAATGTTGGTTTGCACCTCCCGGCCACCGAAACAGACAGACTGAGTTGGACAGTTGGTACCAACAGGAGCCAGCTGCAGTCCGTCGATGTGCTGTGTTGGAGGGTCAGTTTTTTTTCATGATAACACATACAGACTGACGTGTATGGTAGTCACAAAACCTCCTGGAGCCTCAAAGAACAACAGTTCTAAAGAGTTCAGGTTCTGGAGTGAACCAGTTTGCTGAGTCGCCGAGACTTGTGTTGTGTGTTGGTGAGTTTGAACAGACTGATCCTGCTCCATCAGGACTTTTGTCTTTCTGCAGCAGTAGGACTCTGATTCTGGGCCGTTTTGTTCTGATCTGGTCCGAGTTGAATGGAGCTAATTCCTCTTTTCTACTGCTGCTATTCCTGCCTCTCTGTCTCTAATCTGGATTAAATCCTGTTTGTCCTGATGTAAACACATAGAGTCCAGTGTTTGACAGGAGGATCAGATGAGAATAAGAAGAATTAGAGATTCTCCTCAGTTTAATCCAGGACAGAAGATCAGAATAATAAGAGAATAACAACAGATCTGAGAGCAGATTAACAGACTCAGCTCTCCCTGCAGCAGGAAACAACTGCTCCAGTCTAAAAATATCAGAGGCATTAAAGGCATCAGATTCAGTCTGAAGCAGCTGCAGTTTACACGTCTCAGAGCCGGGACCATCAACACTGATCTGGACCTGAAGGGAGCGGATTCTCCTGGTCTCAGTGTCCCTGCAGAGGTCCCAACAGGCCCCAGAGTTTAACCTGTATGACCGGGGACAGGAGACGGTCTCCATGGTATCAGAGCAGGAGAAGGAGTCTCCTCAGATGAACAGGTGTTTTCTATTCACACTGTTTTATTTTATTACAGTTCAGTTCTCAGGTGAGCTGATGCTGACCTCAGAGGTGAACTCGACAGTGAATTATCACGGCCTCGCTTTTATTCTACTGCCTCTTTACTGTACTCCACTCTAAGTGTTTCTACTGTGTTTGACTGCAGAACTCTGCAGCTGCAGCTACTGATCTGAGCAAAACCTCCACAGACTGAATACTGATCACTGCAAACATGAAATATTAATAACTATAAGACTTTGATACTCAAACATTATAATACACACACACACACACACACACACAGAGTGATGGAATTAGCATCAATATCATTAACGCCCATCACCTCTCTCTGCGTGTTCACACATTTCCCCTGAAACACACATCTGTCTGTGAATGTGTGTGTGTGTGTGTGTTAATGTGTGTATGAATATATTATCTCTGCAGCCTCCTCTCCAATTAGCTGAGTGTGTAAGTGGTTTTGATCAGCAGGAGATGACGGGGGTTTACCTCCTCCACCCTTGCTCACAGGTTCATCACATGCACACTGAGAGGCTGTTAATACACCATGCTGTTTCAAACACACCTCAGACTATCAAACACACCTCAATGTATCAAACACACCTCAGAGTATCAAACACAGCTCACAGCTCACTGTATTAAAGTCCCTGTAAAGTGAAATTGGAGTTTTGTTTCAAAAATATATTAAAAGTGTTCGAAATGTATTGATAAAAACATGCAAAAAACTCAAATTTTCTGTACAGTGTTAATTTTTTTTTTTTAGAGTTTTAGGGTTTAACAGTTTCACTCTGCTTCAGTGGTCTAGGTTTTTATGGGCGGGCTTACAGAGGACCATGACGCACTGCCGTCATCAATAAAATATTATTTATTGATGTAAATGTGGTGTTTTTTGTACATAGTCTCTGCAGATCCCAGAAGCAGCGCTGCTCTTATGTGAAACATGAAGCTCCACTTTTAATTCAAACAAACTAAGACTGCCACAATTGTTAGATTTCATCAATGGGACCAGCTGGCGGCAAAACTCTAAAAGCCAAAACAGTCACAGTCCAGGTGAGCCTCTGAAGCGCCGGACCCACAGCTGGTCGCCACAGCAACGGGAGCCTTGAAGGCTACACCGCCACAACCATGAGGGCCACCGCCGTCAGCACGGGACGAACGGGGCTAGCGTTAGCCGCCGGGCCGACGTCAGTACGGGACCAATGGGGCTAGCGTTAGCCGCTGAGCCATCGTCAGCACGGGACGAACGGGGCTAGCGTTAGCCGCCGAGCCGTCGTCGGAACGAACGGGGCTAGCGTTAGCCGCCGTCAGTACGGGACGAACGGGGCTAGCGTTAGCCGCCAAGCCGTCGTCGGAACGAACGGGGCTAGCGTTAGCCGCCGACCCACCGTCAGTACGGGACGAACGGGGCTAGCGTTAGCCGCCGAGCCGTCATCGGAACGAACGGGGCTAGCGTTAGCAGCTGAGCCGCCGTCAGTACGGGACGAACGGGGCTAGCGATAGCCGCTGAGCCGCCGTCAGCACAGTATGAACAGGGCTAGCGTTAGCTGCCGGGCCGTGCTATCAGGGCGAGCGGAGATTGGTGCGCTGACGGCAGCGGGCCCAGCATATTTACTTTCCCTCACTGCTCGTTGTGTGTCAGAAACATTCAGATAGATCTGGACTCAGACTCAGGCTCAAGCGTATAGCTCAAACCCATAGCTGCTCGGGTACGATGTGACAGTTAGCAGTAGCGTAGTTGGCCGATATTTGATTGACAGTTGAAACTTGACGGAGCTCAGCAAGTGGGCGGGGCTTCGGTGCCTGTAGCAGACACGCCCCCAGCTTCCAGAGTTCAGAGAACTGCCTCATTTAAAACCTAATTTCACCTACTAAATGAATTTTTCTAGCATTCAAATTGGGCAGGATGGTTAATAAGACATCTGTCTGGGATGTAATTAACTCAGAAGACGAATCTAGTGTCACTTTACAGGGACTTTAAACACACCTCAATGTATCGAAAATATTGAATACACCTCAATGTATTTGTATAGCCCACAGTTCGTCTCAAAGGGCTTTTACACAGCATCATAACAATGTGGCCTGATACAAGTCAGAAATAAAAGAGAGGGGCACCACCAGGTCCTCCTGCAGTATTTTATGATGGGGGCAGACCCTCTAGTTACCAGAGGGGGGCCCTGAAATCCTGCTTTGTGTCAGCTCTACAACCAGCATCACACCGCAGGTTAGGCTACTGTCTGACTCCCAGGCTGTTTGTTTCTGCATTTCATCTTCAATCCCAAAGACTGAAGCCCTGTTCCAGTCCTGACTCCTGACATGAGACCAGTCAACCCTCACACACTCACCTGGAGCTACAGGACCCTGTCACATATCTGTTCAGGGCCCAGAACTGCAGCTGCTGGTAATAATTCCTGAGCTGTTGCACTGAGACCCTCCATTAAATCACATGTTCGGTTGTCATGACAACAACACGAGACCAGTCAAAGACAACAGCTGGACAGAGACACCAGAACATAAAAACAGGAATCAAACAGGAAGTCGACCTCTGAGCAGCGTCACTGACTGGAGATAATCCGGCGTGAGGACGGCGCTAAACACAAGATTACTGAGGACCAGACTGAGAGAAGAAGAGCATCAGGGTGGAGATGGAGTGTGAAGGAGAAACAGGAGGAGGAGGTGCAGTTTTATTAAAACCCATCCTGAGTGTTTTACAGCTCAGTCTCTGCCCCTCCCTGTGTCTGCTCTCTGTAGTTAACAGGCGTGAACCAGCTCTATAATGTGTTTGTGAGAGCAGAATTTTACAAGATTAAAACAAGGCTTTGAAGAGGAGGGTGTGTGTATGGGGACAGAAATACCATAATAGTGGAGGAGGGGAGGGGGGCTGAGTCAGAGAGGAGAAACAGGGAGAGACAGACATTTAACTGCTATTCATTATGTTACACAACTACAACGATCTGTTTCATTCACCGCAGATGAAAACACAAAGAAATTGAATGGGACTTTATAATTCATCCGCTGCTCCTCCTCTTCATCTTCTCCTCCTCATCAGCTGCCTCACCCCTAACCACACCTTCCACTCCACCGGCAGTAGAAACACCAGTGTAGAAACACTGCAATATTAAAACATTCAACTATTACCACCAAACTGTACTTTGTCCATCCCATCATGAGTGTGAAGATTGATAAATTACATCAAGCTCTGAGAAACACACCTCCACCTGATCTGATCTGTTTATACTGAGGCTGCCTCCAACCGTCCACTTACACCACTTTACCTGTGGAGCCCACATGTCTATAGAAGAGACTGGTCTTTACACATAGGTTTACATGCACAGCTAAGCTGAGCAAAGCTTATTGCTCGACAAGGCCATTTAATTGGACTTGTTACGTGACAGAACAAACAATGGACAAACACGTTAGCTAGCAGAACACTGTCTGCATGTTGAGTTGTGTAAACATATAGAGCTTTAAAGGGCAACTTCGGTTTTTTTCAACCTGGGCCCTGTTTTCATATGTTTTTTCTGTATATGTGAGTGATGGATAATACTTTTATTGAGGTCGCTGCAGTATTGAGCCGGGCAGGCAGCCTGCAGCCCAGCTAACGCTCTACCATGGGGCAAGTGGCTCCCGTCAAAGTTCGCCCTATAAACGTGCATTTTTTTCAAACTGAAAGGGTCAGATAGTTACAATGAGTGTCCGACAACATACTAGAAAGGAGAAATGAACGTAATAGTCTCTACCTTTAGCTGGAGGTCGCTGTTTGCTGTAATCTGTGTCCAAATCTCACCACGCCAGAAATCTTATTCTGAAATCTTGCGATAACTCGCGGCAAAACACCGGTGGGGAATACTGTTACCTGACTGGAGACGACCGGAGAATTTACAAATTGTAACAACAAAATGTTGGGCTGCTGTTCACGCAGCTTTCACAGAGCTTTCACAAGTTAGGGCTAACAGTTAGCTGTGCTAAATGGATGCTAACATTCCTGTGGATGCACTGCGCCGTGCCGACCACAGGGTCTGCTGTGACCACTTTGACCGGGATGACTACTGCCAGTCAGAAGAAGAAGAGACGTGCTAAAGGTAGAGACATACGTTCATTTCTCCTTTCTAGTATGTGGGACACTCATTGTAACTATCTGAGCCTGTCAGTTTGAAAAAAATGCCCATTTATAAGGCGAACTTTGACGGGAGCCACTTGCCCTGTGGTAGAGCGTTAGCTGGGCTGCAGGCTGCCTGCCCGGCTCAATACTGCAGCGACCTCAATAAAAGTATTATCCATCACTCACATATACAGAAAAACATATAAAAACAGGGCCCAGGTTGACAAAAACCGAAGTTGCCCTTTAAGGCTCTGTACATGCTGTATGCTTTATACCAGCTTATTCTTTACTTCTGCATTTTGTTTACCATCAGTCAATGCCCAGGTTGGGAACCATGGAGAATGTGCAAGGCCATTTTGTGTCCAGTAGACACATTACCTGGGTGTCAGTGTCGGCTGGCCAATAGAGGGCGCTAAAACAAAAATACTAGTATATATTTTTAGATGAGTGTGTGTGTGTGTGTTTAATGTATCACCTGCAATAAAAATGTAAATTGAACATGTTGGACGTTACCGATTGGTCACGTGTTTCCTCCTTGGGGTGCAGAAATCTTTGCCCATAGACTCTGGTTATAAGTTGTACATGTGCAGAAGCTCCTCTTCAATACAAGACATATGAGCTCCTTGGGGCTCAGCTCTCCTGCTCCAAGAGCTGAATGCAGCTCATTGATGGTGCGTTCAGGTGTAATTTTTAACATCTACAAATAAACTTTGCCTTTTCATTTCATTTAGCCTAATTAATCGTCCATTTTTACAACTTCCACGTTGGTTCACAACTGGAAAGCGCTCAACGTTGTTCCGACTTCCAGTGTAAATGAAACGCAGCATTACATACTGTGATATATTATAGCCTGCTCTTGATAATAGGCCTATAACACATTAGCTGCCACCATGACCTGCCATAGTGGCAGTGTATCTCAGCAGCAGCAGCTGTGAGGGCCCAGGTGATCTTCAGAGTCTACACAGGTGAGATAGAAGCTGGGCCTACATGTGGTGTTGGTCTTCTACAATGTTGTTAATCGTAGTAGTGCTGTATTGTGCAGAAAAGTGAGTAACGTGCCTTAGAATGGGCCCTATATTGAAGTTTTAGTTTGAAGTTTGGTAAAGCTTCAAACCCCCCCCCCCCCCCCCCCAGAGAAAACTACACCAGCGGCCACTGCTGGGTGTATTTAGTATAATATCTTCACATTCATCTCAAAAGACTGGTTTTAACGTACTGATTGATCCACCTTGACCGTTCAGCACTGAGCCGTCATCCCAGACTGAGAGGTCAACATACTGCCACTGCCTCAACAGCCCCAGACTGTCAACCCAGGCCTCCCAGCTCTCCTCTAGTCCCATACAGTAGCCCAAAGCTAGCCGGCCTTAAAGCAACTACAAAGAACTTTCATTTTGTGTTGATTTTGGTGAACCTTGTGGACAAAGGCGTTAGGTTTCTCTTTGTCTCTTCGTTAGGTTTCAGATCCTGTCTCAGTATCAGCCATGACGAAACTACAGCTGTAGTGGCTATCTCAGGTTCTTTTCTTCGTTCTTCATTCATTCAGGAGACCGCTTTACTCGTTGAGCTGGCTGGGTGCCGGCGCAGACGGTAAAACGACTGTGTCGCTCCACCATATTCTTATTTTATTCAACACGTTCAACACGTTCTTCACAACAACACTTCACTTCCTGTTTTCTCTACGGAAGCCGCATGAGACCTAAACCGTAACACAGGTGGCTCAAAATTCAAAGCATACTCAAAATTGAAATTGAGATCAGTTTTTACTGGCTAGCGTAGCAACAACTCAATGCTAATCTATAGCCTCATCAGGTCTCCTCCGGTCTGAGTGCCGTAAATCGTTTCGTCCAGTGGACTGACCCAACCACTGCCTCCTGAAGGTGTAGAGTTACACTATTTAGAAATAGCTTATCTTCCCACCGATGGCCTCATCTGCTGTTGTAGGTCACACATAGACATCAGCAGAAACAAGAGACTTTTGCATATCCAGTTAAAAGTTCTTTGTAGTTGCTTTAAGCTAACAAGAAATAGATTCTCAGCAGTTGATAAGATGGAACAGCAAAGACAACTGCTGCTAGCAACAATGACAAGGTCAGTAACACTTTGGCAATTCATTATCCATGTTGCTTTCACCCCTTGGGCAGATAAGAGCTAATGAGGGAGCGACTATGGATTCTGTGTCAGATTTTCCATACATTTCTCTATTCACATGTTTGGACAACAACACAACCTTTGAATTTTCAACCTAAAACAGGGACAGTTTCCAAAAGTCTCAGTTTCCAGTGTTTGAAAATACAGACGAGGGAAGTATCATAAAATAAACGTAGCAGTTAGTTGTAGCCTAACTACCACTGTAGGGCCGTCAGCTGTCCAACCTGCTGCCCTCTGGTGGACGCCTCAGGTCCATCAGACAGACAGACAGACAGACAGACAGACAGAGGATCCAACAGCTTCTCCCACCTCAAGCACTACGACCATCTGCACCCACACCTGCACTACACCTGCATGTTTACACTGTTCCAGCACTGCGCCTCAGCACATCCTCAACTCTCAGCTGTGTCACCTTGTTTGATATTTGCATTTTTCTACAACATTCAGAAACAAGACTCTAAAGCTTCTGCTCTTTACTTTTAATTGGTTCAGTCTGAACTCTTCTGTCTGTAGTGGCATTCATCTTTTATCTTTTTCAGCTGAGCTCTGAGCTGGTCATCTCAGTCTCCAGGTCATCAAAGATCCACTCAAAGCTCAGACAGTGATGGAGAACATGGTGGAGATCTGATAGAGGACATGTTGGAGATCTGTTGGTTTCATGCGGGGAAGTTTCCGTAGGAAGACGCTGAGAACAAAGAGCTGAGGTTTCTCCTCTGAGATCATCAGACTCTTCAGTCGGAGGCTGAGAGCTGCTGCAGCTGTGAGACGTGTCAGCGTTACCACAGGAAGACAAACAGCCTTAAGTGAGACGTCTCTGTTCCTGCTCAGCAACACCTTCACACCTTCACACTTTCTCTCAGCATCTCTGTTTCCTGAAGGGTATAAACTGCAGAGCACTTTGCTGACAGCATCATCTGATGCTCCTGCCCCAGAGACACAAACACAAACACAAACTGTGTGATCGACCAACCACAGAAACTTGTTTTTGACGACCGAAAATATGCATCAAATTATATTCTCAGTCATCTTTGGTCTTTAAAATGTCCTGGGCGTCTCAATCAGAGGATGGGATGGCGGTCACCATCCTGATAGACACTATATATGACATCCATCCCATCCTCTGTTTTCTATCTGCTTCATTTGTGATTTAGCGTTTTAATTTTTTAACTCACTGCAGTTCTGTTTGAAAGTTTTCATTAAAAAAAATAAACAAATTAAAATGTATTATGACATAATTCCAACACAGTTAAAGCTCCACCCTGTCCAACTCCAACTTCATCTATCTGTTTTTGTCCTGAAGTGAATTGAAGCAGGATGTCGGTGCACACGAAGCACCGCAGAGACAAGACTACATGTCTTACAGTCAGACATGGCTTCATGAATTACACCTTAACTAATTACTTCACTGCTTCACTGAAGATGTTACAGCCCGGAAACATCTGTACATGAAACTGACAGTGTGAAATCAATGAAACAGTGAAACGTGTCACTGCAGCTGCATCGTCTCTTTCCCTGTGTGAGGGAACTTACTAACGGGCAGAGTCTATGGCTCTCTATCACTGATCTGATTCCCGCTCCGCTAATTCAATCACAGCGCAATTAACAAGAGTCAGCTGTCAATCAAAGCCTCATCACAGAGAGAGACGGGGAGGGAGGGAGAGAGGGAGGGAGAGGGTGAAAGAGAGACACACACAGCACATAAGGGAGAGAGAAGAGAGGTAGGGATAGAGAGACACTTACTTCCTTCAGGAAACAGTCCGTCTTTCTTTCATTCCTCCAAAAAACAGACAACAAAAACTGAAAGAACCCGCACGCCGGGTGAGAGAGAGAGAGAGAGAGGGGTCGAACGGCTACCGACAGACAGATGGAGAGAGGGAGAGAGAGGGAGGGAGGAGGGCGAGCTGTAATCCCATTATTGTGAACGACACATTGTTCTGAGAGAGAGAGGGAGAGAGACATTCACACACACACGGGGAAAGAGAGAGAGAGGGGGGCAAGAGACTTTCAGACACAGAGAGAGAGAGTCTCAGTGGGAATAAAAGGGGGCGGGGCCTGCACACATGATGGTGGGCGGGGTCCGCCTCATTAATATTTAATCAGAGGTTTGAGGCGTGAAGTTAGAGAGAGAGAGAGAGCTAGAGCGGGAGAGCAAGGCAGTAAATCAATGGGGCACCACCCCTCTGACTGGCAGACTGGAGAGCAGGTCTCTAAAGAACCAAAACCAGACCCACATCACTGGGCTAACAAGCACCTGGACTGGTTCTGAGCCAGTAACACAACACAACGGAGAAGCAAGTCAGGAACCAATCAGGAGTGAGCTCATTAACCAGCTGTGACTGACTGATGAGTACAGACTGAAGCAGACCAGCTCCTAGTTCTGGTTCTGGTCCATGGATCCTCATGCTGAGTCAAAATGTGGATCAGGTCTGAATCTGATCAGGTCCAACACAATGTGGATCAGGTCTGAGTCTGATCAGGACCAGCACAATGTGGATCAGGTCTGAGTCTGATCAGGTTCAACACAATGTGGATCAGGTCTGAGTCTGATCAGGACCAGCACAATGTGGATCAGGTCTGAGTCTGATCAGGACCAGCACAATGTGGATCAGGTCTGAGTCTGATCAGGACCAGCACAATGAGGATCAGGTCTGAGTCTGATCAGGACCAGCACAATGTGGATCAGGTCTGAGTCTGATCAGGTTCAACACAATGTGGATCAGGTTCAACACAATGTGGATCAGGTCTGAGTCTGATCAGGACCAGCACATTGTGGATCAGGTCTGAGTCTGATCAGGACCAGCACATTGTGGACCTGACTCTGATCAGTCATGTAGACTGTGAGCTGTTGTGGATCCAGCCTCGAGGGTTCCTGGTCTCCTTAGACCACCTCGGCGGGCCCGGTCCCACAGCTGAGCGGCTCCTTTGATTCTCCTCCAGCGGCTGCTGCTGTGGGCGGTTCCTTATTCCCTCTGTGAGCAGGGTGCATGATGGGAAACAGCTGCTGCATATTCAACATGGCTTCACAACAGCAGCAGCAGAAGAAGAGGAAGAGGATCCTGCTGGTTCTCACCGTGGTCCCCCCTGTCTAATCAATACTGATCAATACTGATCAGGACTTGTCCCGGGGTCCTCTGTGATGCCAGACTTGGACTCAGGACTGAACAATAATCAGTGGTGACACAAAGTGGAGAGAGACTCTCGTCTCTGCTCAGGTGAGTCCACATGTCGTCTGATTGGTTCACAGCTGACAGGTCACAGCAGGTGAGAATCATAAAGTGTTCATGTCGTCTTGGCAACCACAGAGTTTAATGTGATGTGAAGACAGCATGAAGAGAGTGTGTGTGTGCGAGTGTGTTATCGCCATCATCTTATCTGTGACACAACACGCTGCTCGTAAAACATGTCAGTGTGGCAATACATTCACTTTGTGTGTGTGTGTGTGTGTGTGTGAGTGTGTTATAGAGCTCAGCTGGGAGTGTTTGTCCACCTCTCATCAGGAGCCTCATGTAATATTAATCTCACACACACACACACCAAGGGTCACATGCACCACACACACACACACGCATCAATCAAACACACAAAGAGAAAACACACACATGCAGCCTGAGGTCTAACAGTGTGTGTGTGTGTGTGTGTGTGTGTGTGTGTGTGTGTGTGTGTGTGTGTGTGTGTGTGTGTGTGTGTGTGTGTGTGTGTGTGTGTGTGTGTGTGGACAGCTGGTGGAGCAGCAGACATAAATATTGTGTCTATGATGTGATTTTATATCTGCATTAAGTCAAAGAGAAAGTCACGGAGCGGAACAATCACAGGCCGCGGTGCAGCTCCAGACGCTCTGCAGGGTCACTGCTGCTGCTGCCTGTAGTAACACAACTACTACAACTATATTCATAACAACAGTAATAAAAAATACTCTAACAGGCTCCTCCAGGTCTTGAACCTTTCAAAAATAAACAGATTTTTTTTTCATTCCATTGAGATTACATGTTGTATCATGTTGTTACATCCTCATTTATAAATATGTTTTATTGCGGATGAATGGATTGTATTTTACTGATCAAAAAAAAAAAGTGCATTAGATAAGAAATCACGCACAAATCCTCCAGTGTGGGGCTTCGCTTTCATTTTATTCTATTTTATTTCAGATGTTGCAGGGTGTGGTGCGTGTTGTTTTTTGTAGGTATCTGAGGCTTTCAAGCAGAAACAAAAGCTGAAGGACAAGTGAAGAGGCTTTAAAGGGGGGAGGAGGAGGAGGAGGAGGGGGTGATGGAGGGTGATGGGAGGGGTGAAAAGCAGCTTGTAGAGAGACGAACCAACCAGGCGGAGTAATGAATGCAGGGGGAGGGGAGGGGAGGTGAAAGGTGACACGCAGTAATTGGGAGGAAATGTGCATATAGGCGTGTGTGTGTGTGTGTGAAAGTCTGATGATGAACACTGAATGAAGCACTGAAATGTCTTTTTTTTTTTTTTTTTAATTCCCTGTTTGACTACAACGTGTGACTGTGAGCTGATTGGTCAGAGGTCTGATTCATTGATCCTCTCTGGACAGCTTCCTGTGATGGATTACAGGGCTTGTTAGATGTTTGTATTTCAAACTGGAAGGAAAATAAATTTTAACTTATTTCAAATGAGTTAAAACCAAAAACTTTCACAGATTTTACCCGTTACCATGACGATGCCTCAGACGATTTCACCGTGTGCTCATGTTCTTACAACAACACAAAGACTCAGTGTCACAATTTGTTTTGTCAACTGAGAGACACACAACAACAAAGAGTGCTCTGTTACACACACACAAACATGAACACACACACATTTTAGGTCAATGAGGCAGAATCTGCAGATTCCTCTCAAACAGCCAATCAGATCACTGCATCCATCACCAATCACTGAACGGGCACTTGGACCTGCACCATCATTAAAACATGAACAGCAGCGCGGCACACTTCGGTCAGTGTTGATGACATCATCGGTCGCCATGTGGCAGCTGTGTGTGAGGTCACTATTTTGTCATGGTAACTGTATGGACGCCCTGACTCAGCAGTTGCGTCAGCAGACAGAGAGATTAGATCTGCACCTACCTGCTGAGTCTGCGCTGAGGAAGCTGAGGAGGAACCTTCTTCATCAGGAGGACGTTTCCTGTGGGAACACAAACACAGACACACGGTAACTAACAGGTGTAGACCAGATCAATCAAACCAATCACATCAGTAAATCTCCTGATCCTGCAGCACTTCAGTTTGGCTTCTGTTCTATTTTTCACGCGAGCCGCGAGCGCCGTTGTCAAGCTGGGTAGACCAGATCGTACCAGACAGGAAGTCGGGCACAGAAAAGGCGAGAGAATCTGGTCAATTTTCAAAATAAAATAAATTAAATAATGATTAATGAAGTAAATGCTATGAAAAATTGTCATTAACTTACAACGTTATATGTATTAATTCAATTTTTGACTTATCCATGTTTAAAATTACCTGTGTGTGTGTGGAAAACCGAGTACAGACGGGTATAGACGAGTGGAGTCGTGTTTGACCGGCGTGGAGAGAGCAGGAGAAGCAGCTCCCTGTGCGACCAGCCAAGCGTCTGTGAGGACGCGCACAGCGCTCCCGCTCCCGCTCCGCTTCCACGGGCAGTGCATCCGGGCTGTAACGCATTAGGCTACTTTTTGGTTTAAAGGTACAATATGTAAGAAATCTAAAGCAACTGGCCATAAAATCCTCCTAATATGTCACAGAGACTCAGGAATAATGTTCATATAACATGATGAACTCACCAACAACAATAACAACAACAGTATTCGCATTAAAAATCTTTTTTTTGCAGACTGCAAATCATGTTTATGTTTTGAATTTACGTGTTGACATGTTGCGCCACCTAGCCCTCTCTCCCAGTCACGACGGCGTCAGTGGCATTTCAGCCTCAGTCTGCTGCACTGAGCTGCTGCTACGACTGGGAGAAAAAACCAGATCGCTGTGTTTTGAATTTGACTGCAGTAACCGTTTTTGGCCACATTCTTACATATGGTGCCTTTAAGTAAACCAGTTATGAAGTAACTAGTAACTGTAACTAGTTACTATTTTTCAGTAACTAGCACAACACTGGTCACAGGGCTGATATACACAAACAACGGCCACACACACACTGGCGTTCACAGAGTCTCCAGTCAACCTAGTGTGCACATTGGGCCGAAGCTGGAACCCAGAAAGGCGGCTTAGAGGCGAGCGTGTGAATTCAGTTCTACCACAGAGTCATACATACAGTTCAGCCTCGAGACAATCAACAATCATGAGAAAAAATGCAGTGATGAAAGAGAAAAACTTTGCTGCTTATCACGTGGCAAGGCGAGGCAATTTTATTTGTATATAGCCCATTTTTACAAACAAGGCCTCACATACAGTAGCATCATCACAACGTCCTCTGCCCTTAGAACATCACATGTGACCATTTCTGTGATCAGTGATGTGATTTCCTCACTTTGGGTGCTTTTTCACACTTTGGCGTGAAGCTGTGTAATGTCTGTTGTTGGGGCCCTGCACTGCTGCCAGCAACGCTTTGGGGCTCATGATGTGTCCCTTTCAAATCATTAGGCATCGCACCTGCTCTTTTACAGCTGTATCTCAGTTCCACTCCACAAAGCTTGTATTTCACAACATTGTCATTTATTGTCAGTACATATTACCATACATGACTCCACTGGCCTTTTGCATGTGAAGGGCCTTTACGTCCATGGGAACTTTGAAAGATTCATTTCAGATTTCTTGTTGGGTTGTTGCCTATTTATAATTTCATTTATTTATAATTTTCAAGATGATCAAAACCTGTTAGTGATACTTTTTAACTGCACATTCATTTAAATTTAATGGGAAATCAAAGTTTTATGTTGGTGAATGTTTCTTTGGTTTAGGTCACACCCCCCGTCTCTACTGACGGTTGCAAGTCGTTGTACCTGAGGACACCTGTTCTGACATGTGATCGCTGTGATCAGCAGCAGATTGTGTTCACCACCATGTGTTTGTGTGAAGCTCGGAGTGACAGTTCAGGTTGTGTGAGGTAGTCATGTATAGTCAGGTAGAACCTGCAGTCGGGGGAGGAAGCAGCAGCACAGTACACTGCCAGAGTGTAACCGTGTCAACCATCCTATAGCATACCCATCAACATTGGGATTTGAAAATAAGGGAAATCATCCGTAGGGCTGCCCCCAAATAGTCGACCAAGCACTGGTCGACCAAAAAATCATTAGCCGACCACAATTTCATTGGTCGATTGGTCGCAGGAAAAAAAAAAAAAACATTTGGAGCCGTGTCTTGTCAAAATTAAGCCAACATAAATGACTGAACTGTATAGGAAAGGTTATGGGGCTTTTATTTTGAAGGGCCAGATACAGGAAGTCGTTACGTGACACTTTTTTTTTTTTTTTACAAGGCACGGCAGTCTCTCTCGTATCACCGCTGTTTTCAACCTTAGCGGTGCTGTCTGAGCTCCGGTCCCGTCCCACAGCGCTCACCGGCGGTCAGTCTCAGTGTGTCACGGAGCGGATCCATGATGGTCCCCGCTGCAGTCAGAGACCCGCACCCATAGACAGTCTATGCCCACACCCATAGACATATGTCTATGCCCACACCCATAGACATATACTATGCCCGCACCGCTCCACGCCGCGGACCCCCACCCCCGCACCCCCGTCACACAGCCTGAGCTCAGTAACTTTTTACCCTCCTCATTATTGGTGATAAACAGGCATTCTGCCGGTAATAACGGTGAAACCCGACCGGCTTGTTGTTGAATCTCGGACCCAACACGGCCGGAGTCACGTGCATTAATTAATTAATTCTCAACCTGACCGCGGGCACAAAAAAAAAAAATTATTACTTTTTTTTTTTTTTTTTTTTTTTTTCCCCCCTCAAGGTGGGGGGTCGATTAGTCGACTAATCGCCATAAGTGACGACTACTGGTCGACCAACAAAATCTTTGGTCGGGGGCAGCCCTAATCATCCGCGACCCCACCGCGGACAGTCCCACCACCCATGACCCCTTATATTTTTAGAAATGTGTACAAGACACTGTAAATGACCCCTAGACAATCACTTACAAACTACAAGATGGTTTTCACAGCTCCTACTGCCTGTAATTAGGGCTTTTTAAAGGGATAGTTCAACATTTTGGCAAATTGGCCCATTGCCATTGGTTCGTTAACTTTATTTGTCGGTGTAAGCTATTTTTAGAACGGCGGAGCTGCTCAGAGCTACGCTACGGAGGCTAAAGGAATTTCTTGGTTCTTCTCATCAAACTCATCAAATACCAAATCCCAAAACTCCAAAACGCTTTCGTGTACAAGTTGTGACCTGCACAATCACCACGCTATGAGATAATAATGGAACGTTACGAAACGGAGCCGTTTTCGAGGTAAATACAGGACAAATACAGAATCTGCTTGCTGAAAAACTGTCCCTGAACGCAATGCGCATCAGTGGTTTTACAGAATCTGCTTGCTGAAAAACTGTCCCTGAACGCTATGCGCATCAGTGGTTTTGCATGAATTTACCTCTAAAACAACTCCGTCTCGTAACGTTCCGTTATTATCTCATAGCGTGATGATTGTGCAGCTCACAACTTGTCCACGACAGCATTTTTGAGTTGTTGGGTTGTGTATTTGATGAGTTTGATGAGGAAAACCAAGAAATTCCCTTAGCCACCATAACATAGCCCTGAACAGCCTGCCACTCTGCTCCGCCGTTCTAAAAATAGCTTGCACCGACAATGAAAGGTAACGAACCTACTGCTATGACTATAGGGATTATGGCAATGGGCCAATTTGCCAAAATGTTGAACTATCCCTTTAAAGTATTTTTTTGGTCTTTTTATTGCCTTTAATCGATAGCACAGTCGAGAGAGATAGACAGGAAACAGGGAGGCAGAGAGGGGGAATGACATGCAGGAAAGGGCTGCCCGATGCGGGATTCAAACCGGGGCCGCCTGCAGTTAGGACTGTAGCCTCTACATGGGGCGGTAACTCTACAAAGTGAGTTAAACGCTCTCCCTTAGGTGGGCATTTTTATTTCCTGTCCTTTACTATTGGGTGAAGTGATTAATCAATAATCAATAATCACTTCATCCAATAGTGGTGAACATGATGAAATAAAGATGCCCACCTACATTCAGGAAGTACAGGAGCTGGGAAAATCTTGTAGTTTGTAAATGGGGTTTCGCGCTTGCACTTGTGATTCTTGAATATCGCGATTCGAATCTTGCGAATCTTCATGCGTACTTGGGGCTACAACTACTGTACTGCCACCTGCTGGCCCGGAGGGGAAACACAGGATATTTACGGGAAAATATGTAAACAGGAAGACGGCGGGACAGATGATTAAAGGAATTTCCTGGGGAAAATGGGATCTATAGAGAAGTCAGTCTTAGCTAGGAATAGTTGTTGAATAATCAACTAGAAGATGTTTTATTTATTCACTGTCTGCAGGTGATACACAACTGTACACAACCACCTCACACAACCCCAGGACAGGACAGAGAATCTGGAGCTTCAGTCAATAACAAGAGCTTTAA
Organism: Trachurus trachurus; assembly: GCF_905171665.1. Taxonomy (NCBI): domain Eukaryota; kingdom Metazoa; phylum Chordata; class Actinopteri; order Carangiformes; family Carangidae; genus Trachurus; species Trachurus trachurus. The sequence continues at coordinate 1,677,119 of NC_139901.1, read as the reverse complement.
CAAGTCCAGCTGAGCAATAATCGACAAACAACTTCAGTGTGAAGAAACCTTGATGAAGTGGTTGTGCGCCATCCCCCCACCACCCACTGTAAACCTGACGGTGCGTTCAGGCGCCCCTCCGAAGACTGTTCATCGACCATCTGCTCTCAGGGTCGACTCAGGTCAAGCAATGAATCACTTCCTGTTTATCCTCTGCAGCGTGTAATGAGTTAATGAGCACAGATAATCAATCACTGCACATATTGATTGATGATCTATCACACTCAGCTGCTCTGATTAATCAGCTGCTTCCTGTCTCTCACTGTTGTTAATGCTAACACAGTCAGATCCTGGTCTTGGATCAGATGCAGGACCAGAGTCCACGTCACAGGTAAACATGTTGTTTTATCACATAACAGTCAGAGCCTGAAGATGTGATCCAGAAGAGACCTCCTCATCAGACCTGGACTGATCAGTCCTCATCATCAGTCTTCAGACTAGACCAGCAGGTGGCGCTGTGCCCGAGCCTGACACACAGCTGTGATAAACCATGTTTATACTGCTGGAACCATAAACTCTTTTTATTCAGATCCTTCAGACCCAGTCCTACTCCTGACCCGGTCTGGGGTCTGAGTAGGAACCAAACCATCACCATGTAAATGAGTCCCCACAGTCGCTCAGTCAAGTGTAAAGTAATGGATGTGACAGACAACACAAGGTTATTGTAGAGAAAGGCTTTATAAACCTCACACCTGAGCAACACTGTCAGCATCCAACGCCACGGCAACAAGCCACTCACACTCACACTCACACACAAATACACACAGACACTCATTCAGGAGCTTTATAGTCTGTCAGATGTTTGCACCGTCTGAAGGACAACACAAACACACACACACACACACACACACACACACACACACACACACACACACACACACACACACACACACACACACACACACACACACACACACACAGCCAGCTGAGCCTAATGTTGTCCTTGAAGACAAAAACCAGTGATCAACAAACACCTCCATGTGTGTGTGTGTGTGTGTGTGTGTGTGTGTGTGTGTGTGTGTGTGTGTGTGTGTGTGTTGTTTTTATTATATCTTTGTGAGGACCAGTCTCTATGTCCCCACCATTCCTACTCTGTCTTTGGAGCAGACAGACCAGAACTAGGGTCTAAAAGAGGCTGATTAGTGGGTTATTGTCATACCCACATCACATCAACAGTGTGTGTGTCCAGCAGTGTGTGTGCATGTGCAAGAGGAACTGGTCCTACAGCGGGGTCAGAGGTCAGAGTCCCACACAGAGGGACTATTCACTCACACACTGATTCATTCATTACAGTAAATATCAGTTCTGTCAGTTAACACACTCACTTCCTGTCACTTTACTTCCTCTTGCTTCGCCTCCCGAGGACCGACACACAGAAACACCTTGGATCAGGATCATGGATCAAGATCGGGAAAATTCAGTCCATCAACAGATATCTGATCCACTTCAAGGTCTCTGAGCCCACAGAGGACACAAGAAGTTTGAAGACCACTGTCTACAGGACAGAAGCAGACTGGAACACAGGACAGAGAGCCACAGACCAAGACTGGACCACAGGACCTTATTAAGACCTCCTCTACGTTGTCGTGTCCCTCTGATGTGTCCTAGAGGACATGTGATTCTTTGATTCAGTCTAAACAAGGGTGAGACTTTACAACTAATGACTCAAGCTAATTTTCTGACTCTTTTATCTCACAGCTGACAGATGCATCAGGACTAAGATTCTCCATAAACCTGATCAGAACCAGGGCCTTAGTCCACATTTAAACATGACAATACACTCAGTTAAATGTGGTCTGGATCTGCTGATGGTCTGCAGGTCTGTGGTCGATGGTCTGTGGTCGGTGGCCTGCAGTCTGCAGGTCTGTGGTCTGTGGCCTGCAGTCTGCAGGTCTGTGGTCGGTGGTCGGTGGTCTGCAGTATGCAGGTCTGTGGTCTGTGGTCTGCAGGTCACCATGGCGACATGATGTTACTGTCCAACTGATTACACAGTTCATCAACAGACGTTATCATCTTTATTGTTGACAGACTGGAGAACTAACTGGTGTTTATATCAGTGAACACAGAGTTTAGTTTAGACTTGAACTGGTTCTTCTGGTTCCTCTGGATCTACTGGCTCCACTCCATTGGTTTCATTTTACTTTCTGAGCAGAAACATAAAAACTGCAGCCTCCAAATAGGCCACCAGTGGATTTAATCCCCATTAAACCTGACCCTGAACACACACACACACACACACACACACACTAGATTAGGCTGCCTGCCTTCATTCACTAATCTGTGGAGTTAATCTTACGGTTGTAACTCTGCAATGAGACATTATAGAGCTGTAATCTGCATATATAGAGCGTGCACACACACACACACACACACACACACACACACACACACACTCTCTCTCTCAGCCATATGCACTCTGATGCAGTTTTCCTGTTTGTATCTGTCACTGGTTTCAGTGTCAATCTGGTATCTGGTCTGCGGACACCATGACTGGACTGACTGAGAGGACTCAGACTAATGTGGGTCAGAGCGGGTGGTCTCTCCAGTCAACATCTTGGTCTTGAACCCGGGTCTGGATTTACTGGAATGAGTTTGTGAACTTCTAATTGTAATGTATCCACGGGGACTGGATGAGTCTGGGACTCAGGCTACCTGGATCCAGCCACTTTGAACTCCGTGTAACAAAGCTTCATTCAAATTGGCAATCAATCAATCAACTGTTCAGCTAATCAATGAATCGTTCAACTGATTAGCTGATCATCATAAAATCAAAGGGGTGATTCAATTTTCTCGATTCTCTTTCTTTGTATTTACATAGAAACATGAGAACAAGGAGCTGGTTAACATGCAAGCAAGTGTGTGTGTGTCTACGTGTTTCTAAGTTGGGGGTGTAACAGATGCCAGTGACTAAAGACAGCTGCAAACCAACATACCAATTACACACACACACACACACACACACACACACACACACACACACACACACACACACACACACACACACACACACACACACACACACACACACACACACACACACACAGTCAGACAGTGTAATCTTTACTGTGATGGCAGTGACACCACATTATTCCACAGTCTGTAATCTGAACATTCACAGTGAGACAAGGGGGTCCTTAAAGGAACAGTTCGACATTTAAAGTGAGAGTCCAATAGTGAAAGGAACAGTCCGACATTTAAAGAAACAGTCCGTCATTTAAAAAAAAACAGTCAATGTTAAAGGGTATAGACTGACACTTGAAGGAACAGCCAGACATTTAAAGGATCATTTTAGCCATCCGGATTCATAAAGGAACAATCAAGGTTTAAATGAACAGCTCAATGGTTAAAGAATCAGTCTGAGATTTAAAGGAACAGTCCAACATTCAAAAAACCTGTCAACATTAAAGGGAACATATTTGAAGGAAGTCCACCATTAAAAAAACAACAGTCAGACAAGGAACAGTACGACACTTAAAGGATCACTCTGTCAGTCTGATGTTTAGAAGAACAGTCAATTCTTAAATGAACAGTTCAGTGTTTTAAGGAACAGCCTGACATTTACAGCAACAGTTTGACATTTAAAGCAACAGTGAGACGTTCAACGCCACAGTCTGACATTTAAAGGAAGAGTCTGACATTTTAAAGGAACAATCAAACATTGACAGGAATTTGTTCAGCCAAATTCTTTAATATGCTCTACTGTATACTACTTTTCCACTGTTGATTTTGTCTGCAGTGTGATTTGGTTGAATCAATAAAGGCTCTTAGAGAGAGAGGGAGAGAGAGGCGCAGATAAACAGACAGACAGACAGATGTAGAGGAAGAGGGAAGGAAGAGGTTGTTCCAGCAGAGGAAATGGAAACAGAGCCATGGTGAATACAGACCATCTCACCACACAAGAGAGACTTCCTCCGAACAGAAGGACACACACACACACACACACACACACACACATACTTGTACCTCTATCTTTGTGAGGACATTCAGTGACATGATGCTTTCCATGTCCCGTTGCCAAAACAATCCCAACTACATGCCTTACCTGACAACCAAGTCTTAACCCTCAAAATGCCATTTACAGGGTGACAAAGTGAGGAATGGCCAAAATGAACTCAAAGGTATTTTTGGTTGGTCGTCGTCACTATGTAGCATTAACAAGAATACACAATCACACTCAAACACACGCACACACTGTTCCTGGAGAGCTGGTGTCTGGAGCTCAATGAGAAGCTGATGCATAATAGTGACAGTAATGACAATAGTGTAGTAGTAGCCTACCACTGTTTGGACAAGTTGGATGAATGAGGTTTTTTGCTGCAGTATTAGTTGTGACAGACTGTGACAACCTCAGGATACACTGTGGATCCCAGCCTTCAGGTGAATAAACCAAACTAACCTAGTCATTAGTTGTGAGACAGTCATGTGACAGAGCTATGGGACAGCAGCCCATAAACACTGAAGCTCTGTGTTCAATCTGTTGAATTAATCTTTTCACTGAACGTCATGTTTTTTGTCTCTGTTCAGAGACCGTGTTTAAATAAAGCTTCTCTGTTCATTAACATTGCTCACCCCGAGCTTTCAAGAAAGTTCATTTAAATTCAGATCCCTTTGTCCCAGCGGTCTTTGTTCACAGAGCTTGTTTCAATAAAGACACAGTGTCAACCCCCTCCATCAGCTGAGGTCAGTCTACTCTGTGGTGACTGACAGCGCCCCCTAAAGGCTGCTCTCTGAATACAACCACATCCTCATGTCTCTGGTTTCTGCTCAGCACTACTTTTAAGTTGCAGTCAACGGATCGAACCATATCGGATATCGAGTAAGACCACAACAAATCAGAACACACGTAAAACCCAATGCAACGTTGGCATTGGGCGCAAAACCTGTCTCACTGGGCCAAACTGATGAAGGAGCCATCCAAACAACACAGATTTCCATTCTAAGGCGTGTTCCCCACCCCCCTGTTATTTCTGTATAATGACCGTTGTCAAGTATAACAGACAGAAAAGACAGAAAAGAGAAACTATGCAGGATATTTACCTTATTTTATCGTCATTAAACAGCTTCGGACTAACTGTGATGTTAGATATGACTTGTAACTTGATACAGAGAGAGTGGAGGCTCCTTCCACATCGTGGCTGGAAACCAAACCTGCGATCAGAGCCTCTGACCCGGTGTCACAGCTCCTCTCGCCTCGGTGGCACCGCGACTCCACGACACAAACGCGTCTTGTAAACAGTAAAGTTAATCTCTTGTTTATGACAGATACGACTACACACAATACACACATCGTAACACGTGACGTGTAGCCTACTGTATGGTAATCTATCGATCCACTGATTGATTATCAAAGGCTTCAAATGCACAACCAGTCAGGTAGCAGACATGACCAGTCTTGCAGATTCGCTAAATGATGCAATTATAAATCGATGAAAGTCGTATTTTGATCAGAATTATGTTTCAAATTAATTATTTCACTCGTAAACCTTGTAATAAGCGGGATAATATTTAGTTAATAGAATAAAAAACCCCTTCAGGTTGTATGATACATGTTCCATACTTCCTGTCAGGGTTTATTTCTCCATAACAACCTATCCCTTACATAACACTCTTGGAGCTAATATTAACTTGTTGACCGCAGCTGAGAACGTCAGGTGAAGAGATAATAACACGAGAAACACGTGACCAATCGGTAACTTTAGACAAAGTACAACATGTTTAATCTACATTTTTATTACAGGTGATTTAACTCACTTTAATCTTGCTCATCTAAAAATATATACTTTACAAAGTATTTTTATTTTATTTTTTTAAGTATTTTTCGAGCAGTGCCCTAGCGCCCTCTATTGACCAGCCTAAATACTCCTTTATACTAAGTTGTCAACACTTTTTGTCGAAATTATCGGATTATGCAATTTTTAAAAATTAAACTATTTTTACAGTGTAAGTCAATAGAGACAATGTTCAAATCTAAAAACCCATCAACTACTTCAGCATACTTTCAGAAAAAGACTTCAATCTTTCAGTTGTTTACAGGATTTTTTTTATTGAACTTATATTCAACTTTTTTATATCTTCTATTGTTTTTTTTTATTTATCAGAGTTCAGGTCTATAATGGCTGTGTATTGCAGTGTTCTGTGACTGGAGTGGATGACATCACTGCTAGAGAGGCAGAAGCTCTCGAACTTTGTCTGGAAAACAAATCTGTTTAACTTGGCCACACATTTCTCTTTTCACACATTTTTAGATCAGTTTGTAGACCAGTTTGTCCTGGTTGATACAATATGATTACTAAAGCACAGTGACCAAATGTCCCATGTCTGCAATACACATTCAGCAGCAGGATGTTCCGAGAAAAATAGAAAAAACACATTTTAAACTTTCTCCTGTTTGCACATTTTGGACTCCAGGAACATCTAGACCACGTACCTGCGTTCAGGAAGATCTTGGTCCCTTCCATTTAAAAAGATATTTCTGATGAATAAAGAGCAGTGGTTTTAGTGGTTCATGGAGCCAGTTTTCACTAATCTCTGCCGGCTCAGTGTCTTCCTGCTGCACACAGCTGTAAGATACAGCTCGTTAACAGCCTCTCTGATCTCTGAGATGTTTACACACACAGCAAGACTCTGACTCACACACACGCACACACACACTGATACTCATGGAAACACTGTATTACACAGTTTCCAGGCATTGTCCTTCCACCTTTGGCAAAATGTTATTATTATCATGACTCTGGTCTGTTTACAGGCTCCTGGCTGACTGGTTCCTGATAGGCTGGTTTTGACCGGTTGGTTCACTGCTGAGTCAGGGTTAGCTGACTGGTTCCTGGCTGACTGGTTTGTGGACTTGTACCTGACTGATCTGATTTGCCGACTGGTTCACGAGTGACCGGTTTGCCGACTAATTTTTGACTGGTTTCTGAATGACTGATTCACTGATGGGTTCTGACTGACTGGTTTCCTAACTGCCTCATTCATTGCTGGTTCCTGGCTGACTGGTTCCTGGCTGGTTTGACTGGCCCACTATACCTGACTGGGACTTGCTGACTGGTTCCTGACTGGTTTGACTGGCCCACTACCTGACTGGGACTTGCTGACTGGTTCCTGACTGGTTTGACTGGCCCACTACCTGACTGGGACTTGCTGACTGGTTCCTGGCTGGTTTGACTGGCCCACTGGGACTTGCTGACTGGTTTGACTGGCCCACTACCTGACTGGGACTTGGTGACTGGTTCCTGGCTGGTTTGACTGGCCCACTTGTACCTGACTGGGACTTGGTGACTGGTTCCTGGCTGGTTTGACTGGCCCACTTGTACCTGACTGGTTCCTGACTGGTCCCTGACTGGTTTGACTGGCCCACTAACTGACTGGGACTTGCTGACTGGTTTGACTGGCTCACTTGTACCTGACTGGGACTTGCTGACTGGTTCCTGACTGGTTCTGACTGGTTTGACTGGCCCACTTGTACCTGACTGGTTCCTGACTGGTTCTGACTGGTTTGACTGGCCCACTTGTACCTGACTGGTTCCTGACTGGTTCCTGGCTGGTTTGACTGGCCCACTACCTGACTGGGACTTGCTGACTGGTCCCTGCTGCTCCCTGAATGTCTGATTTGCTGACTTGTACCTGGATGACTTGTTTGCTGACTAGTTTTTCTCTGGTTTTCGAGGCACTCCGACTTCACTTGAACATCAAAGAGAATTTTTCATCACAGCCCGTTTTAAACACACACACACACGTGTTGGTATTACCATCATTCTGAGGTCCCTCCGACCATGCCGTCAGCCATACTCCTCATCACCATGGTTACCTCAATCTTCACCATGGAAACCTCGACCATCAGAGGGAAGTGAAGGAGGGCTGCACACACACACACACAGACACACAAACTGTGGTGTCTTCTTTTTGTGTGATTATAAAAAGTAATATGAAAATACACACATACACAACACCTGCCTCCTGGTGTCATGTTTCCAGCAGGTGATGCACACACTCTCCTGTGCAGTTTCATTCCCAGCTGTAGTTCTGGTTCAGTGTGCTGAGACCTGGGGCGCAGTCCTGAATCCAGAACCAGCCCAGGTCTAAAAGTCTGACCTCAAACACAGGCAGGTTTTAATGCTGCAGGCGAGTTGATATGAGCCACCTCATAATGTGGACTGAGATCCAGACCACGCTGAGTCACAGGTTCACACCCTCACTCTTTAAATATAACACAACACCCTTAAATATAATGACTTCCTTAAATATGAAAACCTCCTTAAATATAATACAACCTCTTAAATATAACAAGCTCCTTAAATACAGCAGAGACTGTCTGTCTGTCAGGCACTGAGTGTGTGTGTGTGTGTGTGTGTGTGTGTGTGTGTGTGTGTGTGTGTGTGTGTGTGTGTGTGTGTGTGTGTGTGTGTGTGTGTGTGTGTGTGTGTGTGTGTGTGAGTTGACTCCACGGGGAACGATCCAGAGAAACCAGTTTCTTTATGGATTATTAATATCACCTCTAGCTACAGAGTCGGTGTGTGTGTGTGTGATCTGACGCACTGGGAGGGGGAGGGGGAGGGGCTCAGCAGTTGGTGTGATCAAGGACGCTTCATTCACACTCAAGTGAGTTTGTGTGTGTGTGTGTGTGTGTGTGTGTGTGTGTGTGTGTGTGTGTGTGTGTGTGTGTGTGTGTGTGTGTGTGTGTGTGTGTATAATCTGTAGAGACCACGCCCTAATCTGGGATCAACAATAGACCCTCTTTGTGAGTTTCTTGTTTGTTTCCTTACATCCTCTGGTTGCTGGTGCCCCCCACCCCACCACACCCCAACCCCAAAACACACATACACACACATACACACACACATACACACTCGTTGTCAGTGCAGATTCACCCTGCTAGAACACAAATGTAGAACCACACAGTGAAGACTCATAAATCCTAAAACTCTGTAGTGGTCCAGCTCATAAAGATCCACAACGGTCTGGGTTCAGCCTGGAACCTGGGCCCACCAGACCAGACCAGATACATGTTTGGGGTTGTGGCCTGATGATGAGACCAGTAGCACAGACAGACAAAGAGCAGAACCACAGAGTGTAGATTTAAGACCAGAAACCTTCTGGAAGAATTTAACAAGAGCAACAACAGAAATGCAGATTGAGATCTGATCACACACACACACACACACACACCCTCAGAGAATGTGTGTGTGTGTGTGTCTCTGAGGTACAGCAGCAGGCGGCCGCTGGCTCAGAGTCCCTGAGGAATCGAACCAGCAACTCTTTCATCTGCAGGAACAGATGAAACAGACACACACACACACACACGGAGCGAGAGAGAGAGAGAGAGAGAGAGAGAGAGAGAGAGGTTGGTCTCTGTAGTTGCCAGAACCCTTTTTCACATTATGCATTATTTGGTCCCCAAACCCAAACCTACACCTGGTTCCTATACCTGGACCCTTAAAGGGATGTTTCAACATTTTGGCAAATTCTCCTATTGCCATAATCCCTATAGTCATAGCAGTAGGTTCGTTACCTTTATTTGTCGCTGCAAGCTCTTTTTAGAACGGCGGAGCAGAGCCGTGAGCTGCTCAGGGCTACGGAGGCTGGAATTTTCGCCTTTCCCTCAAAACTCATCAAATACACAATCCAACAACTCCAAATGCTCTGGTGGACAAGTTGTGAGCTGCACATTCACCACACTATGAGGTAATAATGTAACATTACGAGACGGAGCTGTTTTCGAAGCAAACGCTGAAAAGAGACTCCTTGCCGAAAAACAACTGCCCCTATGGGACCGGGCATCGGCGGCTTTGCATTTACCTCTAAAAACAACTCACACTGTCTCACAGACAGGGACAAAGTGGGTCAGCTGAGCTGAATTACTGAAGGTTTCAGATTTCTGGTGGTCCAGACTGAGACCATCTAAGGAGAGGGGTCCCAGTCTGGAACCAGCTGCCGTGGTTAAGCCTTAACTAAAGAATCCATGTAATCCCATAATGCATTTGTATGTGTGTGTACATCATCTGATATCGAGGTAAAAGGACATTCTCTGATCAGTCTGTTGCTCTGTTGTGTCTGTTTCCATCTTCTGGTAATCAGTACAACACATGACAAACACCCACACACACACCTACAAACACTATTCCCCTGTTGTTTTAAAGTAGATATTCAGAATCAGCTCGTCAAACACACAGCTGGTCTAACATAGTATAAGGAGTGAAGAAAATAGCCTAACTAAGCACAAATCCAAAAAGCAGAGAGCTGTACCTGCATAAAAAGTGAAACAATCCAACGTACAGCTAACCTGTTACCTGACCCAGCACAAACAGTCACAACTGCTCCAACTTAGCATAAATCTAAGAGATGATGAGCCCAACCCAGCCAAGAATGACATTTTTAAAAAAAGCAGAAGCTCCAACACGAGCCTGAGCTATGAAGACCTGCTCCTCCACTGATCACTGATCAATAGCTTTCATCATTCTTTTTGAGCTGAAAACGTATGTGTTCAATCTTTTAAAACAAATGAATGTGAAAACACAAGAACAGGTAACCTGCAGGTATCACACACACACACACACACACACACACACACACACTGTTGTACCTGAGTGTTGGTATGTTCAGGGGTCTGAGGAGGGACAGGGTCTGAGGAGAGACAGGGTCTGAGGAGGAACAGGGTCTGAGGAGAGACAGGGTCTGAGGAGAGACAGGGTCTGAGGAGGGACAGGGTCTGAGGAGAGACAGGGTCTGAGGAGAGACAGGGTCTGAGGAGGGACAGGGTCTGAGGAGAGACAGGGTCTGAGGAGAGACAGGGTCTGAGGAGAGACAGGGTCTGAGGAGGAACAGGGTCTGAGGAGAGACAGGGTCTGAGGAGAGACAGGGTCTGAGGAGGGACAGGGTCTGAGGAGAGACAGGGTCTGAGGAGGAACAGGGTCTGAGGAGGGACAGGGTCTGAGGAGGAACAGGGTCTGAGGAGGGACAGGGTCTGAGGAGAGACAGGGTCTGAGGAGGGACAGGGTCTGAGGAGGGACAGGGTCTGAGGAGAGACAGGGTCTGAGGAGGAACAGGGTCTGAGGAGGGACAGGGTCTGAGGAGAGACAGGGTCTGAGGAGGGACAGGGTCTGAGGAGGGACAGGGTCTGAGGAGGGACAGAGAGATCCAGGTCCAGGAGATGATGTAAAAGTGTAACAGAGTTCCATCAGACTGTGGACGCCACAGTGTGTGTGGGAGTGGATGTGTGTCCCTGAGCAGTAACAACGCGGACTCTTTGTCCTGGTGTGTGTGTGTGTGTGTGTGTGTGTGTGTGTGTGTGTGTGTGTGTGTGTGTGTGTGTGTGTGTGTGTGTGTGTGTGTGTGTGTGTGTGTGTGTGTGTGTGTGTGTGTGTGTGTCAGTCCCACAGAACATGACGGTCGTCGTCACCGTTGTGTATCTCAGACGTTTCTGTGTAAATCCTGTCATATCCTGTTCCTGGAGACACAACCTCATCAGCCCCCTGCACGCACGCACACACACACACACACACGGCAGCGAAGAAACCTCCACATTCAGTAAACTGGAACATGTGTAGGCCTACTACAAATGTGAAGACGTTAACATAAACCTGCAGATTACAGCACATTAACACACTGTGAGTGTGTGTGTGTGTGTGTGTGTGTGTGTGTGTGTGTGTGTGTGTGTGTGTGTGTGTGTGTGTGTGTGTGTGTGTGTGTGTGTAGATTAGAGGTGATTAAGTAGAAACGGTAATCTGACTCTGAATCTGGACTCAGACTAAATCCTTCAGATTAGTCAAATGGACGTTTCAGTTAAATCATCTTCATCACAGCGATGATGATGATGATGGTGGTGGTGGTGGTGCAGTGATGTCACCGCCGCCGCCTGATGGAGGTCACATGGTGCAGGCGTCAGTGGGTCAGCTGCAGGTTTCTTGGTTAAATGTTTCCAGGCTGAATCACTTGTGAAGATCACATTCAGAAAAACGACTTCTCAGTTTTTATCACTGTGACCCTGAAGTGTGTGTGAGCGTACTTGTATAGCTATACATGTGAGGACCCGTTTGAGTTTTACACCATCAGAGTGAGGACATTTTGGGAAAGTGAGGACATTTTGGCCAGTCCTCACTTTCTCAGGGCTGTTGAGGGTTAAGACTTTATAATAACTAGGGTATTATAATTAGGTTTAAGTTAGGTTAAGAGTAATAGTTAAGGTTAGGCATTTGTTTGGGATGGATAAGGTTAGGGTAAGGGGCTAGGGAATACATTATGTCAACGAGTGTCCTCACAAAGATAGCCTGATAAACATGTGTGTGTTACAGAGATGTAACTTTGAAGCAGATCATCTGAACGTCTCATCTTGCCTGCAGACAAACATCCTGAGCTCAACAATTCATCTATTCACAGAGTTTATTCATCTCAAACACGGAAACACAGAAAATACTTTTCTCTCCGAGTATACAGCCAATGACAAAACGACCTGAAATTCAACCAACCAATCGGCTTCACCGCTGTGTTGTCTACTGGTTTTATTTCTGTTTCACTTGCGTAGGTTCAAAAAAACAAACATTCACGGCACCTGTCAGAAAATCTCTATTCCTGTGTGAAGGCATCATGGGGTGAGTCAGCAGGTTCATATGTTTGTCATAATCTAGCAACACACTCATTGTGAAACGTCTCTGTGTCATTAATGAAACACACGCCGCTGGAACAGCACACACACACTGAGCTCTTACCCCATAAATAATGTATCTCAAACAAAGCAAAAGAAGTGCATTTCAAAACCCTACATAACATAAACCCTGTGAACCGTATCACTGCTAAATTTACAGATGTCAACGACTCCTGTACTTTCTGTGAAAACAGTACAGAAACAACTATGCATTTATGTGCATATGTGTTATTTTTTTATTTTAATTGTGACATATCGAAAAGATTTTGGAATGATTGAGTCTCACTTTTTCAGTGCTAACTGGCTTAACCTTAAAGATTTGCTACATGTTAATCCAGAAGATGAACTTTATCATCATTTATGCTAAATTCTTTATTCACAAACCAAAATTTGCTAAATCAATGCCTAAAATTGCTCCTTTCCTATCAACAATAAAAAAAAGCAACACATTACTGAGTCACTATGAAAAGTTTGTCCCTGAAGCCTCTGACTGACCTTCTTTTTATGATTGTTTAATGTTTTGTTTGCTGTTCTATTTCCGCTATGTATCTTATTCTATTCTTCATCCCTTTTGTATCCATCCTTAACTTTTTTTTCTTCAAACTGTATTTTATAATTGCTTTATCATTATACATTGCTTCTGACTATTTGCTTTTTGATGTGCTGTTCTGCATCGATGTATACCTTGTTGGTTGGGTACCTGATCTATAAAAATTGAAAAAAATAAAAAACACCACACACTGCAGGTGCACGAGTCCACGGCAGCAGAGACCATCACACCAACACACTGACACAGTTTCAGCAGGACCACATGAACCTGCCTGAGGGACCCGTGGCCCGGGTCAGAACCACAGCAGAGTAAATAAAGTGTGTCACAAAATCTGGTTTTAAAAGCTTCAGTGGCTCAGTTTGGTGTGTGTTTGGTTCATTAAAGGGATAGTTCAACATTTTGGCAAATTGGCCTATTCCCATAATCCCTATAGTCATGACAGTAGGTTTGTTGCCTTTATTTGTCGGTGCCAGCTGTTTTTAGAACGGTGGAGCAGAGCCGTGAGCTGCTCAGAGCTACGCTACGGAGGCTAATGGGATTTCTTGGTTTCCCTAATCAAACTCATCAAATACACAATCCAAAAACTCCAAAATGCTCTGGTGGACAAGTTGTGACCTGCACATTCACCACACTGTGAGATAATAACACAACGTTACCAGACAGAGTTGTTTTAGAGGGAAATACAGAGACTGCTTGATGAAAAACTGCCCCCGACGGGAACGTGCATCAGCGGTTTTGCATGGTAACGTTCTGTTATTATCTCATAGTGTGGTGAATGTGCAGGTCACAACTTGTCCACCAGAGCGTTTTGGAGTTGTTGGATTGTGTATTTGATGAGTTTGATGAGGGAAAGCAAGAAATCCCACGAGCCTCCGTAGCGTAGCTCTGAGAAGCTCGCGGCTCTGCTCCGCCGTTCTAAAAATAGCTTGCACCGACAATTAAAGGTAACAAACCTACTGCTATGACGGCAATGGGCAAATTTGCCAAAATGTTTATCCCTTTAAGCCCCCCATACAGCAGATCTGAGACCAGGTAGGCCTAAGTAAATGCACACACTGCACATGTAGCTGAGGGTGGGGGAAGAGAGGCGTTATTGATCGACCAATCAATTCATCAAATGACAGGGAGCAATGACACAGTCAGACCAGGCCTGACCCAGACTCACTTCTAATCTTCAGGACTAAACCACTGGGTGACCAACATCCTGAGTGTGTGTGTGTGTGTGTGTGTGTGTGTGTGTGTGTGTGTGTGTGTGTTGGGGGTCCATACTAGTATTGTCTTTATTGTTTTTGTTCAGAAAGTCACGTGAGTGAGACTTCCCTTGTGTAACGTCAGCAAAGGTGACTTCTAAATTCACTCCAGCCCATAAACACACTAGAGCAGCAGTAAGTGCGTGCGTGCGTGCGCGCGAATGTGTGTGTGTGCGCGCGCGCGTGTTGGAATGTCAGCTATTCAGTGTAGGGCTGCGGGCTGAACCGTGCCGTGCCAGGACAAGCTGGGAACACAACACCGAGACACTGACAGCCACTGATAAAAACTAGAATCAAAACATGTCCATGTTGACGCTGCCAGATGAGACATGATGAAGAGGAGCAGGTCCGTCCCCACTGTCTCTGCTGGACACTGAGACACAGTCCACCGTTACACTCATGTCAACTTAGAAAGTCGCAGCTCTCCAGCCTCCACCGACTGGGAATAGTCTACTCAAACCCAGGGAACCGACAATAACTAACTGACGTCGACCTGAACCGTTAAAGCCGAATTAAAGACCATGACCTCTCGGTCCTAGAACACACCTTCACACTTTTCACCGTGAACCACGGGCTCAAAGACACGAGGGAACGTTTTAAACGGTGTAAGGAGTGGAGCGGGTCTGGTGCGTGGCTGTCAGACACGCCTGACGGTGACACGCTCCTTCCTTCCTGCAGCAGCTGCGGCTCGGGACAAGTTGGCGCCGTGAAAAAGAGCCGCGGAGTGATCCGTGTGTGGTCCGACTCACCTGAGCTCGGCGAGCTGCTCCGCGGTCCGCCGGAGTTCGACCCGCCCGGAGAAACTTCCAGAACCGGCAGAAAAAAAGTCCGACAGAGACACAACCCTGACTGTTTCCCACCCGCTGAGCCGCACAACAGGTCCGACAGAGACCCCGCCCCGCTCCACTCCGCGCGGCGCCGGGAGGCTTTTCTGACGCTCCTCAACAGCGGCAGCAGCAGTGCCTGGCTCCACTGCGGGGAACGGAACCGACAACCTGCCGCAGTCTCCTGCTGGATCATAATAATAATAATAATAATTCTTTATTTATATAGCACTTTTCGCAGCACAAAGTCACAAAGTGCTTCACAAAACATAATAAAACAACACAACAAGAGCAGCAGAGTCCTTCATGAAACATAATAAGACAATGCAGTATATACATAGATGAAGAGCAGCAAAGAATAAAGCAACAACAGTAATTAAGTGCCATGCAGTTCAAAAGCCTGTCGAAACAGGTACGTTTTTAACTGCGCCTTGAAGGCTTCAATCGACGCAGAGGCTCTTAAGTGTGGGGGAAGAGCGTTCCAGAGTCTGGGGGCCACCGAACGAAAGGCTCGGCCCCCTTTTGTTTTGAGGTTGGTCCAGGGAAGGGCGAGGAGCCCCTGGTCAGAGGACCTTAGGGGCCGACTAGTGGAGTAGGGCTGGAGGAGGTCGGAGATGTAGGCCGGGGCAGACCCATGCAGGGCATTGAAAGTGGTTACCAGAATTTTAAATTGGAGTCTGAAAGCTATGGGGAGCCAATGTAGGGCGCGGAGGATAGGTGTGATATGGCAAGACTTCTGTGAGCGAGTTAGTAACCTGGCGGCAGCGTTCTGTATTAGTTGTAGACGGTCCAGAGATGATTTATTGAGGCAGGTAAACAGTGAGTTACAGTAATCTAGTCTTGATGAGATGAAAGCGTGGACGGCCAGTTCAAGTTCTGAGTGTGATACCATGGTTCTGAGTTTTGCAATATTTCTGAGGTGGAAGAAGCAGGTGCGGGATAGGGTTTTGATGTGTTTGTCTAGGAGCATGTTTTGATCAAATAAAACGCCGAGGTTTCTCAGGCTGGAGCGGATGTTGCAGCTTAAGGCCCCCATGTGGGCCGTCACCTTGGCTACGATGGGGTCAGCAGCAACAATGAGAACCTCAGTTTTATCTGGGTTTAGCTGGAGGGAGTTGCCTGCCATCCAGTTCTTAATGGCAGCTAGGCATTCTAAGAGAACATTTATTTTTTCTAAGTTATCTGGTTTAAAAGATAGGTATAGCTGGATATCGTCCGCGTAGCAATGATAGGAAATACATTTGAAACTATTGATTAGAGGGCCTAAGGGGAGTAGGTAAAGAGCCCAAAGGATTGGAGCCAACACAGAGCCTTGGGGCAGGCCACAGTGTAATGCTGCGGGAACAGATGTGTGAGGGCCGGCAGCAACAGTAAAGCTTCTCTCAGATAGGTATGAGACAAACCATTTCAGGGCGTTCCCGGAGACACCTACCCAGTCTTTAAGCCTGTCTAACATGATATGGTGGTCCACGGTGTCAAAGGCTGAGCTCAGATCCAGCAATACCAAAATGGAGCATTCCCCAGCATCAGATGCCATCATGATGTCGTTGGAGACTCTGAGGAGGGCTGTCTCAGTGGAGTGCTTCTGACGGAAACCGGATTGAAATTTATCTAGGATGTCATGATTGGTCAGGAAGGAGGAGAGTTGGTTGGCAACAGCTTTTTCAAGAATTTTGGAGATGAATGGCAATTTGGAGATGGGCCTGTAGTTTTTAGGCAGTGATGGGTCTAGATTGGGTTTTTTGAGAAGTGGGTTGACGACAGCTTGTTTGAAGGAGGAGGGAACACAACCTGATTGCAGTGAGGTGTTGATGATAGAGACCAGGCTGGGGCCAACAGAGCCGATGACCTCCTTCAGCAGGGAGGTGGGGATAGGGTCTAGGGGGCTGGAGGAGGATTTCATTGAGCTGACTAACTTAATGAGGTTTTGCAGAGTAATGCAGGCAAAGTTGTTGAGAGAAACCTGCCTAGCAGGGCAGGAGAGGCGGGGGACTGTAGAGGCAGTGATACTGGCCCTCACATCAGAGACTTTATTTACAAAAAATGCGAGGAAATCATTGCAGTCCTGGTTGGATGCAATTGGGACTACAGGGAGAGGGGGGCTGACGATTGTACTTATGGTTTGGAAAAGGACCCTTGGGTTTCGCCTACTAGATTTGATAAGGGTTGCAAAGTAGGCGGCCCTTGCCTTCTTTACGCTATTGTTGAGTTCCCTTAATAGCTCCTGTAGAAACAAACGGTGCACCTGCAGGTTCGTGGACTTCCACTGTCGCTCAGATTGGATCATCATCATCATCATCACTTTGAGCGCGGTTCAGTTAACACATGAATAGCGTGCTCAGAGTTAAATTGATCATGCTTCAGTGTGTTGCAAATCAATTGAGCAGTTTTGATTGATTATTGATTAGTTATTGATTCTCAATCAACCCACCAACAAGAGCCCGTTATTCCTACAGTTAAAGCTTTAAACTATTTGCTAAAGCTTTAAACTGGAGATGATGAATCACACACACACACACACACACACAATAAATTACATTACATTACTCAGTCAGTGGTTATTATATCAGTAGCCTATGATCACACCAGTGTTCAGTGGTCATAGGCCTATTATTAATAGCCTTTTTTTTTCTTTTTTTTTCATAGGCCTATTATGGACTAGGCTAGTACAGCGGTTGTTAAGTCATGATTACAGCTGATCTCAGTGGTTATACATTATCACATCAGTAATCAGTAGTCTCACGTGATTACTAGTAGCTACTCTATGGTGATGACTCATCAGTGGTTATTATCATATCATTACATCAGTAGTCAGTGGTTATTAATATTACTGTAGTAATTTTTCAATTGAATTATTAATTAATTTTATTTGATAATAAAAAAAAAAAAATCTTGAGGCACTTTACAGTGAGAGAAACTCCACAGTTCCCACAAAGAGCAGCTGTGGTGTGATGGGTGGAGGAAAGCTCCTCCAGCAGCAGGCTCAGGGTGGAAGCTGAGGGCATCCTGCTGCTCCAACACAGAGAGGACAGAGAGAAGGAGCACCACCAGTCTATACCACTACACCTATAGCAGTATGTCTGAGGGATGGACTCATCTGAACCAGCCCTGTTGTGCTCATGTTACTGCTCCACTATCATAACCCTAATCCTCCAGTACTAAGTCAAAATTCCTTCTGTCGTTACAGTATCACAGTAAAGTACTTTCTGTATAGCAGCGAGTATACTTCCTGCTGTTAAAGTATACCAGTAAGAGTACTTGTGACAGATAACTCTCTGCTGTGCCTGATTTCTGATCAGATCATTGATCCAGAGCCATTTAGTGTTTTAGCTGCTCTAAATACATCAGATAGTTGAGTTCACTACTCCAGCTGTCATTCCCTCCTAAACGTCACCTGATCAGTCTTAACAGGTGTGATGATTCATTGTCTGGATACAAGACCTCAGTCCTGATTCACTGACCTGGAAGCAGCTTCTGGACTGAAACCAAGCCAGAAGAAGCTTCCCAGTGATTTTGTGAAGGCTACTATGACAGAAATGTTGGGACTATTTTAATATCAAACCACATAAATGTCTGTCTGGAGAATGTAGAGAAGTCCAAGTTGTCCCTCGGTGCAGTGTGGAACAAACAGTCCTTTGATGTGACGGTGAGGAGACCAGACAGAACATGAAGCAGGAACTGGAGACACAACGTGTTTCTGTGATCAGACTCTTTTTATTCCTCCTTTGTTTTATCTAAATCATTTGTGAGTTTAATTTAAAAAGCTTGACACAGACATCGATTATTATCATTTTCTACTGAACAAAGTTCAAGACATTTTCATCTTAACGGTATCACTTTATCTCTTCAGCAGCAGTTTATTGATTTAATGATAAACTGATTGATTATAGTCATTATAATATATATATATCTATATAATAATAATAGATATATATATGATTTCTACATAAAACATTTGATTGTATAAACAGTAACAAACAATGTGATTTCTGGGAGGATTTATGGACATGTATGTGGGACCTGACTGCAGAGGTCAAGTCCAGTAGACTAGACCAGACCAGACCGGACCGGACCGGACTGGACCAGACCAGACCAGACCAGACCAGACTGGACCAGGCCGGACCAGAGGGATAAAACATGGTTTCACATCAAACTTGTGTTTAACATCAGTTTCAGTCACATGACTGCCCTGCAATGTGTTTCCATGGTAACCAGTAAAAGCAGCAAACGTCTTCCATCCCAGTTGAAACTCATGAGAGAGCCTCCTCTTCATCTTCACTCCTCCTCCTCCTGCCTCCCCACACTCTCCCCCAGCAGGGCACACAGCTCTGCCAGCCTCTGCTGCACCTTGGGAATCCCCGACAGCTGGTTCTCCAGACGCTGCTTCTCCTCCTGACAGAGACACCAGAGACCACAGACCAGTGAGACCACAGATCAGTGCAAAGAGACCAGAGACCAGGTAAATGAGAGTGAGCAGAGAGATCAGGGAGACCAGAGGACCCACAAGTTAAAGTCCAGTCTTGTCCAGAGGTGCTGATTTAATCTGTGAAACTAAACTAATGATCAACTGCATCCTGCAGAAACAACAGGTCACATGACACAGTCTCAAACTGTTGATTGGCTGTATTCAGTCTCCCCACTCCAAACTTTGCCCTCACACACACACACACACGCATCATGCATACCGGAGGCGTGTTGTTGTGCATCTGGTGGTTACCATAGAAACCGGAGCATCTGCAGAGGCAGCGTTCGGAGGGGTCTGCAGGTCAGCTGAGGAGCTTCAGTTATTTTAACACGTGATTCACTGAAACGGATTGTGTGTGTGTGTGTGTATGTGTGAACCCTGAGATCCAGATTCAAACGAAGCCGCCTCTTCAGCTCTTACTAGAGACCGGTCCATGTTGGGGCTGGGAGACATGGTCTATTTGTAATATCACAATATATGAAGGTTATATCAATTGAAGATTTCCATACAGGCATGGTGATCCATCCCTTTGACTCATAAACACACACACTCCCTGCTACGTTTTGTGATCTAGAGCTTCAGCATCTTTCACCGGTGTGCAGCTCCCAGCCAAAAAAACACACAGATAGTCCCACTGATAGGATGCCAGCAACATTACATCCAACTGACACCTTTAACCAGCCCATAGTTTCAATGTCTGCACTGATCATGACACAGACATGAGAAGAATGCATGAAGTTAATATTCTTAGCATTTTAGCAGCTGCACAGAGAGACAGAGGAGACCACATGTAGTAGATGATCGCAGCTGAAACTCAGCCATGGTTATAATTATATTATGCTAATAATAACACTGTAGGGCAGTCCTTTCCTGATGTGTTTTCTCTCTCTCTCTCTCTCTCTCTCTCTCGCTTTCTGTGTGTGTGTGTGTGTGTGTGTGTTGCTCTGAACGAGGGCTAATGAAAGACAAGGGAAATTAAACTGGTTAAAACAAAGCAGCGACACAGCTGGCTCATCTGCCTCCATCTTCACTCTCTGTTTCTGAAAACAACTTTACATGCTCTCCACTGTTTCTCTCACACACACACACACACACACACCTCCCCAGCTGGATCAGGTCCGATTGTTCCGACCCAGAGAAATGTTCTGGGCTCATATTAGTGGATGTCTGTGTCAGTGGGTTTGGTTTAAATACCTGCAGAGAGAGACGGGTGGAGGCATCCAGAGGCTCAAACCTCCATCCTCCTTCTCCATCAAACTGGAGCAGGTGAGAGTGGTACTTCCTGTCAGACAGAGGAGGAGAAGAGGAGGAGGATCAGGGTGGGGCAGGGGAGAGCAGCCCAGAGCTCTGCTGCCCCCCGCAGGAGGGACAGACAACTACTTCATGTTTCTTGAAGGGAAATTGAAATAACTCATTATCTACTCCCCCTCATGTGGACTAAGGGCTGGGAGAAGTTTCAGAGTCCTCCGTGGCTTCTCTGAGTTACAGGGGGTCTCGGCGTAGCAGTGCATGTCCATATAACGGTTGCAAATGGATACCAACTGTCTCTGTAACAAAAAGACACACCAAAAAACATCCAAATACCTCCATGCTGCTCGTATGTAATGTCCGTCTTGTATTGAAGCCCCGAAATGCAAAATTGTTCTGAAAAAAATTAAATAAGTCTATATTTCAAGCTTGTTTGCAGCGGAAGCTCCTCTTCCTGGACTTATTTAATTTTTTTCGGAACAATTTCGCATTTCGGGGCTTCAATACAAGACGGACATTACATACGAGCAGCATGGAGGTATTTGGATGTTTTTTGGTGTTTCTTTTTGTTACGAAGACAGTTGGTATCCATTTGCAACCGTTATATGGACATGCACTGCTACGCCGAGACCCCCTGTAACTCAGAGAAGCCACGGAGGACTCTGAAACTTCTCCCAGCCCTTAGTCCACATGAGGGGGAGTAGATAATGAGTGCAATTTCAATTTTGGGTGAACTATTCCTTTAATATCATTGATATGCAGGTCAAACAGACAACTGTGTGTGTGTGTGTGTGTGTGTGTGTGTGTGTGTGTGTGTGTGTGTGTGTGTGTGTGTGTGTGTGTGTGTGTGTGTGTGTGTGTGTACTGACCACAGTGATGGTCTGTGTGTGATTGACAACAGAGTTATCCCAGCATCCTTTGCAGCCTGGAAGATGCTTCCCTCCACGTCGATGCTGATGGCGCTCGTGCACTCGTCCAGCAAAGCGTACCGCGGGCTGGGCGAGAGACATTCACACCGCAGGGAGAGAGAGAGAGAGAGAGAGAGAGAGAGAGAGAGAGAGAGTCAGATACTGAGGAGCTCAGAGTCCAGGACCACATGACACTCTATAGACTGGAACTTTACCGGTGGTAGAACATGCGAGCCATCCCCATCCTCTGCTTCTCTCCTCCAGACAGGACGTCTTTCCAGTCACTGACAGACTCCCAGCCTGTCACACACACACACACACACCACAAGACAGAGACAAGCAGACTGATTCTCTTCTGTGATAACATCAACACTGAGGTAAGAAACCTTAACATCAGAGACGGTTTGACGTCCACTGTTCATGTTGTTTGGTGTGTTCATGAAGTCTCAGACCCGCCACACAGACTGACCTCCCTCACGGTCCAGGATGTAAACCAGGTGGACGGTCCGGAGGATCTCTTCCAGATTAGAATCAGTGATCCCTCTCTGGACCATCTCCTCCACTGAGTCTGGATAGATGACCTGGTCCCTGAGGGTCCCCTCGGACATGTAGGGCCTGCACAGGACACAGACCACATCACTACTACACTGCTGCAGGCAGACCACCCGCTCCCTGATGGTTCCAGATGACAGAGCTCCATCAGAACTGATGCCAATCAGAAGCTCAGCTGAGCCAACCAACTCTTTACCAATGAAGGCAGCACAAACTCCCTGATGCAGATGAAACAGACAGGTGGGATACAAGTGAAAAACGTATTTCATCTTCTCCCTGATCTACTCTACTTTATGTTTAATTGTGAACTTCTGTTTTTGCCCCCCTGTATGGAGTACAGTGGAAACCACTTACGCCAGGTTCACACCGGACGCGGAAGCGCCGTGAAGCGAAGCGGCCGCGGAAATCGCGTGCGAGCCGCGTCCCTCCAGTTCACACCAGACGCTGATTTCTCCGCGGCGGTCGCGAGCGCCTCTGCTCCTCAGCTGTTGTTCACTCACATTCAGAGCTGTGTTTTTTACATCATGGATAAGTAAATAACCTCATATAATTATAACACCATGTGCTGTGGGTCAAACAACTCCCTGTACTTCACTTCCAAGATTAATTTCACGTCCTCCTTCACTTTACAACTCGTCTCTGCCTCTCTCTCTCTCTCTTTCCCTGTTTGTTTGTGTGTTTTGACCCCCCCTCCTCCTCCCTGCAGCCAGCCCACTCCGTGTCTCCCTATCCTGTGTGTGTGTTTTCATCTCTCTTGCTCTCTGTTGAGAGTCTGACAAATATAAATACAGTCGCATTTGTCAATCGCTGAATTTTATTTTGAAAAGTGTTTTATTTTGAAAATTGATCGGATTCTCTCGTTGTTTCATGTGTGACTTCCTGCCAAGATTGACGCGATTGCTCGCGGCTCGCGCACAAAATAGAACAGACGCCGAAACGATAACTGCACGGCGCGAGCAATCGCGGCGCTTCGCGGCGCGTCGCCTCTGGTCTGAACTACACAACCTGTTAACTTGGGCGCCGAAGGGAAGCGGTCTCCGTTCCACGGCGCTTCGGCGTCCGGTGTGAACCCGGCCGATCAGGTTCACACCGGACGCGGAAGCGCCGTGAAGCGAAGCGGCCGCGGAAATCGCGCGCGAGCCGCGTCCCTCCAGTTCACACCAGACGCTGATTTCTCCGCGGCGGTCGCGAGCGCCTCTGTTCCTCAGCTGTTGTTCACTCACATTCAGAGCTGTGTTTTTTACATCATGAATAAGTAAATAACCTCATATAATTATAACACCATGTGCTGTGGGTCAAACAACTCCCTCTACTTCCAAGATTAATTTCACGTCGTCCTTCACTTGACAACAACTCGTCTCTGCCTCTCTCTCTCTCTCTTTCCCTGTTTGTTTGTGTGTTTTGACCCCCCCTCCTCCTCCCTGCAGCCAGCCCACTCCGTGTCTCCCTATCCTGTGTGTGTGTTTTCATCTCTCTTGCTCTCTGTTGAGAGTCTGACAAATATAAATACGGTCGCATTTGTCAATCGCTGTATTTTATTTTGAAAAGTGTTTTATTTTGAAAATTGACCGGATTCTCTCGTTGTTTCATGTGTGACTTCCTGCCAAGATTGACGCGATTGCTCGCGGCTCGCGCACAAAATAGAACAGACGCCGAAACGATAACTGCACGGCGCGAGCAATCGCGGCGCTTCGCGGCGCGTCGCCTCTGGTCTGAACTATAGATTTAGTAATCCACCGCTTTTATGGATCAAAAGACTTGGGAAAGAATCATTTCTATACAAATGCTGTTAAAATAATGTGTTTATATATATATATTATAGTGTTCATTTTTGGTCATTATATGAATGAAAACATGTGCAAAAACTATTTTAAAACTATGTGTAGGCTATTCATTTTATTTCTTGCTCCCATGATTCCTTGCCGGACTTCTGCTTCTGCTGCTAGCTAACGTAAATGAGTCGACACCAGCTGTTCAATAAAAAATAAGAAATAAGTCTGCTGGGTCGCCAACCTGCACTACGGACATACAGTAGGCCTACTGTTGTTTACTAAATTGCACAACAACGTTAAAGGCAATTGCCTATTTATCATTTTAATCACAGTAGGCTATATGTTACTGTGCTGTATTGTGTAGAGTATTTTAGTTATGTCTGCGCAGTAATTTAACTTGCACCGTGCCTCTGGAAAAGCATTTGAAACGACTGCACCATGTTTGAAACATTAAATAAAATTGAGTAAATGCTGAAGCTGAAACCATACAAATGGCATTTAGATGTTTTTCTGCATAAAAATGAAGTGAAATAATAAAAAATCGGTTATAATAGTTGACCGCTTTTAGTGTCACATTGACTCTGGACCCACATGATCACTATAAGCGGTTTCCATTGTTTTCGTATGTTGGAAGATGAAATGATCTCTAAAAAACATAAAGTTAAACATGAAACACTATCTTTCACTATTTTAATCAACATCAGTGTATCATTTTTCTTTTCTACAGTTTCAGAGTGAAAGAGGGAAACAAAGCAGCAGCTGCAAAAGAATGGGAAACCCAGGAGACTGGAGCTCTCAGAGAACTCTGACCAAGGTATCAGACAAGATTATTTATGATTTACACACTGTGATAGTCTCCAAAGGGGGGCTACTAGCTACTAACTATGCAGGGTGAACAAACCTTTTGCTTTCCTGTCATTTTGAAAATGAAAAAGATGAAAACAAAAGAAACATAATATTGTTTACAATATAAATGCTATGTGTCATCTGTAACTTTATGATTTTTGGAGATCATTCCATCTTCCACTTGCTGAACTGTTCACATTAAGAGACATTTTGACCCAGGGGTTTCCAGACTTCTGCATGCCACTGTACATACGAGATACAAAATGCTGATGGGACAATGTTGTCTGGAATCAATTAAAAAAAGTTAATTACAAACAAAATAGAAACAGGCAGGTGGGTCTGACAGGACCGACCGTCCACTGAGAGGACTGCCACTCAGTTAGAGAAGTGCTGGAATGTGTGTCCACTGTCCACTGAGGACAGCTGTCTGTGGAATAACAGCTGAACAGCACAGCAGTAGGACTCCTAGAAGCAGCAGTGGTAGTAACAGTAGTAGCAGTACCTCTGAGGGATGTAGAACATCTGTTGTGGTTCTGGACGGTGCAGGACTCCTCCATAAACCGGCCACAGACCACTGAGGATCCTGAACAGAGAACTCTTCCCACAGCCGTTTGGACCTGTGATCAACACATTCATCCCCTCATCCATCTGACACACAGGGACAGACACACCTTAATACACACTGATCTGACAGATTAGATCTTTTAATGACACAAGATGAAAAGATGATGTGCTGTTGTTTCCACAGCTGGAAGTTTAGTGGTTGCTATGGCGCTCTACTGGTCAGTTTCAGGCCTGTATGATGTTTTATGAAGTTACTGGGGTTTCAAAGAGGTTGCCACAGTGTTTGAGCTGGTTGCTAAGACTGCAAATGTCAGTAATCAGTCAGTAATTCAAATCAAGGCCACCAGGAGGTTTGACTGGAACTAGGGACATATTAATAATAGCAGATATCCAATAAAATGCTGCCATAATCCTCAATAACAAATATCGCACCACAACAAAAACAGTGTGTGAACACAACCCACACACTTATGTGAGGAGCTGAGGCTATGTTAGCCCAAACAAGTTCAAATCAGCCTGAGATGGTGTTAGTGAAAACAAGCTGGCATTAGCCCACTGTGAACTTTGTGTGTGGAGCATGTCTGTCACAGTTCACACAGTAACAGTTCCATATCAGGACAGAAACATGGTGACCACACAGTGCTGATAAGGAGAGAACAGATCTGACCTTCTGTCTCTGAGCTGCTTACATCTGTCTGAACACTGAACAGTCCCTTTTTGTTGGTCGTCTAGAACTCGTCTGATAAAACACTAAGTTTCTCAATAAACCAGTCATGCATTGTTTCCTTTTTAAAAGGAGACATATTATGGAAATGTCATTTTTTAAAGGCTCTTTAACATATATTTAGGTGTTTGTCTTGCCTTCCGGCCCCAAAATGTGAGAATTGACAAAAAAAATCTGTAATTTTCAGGCTCCCTAGGTTGAAATTGTCTGGCAATCAAATTTGCATAATCCCACCCCTACCTGGTACCAGTAGAAGGGGCGGGGCAAGCAGTGGTTCATTTGCATTTAAAAGGATAGACACTGAAACCAGCTGTTCTGAACAGGGCTGTTTAGAGAGGATGAAAAGAGCTGTGATGTTTGATCCTTGGAGGATTTTGACCAAAGCATGTCACAGACATGTCTTTAAGACACCTGGGAACTATTTTAATTTGTGGAAAAGGGGCAGAATGTCTCCTTTAAGTTGTGATTGGAGCTGTTGCTGCAGCTGCTGCTGTCACTCCATACTGTGCCTTCCTCTTCCTCTTCTCTTCCAGTTTGATATCAGGAAGAATCACACCTGCAGTACCTACCACATCTACACTACCTTCAGTGTCTGTGCTGCTGTAGAGAAACAAGTGCCGCCACAGTTTCAGCATGTTGACATTTACTCAGTGGAATCCTCGACTGAAACTCTTGATCTGGGGCCCTCGCACTGGTTTGCTTTTTTTGCAAATAACTTTCTATGAAGTGTGGTTTCTGTGAAAAGTGGAAAGAGCAATACCCTGCAGCAGAAGAGGAACAAAGAGCCAGAAGAAGCATACAGTGCAGGAGAACAGCTACAACCTGACTACAAGCCGAAGAAGTCGAGAGACAACAGGCAACCTGACGCCTGACTGAGAGAAGAGCTGCAGTTTTCTTCAGATCCTGGTCACTTTGTTCTTTAAACACTTGTGTTTTGACCTACTGGCTTTAAACACATGTCACTCAGTGAATGGAGCTGGAGTACAAAGCCTCGGCCACATGACAACAGCTGCTTGTACATATGGAAACAGCTAAAAGCTCTACGAGTAGCAAAGTAAGTAGATGTTGAGTTTAGACTGCAGGACTGTGGAGTGCTGTGTGATGACTCAGACTGGCAGAAATACACACTGTGGTTCAGATTATAGATCAGGGGCCGTATTCACAAAGAATCTTAAGGCTAAAAGTAGCTCCTAAGGGCCGAATTTAGGAGCAACTCCTAAAAAAAGTGGGCGTGTCAGTCTTAAATTTAGGACTCCTAGTTTTTTAAAATAAGAGTAATTCACAAAGTATTTTATGCCTAAAAGTAGCTCCTAAGTCTGGGAGAGCTTAAAAGTCCTCGTGAGGACTCCTAACTCAGTAAGACCTATTCACAAAGAATCGCAAATGGCTGCAGCCAGGCAAATGTATGGAGGACTGCGAATTGCTGCAGAGGGGGGTGCTGGAGCACCTGCCCCTTTGCCCTTTGATGCCCAACGTGCCTTTTTGTCGGTGTTTTTTTTTTTTTTTTTTTTTTGGGTCATCTACAACATTTTCGCTATAAAACGGGAGTAGTGACGGTGACGGACTGTCCAATATAGGCGTCACAACGGTCGGACCGAGGTAACTGCGACTGCTGCGATGCAGTCATGCTGATGTGAGCCAAAAATATTTTTAAAAAGTTGCTGGGTGCGCTAGACACACACATCTGTTAGTAGTAATAGCTCATGTGATAAGGCTGCTCGCCCAGTAAACTAAACTTATTGTTAGTCTGGGTTCAAATCCTGCTATAGGCCACAAATGTGGGTAATGCATTTTCTTTTCTCATCATTATTATGATCACCATATAGGGCTGTCAACGAATGTGAAAATTAATATTAAAATGTGGGAAGAAAAAAACCCAGCGGCTGCTTTGCGAGTGGACGCACTGACCCTCATTGCATTTGCACAGCGTCACACTGCAGAAAGTGAAAGTGAGACGCGACAAAAACTGTAGCAGAAAGATGCAGATGGCAGAGAGACAGACAGAGAGTTCAGAGCCCAACTTGGCAGCAGAGAGAGTGGTTTGGACTCGAAGCAGTCTAAAAAGCCTCGTCGGACCTGACGGCAAATAAATAAATAAAAAGTGGAGCGGAGCGGCCGGCGGCGAGGAGGAGGAGAAGGAGGAGGGAGGAGAGGGGGGGCGCCGCCGGCACTCAACAACCAATCACCGTGTTGAGCGCCTCGAATTCGTGCACGAGAATTGACGTAATCCATAGCAACGGGGCGTCACCAGGGGCGTGACTCTTAGTTTGCTCTTAGTGATTTATCCTTAGTAAGAGTAGGTCTCAGCGGCTTTGTGAATAGCTTTTAAGAAAAAACTCCTACGTAAAAACTTTTAGTGCGAGTTAGGAGCACTCCTAGCGGTAAGATAAAATGCTTTGTGAATACGGCCCCAGATCCATATTCATCCGTCTGTCAGTCATACATCAGCTCAGTATTGATTCTATCTGTAGCACGTCTCCTGTAAACTGTCGTCCCACACCAAACAGGCCGATGAACCGGTTCTCTGAAATTTTTCCGACTCTGCAGGTGACGACACTGTGAGAAAAGCGACCAATCAGAGAGCAGCCGCGGCAGCCGAGGGATCAGAGGTCGAGAACCAGACGAGAGAGAGGATGTTCTGTTTCCATCAATGTTCCTCTTCTTCTTCTGTCATGTTTTCATCTGCTGAGTCTGTGCCACAAGAATTTCACCCTGTTTAATCCCTCTGTTGTGTGTCTGTGTGCGAACACACACACACACACACTCAGTCAGTGTTTCAGTAATGCTAATGAGCTGAAGGCTCTGCTGTGACCTCTGACCTCAGTCAGATGGAAACACTGGTGAAAGAATAGAGACTTGAAGGGCCCAATCCCAGTGTCCCCCCTAAGGGCTAAGGCTTGAACCTTCACACACTTGATTGACGTCACCTGGTGTGTAATATTTATTATTGTGTGTTTGGGAACATTTTTCATTCTTCTCTTTGCTTCATGTTTGTAAATAAAACAATAATGTTGAATGAGATCTGATGAAAGCAGGTTTATAATAATCATCCTTGTGTCATAGGACAGATAACTCCTCACAGCTCTGGCTCTGGATCACCTTAGCTCTGTATTTATACTGTCATGTACTGCCGTTTTTCTTGTAAAGCTAATGCTAGGGTTTGTTCCTTTCATGCTTGTCTGCTCACGTTCTCCTATTTCATTATTTGTTCTGTTTTATGGCCATTGTTCTCCGCTTTTTTTTTTTTAAACACTTCCGGGAAACCGTTGCTGAGCGTGGCAAACCAGTGTTTAATGTCACTGTGTCAAGTCAGTTCAACAGCTTAGGGTACAACTCTTAAAACCTGTTGTCAAGGTTGCTAGGCGACAGGAGCTGCACTTTGTGATGCCAGCGGACACAGCTGGTGACAATGAGCATAAATCCTCCGCGGACCACATTGTCTGGTTTCACTTCTGCTTTTTATGAAGGGGCCACACCTGTACTGGCTCCAGGGTGTGGCCCCTGGATCTGGACACAGTGAGGGGGTGTGTGTGTGTAAAGGGCTCAAAATGTCTCCTTTGGTGGGGGTCCATAATGGTTTAACAGTGAGACAGTGCTGAGCATTCACAGATTCACAGCAGTGACCACACTCCACACCGCAGTAACATTATCTCTACCCTCATACATGCAGCAGAGCTGAAATAGCAGCTTGTTACCAGAGTTGACAGACTCCAACAGTGACACCCTGTGGCACCCAACACACACTGCACACAGACAGCTGCACGAGACTGCAGGTAAGAGATGGATTAAAGGGACTTGGAGCAGGATTTGTGAAAGAATACACATGCATTTTAAGTGTTTTAATGCTAATGGGTGATGAAGAGTTCAAAACCCCCAAAAAAACAAATGCCCCCCCACGTATCTCTCCATGGCCTTGAACAGGCTTTGTGCTGCATAATGCGCTGCAACTCTTGGTCCGAATTTCCCGCGCACAACATTGGTTTGCCAGACACATTTTAGATGTGTGTCAAACTAAGTTAAAGGGTTAGATAATGTAGCAGCTGTGACTGGACAGATAGAGAAGATACCATACCTCTGTGTACAGTTTAAACAGGTGTGTTTGAGCTTTTTTACCTGCTTTTATTGCTCTTATTTACAGTAACTACAAGTGTAGTTCATGAACTTGACTTGGCTCTGCCGTGACGCCCTGTTTGTGTGTGTGTTTGTGTCTTGAGCCTGTGGAAGTTTTTTTGAAGCCATCTAAGTAAGAGAGGTGTTACCCTGGCCTCAGCTCTGTGTGTAGATCTGGTGGTGCAATAACATAAAGCTGAACCTCTGTATTACTGTAACCAAAGTTTATAAAATGTTAGACTCCATAATTTTTTATTCATAAATGGACTCAGTTGTTCAATCAGTTCAAATAAAATCTAAGATCGTTCATTAAGAACAATGTCATTTCTTTGTGGGCTATCAGCCCACAAGCTTTTTCCTGCTGCAAACTATTGTTATTCTATCGTCTCTACAACAATCATGAACCAAAACCACGAGTCCCTGAACCAGCACAGACCGTGTGATGAAACAATAATTCAGTTCTTTCTTCATAATGAGGTTTTCTTTGTTTCTCTGGCACTCAACTAACAAACAAGAAGACATCAGTACAGTGTGTGCCCAGTGTTTCAGTTGGTTATCTCTAGTTTCTAATGTGTGTGTGTGTGTGTGTGTGTGTGTGTGTGTGTGTGTGTGTGTGTGTGTGTGTGTGTGTGTGTGTGTGTGTGTGTGTGTGTGTGTGTGTGTGTGTGTGTGTGTGTGTGTGTGTGTGTGTGTGTGTGTGTGTGTGTGTGTGTTACCTGGATGTTGAGGCTGGACACCACCACGTCTCCAGTGGGTGTGATGATTGGCAGGTCTTCGCAGCGAATCCCGTTCTCTGCACTGATCACCTGACCTGTTCATGACGACAATATAACAGACAACAAAACAATAGTTACTGACCAATAACAAAACATCAACATGACAACAATACAACAGCAACAAGTTGTTTCCTCCATCATGACATCAAGAGCCATAATGTGAGAATATAAATGAAGTTAAATGTTATGTAAATGACATTGTCTATATTTCCATTCTTTGTACCAGACAGAAATGTTTAATGTGTTGTTAATGTGTTTGCATATTTGATGTAAATGCTCCTTCAGTTAGTGTCATGAGTGGATTAATGGGAGCAGTGTTATAGCGATATAACTTCATCTTTTTGTTTCAGTAATATTTTTTGTGGGGATTTTTATGCCTTGAATTGATACAGTAGGATAGTCAGAGAGAGACAGGAAACAGGGAATGACAAGCAGCAAAGGGCCACAGGGGGATTCGAACCAGGGCCAGCTGCAGTGAGGATTATAGCCTCTGTATATGGGGCGCCTGTTCAACATCCAGTAAAAAAAATCTTAACAGAATGACATCTCCTGCGGTTCACATCAGACTTCGTTACTGTTGCTACAGCTCATTAGTGTCTTCTTTGACATCTAAAGCTGAGACACACTACACCATTTTCACACTCGTTGCCCATTTAGAAAAGATTTGGAGTTCACATTAACCGACTGGCTTCAGCAGATTTTTATGACTAGTGATCACACACTTAACAACTGAGCCAGATGAGTGATCACAGACTACACCATTTGTCAAACCAACTGAAGGCACCTGAACGCACCAAACTCTCATGACAGTGCCAGTCTCAGTAGTGTAGATGTGCAGTCATTTCCACAGTTGCGTTAGTTGAGTTATCAGCCTCCTGCCCACACATACTACAGCGGCTGACCACCTGCTAACTGCCTGTTAGCGTAAGTGATTGTTGCTAGGCAACCATGGCAACACATTCTACAAAGTGTAAACAAACATGGACGACATACGGCTTGCTGCTGCTGACCTCCTTGTATTTATTGGCTGTGGGCGACGTGTTTGCGGTTGGGTTGGGACCAGTTCAGACTCACCTTAAAAATTTCAAACATGTCTCAATTGCTACGACTGAAGTCGGGCAGCATCTGTTTACCTCACACACTTGCCGATTTGGGTTTGAACAGATGAACAGATGAACTCGCCATGCCGACTGGTGCAGACTAGTCCCGACTGTGAATTGTGGGTAGAATCGGGCAAAAAATCGTGTAGTGTGTCCCCAGCTTAAAGGGACGGTTAGCACGATGTCTGAAAATTCACCACTGAGTCTGTTTCACCACTGAGTCACCATCAGGCTATAGCGCTACCGCTACAAGCTCCACCCACCCCTGATCTGCAGTCGGCCACAGACTCTCTGACCGTGCTGCACCACAGCTCCGTCTACTGCCGGTGACTCCTTCTCCTCTCTGTCCGCAGAGCGACGGTAGACCCCCTGATTCACGTCTTCAAACACCTCCAGCATCTCAGAGACACGAGCTGTGTAACCAGCCAGCTCTGTCACCTGGAGAGGTAAACACACAGTTTAATCACTGAGGAGAGAGGACAACGTTAGGAGTAGGGATGGGTATCGTTTAGGTTTTTATCCGATACCAGCACCAAACCAGTTCTTTTGATATGGTTCCGGTACTTAGACGGTGCTTAAAGAATGGTGACGTGAAAGTTGAACAGAATATTCATTTAAATAATATAAATACAACTTAGACTATGGAGAAAAAAAACAATATAAAATGCCAGAACTATCATAATAAAAACAGCAGTGTATCAAAACCAGCAGCTTGTGTGGATCAGTTTTTTTTTCTTGCCATCCATTTGGATCGCTCTCCACGAATTGGCACACAAGTGGTCCGCGGATAAGCTGATGAAAAAAAAGTTGTGCGTGTACTGTGATAAAGGCGCACCGCCGCACCTAAATATACAGGTACGGTAATTAAAAAAGAAACAACAACTCCGCTCGTACCGGCTCTAGTCGCACACAAGGGGGCAGTTGTTGGTCTGAGAAGTGAAGCTCACTTCCGCGTTCAAAAAACTGCAATCCCCTCGGCTTCCTCTGGGGGCTGGTGTCAGAAAGCAGCATTCTCCATAGACCCCCATGTTAAAATCACCGACTTTACATCCTCAATGAACATGATCAAAGCCTGGTGTCGTCACGTTTTTTGGTCTCAACCGATAGTTTCTACCCCCGCACACACTCTGAGGGGGGTGAATTTTTTTTTTAACTCTACCGTTTTACTGTTATTAGGTTAAAATTCTGGCCAATTAGGGCGCGGAAACGTTGAGTGACAGGTCCGAGCAGCTCCATGGACAGCTGCTTCGAGGCCAGTGGGCGGGTTCTCGGCCGGCCAATCCAACATGGCGCCGTTCAGGCCGGCATATTTGAGTCACAAAAACAACTCCCCAAAACCAATGGGTGACGTCACGGGTGCTACGTCCATATTTTCTACAGTCTATGGTCGCACACAACAACTTACATGACGACACATGTAGTGCCGCGGCGCTGACGGACCTGGTGGAAATTGGGGGTAGGTTTAATTATAAACTCTGTGGCACCTACGGAAAATCTGTGTTTTTTGCGCTTTTCAGTCTGGTTACTACCGTTTACGTCGGTTCTGCTTCCATTATGGTACCAAGTATCGTTATCCATCCCTAGGTAGGAGGAGGAAGAGGAGGAGGATATGTGTATGTGAGGAGGAGGAGGAGCTGGGGGTCACCTCCTTGTAGGAACTCATGATTCTCTCCACAGCGTCGGCTCCAGCGTTGAGGAGGTTTCTGGCCGTGGTGAAGGCCTGCAACCTCTCACTCACCAGCTCCTCCTCCTTCATCTCCATGGCGGCCTGCTTCACCTCCTCCGAGTCTGCACGTCACAGGGCAAAGGCCACGCAGCACCAGAGTTATCACATGATTACGGTGTCTGGTTTTTGTTAAACATGCTGGAGTAGCAGGAACTAGTGCAGAGAAACCTCTGTCAGCATGTTTACCATATTTAGAATATCCTGTGGCGGTGATGATGGGCACGGCGACCATCACCAGGCCGGAGGCGCTCCACACATACTTCATGAGGAACTGTTCCAACATGACATACCAGAGTCGCTTCAACAGGATGTGATGGATCTGAGACGACAGAGACTTGTAGCTTCTCTGCAGCTGGGCCATCTCCACCTATGGAACAAACACACCCCTACATAAACACCACACACATCTCCACCTACTAGTAACACACTCCATACACAGTTCAATTCAATTCAATTCAATTTAAGGTGAGACAGGTGAATAGGGTAAACATAAACTAACAGATACCACCATGAAACTCCCAAGTTTATCACTTACATTAATTCCGGTCATTTTAAATAACGTTCTACAGCTCTAGGTCCCAGAGTGCTACCATCTGAAAAGACCTAAGAAAAATATGTGGAGCCCGGACCTAGCTCTCCTCCTGCTAGCTGCGCTACACTGCAGTTAAACAGCAAAGTAATGGGGGCAGAACTTTAAAACCGTGACTTTGGCCTCTATTATGCTCAAAATATCACTAGACATACTTTGCAACATCCACCAGTGCCTTACCACACAACACTGTGCATAAACTCTGTTATATGAGAGAGCAGTGCTACATGTGTGGTCGACTGTCGAGCTGGGGACTGGTTTCCATATCAATGAAGAAGACTGCTCCTCATCTGTATATTCTGGTTCGATAAACACGCACGACCATCAAATTCAAAATGCTCTCCTTCTTCCACTTTCTGCACCGATGCAGACTGGGCATGCGCTCGACAGTCGACTAGTAAGGTCTACCAAGGAAGCCAGTATGAACAGAGCTACGTAACAAAAACACACATGTAGCACTGCTCTCTCATATAACGGAGTTTATACACAGTGTTGTGTGGTAAGGCACTGGTGGATGTTGCAAAGCATGTGTAGTGATATTTTGAGCATAATAGAGGCCAAAGTCACGGTTTTAAAGTTCTGCCCCCATTACTTGGCTGTTTAACTGCAGTGTAGCCCAGCTAGCAGGAGCAGAGCTAGGTCCTGGCTGCACATATTTTTCTTGGGTCTTTTCCTATGGTAGCACTCTGGGACCAGGAGCTGTAGAGCGTTATTTAGAAAATGACCGGAATTCTCCTTTAAGACAAATATTTTTACATTTCAAGTTTTGTCAAATTTTATGTTTAAATATGTAAATGAGGCAATATCTGATTAAATATGTGCAAATGTGCATACATTTCTGAACAATGGATAAAGCCACTTTCAAAATTCTTGTTTTATTTTGTTGACATATTAGAGTCAGAAGTTTTTACAGAGGGGATTTTGGATATCCCTTTTAACACCTTGTAAATGAGAAAATACTGTCACCAGCCCTAAAATATCTAATTTCGTCATGTTTTTAGGGATAAAATGTTGTATAAATCAGGCTGTGAATGATATATCAACAATCCCCTCTGTAAAAACCTTCAGAATATAGACAGGAATAAAACTGGAAGGTTTGGTTTCTGTAAGTGCTGCTGAAGTGGAGATTTTGGGGTTAGAGTCTGAGGAAAAACTCATTTTGAGAAAACAGCCTTTAGAGACTTGTACTGTAACATTCCATAGATTGTTATTGTGAATCGTACTTTTACGATTGGTTGCAGATATGGAGCAAATGACAATTTTCTGACCCCATGACATGACATGGGTCAGACAACAGGCACAGCACAGTGTGTCACAGTAGCATGTTAACTTTAGGAGAAATCTACTGATGAAAGAGACTAAATGAAGTGAAATAACCACCTTAATGTGGATTTTCTACCATTTCTTTTGACCTTTCTGAAAGAAGACATGTTAAGGGAAATAAATAGCCCAAAATCTCAAAATTGATCAGTGCATGAACAGTGTTTTTGCCTGTGGTGTCTCGTCTTAAAACTGCAGCGACATGTTGTGTCCACCAGAGTCGTCCTTACCCTGTGTCCTCCATAGAAAGCGATCTCCTCAGAGTTGGTAATGATGCGTGAGTGCATGTATCTCAAGTCTCCTTTCCTCTTCGCCTCCTCGGCCACCAGTTTCCCAAACCGAGGCGAGCAGGAGCGCAGGACCTTGGCGGTGAGCACCACCACCAGTCCGGCAATGACCGACGGCCAAGTGGTGTTTGCTCCTGCAGGATGGAAGTGATCTTTGAACACTCAGACCTGTCGTGTGATCTTCATGAGTGTGAACCTGGGAACGCCGACTCACCTTTAGAGTGGGCGGTGCGCAGCAGGGTGTAGCAGGTGACCACCACGTCCAGGATGGGTTTGGTCAGGTTGGAGTAGAGGTGAGAGACGGAGGCTGAGAACATGACGATGTCCTCGGTGAGAGACTGATCGGGGTTGGACAGACGAGTGTCCATGTTACTGACACGGTAATACGTCTGCAACGACAGAGAGGAAACAGCTCAGACACGTGTCGCAAGGGACTTCCTGCTGAACACGTCGTGACCACGCCCATCAGTTCTGTGTCCAGGTACCAGCATGAAGCTACAGTGACACTTGCTGGATTTACCCTGCAAGGTCTGTGTGAGACTGGTGGACCCGAGAGGGGGCAAAGCTTAAATCTTGATCTTGGCAATCTTGGTAATAATGATCAGAGGAATATACAGTGGCAAGAAAAAAGTATGTGAACCCTTTGGAAACTCCTAGTTTTCTGCATTAATTGCTTTGCTTTACAGTTTGTTTATCCAGGCCTCCTACAGGATGATGTCAGGGTGGCTCCACCAGCTGAAACTCAGTAGAAGTTGTGTGATGCAGCAGGACAGTGAGCCTAAACATCTAGATCATCTCGAGTAGCTTAAAAAAGAAAATCCAGCTTTGGGAGTGGCCCAGTTAGAGCCAGACCTGAATCCAACAGGGATGCTATGGAATGACCTCCAGAGAGCCGTTCACACCAGACATCCCATAATAACATGGCTGAGCTGAAGCAGTTCTGTCAGGACCAGTGGTCCAGGATTCATCCTGAGTGTTGATCAGTTGTGATCTGCAGCTACAGGAAACGTTTGGTTGAGGTTGTTGCTGCCAAAGGAGCTGCAACCACTTATTGAATCCAATATGTTCAATAAAGACAAAGGGTTCACATACTTTTTCTTGCTACTGTACGTGTGTGTGTGTGTGTGTTAGGGCTTTGACATTTGCCCAAAAAATCATATTCAAACTTTGTTTGTTTATTAATATTACTGTAATATTCGAATATATTCGAATATTTATTGATAATATATAGGGGTGCGATCGGACCGTATAAGTTTCGTTTTCACTGTTGTCATGCATGCGCTCTTCTCTGTGTGTGTGTGTGTGTGTGAATGCCAATAAGAAACAGCGCTATGCGGAGATGAATGAACGGATGACATGCGGCGGTGGTGTATTTGCGACAATTAAAAAAAACAAAACAGCTCGCCACTCCTAAATGAATGTAGAGGAAACACTATTTCAACTTCTCCCTCCGTGGTTTGTATATATCTATGGTAGCACCATAGACTGTAAAGGGTCGCACTCACAGTGAAGACGTGTGAACAGGCGTCAGGCGCTAACGACGTAATAATGTCATAAGTACAGGAGCCCCAGGTGATCAATGCTAATGAGCTGGCGTTTCACAACTTCCAAGAGGCTGAAAAAAGCCTCAAATCTGGATTGAAAACTACATTTTCAGGCAAACACATTTACCAAAAATAATGCTTATTACAGGTTTGAATATTTAGAGCTGCCCTAATATTCGTTCGAATATCACTTTTTTTTTTTTAATTCAAATTATAATCGAATAACGAAGTTCGATGTCAAAGCCCTAGTGTGTGTGTGTGTGTGTGTGTGTGTGTGTGTGTGTGTGTGTGTGTGTGTGTGTGTGTGTGTGTGTGTGTGTGTGTGTGTGTGTGTGTGTATAACCTGGTTGGTAAAGTACAGCTGGTAGGCATGGTTGACCAATCGGCTCCTAAAGTTGAGGGTCAGCCGACCTTCCAGGAACCTGATGGTGCTGTTAATGAACGTTGCAGGGATGGCAACAAGGAGCCATTTAAAGAGCTGCAGCACAAAGGCCCGAGGATTCTTCTGGACAATTGTCTTCACTATCAAACCTGAAACAATCAATGGTATTGATTATTGATGCTCTGCGTATGCGCAGGAACACATGTGACGGTAAAGACAGATACAGACTGATACAGATACAGATAAAGACTGAGACAATTACAGACATAGACAAAGACAGGTACAGACAGAGACAGACAGACAAAGACAGACACAGATCTATGGCACAAGTACAGACAGATAGCTACAGACAAGCAGAGACGACATGTACAGACACACAGAGTTAGAGATAGACGCAGGCAGGCAGCTACAGACAACGACAGACAGATAAAGACAGTTACAGACAGATACAGTTACTAATAGGTACGTGCACACACAGAGACAGGCACATACAGACACAGACAGGTAGAGACAGCTACTGACCATCCAGAACAGCGACATAGATGGACAGGAAGGTCCTGGACATCAGAGTGACAGAGTGTAAAACCAACAGACCGACCTCTGGACACAGTAACCGTGGAAACAAGAGCTTCAACAGACGAGACAATCTGAGGACAAACTCCCTGTTCACAGCTGGAGACCTGAGGACAGAGACAATTGTCTGACTGGGTTCATCCTACAGTATAGTCTGAGGCTATGAGGCTTCTTCATCTGGTCCTGTTGTCATAGCAACAAGTCAACTAACCCAAACTGTTAAAGCCCCAGTATGTAGGAATTCCTCCCATCTAGCGGTGCGGTTGCATATCTGAATGTATTCTTGATGTTGCATTCACGTGAAATGGGGCAGACGTCAGACAGACAACAGACGCTGCATGTAACAGGATAAACAAGCATCTATGTAAACAAGTGGTCCGCCAGCACGAGGCAAAACAATACAGGCGTGACAATATGTTGTCATGGTGATGTCGTATTGTTTACCTGACCCACGTTTTACCGTCTTTCTCTGGTGGAGTAAAATGACATCCGGTTGGTTTGCCGACGGCCGTCTGCCTGACTGCACCTGAATGCAACACCAGTGCCTCCGTCCTTCCTCACACTACACAGTGGTGACAGTTTTAACAGGCGCTACCTGGAAAACTTTCTCCCCGAGCCAACAGCTCCGGTGAGTTTCCATGGTTACCTACGGTCACGCTGCCACTCAACGTAAAAAATGGCGATGCAACATGGCCGCCTCGGTTCCGTGCGCCCCTTGTATATTTGTAACGACTTGTAACAACTCATTCTAAGGTACGAGAAAGCTTTCATTTGTATGCGGGTTTGATTCGACATCAGTGAAATACGTGAAAGCAATATTAGATTTTTGCTAATAAAAAGCCAAATAAGTTACATACTGGGGCTTTAAAGGCACAGACTTTCTGATATCTGGATCAAGGCCCGGTTATTTAGACTCCATATAAACTCATTCTCAGTGAGTTTTCCTTAAATTAATGATGATGTCATTCACATCTGATCTGATCTCACTATCAAAACCATTCATATCAGATGTGATGAATCAACTCCTCATTAGTCAAACCACATGTAAAGAGCATGGTCCAGAGTCTTGTGCCATGGATTAGGGTTGGCAGCTATTGAGGTCAGTTCTCATTACATCACCATGGTAACTGCTGCACACACGTATAACAGCTTCTTCATACTTGCGTCATGTTGTATTTTTCTTAGTGATATCCTGGTTGCATGCCACAGTTACACAAACATATACACACACGCACACACCACACCTGCTGTCACTCTTCTTTCTCTTCTCTGTGCTGTTTTCTACAGAGTTGGAGGGGCTGGCCACACCCACAGGGAGGTTAGTTCCACCCAGCTGTTTACCTGCTGCACTCCTCTGAAAACATAACAAATATACTCTGAGTTAAAGGGATAGTTCAACATTCTCTCCTATTGCCATAATCCCTATAGTCATAGCAGTAGGTTCATTACCTTTAATTATCAGTGCATGTTGTTTTGAGATCCATAGGACAGAGACGCAAGCTGCTCAGCGAACACAATGGAGGTGAATGGTACAGGTCCCCTGTCCCTCATCAAACTCATCAAATACACAATCCAATAACTCTAAAACACTCTTGTGGACAAGTTGTGACCTGCACATTCACCACGCTATCAAATAATCATGAATAATTATGTAAAATTACCACACATGAAGCAAATACTCTGAACTGCCAGTGTAAAGCTCCAGCATGATATGTAATGTAAATGATGATATGATAGGCTATGTCAACATTTTTCATTTTATATCAGACACAACACAAAAGATGTGTATAAATGAAAAATAATGTGCACAAGTAAAATAAAAATATAAATTATGAACAACCAAATTATTAGGCAAAGAGGTGAATTTAATTTCAATCTAGGCCTATTTGAATGTCCGGCCCCCAAGGTGTCTGTTGAGAAAAATTCTGGCCCTTCGACAAATATATTTGCCTACCCCTAAATGTCCTGTTTTGTTACATATTTCTGGAAACTGCATAACTATGCTGTTGTGTTACATTATGCCAAGAAGCCACTGCATAAGAAGCTCATTCTCATTCTCCTGTTTCTATCAAATTACACCCCCACCCCCCAGATCGGGTTGGGGGGCGTTCCTCAGGGTCGATCAAAAATATGCAGGGGGTCCAGGACCCCAAAAAGGCTGAGAACCACTGGTGTATTTGACGAGTTTGATGAGGGACAAGGGACCTGTACCATTCACCTCCATTGTGTTCACTGAGCAGCTCACGCCTCTGCCCCGCCGATCTCAAAACAACATGCACCAATGATTAAAGGTGATGAACCTACCTCTATGACTAAAGGGATTATGGCAATAGGCGAATTTGCCAAAATGTTGAACTATCCCTTTAACCACAACGTGTGTGTGTGTGTGTGTGTGTGTGTGTGTGTGTGTGTGTGTGTGTGTGTGTGTGTGTGTGTGTGTAGGTTTATTTCCTGACCTGTATCCTTCTCCAGACATATGGGGATAATTTTTTGAGGGCGTAGGCGGCAAGAAGTACGGCCGTTAACTTCCTGAGTCTGGAGCTGCGCCTCAGCTGAGCTGGTAGCTTCTGATAGGCCGACTGCATGCTGACAGCCAGGTGACAGGTGACCAATCAGGGGGACAGAAAAAGTGGCGCGTCACAGAGGGGGTCCAAACTGGTCCCAGAGAGATCCACTGAGACAGCAGGGTCATGGAAACAGCATGCTGACTCTCAACCTGCAGAGAGAGAAAATGAGAGAACTTCTTGTGACATCATGCTGAGTGAAGAGTGAGGACACGCCTCCTTCACAGCAGCAGCCAATGTGTCCTTGTGTTGTCATAGGCTCTGATTATCTTTATATTTATTACTGATGAACAGTCATTTAATCAATTCTGATGTGATAATGTGCTTCAGTGCCTTCCTGTGATAGGCCAGTTCACTGTAGTACCTTACTGTAGTATTTCACTCACTGTAACTACTTGCAGTTTTCTGTAGTACTTTACAGTAGTAGCATCCCCTCTAATTCTACTTCAATGGAGTTAGCCTACTTCACTATGACTGAACAATATGCAAAAAAGTTATATTTGTGTGTTGTTGTGTTTATGTAATGGTTTCCACTTCCTCCTCGAGTATATAATCAATTGTCAAATATATCAGTCGACATCAGTTGTTGGTTGTAGACAACAATAAAACATCAGTCACATTTCACACTATTCTTTAAGCCAGTGGTTCTCAACTGGTGGGTCGGGACCCAAAAGTGGGTCACGGACCCGTTCTGGATGGGTCGCGGACAGCTGGTCAAAAAAGTAAATATTTAATGCACATCTGATGTTGGACATGTCTTTTATTTTGAAAATTAACTTATTTTGAAAGGCACACGAGACACGTGAACACACGCAGTTGTAATGCTCCTCCTCACTTTCTTATTATTTGCTCCATTTGCTCTGAATGCAAAGATATCAGTTTCTTATTAATGTGGCCTGAATGCAGTGAAAATACCTTGTTTTGTGGGTCTTTATTTTGTGCAATTTGATATTTATTCACTTTTGTGAATATGCTCTGAATGCAGAGATGCATTACAAGTCAAATATATCGTTTTGTTGGTCTCCATTTTGTGCAGTTTGATGTTTTTTTATTCACTTCCGTACATGCAGTTGTCATGGTCCTCCTCAGTTTCATTCATGTGCCCTGAAATGCACTTTGCTCAATAAAGAGCAAAATGAGTTTTTAAAGGCTTAAAAAAAATCTTGGTTTGAATTCTATAAAAGTGGGTCGCGACTTAATGACCGTGGGAAAATGTGGAGCCCAGAGTGAGACTAGTTGAGAACCCCTGCTTTAAGCAAAATATATTATCACAGGTCAATTGTTAATATTATTGACTGATTAAAAAATAAGCAGACGTACCAACTCTAAAATTGTATCGGACACCTGTGAGAACGGCAATGTCCCGTGTCTCCGCCCGGTCCTCTGAACCCACTTTGATCCCAGCAGACGGTTCTTCTCACGGCTGACCCCGGTAGACCCGGGTCCGTCGGTCCGGTCAGTTAGCTCCGGTGACAGTTAGCTCCTAACTGTTCGGTAAACAGTGCGTAGCAGCCGGCTAACACCACGTAGTTACCGTCACACATAAAAGCGTTTTCTCTAAATATCTGCCGACCGTTAAATCCTGGTCCAGGTCCGCCGTGTCGACATTGGACCGCGGGCTAAAGTTTAACTCGGGGTTATTGGTCCCGGCAGCTAACGGAGGGATGCTAATAAAGCTAGCCGCTAACAGCAGGAACTTTGTTGTTCCTCTGATGTGAACATGAAGAGTGTAACGGTCTGAACCGGTTTTTGAGGTCCGGGTCTTACCAGGACACATGAAGTGTGACTCCCTACGCTCCTCCTCCGAGTCTCTGTCGCTTTACTTCATCTTCAGCCCGGTTAACGGAGTTTCAAGTAGCGGGAGAAAGTTCAGCCTGTTTACCTGAACGGACCGGCCGCGTCCCACAACTCCCTCCTCCTCTCCTCTCCTCCATCCTATGTCCTACGCGGTGACCTTTCATTCCTCGGGACCTTGTTACAAGCTGGAGCTAGTGGTAAACAGCTGTTAACTGTTAGTAACATGGTGTTACCTGTTAGTTACCACCCGTTAACTCCCACAGCCTCCATATGTCAAAATTGTGAGCTTTTTATTTATTTATTCATATTCTTTTTTTTTTACTTTTTTTTTATTTGCATCCATGGAAATTGTTTTCTAGATGAATAATTATTTGCTCAGAGTTTGGTGTGTGTGATCCATAGACTGGGTGTGATCACATAGGCTACTGTCTTGTCCTTTATATAGCCTAGATATCTAAAATTATGTTTTAATTAGTCAAAACAATGTTATAGATACCCATTATGACATTAGTGAAAATTAATTTTCCAGTCTGGTAGGCTACCTGAGAAAGGTCAAATTCCGCCTGGACATATCCGTGATAATAAAACATCTGTAAAATCGCTCAGGTTCACTTTTTTACCATCTAGTAGCTACTTTTGCACTGTTACTCGTTTATGGAAGAGGATTAGGGCCACTGTGGGGGGGGGGGGGGGGGGGGGGGAGTGAGAATAGGGAGGCCGGGGATGGTTGTAACATCATCACTTTTACCAATAAGGGATAACATTAGAGTTATGTGATTAATATCATATGTACCCACTCACTCCCTGTCATTGCATGTGCATTTGCATGGCTGTGTCAATAAGTGTGTAGGTTTTACAGCCACATTTTTTTTTTAATATATAGTCCAGGCAAAATAGCGTTTTACGACAGACTAATTGTCACAGAAGGTTTTTCACCATACATCATTTCTATGAGGTGTCTAGAACAACATACTAAAAGTCCTAAGAAATCCTAGTTGGGGAAATATGTTTAATTCGCATCATTATTTACTGTATAAGTCTATGGTGCTGACAACAATACACCCCAATGGGGCTATTTTTTTCCTTTACTCCTATCACAATGAAACTTTACATGATGAAAGTATCCATGAAATGTAACATTTTTTGTATTACACGTTTCTTTGAAAATTAATTTGAATATGCAAATGAGCCTTACACTAATCAAATATGCCCAAAATACACCCGAAAAGGCTTCTTTTTTTTCCTTTACTCCTACCACAATGAAACTTTACACAATGAAAATAGACATTAAAAGTAACATTTTTTGTATTACAAGTTTCTTGGAAAATGAATTTGAATATGCAAATGAGCAATAAACTAATGGAATATGCCCAAAATACACCCGAGTAGGCTTATTTTCTTCCTTTACTCCTACCACAGTCACACTTCACACAATAAAAGTATACATGAAAAGTAACATTTCTGTATTTCAAGTTTCTTGGAAAATCTATTTTAAATATGTAAATGAGCTCAAAACTAATTGACTTATGGCCAAGAAGCCATAAAGCCACAAGCAGCAACAGGGGCCAAATAACTAACACATTCCATTCAATAAGTTAAAGTAACATTGCAGTTTTTTCGGCCTTAAAATAATGTTTCCAGACTCATTGCAATGGTTCCAACTTGAAACTTGAAATACAGAAATGTTACTTTTCATGTATACTTTTATTGTGTGACGTGTGATTGTGGTAGGAGTAAAGGAAGAAAATAAGCCTATTCGGGTGTATTTTGGGCATATTCCATTAGTGTATTGCTCATTTG
Organism: Trachurus trachurus; assembly: GCF_905171665.1. Lineage (NCBI taxonomy): Eukaryota > Metazoa > Chordata > Actinopteri > Carangiformes > Carangidae > Trachurus > Trachurus trachurus. The sequence continues at coordinate 1,632,169 of NC_139901.1, read as the reverse complement.
CATATTCAAATTCATTTTCCAAGAAACTTGTAATACAAAAAATGTTACATTTAATGTCTACTTTCATTGTGCAATGTTTCATTGTGGTAGGAGTAAAGGAAAAAAAGAAGCCTATTCGGGTGTATTTTGGGCATATTTGATTAGTGTAAGGCTCATTTGCATATTCAAATTAATTTCCAAAGAAACTTGTAATACAAAAAATGTTACATTTCATGGATACTTTCATCATGTAAAGTTTCATTGTGATAGGAGTAAAGGAAAAAAATAGCTCCATTGGGGTGTATTGTTGTCGGCACCATAGACTTATACAGTAAATAATGATGCGAATTAAACATATTTCCCCAACTAGGATTTCTTAGGACTTTTAGTACGTTGTTCTAGACACCTCATAGAAATGATGTATGGTGAAAAACCTTCTGTGACAATTAGTTCTATATTTGGGTCCAAAATGAGCTAAAATGCCTGGACTAATAGCCTATTTTGGACCAAGTCTAAATTTTGACTAGCCTATCGATACTGTTGAAGTTTGAATTAGGTAACTTGTATAAGATGAAAGAGCAGGTTCCTAGGTAAAATATGAGTCATTTCATTCATGTTTATTTCAAACCACCATGCTGGTACAGCTGGTCAAACAGTGACTGACAGGGGTGGGGATGGTTGTAACACCTTTTACCTTTGTTGTTTTATCAAGTGTCACTAAGTGTCAACCATCTTTCCTGGAATTATAGCCTACATGAATTAGCTGCTTCTGACCTCTTGTTGAAGGTTTCCATTCATACATGTTCACCTTTCATCTGTATTATCAGAAGATGTTCTTTGAGAAGCTTTCTAATGTTAGAATCCACACCACTGTCACTGTTCCTCATTAAACCATCAGTGATGAGTTCTTTTTGTTCATACTGAACCATGGAAAGATGATTTAGTGTTGGAACATGCACAATAAACTTACATAAATGCATGTTTTTTTGGTTTGGTCTTAGTTTTTAGTTTTTAATCTCACTGTTACAATTGACCCCATGTTGTGTTACAACCTATGTAGTGGGGTAGGTTGTAACAGTGGCACTCCTTGCATTTGACATCAAATTGTGAATTCTTTGATATACTTTGAGAAATTTAAGGCACTGCTATTTGTAGTGGACAAATGAGGGTACTCTGTGTCAAAATTTGAGAGTCCTACCATGAACACTATGCAAGTTATGGGAGCTGAGACAAAAAGTGTTACAACCATCCCTGGTCAACAAAAACCCTTTGGTTTTTTTGTTTTAAAAAAATCTCCTAGATAAGCTTTTTTTTCCTCAAAAAAAAAAAGAGAGAAAAAGAATCTCAGAATCCTGATATTAAAGTCCGATTTCAGAGAAAAATGTCAGAATTCTGAGTCAGAACTAACTTTTTTTTCCAAAGTGGCCCTAATCCTCTTCTGTAACTAGATATTACTTTACTAATTCTTAGATTCATTGGGCTAATATCCCATGATTCAAAGGTACTCTAAATAATGTTTTTTTTTTTTTTACAGGCGGGGATGAAAAATTTACATTTTCTACTGTGTTCCAGATTCTGGATGTCACATTGGCCCCTTAAATGTTAAAACAGCTTGCCCTGGATTCACCATGGCAACCTTCCAATTACAGATGTGCTTCTGTAAAAACAGCTGCTGCTGTAACATCTGCATAGGTCTGGATCAGTTTTAATACATGACTCTGTGGGAATAAATTTTCAGTCAGTGAATAAGAATCACTATTAAAAACACATTAACAAACAATGCAAACCTGCATTAGACAACAACTCTGGGAAAACTTGATGTAAATACTGCACCTACAGCTTTTCAGTCATTTATTTACATGAAGATTTTTCATTGTCCAACGTGAAACATCGGAGAGATTCAAAGTGAAAAAGTACAAATGACTGAAGAATCGAAAAAGATAGAAAATGATTTTTACACAACCTTAGAAACAAACATCAACTGTGCAGAATGCACCTGAACGCATCACAGCTGAGACATCTGTGATGTCACACTGATTGACTGACTGTCAGCAGGGCTTGTCCCGGACCTGAGGGGGGACAGAACATCATCAGAATAGTGGTACAATAGAGCAACAGTGCTGGACAGTGTGAGGGCTGCAGGTCTGAGGACACAGAATTCTCCTCCTGTCAGTACATCTGTTACACCTGATAGACCTGTTAGACCTGACTCACCTGATACATAATAGATTCAGACCAAATTTGAATGTTCGACAAACAAATACATCAAATCAAGGTTAAATGAACTGATGATACTTAAGAATAAAACAGACAAAACCAAGAGTTACAGATCAACGATTAAACACTTTCTTAAATACTGATAAAATTGCACAGAGTTTGGTTGGCAGCTGATGGAGTTCTGCTGGGGACCGGTGGCCTCTATAATCCTGACTATAGCCCTGAATACTTGTACTGTGCTGAGTATCAGTGTTATACACTGGTTCTGCAGTATTTAGACTGGTTCATGACAGTCATGAATATTTACATTAATGTTTCTGTCTCGTCCTGATGTCTGTTCTGCTTTGGTATGGGACCGAAGTGAGAAGAGGTGCATGCTGGGACAGAAGCCATGATCACATGACAGCTGGTGTCAGGCCTCTAAACAAACCAGAGATGTTCAGTTATTCAAAAGTGTGGACAGAGCTGTCACTCAGTCAGAGTGACAGCTGCAGCATCCAATCCTGTGCTTGGGTTTCTGGAGGAGGGAGAGGTTTATATTTAGATCACTGATCTGCAGCTCTGTTGTGAGACAGACTGTGTGTCAGTATTATAATTCCATATGGTTTAATGAGCATTAATGGGGACAAGCTGCAGTGCAGACACTTAATGCACGGGTGTATCTGTTCTTCTGTCCTCCACTACCACATGTGTCAGTCACTAACCAGCAGTTTGAAGAATTTTAATGACCTGTCATATGACCGTGGCTTCGTTTGGGGGGGAACTAGAGGTCAGACTGTTTTGTTTGGAGCTGAGTGAACTGACTTTGAAAACTGATCTCAGAACAGAACTGAAGCTCAGAGTTTTTGGTTCAGAGAACAAACTGATCACAAACCAGCAACGAAACAACATGAAGCACATTCTCATGTTCAGCAGAGGAACGACACAGTTCTCAGCAGGTGTAAGCAGAGAGAACCAATAATTAAAGAGTAATAATCTATAATGCAGAGCCGACACCATCAGACCTCCATCAACACTTCAAATGGTTTTAAAAGCTGCATTTCATCATTTTATAAAACTGATCATATCACTGGAGCTCAGTACAAAAGAGGATCAATGACACAATCAATCACATAAGAATTAATCAATACTGACATCATTGTCTGATTGTCGCTGCAAATCTTTTTTTTTTTTCCTGAAACAGTTTAAACACAGAGATCCTCTTATTGCTCTCAGACTGGATCTGGATTCTGAAGTCCTGCAGAGGCTGAAGACCTGGACCTGCTCAGCTCTGACTGCAGTTCCTGTCTCAGTCAGGGGGAGGCAGCAGATTTGTTTTCATGTGTGACTGAGATGTTGAACAAAACAGGCAGAGTCCAGTGAGAACACTGAAACCGCTTTCAGCCCATCAGCATCAGGGGCCCTGCTTTAAGAAGATCACATGGTTGTGGTGGTTGTGGTGGTTGTTAGCAGCAGCTCTCTGCCTGGTCTGTTGCTGCTATGTTAGAAGTGTGTATCATGTGACCTGTGCCACTGTAGCCTTGTCAGCTTTACAGACACTTTGGAAATACAGAAGGTGAAACCTCATGATCCTTCACTTTGATCAGTAATTAGTTGATTATTAATCCAACTGTTGGTTCTCAGTCATCCAGGTTACGGTAGTCGTTAAGTGCTAAAATTGTAGGCAACTGGACTTCTTTTCAGTTCTTCGCCCCTCATCCAAAAGGGTTCATCAGTTCTAAAAAACTGATGTGGGAGTCCCAGGTAACCTTTGGTGGGGCTGACACCTTTTTTTTTTTTTCTTCTTTCCTTTCCTTTATTTGTTCGAGAGGGACAGTGTACATTAATGAACATTTTAAAAAGATAAAATGTAAATGCACCCAATTATAGCCAATAGGCTAATTTCCGTTGGCAGTCCCCCTGCCGGATGGAGCATGGCAATGAGACCTTAGAGTCATTAACATACCATTCATATGGGTTGTTGGGGTCACCTAGGCCATGGTGTGACTCATCAGTGAGTCACCGTCCCACACTGCCCTCATGTGAGTTGTTCAGATCACATGGGTCCAGGTGTGAATGAGGGTTAAACTGTCTGGCAAGGATTCTCAAGACTGGCTTAAAAGGTGTCACCCTCACCCAGGGCTAAATGCAGGGACTCCCATGTATGTCTTTAAAACTAGTTCAACATTTTCAAGAATGGAAAAGTTGCCTTCAAATTTAGCATTTCACAGACATAACTTGATGTCAGAACATAAATTCAGGCCAACATAACATGCTAACGGTAGCCTACAACAGGCTAATAGGCTAACACTCTGACAGGTTAAAGGGGACATATCATGGAAATATCACTTTCTGAAGGCTTAACATGTATTTAGGTGTTTGTCTTGCCTTCCGGCAATTTTCAGGCTCGGTTGAAATCCGTGTGGTTTTACGAGCTGTTCCCTCAGTTGTCCTGCAATGATGTAACTAGTTTTCTAATTTACATAATCCCACCCCTACCTGGTACCAGTAGAAGGGGCGGGGCAAGCAGTGGTTCATTTGCATTTAAAGGGGCAGGCACTGAAATCAGCCGTTCTGAACAGCTGTTTAGAGAGGATGAAAAGAGCTGTGATGTTTGATCCTTGGGGGATTTTGACCAAAGCATGTCACAGACATGTCTTTAAGACACCTGGGAACTATTTTACTTTGTGGAAAAGGGGCAGAACATGTCTCCTTTTACATACAGTCTGACAGGCTGAGAAGCTAATAGTCTGACTGGTTAAAATAACAGGCTAACAGTCTGACAAACCAACAGAATAACAGTCTGACAGGCTAACAGTCAATCACAACCCCTCAGTTTCTGTTGTGTTTGTTGAAATTTGTTGTTTACATGAACACCACTTATCACGTTATAATGTTTTACATCAGCCATCGTGTGCAGAGGACAGGGCCTCGTGCTCCTGTAGACACGTTTTGGAGCTACAAAGGGAAAGTGTGCATATTTTTGCCTTAACTTGTGATTTGAGCTTGGGACCTTTGGGTTTGGATCCTTCGGGTTCTGAGGCCCCTGATGCTGCCAAGGCTGCTGGGACTGGACCTATCTCAGCTGAAGTGGACTGCTGCTGTTCACTCTTTAATATGATTAGAGACACAACAGGAAGTTCAGCTGATCTCCTCCACCTGCATCAGCTGCTTCCCGTTTAGTGCAGAGACACCAAGTCCAGACAGTAAAAAGACCTGGAGAACTTCACCTGCTGGTTTCTGAAGGACTCACCTGAGGGATCAAGGTCACCTGATCTAATCAGTTTAACATATCAAAAGTTCATCTTTCAGATTTATAAACTGCTGGTTGACTGGACAGAGCTGGTGATATCTTCACACTTTGTCCTCAGAGAGAGTGCATCATCATCATCATCATCATCATCATCATCATCATCATCATCATCATCATCATCATCATCATCATCATCATCACTGTTATCAAAAGTCCTTATAAAACTCTGATGTCCTGATTGTCTTAGCAGAGTCTGAGAGACGAGGGTGCCGTCATAGAAAAAATAAAACAACACAACAGGAGTAAGCAACAAACAAGTCCTTAATACAAAGACCAGTTATATATCTCAGACGGTTTTAGTGTTTAATCCAGACAGTCATTCTGTTTGTTTTGTTTTTATTGAAAGACTCAACCTGGGCAATGACACCATCATCCTCTGTGACAGCATGGCCAGAGATGTTTCAGGTGAAGTCTGGGATGCTGAAGAGAAGCACCAAACATCAACACTGAGCTGAGGGTCCGGGAGAACAGGAGGAGGTTCTCCAGCAGACTGAGAACATCCACACGGACCATGGACCCTGACCACACACGGTGTGCGTTTGATTCGCTCAGCTGGACTGTGTGTGCAGATGACCGCAGGTTGTGGATCCCAGGGAGCCGACCCGGATCAGGTCTGTTTATGTGTCTGCCGGCGTGCTGCTGGCTCAGTCAGACCAGAGTTCCAGGAGACGGCTGGTCAACAGGCAGGTCTTTGAGTGGAACTTCCTGTTTCTGAGAAGGGAAGGGCTCGTGGTAGACGGAGCTGTCCAAAGACCTGACAGACAGAGAAAGAGCCAGTCAGGGACGGGACTCCTGTGCTGTTACAGCAGGAGATTGTTGTGATATTTACCCCAAAATCTTATATTGCTATAATGTTTGGGATATTGACATTTGCCTTAGACATATGATAAGCTCGTGACAATCAGATTAATAATGAAGCATGTAATCAACATTTCTATAATTGGCATAATTACTGTGTTTTGCTCTTACAGCCCAGAGAATGACATACACATGACAGGGGAAGTAGCAGTTACACACCGGGACTGAGTGTACTGGTTGTTTGATAAATAACTCGGATATCTGGTCTTGGTACCTAGTGTAACTGTGATAGTCAGCTGACGCAGGGGAAAGCTGACGAATGCGGAGGGTTGTATGTCTTGTCCTTTTCTCTTTCTCTTGTCCCTTGTTTAATAGGAGCTATCAACAGCTGATCAGCGCCAAGCATGAGATTGGGGTCAGACACGAGGTCATGGCGTATGGACTCCAGCCAATGAGGATGCACATTACATCAATTACATCATATCTTGTATTTGTGTAATCAGTAACTATAAAACCGGACAGGGACAGGAGACAGCATCAGACTTCGTGAACTGATGCTGCTGCGGCATGTTGGTCAGGGAAACTTAGTCTGGTCCGGAGCTCTGCACACAATCTCTTTTCCTAGTTGATTCTTTTATAAATACATTTTGGAAAATTCTGTAATTGAACGTCTCCTGCATACTTCATCAAACGAACACGTGAGTTCAAGGACTGGAACTCTTCAAAATGTGCACCTGAACAGGCGAGGTGCCTACCTGCCGTGGAGCGGACGTCCGTGGAATGTGGCTGAATGTGGCAGCATCTGTTTGTGATTTGGCGGACCGTAATGATGACTCGCCTCCGTCTGATAGGTTGACTGCTGGATGACGCCGTGAGTGGTCCGTCTGCGCTGCAGTGCTCCGCCCCCGCCCGCCTGCCCTTTCACCCCTCCGTTCACCTTAGCGGGTGCTGCTGTGGTGACCTCTGTGTTGGCCTTTCCATTGGTCTGGGTTTGGTTGGTGGAGCCAATGGTGTTCCTCAGATACCAGTCTCTAAGACCTGTTGAGCACCCATCGAGGATAAAAATAAGTTACATAAGAGCTGCTATCTGCTGGTGAGGTGGAGATGCACAGGTGAGTTTACCACTACCACTATCACACCTGAGGACTTATATATACTAACATATATATATATATATTATTTTATTATAATCTTTTTTTTTATTTCTATAGTGCAATACAGGGTGAGGACACACAATCAAATAATACAGGGGTACATAAGTGAACAAACAACAGCACAGTACATCATTTTCCTTTTAGTAAGGTCGCCCTTATTTTAAAATTTAATTTTAAGCCTTATTTTACCTGCTTATCCAGTTTCTGGATCATATTGGCTTTTATGTTTTGGTATTCGGTTTTTTATCTCTGTTTTATGTTGTATTGTATAATTCTGATCCAGTGTTTTAATATTAATCTGCCAATTCTATATTTCTTGTTATATTTTATCCCTTCGCCTCACTTGACTGTTGGGTGGCAGTCCACTCATACATACATGGTGCAATAAGACCCAGAGACTGTGGCAGTTACTAGGGGCAAGATGCAATAGTTCTTTTCTCCTGTACTGTGAATTTAGTTGTACTGTTTGTCTGTAAGTGTTCCCTGTTGAATGTGTATGTGTGTGGATGGTGTTTGGTTGAGTGATTGCTGTCTGTAGCAAAGCACGCCACTGACCGTCCAAGACAAATTTCCCTCCAGGGACGATAAAGTTTATTTAGATTTTTTGATTGATTTGACAAACAAGACACAAAAGTAGGCAAACAGAAAGAAAAGAAGAACAAAACAAAAAAAAGGTGGGCTTAGATTTTTTCTTTTGTGTGTGTGTGTGTGTATGTGTGTGATTAATTACTTTTGTGAAATATTTGGACCTGGAGAAAATACAGTAGTCAGCATTAACTAAGGAGAGAATGAGAGGAGAAGGGATGGATGAGAGAAAGAAAAAAGAGACATAAATAAGTAAAAATAAGTAGTAGTTCTGTCTGTATCCATAACTCTTTGACCTCCGGCTGGCCCCTGAAGACCAAGACCCCCAAGGTGGGAGCAGGGCGGGACTGGTGTGGTTTCATTTAGTCGTTATTTGGCTTTTATTTTCTTTTAAATTTGGGTTTGTTTTGTTTGTTTTAGTCTTTCTCTTTTCTTATTATTACCATTATATTATTGAATGGATACCACTTTTCTTTGTCCAAAAAGACGCACCAAAAAACATCCAAATACCTCCATACTGCTCGTCTGTAATGTCCCTCTTGTATTGAAGCCCCGACATGAGAAATTGTTCCGCCGTTCTCGCATGATTTGCACTGACACAGGAAGAGCAGTGAACTGAGACACTGGGAGCTTCCGCTACAAACAAGCTTAAAACATAGACTTATTTAATTTTTTTCGGAACAATTTCTCATGTCGGGGCTTCAATACAAGAGGGACATTACAGACGGGCAGTATGGAGGTATTTGGATGTTTTTTGGTGTGTCTTTTTGGACTAAGAAAGTTGGTATCCATTCACAACCATTATATGGACAAATACTGCTGCGCGGAGCCCCCTGTAACTCAGAGAAGGAACGGAGGACTCTGAAAATTCTCACAGCTCTTAGTTGACATGAGGGTGAGTAGATAATGAGTGAAATTTGAATTTTGGGTGAACTATCCCTTTAACAAAACTGCTCTGGCCCAGTCACAAGCAATCACCTGGACCAGGTGTATCAGCCAGTGAAGAGTTGACTCTGTTGTGTGATGTCACTAGTGCTTACCTTCTAGGGCAAGTGCCTTGTGAAGGCTCCTGGTGGCCTCCTCCAGCTGGGTGTCCTGGTTGGGGGGCAGCTGTGGGGGTCGGGGTGGCAGCAGGTGGGGGTGAGGGTCCGGCTGGATGGCGGTCTGAGGAGGATTATGGGTCTCGGACTGGCTCTGTTGCACCGGGAGGAAGGGGCCGCAGGATTTGGTGCGGGTCACTTTGACGCGGCGCTGGTCGCTATGGTGACTGTGGTAGGTGGGTGGGGCTCCGGCGGGCTGCTGGGAGGAGGAGGAGTAGCCGTTGTAGACCAGCTGGTTCTGCGACGTGATTGGCTGTCTGCTACCGGTCTGGGACTGCTGTCGCTGCAGCTGCTGCTGTTTCCCCCACACGTAGTCCAGCAGGACCTCGCTGTACCCCCGTCCTCCTCCTCTCCCACGCCCCGCCCCTCCCCCCACCGCTCCTCCCTCAGCCGCTCTGTTATTCGTCCTTGTCCGTCCGTCCGTCAGCGTCTCAGAGCTCCTGAACACCGCCGGAGCGTTGGTCCCTCTGGAGCCAGGTCCACCGTTTACCCACAGTCCTCCATGCTGCGTCCCTCCCTCTTCCTCTGGGGGGACTACGCGGTCCAGGTGGCCGTCGGAGCTGTTACTGCGGTGAGTTACGTTAACTTTGACCCCCCCCTCACCCAATGCTCCTGGTTCAGAGGGGCCGGAGGAGGAGGAAGAGTCCTGAGAGCGTGGGGGAGGATGGATGGGGATGGGCGGGGGGTGAGAGGGAGGCATCGGGAGGGGCTTGTGGGTCTGAATAGTCTCTGGATGGTCACTCCTAAAAAGAGGGAGAGGAGAAACTGTATCAGAGCTACAGGAACAATCACAATGAAGTTGGTGGTATTATGCTTTAACCTTCAAAGGTCCACATTAAAAGTAATGCTACAAGTCAAAAAGCTATTATGTATGCTATATGTATATATAAAAGAATAATTATAAGGCTACGAAAACCAAACAAATTTTATTTTATAGCGATTATACACTCATACAAATATATTCATGGGTAGTATATTCAGATTTTCTCAATAACAATTATTACACACTGGAGCTTTAAAGGGACAACGAGGAGTTTCTATTTGGTTATAAAAAAGTCTCATATTAATGTGGATGAATCTACGTTACCACTTGTTAATGGGCCCATTTTCGATAAATATATCGTTTTGTTTATTATTAGTGGTGGTGGAAATGCTGGTCGAGCCGATCAGCGTTTCTTTACTTTCGGTTTCGTGGCGAGTCATGAGAATAACGCCGCCGAATCACCGTTTATGGTCGGAACTACGACGGTATGTGATCGTCTTCCAACCTCTGACTTTAATCCTTGATGAATGAAAACATGAGTCTGTCTTGCGCCGGTCAAAGAATTTCACGGTGCGCGGAGGCTCATAAATGTAGTGTGAAAACACTTCGCTTTTCCAAAACTCCTCGTTGTCCCTTTAACCTTCAAAGGTCCACATTAAAAAAGTAATGCTACAAGTCAAAAAGCTATTATGTATGCTATATATGTATATATAAAAGAATAATTATAAGGCTACGAAAACCAAACAAATTTTATTTTATAGCGATTATACACTCATACAAATATATTCATGGGTAGTATATTCAGATTTTCTCAATAAACCTTGACAATTATTACACACTGGAGCTTTAAGCTAAGATGCTGAGTGTACAAGCTAAATGTAAAAGATATCACGTAAAAGGTAGAGGCTACATGCTACGAGTCAAAGCTAACAGGATCAATGTAGAGACAGTTGTACCTGTTGTGCAGTGAGTTCCTTCTGGGTTTGTTCTGGTAGAACACCTCAACTGGAGAACCAGTAGAGACCAGAGGATGGGGGCGGCACTGAAACACTCCATCATCTGAGAGAGAGAGAGATTTATTTTATCATCATCATTTCATATTAACAGTGTATATATATATTTCTTTTCATATATAACAACTTGCAACTGCCTAATGACACCCAATCTGTGTATAACCCAATGTATAAGAGAGAGTCAGCACTTCATCAGCACACACACACGCGCATAGGGTAAATAAATATTATTTTTATTTTATTTGTATATATTTGATTCTGTGAGTTGTGTTTGTACTATTTCACTGATTCTTGATGCTTTGGCAACATTGTTCTTGTGACATTCCTGCCAATAAAGCAAATTTGAATTTGAATTTGAATTTGAAAAAAATTGAGAGAGAGAGAGAGAGAGAGAGAGAGAGCAGGGTAGGATAGGGGTTGAACAAACAAATGCTCTATCTATACACAGATCTTACACTGACGTTCACTTTTATGCATTTGAAATATGAAAATGCTTTCAGTTTATAATGAAACCTTGTTGGGACTCATTTGAAATGTGTGTAAATCACTGTGTTGTCTTCAGTAGCAGAGAAGTGTTGCCATGATGATTTTAACGGCTTACTATTTACTGTACAGGATTCAGCTTCGAACTTAGGTTAAAGGGACCTTATCTGGACCTTATTTCTATCATAAAATACGATCATTTACTCATATAGTCAAAGCGCTATATAAATACAGACCATATACACACGCAGCTCTCGGCTGGATCTAATTTCTTCAGAACGACTTGTAATGACACCAAAGTTATCTGGGTGAGTAAATGATTTTATTTTATGCTAGAAATAAGGTCCAGATTGTAAAAAAAAACGGCAATTCCCCTTAAAGCAGTAAAATATAAGAGTTAGAGCATTAATATATAGTATACATTTTGTGAGAGAGGAGACCCTGCTGAATGCTGTTCAAAGAGTAGAACGTTTTCGAAGGGTTTGAATATGTCCTCCTTTGATTTACATAGTAAACAAAATAGCAGGAAAAACATATAAATAGTAGAGAAACGGGTTTAGGCTACAGCTGATCATTCCCAGAACAAGCTGAATGTTTTGATAGCTGTAACACTGTATGTGTCTGTGTGTGTTACCTTTGTCATGTCCTGTTGAGTCTGATGTTGAGCTGCTCTCTGACCTCACTGTATCATCTGAAAACACACACACACACACACACACAGAGTTTAGGAATAAAGGCAGGAAGAGGCAGGTTTCCTCATCTTCCTGACACAATGGCTTCTCATCGGCTGCCAACTGAGTGAGTGTGTGTGTGGTGTGTCATTATATAATATAAAGCCAAGCAGCAATGTCCCCACTGAGGCAGATAAACCTCGGAACTCGAAGGAGCTTTATATATATATATATATATATATATTTTTTTTTTTTTTACATTTAAATACCTAATCTCTCAGCCAATCAGGATCTAGGAGACCCAGACCCAGAACCCGGGGCCAGTTCCAGGAACTGAGCAGAGGAAACAGGCTGGTTAAAAAAAGACTCCACATCAGTTCCCAGGTTCATCAGCTCAGTGGGAACTGAACCAAAATGTGTGTGTGTTTTACCTGTGTGGCAGCCTCTGTGCACAGTCCTCTTGCCATGGTGTGTGTGTGTCTGAGTGTGTGTGTTGTGTTCAGAGTCGCTGTGCTTCCTCAGAGCTCCACTGAATAAAGTTTTCTTCGGCTTCGAACGCTGACAGTCTTCCTCCTATACACACAGATACAAACACACAAACCTGGAATTTAAACTGGACCCAGTCTCACTCAGACACATGGTCAAAGTCTGTACAACACATTATGGTCTGGTGTGGGCTCTGGTCCAACACGTGGATCCAGGAATTAATATGTCATCAGTTTGTCAGTGAATAAAGTTTGATATGTTTGTATGTGACTGTCCTTGTCCTGTGATCTGAATACAGACCATAATCCTTTATTTGAATATAGCACATGTGTGTAGGAACATAACACACGTGATTCAGAATCCTCAGTGTGAGAGACAAGCTGCTCACCTCTACTCTACACTTCCTGTTTCCTTGGCGGGGCGCCCCCCCTCTCCGCCGGACACAGGGGGGTTTCTCTCCCGCCTCCAGGGGGTAATCACTGGGAACTGCACCTGTCAGCTCCTGACCAATGAGAACACACAGGAAACTCACCCTCAAATATGTCACATTAAAGGGATAAGGCAACATTTTTTTTCGTGTCTTGCCTCACTCCCGAGTCCATGACCAGCAGATAGACACCATTCTTTCGACTGTGCGTGCAGTAACAAGGGAGATAGAGCCGTATCGCCCGTAATTAGCTTAGCTCAAACACTGGAAGTGTATAGGTAGTGTTAGCCTGCCTCCTACCCGAGCCGAAATCAGCAGTCAGAAGCTGATTTCATTTTAGCTCTAAACTCTGTAAATATATCACTTTATCAACATTTCAAACATTTTTAGGTGAGAAAGTAGCCGTTTAGATCAGCAGTGTGTCGTTTATTTGTCTAAATACCAGCTGTTTACAATTTTGTTCAGACGAATTCAGCGCTACTCAAGCTAGCTGTTGTGACCAACGCACTTCCGGTTACTTTCACAAAATAAAACACCCGTTGCTCTTTACATACAGAGGTGCTTTTACTTTGAAATAGGAAGCTAACCTACCCTCGATGTAGCTAGCTTGAATAGGGTTGCCACCCGTCCCTTAAAATACGGAATCGTTCCGTATTTTGAAATAAAATAGTGCGTCCCGTTTTGAATCAATACGGGACGGGCTTTGTCCCGTATTTCCGAGTTGTCATGAATGCAGCATCACTTCGCACGTGTTCTGTAAAGATCCAGCATTTGTCAGAACTACAACAAAGCAGAGATCTCTCTGTAGGACACTTTCTATCCATCGCTCTTTCACCGTTATTGGCGCTCTCTCTCTCACACACACACACACACAGAGCGAAGGGCGCATGCATGACATCAGTGCGCGGTAAAAGCGAACTCATACGGTCCGAACGCGGACCCCCCGCGCCCCCCTCCCTCGTCGGACAATCGGACCACCCGCCACAGTCTCCTTGCTTTATGTATCCATAGATGTAAACACGTCCTCGTGTTGTCTTTTGTTGTTGTTGTTTTTTTTTTAATCCACTGCTGCTCTCTGCACCCTGACGCAGCACAGCAGCAGATCGTAAGTAAGGGTGATGTCCTGCACCCCCGGCTTAAAAAAAAAATCCTAGAGGAAACAATGTTCTGCTCCATGACTATACTAAATAAATGTGCCTATTCAAAATCACTGTGCTAATATTTCAGTGTGCACTCATCTGTCTATTTTCCAGGTTAAAGCAAACTGATGTGGCACAGTTTTTCCCCTCCAAAAAAAATGATTATTTAGAGCATTGGTTCCCAACCTTGGGTCCGGGCCCCCCTCAGGGGGGCGTCAGAGATGTCAGGGGATCCACAGAGCTTTGTCTGTTCTGACGTTGTGAGGTTATCAAAATTAGATTTGTGCATATTGATATTTTAAAATTCCAATAACACATCCAATTGGATAATCAAAATCAATAGGAACAAAAACCTACATACAACCTACCTGCTTATAGGGACGTGATAACAATTATGACACAACAAAGGAAAATTGACATAAAGACAAAATAAGGATGGCACAAAATAGAATAAAAAGGCTTGTCTTTGAGGAAAAAAGGTTGGGAACCACTGATTTAGAGGAATGTAGCCTACACCAGAAAGAGTATCTGAAGAATTTAAATAAGAGAAGTGTTCAGAGGTGTTTTTTTTGTAAATGACTAATCGTCAACCAAAAATTAATCGTTAGATTAGTCAAAAAATAGGCATTAATATGTATGACTATTATATTTAAGTGGGATATTGCAACTTTATGCTTTGGATCAAACAAGTAGGCTAGCCCGTCCTGGCCTTAGCTACGTCAAGTGATAACCTCAATAAGGTGCACTGTACCTGCCCCCATTCCAGTTTAAAATATGTGTTAATACAAGAAATTGAACGTGTACAAAATACATAGGCCTACATGAAAAGTGTGGCGTTTTGACCCGTGTCACCCCCCCCCCCCCCCCCCCCCGGTCGAGTGTCCCTTATTTTCAAAACTCAAAGGTGGCAACCCTAAGCTTGAACCAAAATAAACCGTCTTTGCTTGAACCCTCCGTTTTGACCGATCTCGTCCCGTTAGCGGC
Source organism: Trachurus trachurus (assembly GCF_905171665.1). Lineage (NCBI taxonomy): Eukaryota > Metazoa > Chordata > Actinopteri > Carangiformes > Carangidae > Trachurus > Trachurus trachurus. The sequence goes on along the minus strand of NC_139901.1, from coordinate 1,617,078 downwards.
ATTTGACCGCTCAAGATGCCTTACCGGAGAGTTTTGTCAGCTCTGAGACGAAGATCGGCCCGCCGGTTTCCGTTTAGAGCTGTTGAAGAGTTTCTCTGATGACTTTAGGTGGAGGCAGGCTAACACTACCTATACACTTCCAGTGTTTGAGCTAAGCTAATTACGGGCGATACAGGCTCTATCTCCCTTGTTACTGCACGCACAGTCGAAAGGATGGTGTCTATCTGCTGGTCATGGACTCGGGAGCGAGGCAAGACATGTAAAAAAAAAAAAATGTTGGCGTATCCCTTTAACTTAAATCGTGCTTTATGATTAGCTTTGATTGGACAGTCCCCCTCTGAGGGAGGAGCTTAACCTTGACATCACTCACCGCCTCCTGCAGACAGATACGTCTGAGTTCGGCCAGTCGCGTGCTCAGCAGTGCCTGCAGGCTCCGCCTCCTCTCCTGCAGATCTGCCATTCGTTCCCTCTGCTTCCTGTCCGGACAGGTGAGAGGGTCTGCGTGCACACACACACACACACACACACTGTAGGTGATGACCACCACAACCCCCAGGTCAGCCTCTGTGACATACAATCCTGTTGTTTGTTCTCACCAGGTGCTAAGATAAATTGAGCCTTGACCTCCATGGCAGGTGTTTCCCATGTGACCCCTCCTCCTCCCTCCTCGCTGCTGGACTCCTGTTCTCCACCCCACACACTCTCACTCACCTAAACAAGAAGGAAAAACATCAATCAATCAAACCATTTACAGTGGCAAGAAAAAGTATGTGAACCCTTTGGAATTTCTTAGTTTTCTGCATTAATTGGCCATTTATTTGAATTTGAATATTGAATTTATTAAAGGATAGCCCCTTGAGATGTAGCATCTCATTTTCAAGGGGGTCCCTGTTTTCAAGGGGGTCCCAAGGGGGTCCCTTTAAAAACCCACATTGTGCTTAACTTCATACCACACAAATAATTATATATTTTATGTCTTTATTGAACATAATTAAAGCAGAAGTAAGCGATCCGGTCGTTTCGGCTAACTTCCTGTCAGCCGATGGAGTTATCAGTCCCCGCCCTCGTCCCTACGTCACCACATTCACGCGCATCCTTTGGCTGCACACACAGAGAGGACCGCCCCTTTATGCCGTTCTCTCTCCTCATTGGATAAAGGTTGTAGGATACAAGGAAAGTTTTCTCCTCGGCTCAGAGCAGAGCAGAGTGACTGACAGACCCGTGTTTCAGACCAAACACTCTATGTAAGTGATTGCTGTCGAAAGATAGAACTATATATTAACACAAATATTCTGCTTACTTCTGCTTTAAACATTCACAGTGCAGGTGGAAAAAGTAAGTGAACCCTTGGATTTAATAAGTGGTTGCAGCTCCTTTGGCAGCAACAACCTCAACCAAACGTTTCCTGTAGCTGCAGATCACAACTGATCAACACTCAGGATGAATCCTGGACCACTGGTCCTGACAGAACTGCTTCAGCTCAGCCATGTTATTATGGGATGTCTGGTGTGAATGGCTCTCTGGAGGTCATTCCATAGCATCCCTATTGGATTCAGGTCTGGCTCTGACTGGGCCACTCCCAAAGCTGGATTTTCTTTTTTTTGAAGCTACTCTAGATGATCTAGATAGTAGAATTACTTCAATGTTTAATTTTACTTAAAAATGTAATCTTAGTTTCATCAGTCCACAAAACATTTACCCGTTGTGGAGTGGCAAACTTCAGGCCTGAAGGAAAGCAATTAATGCAGAAAACTAGGACATTCCAAAGGGTTCACATACTTTTTCTTGCCACTGTAAATCAGTCACATTTCCTATCAATCACCTTTCATACACACCATGATCATCTAATAATGATCAGACACTGTAGCTTTAACAAATACATTCGGTTAAATGGTTTTGCAGAATTATTTATGCAAAGTGATGATAGAAAGGAATTGGATGTCTGGACCAATCAGCAGCTGTTCCTCACCTTGTATGTGGGTTCATAAGAGCTCCAGTAGTTCACTCCTGTGGCCATCAACAGCCTCTACACCGACACAGGACTGCTGGCTGTTAGCTGGTGGCGCTGGCGCAGTTCCACAGCTGCCCTCTAGAGGGAGTTAAACTGACCTGAGAGCTGCAGACCTGAGAGAACAAATACAGGGAGAGCAGCAGTGAGACCTCTTGCCATTACAGTCAGATCATCTTGTGATTACTGATGCATCATCTTCATCTATGTGAGCGTGTGTGTGCGTATGTGTGCACGTGTGTAGTATGGAGGGTGGGAGGGAGGGGCTTTATTTGTAATTGTTTTTTCTATGTTTCTCCTTTCTCTTTTTCTTTTTTTCTGTGTGTAAAGCACTTTGTGTTACATGGCTATGTAGGAAAAGTGCTCTATAAATAAAGTTTTGATTGATTGATCTTTGCTGAGGCATCATCTTCCCCATTACTGTCAAATCATCTTCATCGCTTCAGCCAGACCTTCATCACTCCCCTGCTTGAAATAAGGTAGACTCAGATTCATGGATTCAGAGGGAGAATGTAGAAAGAACAGCAAGTACTGACACGCCTAAGCGCGCACGCACACACACACACACACACACACACACACACACACACACACACACACACACACACACACACACACACACACACACACACACACACACACACACACACACACACACACACACACACACACACACACACACACACACCTTGGTTAACAGTATGTAGACTAAACAGATGTTATCTCCAGCCCATAGACTGTAAATAAAGATGGACAGCCTCTATGAGGTAACCCACAGGTTTCTGAAGTGTGCACTATCACCATCTTTACTGTCTGACCTCGCAGCCTAACTCCAGGATGCAAAATGGGCAAAGAGGTGAGACGTGTGTGTGGAGCGAAAATCTTGGAGCGTGCTGGTTTGTTGCAAGTGTCTGCCACTCAAAAAGATCTGCCCTCATTTTACATCACTTCAAGACTTCAAGCCTCAGTAAAATGTAAACACATAATTTGAGTTCACTTGTTATGAAGGAGGACCGAGACCAAAACAGTTTTTGTAGCAGCTGGTTTTCTGCTCTGCAGACACGGTCACTCACTCAGTTCTTTTGTAAAAGTCTATATTTTGTTTTTTAGGAAGATTCTACAGATTTAAAGGTGACATGGAAATATCACTTTTTGAAGGCTCTTTTTAGGTGTTTGCCTTCCGGCCCCCAAAATGTTAGCCTCGTAAACCAGCCTCTCGCGGAAATGCATTTCATTTCATTTCATTCCGAGGGAGAGTCTGGCCTCATCCCCGCTGAAACGTTTGGCCTGAAACCCTCAGAAGGCCGAGCCAATCAGCGTCGCCGCTGTGACTGACACAGCACGTTGGCCAATCAGGGACCGATTGGTGCAAAGCCCCGTCACTACACCAACTTGCTGATTGGCTGAATGGGGTTGTCTGTCAACGCTACTACTCTCGCCCACCCCAAACGCTTACAGGCGGAATGAGGCCTGACTCTCTGAGAAATGAAATGAAATGCATTTCCACGAGAGGCTGGTTTACGAGGCGACCAAAATGTGAGAATTGACAAAAAAAAAAAGTAAGATCCAGGCTGCCTAGGTTGAAATCCACGTGGTTGATTGATTTTTTTGGTCTAAAATCAAAAGAAAACAAAAATGATTGTGTATTTGAAAATGTGTGTGTGTCATATCAACTCTGCTGGATCAGCAGCACAACTACAACAACACAACACAACATGCAGCAGCAGAAAGCTGCTGACCGCCCCTGGATCCAGAGCCTCATGTCCTGTGACTGCAGGACTCCTCTGGATGTCCCTGAGAACAGGAAGTGGAGCCGACAGGAAACAGGAAGAAGGAAATGAGTGATGAAGAAAAAGGAAACGAGTGAGAGAGTGAAACTATAGGAGGAATCAGGTTCAGGTCCAGTTTCACACAGAGTCTGAAAACCTCAACCACTTACTCATTGAAGAATTAATCCCACAAATCCAGTTCTCCAAACCCAGAACAGAGACCACTAGTCCAGTTTTCCAGACCTGAGACCATGAGTCCAGTGACAGAAAACCATCCACACACAAACTGTGTCCTGGTTTCATCAGAACCAGCCCCTGCAGGTCAGACTGAGACATAAGGAAAATATTCACAACAACAAAACACTCAGCGCTGGAGAGCAAAGAGTTAAAGTTCAACTCTGCAAGACGACAAAACAAACAATGGACTGGAGCTAATTATAAAGAGAGCAGAGGCGCGCACACACACACACACACACACACACACACACACACACACACACACACACACACACACACACACACACACACACACACACACACACACACACACACACACACACACACACACACACAGGCTGATGGCTTAGTGAGATCATCATGTGATGATGAACAAACTGTGGTCACACATCTGTGTGTGCATGTGTGTGTCTGATAAAACAGCAGCTGTGTGTCAGGTGGTCTACTGACCACAGGGTTGGTCCCCTGATGTCCCCTGATGTCCCCTGATGACTGGTTCAGCCATAGTGAGGAACTGCTCTGCGTCTCAGTCCTGTGGGCCGGAACAGATTCTCATCTCATCATGATGATGAAGTCAAGCTGGTCTCGAACCCTGTGCAGAGACCCTGGTCTGGGAAAAGGTGTTGGCCACACCTGACCAGTCTGACATAGACCATCACCAGTCTGACATAGACCATCACCAGTCTGACATAGACCATCACCAGTCTGATGGACCATCACCAGTCTGATGGACCATCACCAGTCTGACATAGACCATCACCAGTCTGATGGACCATCACCAGTCTGACATAGACCATCACCAGTCTGATGGACCATCACCAGTCTGATGGACCATCACCAGTCTGACATAGACCATCACCAGTCTGATGGACCATCACCAGTCTGACATAGACCATCACCAGTCTGATGGACCATGACCAGTCTGACATAGACCATCACCAGTCTGACAGACCACCACCAGTCTGATGGACCATCACCAGTCTGACATAGACCATCACCAGTCTGATGGACCATCGACAGTCTGACATAGACCATCACCAGTCTGACATAGACCATCACCAGTCTGACAGACCATCACCAGTCTGACATAGACCATCACCAGTCTGATGGACCATCACCAGTCTGACAGACCATCACCAGTCTGACATAGACCATCACCAGTCTGATGGACCATCACCAGTCTGACAGACCATCACCAGTCTGACATAGACCATCACCAGTCTGATGGACCATCACCAGTCTGACATAGACCATCACCAGTCTGATGGACCATCACCAGTCTGACATAGACCATCACCAGTCTGATGGACCATCACCAGTCTGACATAGACCATCACCAGTCTGATGGACCATCACCAGTCTGACATAGACCATCACCAGTCTGACAGACCATCACCAGTCTGATGGACCATCACCAGTCTGACATAGACCATCACCAGTCTGATGGACCATCACCAGTCTGATGGACCATCACCAGTCTGACATAGACCATCACCAGTCTGATGGACCATCACCAGTCTGACAGACCATCACCAGTCTGACATAGACCATCACCAGTCTGACATAGACCATCACCAGTCTGATGGACCATCACCAGTCTGACATAGACCATCACCAGTCTGACAGACCACCACCAGTCTGATGGACCATCACCAGTCTGACATAGACCATCACCAGTCTGATGGACCATCACCAGTCTGACGGACCATCACCAGTCTGACATAGACCATCACCAGTCTGATGGACCATGACCAGTCTGACATAGACCATCACCAGTCTGACATAGACCACCACCAGTCTGATGGACCATCACCAGTCTGACATAGACCATCACCAGTCTGATGGACCATCGACAGTCTGACATAGACCATCACCAGTCTGACATAGACCATCACCAGTCTGATGGACCATCACCAGTCTGACATAGACCATCACCAGTCTGATGGACCACCACCAGTCTGATGGACCATCACCAGTCTGACATAGACCATCACCAGTCTGACAGACCACCACCAGTCTGATGGACCATCACCAGTCTGACATAGACCATCACCAGTCTGATGGACCATCACCAGTCTGACAGACCATCACCAGTCTGACATAGACCACCACCAGTCTGATGGACCATCACCAGTCTGACATAGACCATCACCAGTCTGATGGACCATCACCAGTCTGACATAGACCATCACCAGTCTGACAGACCACCACCAGTCTGATGGACCATCACCAGTCTGACATAGACCATCACCAGTCTGATGGACCATCACCAGTCTGACAGACCATCACCAGTCTGACATAGACCACCACCAGTCTGATGGACCATCGACAGTCTGACATAGACCATCACCAGTCTGACATAGACCATCACCAGTCTGATGGACCATCGACAGTCTGACATAGACCATCACCAGTCTGACAGACCATCACCAGTCTGACATAGACCATCACCAGTCTGATGGACCATCACCAGTCTGACATAGACCATCACCAGTCTGACATAGACCATCACCAGTCTGATGGACCATCACCAGTCTGACATAGACCATCACCAGTCTGATGGACCATCACCAGTCTGATGGACCATCACCAGTCTGACATAGACCATCACCAGTCTGACATAGACCATCACCAGTCTGATGGACCATCACCAGTCTGACATAGACCATCACCAGTCTGATGGACCATCACCAGTCTGACAGACCATCACTAGTCTGACATAGACCATCACCAGTCTGACATAGACCATCACCAGTCTGATGGACCATCACCAGTCTGACGGACCATCACCAGTCTGACATAGACCATCACCAGTCTGACATAGACCATCACCAGTCTGATGGACCATCACCAGTCTGACATAGACCATCACCAGTCTGACGGACCATCACCAGTCTGACATAGACCATCACCAGTCTGACATAGACCATCACCAGTCTGACATAGACCATCACCAGTCTGACATAGACCATCACCAGTCTGATGGACCATCACCAGTCTGACATAGACCATCACCCGTCTGACATAGACCATCACCAGTCTGACAGAGACCATCACCAGTCTGACATAGACCATCACCAGTCTGATGGACCATCACCAGTCTGACATAGACCATCACCGGTCTGATGGACCATCACCAGTCTGACATAGACCATCACCAGTCTGATGGACCATCACCAGTCTGATGGACCATCACCAGTCTGACAGACCATCACCAGTCTGACATAGACCATCACCAGTCTGACTGCAGTCAAACACACTTGAGATGTTCATTACTCATTCTGTAATTTGCATTATAGAAAACACACAGACACATGGACACACACACACATTGATTAAAAGCTGCAGCTGCAGACAAAGAGATGCAAATACAGAATCTAAATATTCAGCTCAGTTGAGTGTGTGTGTGTTTGTGTGTGTGTGTGTGTGTGCGTGTGTGTGTGTGTGTGTGTGTGTGTCCTCTCTCTGCCCTCAAACCAAAGCATGGATGCAGAAGCTCACCAGGGTCTGTACACAACAACACACCGCACTTTGTGTCTATGTGTGTGTGTGTGTGTGTGTGTGTGTGTGTGTGTGTGTGTGTGTGTGTGTGTGTGTGTGTGTGTGTGTGTGTGTGTGTGTGTATGTGTGTTAGAATGAGATGTGGGGTGGGGGGTGAGAGGGGAACCTATGACACAGGTGTGTGCATGGTTGTGTCATGTTTTGCAAGCTTATGTGACATGTTTACACACAGTTGCTGAGCACACTGCAACATTGTAACAGATTTTAACTCAGTGTAACACTCTGCAGTAACACAGTGCCACACTGTTACACTCTGTAACTAACAATGTAACACTGTGACTCACCATATCACACTGTAACAGACTCCATGTTAAACTGTAACGCACTGTAACTCTCTGTACACTTACACACAGTAGCACTGTAACACACATTGTAACACGCTGTAACACACTCTGTAGCACTGTAACACACTGTAACACAATGTAACACACTGTAGCACTGTACCATGTATTGTAACACGCTGTAACACACACTGTAGCACTGCAACACATATTGTAACTCATTTTAGCACTCTGAACCACAGTGTAACACTGTGTAACATTAAACCACACTGAAACACTGTAACATTATGTAACACACATGATGACACTGGAACAATGCAACACTATATTTACCACATAGGCTAGTTAACAGTCAGTCATTGGGTTTATATAACATTAATCATCTATTATTTCCTGATTATCTCTGAGGATTCTGCTCATGAACCATTAACCACATGTAAAATCAAGCACACAGTCCAACACACAACCAGTGACAACACAACAGGGAAAACACAACTGCGCTGGAGGTCTGTGTCCCTCATTTTACTGTGTTTAAATACCTGCAGAGTCCAAACCATCGTGTCTGCAGAGGAGCTTCAGACCCGGGTTAAATCCGGGTTAAACCTGGGTTAAATCCAGAATAAAAGAGGGTTCACTCACTCGCTAAAGTCTAGATTCAACAGTTAAAACTTTTCCTCCGGCTCAGCTGGACGCGGGTTGGTCTGCGCTGGGAGACTCAAATAGTCAATGCTGAGGCTGCAGACTCACACCAGCTACTTCCGTTCTGCCCTTTCAAAATAAACCTGCATTACCAAAATAAAAGCCCATTGCCCATTTTTTTTTCTAACTATTTTATTTTATGCAAAAATCTAAACAAACATGTGATGGACACTAAAGTCTAACGTCTGACCCACTGATCAAACAATATTACACAACAATATTATTGTAAAAAAATATATATATATTGTTACGTGGATCATTTTAATGACACAGAATAACAGTTATTTCATTTATGTATAGACTATATATAAAAAGGTGGAGTCACCACAGAAACGTTATTTTTGTGTTTTTACTCTGACATGTTCAATAAAGAAAGAAATGAAACGAAAATGATTTTTTAACATTCAGGATTCATCAGTCAGGCAGGATGAGGGATTTTACTTTGAAAAACTTCAGATCCAGTTCAACTGCAGCACCCTGACGAAGACACACACATGCACGCACACACACGCACGCACGCACGCACGCACGCACGCACGCACACACACACACACACACACACACACACACACACACACACACACACACACACACACACACACACACACCTCCATATTAGCAGAACAATAGGCCCCCACCGTCACCAACCATTCACATTCAAACTCCTTCTGTATTCTTCTGTTTTCACATTCAGCACCTCAGAGATCAGTCAGCTGCTAGAAGGTCTTAAGTCTCAGTGAGGACGATCAGATACAGAGGCAGTGCAACAACAAGCAGAGGTTACAGTAACATGTGTCTGAGAGGGGAGCCAACACACTGTTCACAGATCAGATCATCACTCAGTGCTCTGAATAAAGACTGCAGTGATTATTTATTTATGTTCTTTTCCCCTGTTTCTTTTTTCCTCCAATTGTCAGAGATAGAACACATGTAATGCTACTTGCTACACTTGATTACTGATAATGTTTGTCAATAATGTCAGACACAGAAAACACACAGAGAGGATTTCACTGTACAAAGTGTGTCTGATAGAGACAAACATCTGGAGGCAGAACGGCCTCAGACTCAGTCAAATGAGTCATGATTCCAAGTCAGCAGCAGCCAACCAGAGCAGGCTTTTAATTCAGGACGAGAGAGTAGTCATTAAACAGAGAGAGAGAGCAGCTCTGTGACCGCTATGAACTCTGGGATCAGTCAGAGGTCTGCATGGTGGGACAACGCCTTGCTCAAGGGCAGTGTGTGTGTGTGTGTGTGTGTGTGCGAGCAGACATGTCAATTGTGGTGAAGCTGAAATCCAAGGGCTCTTGAGGATTTGCTGCCCCCTGCTGGAATAACTGGACCTGATGAGTATGATCTAGGACTAGACTGTACAACCAGTGGAATAAATCAGTGTTGGAGCTCTGTGTCCCTCAGTTTACTCACTGAACTAAAATCTAGATACAACAGTGAAAAGTTTTTTTCCCAGCAGCCTGGGGCCTGGGTTATTGGATCTGTCCGACCAGGACTACATTAAGTGGCCATATACATTTTTGCTTTCATGCTGTCTCAATTCCTTCTTCAGTTTTTTAAAAAGTTTTTAATGAATGATTTGGTCTGGTGTTGGAGTGACCCCAGTCTTGACCATCTCTTCTCCAAGTTCAAAGATAAGAATGACTTTACTTTATTAAGCCCCAAAGGGAAATTCACACAACTTGTTCTTTCTTGCTCTGCTTTCTAGCTTTTCTTGAAATTCTGTCGATTCCCAAATCTCCACCAAACATTTAGTTTCCTCAGAACACAACAAATTCTTTCTCTCCGTGGCAGACTCCTGCCCTGCGTGGTTGTGTACAGAAAGAATGCTTTGCAAAAAAAAAAACTTCATCATCCGCTCTTCTTAACAGTCCCACTGCTGTTAAAAAGACATACTTTAATAACAGTTTTGTAATTGGTAACACCATAAGAATCTGGAAGCAGATAAAACATTACATTGAGGCTCCAAAAACCTACTTAGACACTCCACTATGTGAAACCATTCTTTTTTACCAGGTCTGACTGATAGTGTTTTCCTCCTCTGGAAACAGAAAGGCATTTGCAACATAGGTGATTTATACATTAATGGCATTTTTGGATCATACCCACAACTTGTAGCTAAATACGACATTCCTAAATCTGACTTTTTTTTATTCTTTCAAATCCAAATTTATGTCAGGACACATTTACCCAACTTTGAAATTCTGGTGGAACATGAGGTCCTTGAGGCAATAAACCAATAAACACATTTGACCCTGCTGCTAAAGGGGCAGTTTAGTTCTTTTACCAGATCCTGCACAACAATACTCCATTGAACACAGCAAGTATTAGGCAGGCATGGAAAGATGAGCTGAATGTAGAATTGGAAGAAAAAGTACGGGATGATTGTCTGAAAAGTATACATGACTGTTCTGTGGATGTCAGGCATGGCCTAATGCAGTATAGACATTACACAGACTCTATTCTAGAGAAGAACTGCACAGTTTCTTTCCTGATGTTTCACCCATTTGCAACAGATGCAAGTCTGCGACTGGTAATTTAGTACATTCTTTTTGGTTATGCAGTAAACTGTACACATACTAGAAAAGTATTTTTCATTGCTTCTCTATGGCTTATGGGAAATGTTGGGAGCCTGATCCACTCATAGCCATTCTGGAGGCACATACCCCTTTGTCTTTTGCCAATAAATATCAGAAAAAGGCTATTCTATTTGGAACTGTGATTGCAAAAAAGTGAATCCTCCGGACATGGAAAGCGGACACTGCACCCACATACGATTTGTGGCTAAGAGAAATGGTAAATATGCTTCACCTGGACTTTGTAATGAAGACAGGGAAGACATGTTTAAAAAAAATGTGGGACCCTTCACAACCTTGCTGGCTCGCCGGCTGATTCTTCTTGATTGGAAGCTCACTTGCCCCCCATCATATAATCGCTGGGTTAAAGAAGTTCTTTATAACTTGAAACTTGAAAAACTTAGGTTTTCACTCTATGGCTCCAGCAAAAGATTTCATGACATCTGGAACCCCTTCTTGGAGTTTGTTGGCTCTCCTGGCCTATCTCACGCAGGGGAGGACTAAACTCAGAACCCCCCCTTAAAAAAATGTATTTACTTATTATTTATTCATTTATGATTTATTTTATAACTATTTTTTTTTTTTTTTTCTCTCTTCCTTTTCCTGTGTGTGTGTATGTGTTGTTTGTCCCAGTGTGGTTCAGACCTGAAGTGGGTGGGTAGGACTGGGTTTAGGGGTTTTGTTGACATACTGTTGTGAATGTCTTTTTCCCATATTGTACGATATCACTTAATGTCATCTTGTTGGAAAACCTCAATAAAAAGATTTTGAAAAAAAAAAAAAAAGTGGGACCCTCCTACTGTAATTGTTTCAAAGAAAAGACTAATGTGTCAATGTGAAACACCTTGCTGTGTGTACTTCTTATTTTACTTTTCACTTTGTACAGTTTTCTTTAATAGTTTATTGTAATGACTGTGGCCTTTATTATTTTCTTACGAGATGAGCTGATTCTGTTCATGTTTTATTTGTTTGTTTTGGGGTGGGGGGAGGGTTTTTCTTTCTTTTTTTATCTGTTTGTCCTGTGTTTCTCTTAAATTTTGAAAAGCAATAAACATATATTAAAAAAATAAATAAATTCTTTCTCTCCAGGTTGTCAGTCGCTGTCCTCTCCTCCTCCTCCCTCCTCATCATCACAGAACACGACACGCCCACTGATGATGTCATGGTTTGTAGGGAAGAACCAACTATTTTTTGGTTCCTTTGAGAACCAACTTTTCAGCTTCTGAACCTGTTACCTTTCCAGTCTGAACGTGCCGGCCGGTTCAAAATTGAGTTCGGGAACCAGAACCGGCACAGAGTCCTGCCAGAATCTGTCTGACCAGGACTCTGTTGGATCCAGAATCGGTCTGACCTGCAGTCAGAAAAAAGACATGAGATCTTGTCCAAGTCACTAATATAACTGATGAGGTAAAGAGCTTCACAGCTTCCTATCTAACTTCCTGTTACATAGGAGTTTCCATTATGACAGGAAAGGATAAAGCTGTCCCACAATTCTTTGCTGCAACAGCATTTAAAATATTTAATCAGGCATTAAAGGGATAGTAGCATAGAACAGACCCAAAGAAACGGCCTATTTTCACGGCCTAAAAGAAGTTTTACCTGAAAAAAAATACACAGTTCCATTGTTCACTATAATATAATTTTTTCCAGCCCTTCAAAGTGCAGGAAAAACACAGTTTTTATTTGGACCTAACCAACTGCTGATCGGCGGGCGCTAACCCTGGGCGGAGGGATACGTGAGTTGGTTAGGTAAAACCTCTTTTAGGCCGTGAAAATAGGCTGTTTCTTTGGGTCTGTTCACAACACAATCTCTGGGCAGGGCTATGGGCTGGCGTTGCTAACGGGAGGAGTGCAGAGAGTCTTCTACTGCAATTAAAGTACTTAGGGGCTATTTGTAGATCATACAACCCCACTTTAAAAAAAATGATACTATCCCTTTAATGTAGTTCCATAATGACAGACCAGTGCAAATGAAGACACAACAGAGCTCCTGTTTTATATTTGTGACCAGATGAGGGATTTATGGAAATCCTTGCCTGATCACATTCCTTCATATCATCATCAACCTCATGATGTTTTTCATCGAGGTCAAGGAGGTGCTTAGAGGGGAGATTATTTGGACTTTTTGACCACAGTCCTGCTCTGATCAGTCCCTGATCCTGATCTCTTTCCCATGATGCTCTCTGTTGTGCTGTGTCTGCTGCTGAAGAAACAGGCCAAAGACCAACACAGAGACAGAGAGAGAGCAGGAGTCTTTGATTTCCTCCGCTCTGTTTGATGCTTCCAGGATCAGGTTTAATCAAAATAAAACATGATATCAAGTGTTTTCCATTGTTACACTGGTTTCCCACAGAAATGAATTCACACACACGCACACGCCATTGTTCTTTTCTGTATAAATCACTTTCCAGATCTCTGATTGGTTTGAACAACATGCCAGCTGAAATGAAAAAAATAAAGTGCAGAGGGAGGGGGGATTAGAGGTTGAGAAGTAGATTTACATGGGTGGGGAGGGGAGGGCTGGAGTTATTAAATGTGATAAATTTAGATTTTCATCTTTTAACTTGCACACGCGCGCACACACACACACACACGCACGCGCGCGCGCACACACACACACACACACACACACACACACACACACACACACACACACACACACACAGTCTGCATGTGAGGGGCTGGTTTCCAGCTGCAGAGCTCTGTTCAGGTCCGGCCCCTCCCACCTCCTTGAATAAGAGGTGAGGCTCGGTCGATCGGAGCACGACCCCACGAACTGGTGCAGCCCCCCACCCCCATCCCCACCCCCATCCCCCCACGGCCCCACCCCGGTTGGTCACAGCTCCACTGAGCTCTCAAACATCAACTGGTCCAGACCTGCTCAGTGTTACACAAACAGTGTGTGTGTGTGTGTGTGGGGGGGGGGGGGAACATTGTTCAAAACAGCTGCCCATGATTCAGACTGGACACACACACACACGCACGCACACGCACACCAATTCTTCAGAAAGAAAATCCATCAACTATTAATGAGGCTGCTGCCTCGGTACCTTTGAGCCAAACACACACAACTGCACCTGAATGTGTCTACGTATGTGTGTGTATGTGTGTGTGTTGTGTGTGTGTGTGTGTGTATGTTGAGGATGAATGTAGGTCAGGCAGCAGCAGATTCTCCGCATGGCAACAATGTAGAAAATCCCAACTCTGAAGGCTCACGTCTGATTGGCTGAGAGCTTCAGCCAGGCAGCCAATAACCTTTCAACCCCCAGGGCGCTTTGTGTGTGTGTGTGTGTGTGTGTGTGTGTAAGTTACAGTAGACTGTCTCACACACTGAAACACAGCATGGCATTCAGGTGACATCACAGTGACATCACAGATACAGCAGGTGAGAAGGTGGAGTCTAGAGTCCTGAATGACTTCTGAATTCACTTCAATTCCCAGAGAGCACTGCTGCAGGAACCGTCCAATCAGAGAGCAGCAGAGCCTGTTGCTGTGCAGCTGATGGAGAAGTCAGAGGCTGAAGGATTCACATATCCGCATCTGATCTGGATCTGATCTGATTCCCATCATCATCTACCTGTGATGTCACGGCTCTGGGCTGTGGCGTTCCCATAGTTACAGATGCTGAGGCTCATGGGAACTGTGGTGTTTAAAGCCACTCCACAGAGCAGGCAGACTATTCAACAACTGGTTTGTCAGGAGGAGGGAAACATAATCCAGCCCGACAAGTCCTGTTCAGTTCCGGGGGTCCCTGCTGGTCCCTGCTGGGTCGTGATGATCCCTGCTGGTCCCTGCTAGTCCCTGTTGGTCCCTGCTGGTCTCTGCTGGGTCATGATGATCCCTGCTGGTCCCTGCTGGGTCGTGATGATCCCTGCTGGTCCCTGCTAGTCCCTGTTGGTCCCTGCTGGTCTCTGCTGGGTCATGATGATCCCTGCTGGTCCCTGCTGGTCTCTGCTGGGTCATGCTGATCCCTGCTGGTCTCTCTTGGTTGCTATTGGTTCACAATGAACGGGGACTGTGAAGCTCTCTGATTGGCAGTTAAATGCATGCTGGGAGTTGTAGTTGACTCCAGCAGAGCTGTTTGCACTTAGTTCAACTGACATCACTAACTGAAGAAACAAATGGTTCTCCCTGTGTCTGGACCTGGTCCATGGACCACAGGCTGGACCACCAGACCAGACACCACAACATGCCAAGGCTTTTCCTTTGAAACCGTCACCCAGCTGATTACACTGAGGCGTCGTATCTCACTGGGTAGAGCAGGCACCTCAAATACAGAGGCCGTAGTCCTCGCTGCCTGGTTCGAATCCCCCGGTGGCCCTTTGCTGCATGTCATTCCCCCACTCTGCCTCCCCATTCCCTGTCCATCTCTACTGTCCTGTCAATTAAAGGAAATGCCCCCCAAAAAGATTTACAATGAGTCTCCAGAACACATCAACTGATGAACAGACACTGTCAGTCACAGAGCTGCTCTTGAATGCACCACACTGAGATTCATGCCTACATTTACTGCAGTAGTTTCTGACTTTGAACTCCACCTGCAGCTGAAGTGGAAACCTGTGGTTTCCACTGCAGCGTCAGATAGCCTATAATGATAATAACAATAGTAGCCTAATAATAAAAATGAAGACAATGACACTTTTACTCTGAGATGACTCCAGATTTATTCTCACAACAGGTGAGAGGATGTGATCACCTGGGACCAAATGTGAGATTTTCAGACAGAGGGATGACACTTTATGGATCTGATATAGGCTATATCTATATCTATTTGATATATTTATTATTGATTCTGATGCCATATCTTCCTGATCTCCTCTACCTGCCACTGTCCACGTGAGTCACTTGGATGAGAGGTGAACAGGTACTGATGATCTTCATCCTCATCATCACCCACAGCAGGAAGCAGGCCCTCAGTGAAGGAGAGACAAAAACCTGCAGCAGCTGAAATATTCATCATGAATCAACAGTCATGTGACCTCTGCCCGATCTCTGATTGGCTGATTCCTCTCCCTCCTAACACACTCAGGCGGAAACTGGTCCAGTTTTTATTTACACTGTAGATCATGAATCGGGATCAGGATTCAGTTCCTGTGATTCTGGTTAAAATCAGGTTAAAATACAAAGAAGAAAAGAATCTGGGTCTCAGGCCACTGATCACTCATCAGCAAACAGTTTGATTATTGAATTGCTGAAACAATAATTTTCAAACTCACCACCGGATTAAGAAGAAACGTGGAGGGTCAGCAGCAACATCTCAATGTTTCTTTTTAACCATTTAACTGTTGCAAACCAAATAGCTAACTGATGGAAAAATAAATGGAACATTGATTGCTTGATTGATTGATTGATTGATTGATTGATTGATTGATGTGCATCACTTCTCTTTCTGCGAAATTTCACCTTGTTCATTTACCGTTAGAGTGTCCTCTGTCTGAACACACAGGTGATCAGCTGTGATCAGGGCGACGATCATTGGACACTTAAGGTGTGACAGTAGCCTAAAACATTCAGCTTCAGTCAAACTTAAGTTTCATACGGCGGATAGCTCTGCGCGCATGCACGCACGCATACACGCACGCGCACACACAAACAGACAGATAGGCATACTGCAGGCACGTGGCGCTGGGTGGAGACACAGCTACAATAACAACAGAGCTGATGAATAAACCGCTGCGCTTCTCTTCGTCTCTTCGCTTCCGTCGGGTCAAAAAACAAGATTCTCTGAAAAAAACTGTTGGATCCAGTTCAACAGGCAGAAACAAATCCACCAGACTGGACTGAGACTGAGATCCGACCCGGTTCTCGCCCTGTGCAGAGCAACAGGGCTGCCAGAGAAACCGCACACATAAAGCTGTCGTTATTCTGCCTTATATAACAGATGTGCATGTTGATGTACAGCCGCATCACACAGAAGTTAAAGACAATCACAGGGATGCGTTCACGTGCCATCCTGTCCTCTGTGCGCTGCTGCCCGCGAGCCCGCTGACCTTAAAACGACCAACTTGTGAATGAGGTCTGGCCTGCGGGTCTCCGGTCTACTCCCATGCTGGGGGGACGAGTGCGACCTGTTTGTTGTTATTGGCGGGGTAAACGACTCCTACCTGGGTCACCTGCGGCCCCTCTGTCCGCTGACTCTTCACCTCCGGGGGGGGATCGAACCTGCGACTCCCTCGTCACATAATCCAGACTCCAGAACCTCAGAGTCAGACCCGCCGTCAGCTGATTGTCTGCGGCTCGCGCTCCACACTGCGCTCCCTCTCGCGCCAGGTGTGACCGACGACCTGACGGATCGATTGACTGACTGACTGATGATGACGGTGATTGTCGTCCCGTGCAGCCGCTGATCAGAGCGGCTGCAGACGCCGATCGATCATCGCGGACCGATGATCTGATCCGACGATGGATCATTGATCACTCTTCATCATCCTCCTCATCCCCGTCGCCAGCCTCCTGCCTGTGTGCAGACTCTGAATGAAGTTCCATCAGCATCACGAGGCGCGATCACAGCACCACCCGGCGGGCACGCGCACGTCCACGCTCTCGTCTCGTGCGCGAACATAGCATTGAGACAGATTTGGGTTGTGGTTTGATCTGTCAAAAGGGATCGATAATCACAGCAGGTTCCGGTCCCAGTCCGGTCCAGTGGAACCAGTATCACGTCTAGAGATGGATTCAGGTTCCAGTGATAAACCAATCAGAGACAACAGATCTCTACCACAGAACTGGGGGCTCATGTTTTGGTTTAAATTCAGGTTTAGTTTAACTTAAATTAAACACGACCACAGAAGGTGGTTATTAACTGGACTCATTGTTTTATTACAATTGATTATCATCATTACATATGCGCAGCTGGACCGCCAAATTCCCCTTATGTAATACATAGAATCACCACTGAGACATGTTGTGTTAGCATTAGCAGCATGCTAATCAGCCCTGACTGAGGTAGGCTACCTGTGCTGCACCTGGTTCCTATGAAGTGAACATGAGTTTGATCCCTGACAGGAAGTGGACTCCACACGGCCGGTAAAAAATGCTCTAAAAATCTTTATTGTTCCAGAGAATATTGACAAACAGCTGGAAATCCACCGACCAATGAGACGCTCTGATGGTGGTCGAACACTTCGGCAACAGAAGAAAGAAACCACAGAAGAAAATTTTCTTACAGACGTTTATAAAAAAAAAAGAAAAAGAAAAACTACAAGAAGAAAATAATTTACAAAGAAGGTTTAAACTCCGCCCCCTGATGGGAGTGTGAACTTTGACCTTTAAATTGACATCTGACAGACAGAGCTACAACTCAAATAAACTTCATGGTTTCCATCTGAAGGTAAAATGCTGTGGACCGCGCCCCTCGCCGTCTCCGTGACAAAAAAACTGTAGAAGAATAGAAGAAGTGAGTCCTGATTGGTCGATAATGTACAAATATCCTACAAGTCTTATTTTGTTGGTTGTGAGACAGGAGGCTGGCAGGGCTCTCAATCTCGTCATAGCAACCGTCTGCGAGTTGCGGCCTCACGCAGCAGTAGCGAATCAGAGTGGGCTCTTCCTATTGGTCGGGTCTGAACTTCTTTGGTCCGCCAGGTTTACTGAAACACAAGAGGTTGAAAAAAGGGACACGTCACAGGTCTGATGCTAAAAGCTCCTGAAACACTGATTGCAAAAGCAGCTGAGGTTTCTACACCATCAGTCACAAGGTTTACGGGGCAGTTCAACATTTTGGCAAATTGGCCCATTGCTATAATCCCTATAGTCATAGCAGTAGGTTCGTTACCTTTAATTGTCGGTGCAAGCTGTTTTTAGAACGGCGGAGCAGAGCCGTGAGCTGCTCAGAGCTACGCTACGGAGGCCAATGGGATTTCTTGGTTTCCCTCATCAAACTCATGAAATACACAATCCAACAACTCCAAAACGCTCTGGTGGACAAGTTGTGACCTGCACATTCACCACGCTATGAGATAATAACACAACGTTACCAGACAGAGTTGTTTTAGAGGTAAATTCATGCAAAACCGCTCCCATCGGGAGCAGTTTTTTGGCAAGCTGTCTCTGCATTTGCCTCGAAAACAACTCCGTCAATGGGACAGAAAACCCAGTGAAGACCCTGGTGGCCTGAATCTTTCCTGCAGCAGTAAAGTGATGGCAAACCCTCAGATCATCACCATGACAACACTGTACTGCATTTTCTGAGAGGAGGGAGACACATGATGACGACTACTGTACACCTGAAGCACATGGGCTGTGTTCCGTTTCAGGAGCTCAGACGTTAACAGGTGCTGTAACCCTCTGACCTGGGTGGTGAAAAAATCTATTACTAATTAATTGGGATTATTGAGTGGATTATAAAATTTCCAAAAATCTAATATTATTGCTTCTTTTTTTTCATCATAATACAAACCAGGGAATACACAGTGACTGCAGTGACTCCTCCAGTCACTGGCTGTCATACAGGATTTAACTGCAGCTCCATCGGGGCTAACAGTGAGCGTGGCAGGAGTTCTAAACTTGACGACAGTCTGCAAACACACTCGTCTCTGCTCCGTTGGTCTTTGTAGCGGTTTAGCTCCGACTCACGTATCCAACTCTCGACCACTGGACACATTACGTCCC
This sequence comes from Trachurus trachurus, assembly GCF_905171665.1. NCBI lineage: Eukaryota > Metazoa > Chordata > Actinopteri > Carangiformes > Carangidae > Trachurus > Trachurus trachurus. Next base: position 1,597,328 of record NC_139901.1, on the reverse strand, counting down.
CGCTCCGTCTCGTCTCCGGAGCCCAGAGCAGCTGGAGACCCCAGATCACAGATCACGGGGAACTACACGCCAACGTGATAACAGCCACGTGTAAAGTGAGACGTAAACGTGAACAATAGATCGCTTTGCCTTTCTATGGTCGATGTGCTGTTCAACTTATTTTTTTGACTGTGCAGACTACAACAAAAAAATAAAAATAATCATAAAAAAAATAAAGAAAAAAAAGGAAAAGCAATAATCTGCAATAATCAAAAATCGAATTGATAATCATTAATAATAGAAAATCGGTTGGTGATCGAATCGAGACCTCAATAATCGTAATCGAAGCGAATTGGGAAATGGGAACCTATAGTGTCAACTGTTAGTTTGTGTGATGGTTCTTACAAGTCTGGAGTAGACCCTGGTCTCTTCACTGCTGGTTTGGCATCTTTCCCGGTCTCTAGAGGAGAAACACAAACACAGTGGATCAACAGGGCAGAACTCTCCTCTGAACTTAAAAGATCTAGTGTTCTAAGACCTGGGGACTGTGACTGGCCTTTAAACAAGTACAGTGTTGTGGCCTTTACTACCTTAGTTGCCCGTTGCCAAATTCTACTTAAGTGGAAGAGCTCAAAACCCCCATCCCATGTCAGGTGGATCAGAGACATTATGTCTCATCTTAAGTTGGAGAAGATCAAATTCACTCTGAGAGTTAATAAAGACAAACTGAACAAGGCTTGGATGCCTTTTCTGACTTACTTTAACATTACTCATGTCACAAACTGGGACAAGTAGAGTACAGATTGCATTTAAATTTTGACCACTGCTTTTTTTTTTTTGATTTAAAAAAAAATTATTCCATTCATTTATTTTACCTTGTCTTATTTATTTTCTTGGTATTACAATTCTATTTTGTTATTGTATGTTTAAGATATTACATTGTGTAATTTATTACTTCCTTACTTCCTACTTCGATTTGTATTTCCTTTAGAAGATCTGGGAACATGGGGTGGAGAGGGAGGGAATGGGGGGAATTGATTTGTACACATGTTTAACTAAAAATGCCAATAAACAGATAAAAAAAAAATAAAAAAAGATCTTGTGTTCTGATTCAGATCTGGACCTCTCACCTTGTAGCCACCGGACCTGCGTGGCCGGCCCGTAGCCCTTCTGGTTGCGAGCGGCGATGCGGAAGATGATGGCGGGTTTGGTTGTGTAGTCGATGTGGGCGTTGGCGAGGCTGGAGGCCTGGACCAGACAGGATGGGTTGGGACCACAGTAGACCCTCATGAAGGCCAGCTGAGCAGGACCGGAACCTGAACTGGAGGCAGCCTGACTGGACTGGATGGCCAGGTACACCGAGTACTCCATGATCTTCCCCGACGTGACGGCGGGAGGCTCCCAGGTGAGCTGAGCTCCATCCATGTTCTGCAGACCCACAACCACAGATCAGAACATTCAGGTTTCACAGAGGAGACGGGTTCTGACAGCAGGGGGGTGACCCTCCCTGAGCTTTGCCTGTATTTGTGTTGTTTTTCTCCGCCCATTGACATTTAAAAGTAACTCATTACCTTGCGTTTAATTCAAGCTTTTATTTTGAAAGGCAGTTTTAGTCACATGACAGTGTTGTGCAGAGTATGATCAGGAAATGCATAGCTTCTACATGCGGTCTGCTTGCAGCTCCAGCTATTATCTTTTTCCTCACGCTGCTTGTGTCTACGAAATTATCGCTTGTGAGTATTGTTCACGATTTTAGTTAATTATGTCCTTACACAGATTCCAGTAGTGCATTTTTGAAATATTATATAAATGTTTATTTTATTCCCATGTGTAAATTGTGCTAATGCTAAGCTAACAACTAGCCTACAGCTATTTGCATTATCATTCCTGTGAATGTATTACGTTAGTTTAGTGACACTGACAATACAGTAATTATCTGTATCATTTCAGTTTTACAAAAATAGTTTCCAGACCTCAGTAAAGGCCCTTCAACTTCATTCCTGCCTCTGAGTTTCTCTTGGAGCTTGTTCGCTATCTGTCGATTTGTGTATAGTCTCACACTGAGGACAGAATACTCCCTGTGCCTCACCTTGCTGATCTTGATGGCGCAGGGCGCTCCGGGGAAACCGGGCAGGCACGTTTTAAACGCCGACACCTCCGAGTACGTCCCGCGGCCGCAGATGTTGATCCCGGCCACGCGGAACTTGTAGGCCGTCCCCGGCTGGAGCTCCACCCTCCTCATCTGGGTGTAGTCAGGCATGACGCCCGAGTCGTCCTGCAGGTTAACAACATCAACAACAGTGTCAGTGACCCCCATCCAGACCCAAACCTCAACACACCCACTTTATGGAGAGTGAAGCTCTTACGTCGGCCACGCTGTCGTCGTACGGGACGTAGTAGTGAGACACCACCATGTTGGTCACCTTGACGATGCCCACGTCGTACCACCGGCTGTCCTTTGAGGAAGACTTCACCTGGATCCCCTGACAGAGTGCACACAGACACACACACACCATTAGTTGTGAGGATTCTCATGAATACAGTGCATCTTGTTATTATATGGAACCTGCTGTATTCAGTTTGCTGTTGGTGTGTTGTGAACCTCTGGTCCCGCCATTCAGATGGTCACAGTGTTCTGGCCAATGTTGGGCACGTTACTTTTTTAAAAGTAATTAGTTATAGTTATATAGTTACTTTCCCACAAAAGTAACTGAATTACTACATTATAAAAGGAAATAATTATCTCAAAAGGTAACTATTGGTTACTTTTTTAATAAAAAAATGCTCTTGGGGTGTCGAGTGGCGCTAGGTTGAGCGGGCACCGCATGTATAGAGGCTACAGTCCTCACTGCATCGGGCGGCTCTTTCCTGCACGTCACTCCCCCTCTCTCTGCCTCTCCATTTCCTGTCTCTTTCAACTGCACTATCTAATAAAAGGCACAAAAAGCCAAAAAATATACTTAAAAAAATAAAATAAATAAGATGCTCATGTGTCAACTAACTTCCCGTTTATCTGGAACTAACCAACTCACTCAGTATTTCTGTGCAGAGCAATACTGAGCTGGTTAGTTCCAGATAAACGTCCTTTTTCCAATTAGTTGATGGACTGAAAACATTGTGTAGGCTATATAACGTACACTTTAACGTATGTATTATTTTAAACTGGGACCTCGAGTCAACTAACGGAACTTTTAATTGATAGAGTAGTCGAGAGAGACAGGAAATGGGGAGGCTGGGATTCCATACGGGGCCGGCTGCAGCGAGGACTGTAGCCTCTGCTCCACCCACTGAGCTAAACGGCGCCCCGGTGGCGCATTTTATTGTCAGTAACGGTAACAGCGTTGTAACAGGGAAAACAGTAACTTTTTTGATGACTGTTACTGAAAAAAGTAGCATTGTTCCTTTATAACGCTGTTATTCCCATCACTGGTTCTGGCAGATGCTTCATTTTTAACTTAAACACAAATAATTGCTGTGTTGTTGTGTGTTGCTGCAGCAGCTTCCTCTCACCCCTGTGCTTGCTCCAATGCCATTGGTTGCATCGTTGACTGAGGCGGCAGCTTGGGGTTTCGTTGGGCCCGCCATCAGAGGAGGGGTGGGGCTAAACGTGCTGGCCAGTCGGGCGACGGCGCTGGTTACGGCCGAGGACGAGAGCTCGTGGCCGTTGCTCTCTGCTGCCGGGTCGTTGAGGCTGTCGGCCGGAGCCAGGCCCTCTGGAAACAGGGTCAGAAAACTTTAGTGGACGCAAGCGGGACCCGGTCCAGGCCTCGAACAGACGCTGGTCTATGGCAAGCCATTTTAACATTTAAAAGCCTGACTGGATATAGGGATGGGACGATATGAAATTTCATGTGACGATTATTGTGGCCAAAATAATCGCGATTAACGATATTATCACGATAATAAAGAGGTCGGGTTGTCAACATCTTGTTTGTCTTTCCAGTCATCAGACTTAACCCTTTTAGAAGCGGGGTAACAGTTACAGCGGAGCCTCTGCCATTCATGGCCATGACTGAACTAAAAGCTTTAGGGCTTTTAATTTGAAGGTCTAGAAACAGGAAGTCGTGACACTCCCTCACTGTCGCTAGCTTTCTTTCTTTCTTTTTTTCAGCACGTATCAATGTTGTTTCAATGAGCGGTGCTCCCTTGAGCCCCGCCAGCAGTACCGCAACTTTCCCAAGATAAACACCTCTGGGTGAGCCCGTAACATTAGCTGTGATTTTGTGAGCTCATAACTGTAACGAAAACGACGGGGCAATATTAGCTAGCGAGCTAATGTTAGCAGCAGCTAATTAGCAAGCTGGTCGACTGACTCGACTCTCGTCTTCACATGTTGCCACTGTTGACATTTAGCTACGTGTGCTAACTTTAGCCGGTGATATTCACCTCAGAATAATCTGAGTTCACAATGCACAGGGTGTTTAGCCAGGAGGAGGAAACTGAGACAAGCAAAGAAAGCACATTTTACCTTGAGTCCCACAAAGATAGAGGGGTGTTTATCCCCTAGGTGCGCTTTTAAATGGGAAGTGTTGGCCAAAGGAGCACAGAGATGCTATGCAAGAGTGTGGCTGTGACTAGTGGCTGGATGCCTGCCAAGCACGCTGGTGAGACTTGACTCTTTTCTTTTTTTTTTTAACATGGCGTGCTGCGCGCCTCGCAAGGATTACAAAATGGACAATAAATTCAGGATTATGGCGATTATACGATTATGGCGATTATACGATTATGACGAATTCTGCACGATAAATAATTGTGGGTGTTTTTAATCGCGATTGACGATAAAATCGTATATCGTCCCATCCCTAACTGGATATTTGTTGTAGATATCTGTAATTCAGTTTTGCCTAGTCTAAAAGAACATTTCAGATATCCACAACTACGTTCTTCCTAGGACAAATGGCGTCACTTTTGCCGTTCATGTGTATGGGGTTTGTCGTTACAGATATCTACAATTCAGTTGCAGATATCTGCAATGTGAATTACAGATATCTGTAACTGAATTACGACTAATACTAATTCCAGTTTGAGATATCTTCAACGTCATTTTGACTAGTCATAATTCCAGTTCAAGATATCTTTAATTCACCTCAATTAAAGATATCTACATGTCCCTTTTCGGATATCTTAAATTAAGTTTTGACTAGACGAAATGACGTTGTAGATATCTCAAACTGGAATACGTACTAGTCGTAATTCAGTTACAGATATCTGTAATTCACATTGCAGATAGGAAGAATGTAGTTGTGGATATCTGAAATGACAATTGTGGATAGGAAGAATGTAGTTGCAGACATCTGAAATGTTCTTTTTGACTCGGCAAAACTGAATTACAGATATCTTGAATAAAAAAATCCAACTATTCAAAATGTAATTACGACTAGTCAGAAAGACGTTGTTGATATCTACAATGTTAATTACGGATAGTCAAACTTAGCTTTTAAATGTTAAATCCGCTTGCCGTATCTGGTCAGGATCAGATAAAGGAGCGTCTCTCTACCTGTGGGCACGCTGCTGTGCTGGGGTTCTGGTTCTGCTGGTTCTGCTTGGTTGTGGAGGTCCTGAAGCTGCTGCTGCTGCTGGACCAGAGCTGCCAGTTCCTGCTGGGTCAGGACGATGGGGATGGACTGATCCACGTCTGCGTCACCTGCACAGAGACAGACCGGGGATTTACTCCATCCTCAAAGTGAAGGTGTCTGTCTGTCTGTATGTATGCGTGTGTGTGTGTGTGCGTGTGTTACCGATGTGTGCTGCTGCTTGTAGTACAGCCTGTATCGTTGCCTGCTGAGCTGTCATGGTCAGCTGATCCGAGGTCAGTCCTGTCGTCATGAGGGTCGCCCCACCGGATACCACCTCACCCAGGTCCCCTTCTGATGACATCAGCTCCTGAGGTAGACCGCTGTCTGACGTCCCCATCTGAATGTGGGGCGGGGGAGGGGCAGGTTGATATTACTGTGTGTAAGCTGTGTAACAGTTCCTACTCTCTTTCAGCTGCTTCAGTCTGACAGACATGTTATCACACCATACACTCATACATCCCCTGTCCAATTCATGACCTGTACCTTATTTTGTACATTGAACTTTCTACGTTTCTTCCTCTCTCAGCCCCAGAAGTCTGATTTTTTTTTATTGATTCCACATATCAATATTTAACATTTCACATATACAATTTTCAAACAGTATACAACAACTTCTCCACCAGGGAGCAGAGACATAAACATACATTCTCAAAGAAAGTTACCGTAGAGTAAATTTGAAGAAATAAAAGAAACACTTTTTCACTCCTGTCCTTATTTTTTACATCTCTCTTACATCATCCCGTTTCTCCTGTTGGAGGGTAAATATAATAAACATATGAACAATGAACAAATTTGTAGCCTGAACCAAGGGGATCAGTAATCTACCATACGCACTGTCCTTACTGCACAAAGTCTGTTCTCAATGGAGACACAAAATTAACCCAGTTTTCACAGAAATGTTTAAAAGTCTCTGTTTTTAGTCTAGTTGAGAAAGTCCCCAGAAGTCTGATTTAAAGATGTGCAGTCTACGGCTCTGACTTATCTATGAAATAATCTCTGACATGATTAGAAATGATGACAAATTAATTATAGAACAACGAAAAAACGGATTCCGCTTCCGGGTCGCAACGAAGATGGCAGCTTGATTTCTGTGCTCCCCGACGGTTTCACGAATTAACCCTGTTAACCCCTGAGATAACTAAAAAGTGAGTGTTAAAACGCGGCGATGAACAGGGTTAACACAAGAAGTTGGAAAAACATGACCACGACAGAAGATATTGGTGAGTGTATGCCACCAAATGTTGCTAGCCGAAGTAGCTCCCCGACATGCGAGATGAGCGAGGACCATGGCGAGGACGGAGAAGACGATGCTAGCCTGCGTGGCATACTAAACGAACTACGAGACTTCAGGCGAGATAATAAACAGCACCTCACGGAGATTAAACAAGAACTGCACAAGACGAACGATAGACTGGTAGAAGCCGAGACCCGAATCGACGAAGCAGAGACAGCACTACAAGCGGTGTCAACGCTGGTGAAACGGCTCTCACAGCGCCAGGCTGACATGGAGGCTAAACTCATTGACCAAGAAGGACGTGCTCGCAGAGACAATATCCGAATATACGGGATACCCGAAGACGCGGAGGGGAACAACGTCTCGTCTTTCCTGGAAAACTTACTGAAAGAGTCGCTGGGTTTTCCACCGGGCACAGAGCTAAAAATTGAGAGAGCACACAGAGCCACTGTTCCTAAGCCCACCGGCTCCCAGCTAAAGCCCCGGTCTATCATCGCCAAGTTTGCGAGCTACAGAGTAAAAGAAGAGGTGATCCGAAGAGCCTGGCAAAAAAGAGAGGTTTTCTACAACAACACCCGCTTCTACATAGACCACGATTACCCATCAGCGATCCTGAAGAGACGTGTGGAATACGCGGAAGCAAAGAAAATATTAAAAGAAAGAAAGATCAAGTTCCAGACCCCCTACCCAGCGAGACTACGGGTTTTTTACAACGACGGCACCCGCCTGTATCAGAGCGCAACCGAGGCGACGGAGGACATGGCCTCACGCGGATTTCCCGTCACCATCATACCAGCACCAGACCGCCCGGATGAACGAGAGACTGAACTCTTATCTACATGGCAAGTGGCAGGGCGCCGCCGGGTTGGAGCCAGGATCACCCCGGATAGAGCACCTCAAAAGAAAAAAGCCTCCCAGATGCAGTTCAAGGAGAAACTCCAGGAGTTCAGACTGAATCCTCCTCCAGAGTGAGGGACAATCAGGACAATCAACCACCTGACCAAGAAAAAGCTGCAGATAAGTCTGACCCGGTTTACACTGTATTTTATTATGTTTATGAACCAACTGATCTAATTTTATTTTATTTTATTTTTCATCTGGGATTTAAAGACTCTAAGGATTAGGTTGATCTTAATTGCCTTTGTGACTGAAGCCATATATGGTTCTCTTTTATTTAATTTGAAGTTTGAAAATTCCTATTTAAAAAGAAAAAAAAAAACAAAAAAAAACCAAGTGTAAAAAGGTCGGGACACAGAAATCCTTCAGCTATGACTGTAAGTTTTATGCAGTCATCTCAAAGGGCCCTACTCTTAAAAAAGAGCTGGACATCCCTTTATGGGCGCTCTGACATCAGGAGCCCCCCAGAGGCTAATGAAGAAAGAGCCTCAACATTGGAAGCAAAAAACTCTAAGGAATATATGGACGTTTGGTTAAGATCTGTATTATTGTTCTTACTGTGTTATGTTCATCTCTCGAAGTTCACGAGAGTTTTTGGGATGTATGATGGTCCAAGAACTAGTCATGGTGTAGGGAGATTTCAGCCATATGCAACACAAGTAGAAGACCATGGCTAATCATGATATTAAAATCGTTTCATTTAATATAAATGGAGTCTTGAACCCAATTAAGAGAAGCAAGATATTGAGCAAAATGAAAAAGGAGAATGCACATGTAGTGTTCTTACAGGAAACACACCTTAATCCTGTAGAACATGAAAAGCTGAAAAGAATGGGGTTTTCTCAGGTGTATCATTCATCTTGCAAATCAGGCCATAAGAGAGGGGTAGCTATTCTACTCTCTCATAGAGTTAAATTTGAAAAAAATTCAGAGGTAAAGGACAACGAGGGAAGATATTTACTTGTCTCAGGTAAGATAGAAGGGGTCCAAATAACCCTACTTAATGTTTATGCACCCCCCGGTAGTGATTTCATTTTCTACAGAAATTTTTTTGACTTAATGACGGAGGCGACAGGTATACTTATATGTGGAGGAGACTGGAACATACGCCTCAACCCCAGACTAGATGGCTCCAAAGATTCTATTCAAACCTCCATACACAAGAAACTTAAGATTCTTATGTCAGAACTAGGAGTGCTGGATCTTTGGAGAGACTTCTACCCAACAGGCCGAGATTACACACATTATTCACACCCACACGCTGTCTACTCCAGAATCGATTATTTCTTCATCTTTAAAAGAGATCGCCATAGAATACATCATTGTGAGATAGGTAACATCGACTTGTCAGATCATGCACCTCTCTCATTGATGCTGCAAATTAATAATAATCCTGGAAATACACTATGGAGGCTAAATTCAAATGTTCTTAATAATGAACAATTCAAAACAAAAATTAAAGAAGAAATCAAACAATTTATGGAAGTAAACAATAATGGGGAAGTTGGTTCAGAAATTGTATGGGATGCACTAAAAGCCGTTATGAGAGGGAAAGTTATATCCTTCTGTGCTTACCAAAAGAAACAAAGACAATTAAGGCTCTTAGAACTAAATAAAGAATTAAAAGAACTTGAGACAAAACACAAGAAGGGATCAAACCCAAATCTCATCTCGAAATTAAAAGAAATTAGGAATGAAATTAATGTTCTATACTCACAGGAAATACAAAAGAAGATGATTTATACAAAACAAAAGTATTACGAGTCTGGCCCGAAATTTTCTAAACTGCTGGCAAGGAAATTGCAAAAACAACAGTCAGATAACACAATCTACAAAATTAGGGACCCACTTTCCAAAGCTTTGCTACATAAGCAACATGAAATTCAAATGGCATTTCAAAATTACTATAAACAACTATACTCCCAACCACAATTATTAGATGAACAACAGATTGAACAGTTCTTATCATCTCTCAATTTACCCACCCTATCAGAAGATAAAAACAGAAAATTAAAAGCTGAAATAACAAAGGAAGAGCTGAACAGTGCAATTTCAAGGTTAAAATCAAATAAATCACCAGGGCCAGACGGGTTTTCTCCTGAATGGTACAAGACCTTTAGGACAGAGTTAACACCAATTCTTCTTAACATATTTAATACAGCTTTAAAGGAAGGGAAAACTCCACCAACTTGGACAGAAGCTACAATCTCGGTTATACCAAAGGAGGGAAAAGACAGACTGGACTGTGGGTCATACAGACCAATCTCTGTCCTGAACACAGATTACAAACTGTATACATCAATCCTCGCCAAGAGAGTTGAGGAGGTCCTCCCTCACCTTATCCACACAGACCAAACAGGTTTTATTTCCCAGAGACAAACACATGATAGTATTAGACGCTCATTACACATTTTAAGCCATATACAAAAACAGAAGTTACAGGCCTTATTGGTGAGCCTAGACGCAGAGAAGGCCTTTGATTCTGTGAGTTGGACGTTTTTGTATAAGACTCTTGAGAGATTTGGGTTTCATAAAGAATTTATTAAGGGAATTGGTACTCTATACAATCATCCAACTGCCCGCATTAAAATAAATGGGTACCTCTCAGACACTATCAAATTAGAACGGGGCACTAGACAAGGTTGTGGTCTATCACCACTCCTTTTCGCAATTTATATAGAACCACTTGCTCAATGGATTAGGCAATCTGACAATATTAAAGGAATTACCATAAATGGGGAACAACACAAAATAGCATTGTATGCAGATGACATATTAATATACCTCAAAGACCCCGCCCACTCACTTCCTGAATTGTTTAAACTTTTAGATAGTTTCGGTAAATATGCGGGATACAAACTAAATATTCAGAAAACCCAAATCTTAACACAAAATTATACTCCATCTAAACAACTTCGGGATAGATACCATCTGAACTGGGATCAGGATGCAATGAAATATCTAGGTGTACTATTCCCTAAAGATATTTCTACATTAGCAAAGATTAATTATGACCCCCTTTTTACCAAAATAAAATTGGATATACAAAGATGGAATTCCAACCCCTTTATGAGCTTTACTCAAAGGGTGGAGACCATAAAAATGAATATACTCCCAAGATTTCTTTTTTTGTTTCAGGCCCTTCCTGTGGAGATAACCACAAAACAATTCTCTGAGTGGGACAACATTATTTCTAGGTTCATATGGCAGGGAAAAAAACCCAGAGTAAGGTTTAAAACATTACAATTATCAAAAGACAGAGGAGGCATGGCTGTACCAAATTTAAAGGATTACTTTTTCTCAGCTCAAATTAGACCATTGATAAATCTGTGTAACCAAGATTATCATGCCAGGTGGAAAGACATCGAGCTTTCACTTGTTAAGGACCCTCCACTTTGGGCAATACTCGGTAATAAGGATCTGGAAAACTTTGTAACCAAATTGCAGAATCCGTGGACAAAATTTCAAATTAAAACCTGGAACTCAATTAAAGACACATATAAATTACACGATAAATTGGGAATAATTAGGTGGTGCGCCTACGACCCTGACTTTAAACCGAATCAACTGGACCATAGATTTAAAAGCTGGATAACTAAGGGAATAACAACATTTCACTCAATAATAGACAAGGGACAACTTAAAAGTTTTCAAACTCTACAAAGAGACCACTCTTTAGAAAAGCAGGATTTTTATAGGTATTTACAACTACGTAATTACTACGACAAGGTAATTAGAAACTATACAGTGGATCCAGAAGACCCAATACTGAAAGAGATATTACGTGCTTATTCATCAGAGCGAGCCAAAGGTACTATATCTAGAATATATAAGGGCTTCATGATTAAAAAAACCTACTCTACAGACTACATTAAAGATAACTGGGAGAAGGAAGGTAATTTTGAAATGCCCAATGAGGAGTGGTACAGTTGTTGTGAGTTTCAATGGAAATGCACCAACTCACATACATGGAGAGAATTTGCATGGAAATGTTTAATCAGATTTTTTGTAACCCCTAAACAGAAAGCTCACTTTGCAGGAGAGGATCCACAGTGCTGGAGGATGTGTGGGAGCCAGGATGCAAACCATTGGCATATATTTTGGGAATGTCCAGTAATTGTACATTTCTGGTCAGAGATGCATAAAATATTAGAAAACATGTTTCATATGAAAATACCATACCATTTCAAAACCTTTATTCTGGGAGAAATTAATTTTCTCACAGGGCATCTCAACAAATACCTATTTGGGGCTCTGATTTCTGCTGGCAAGAAAGCCATCACACGTCACTGGCTGCATCCTGACCCCCCCACAATAGAGGAATGGACTGTTATTGTTGATGAAATATATCAAATGGAAAAGATTACTTTCTCACTTCGGTTACAAATGGATAAATTCACAAGGTCATGGTCAAAATGGGTCTCTTATGTACAAACATCACAGCCTCACTCTAGAAACTAAATCACTTGTCTCCACCCACTTACTCTGGGTTATCTCCCTGTTGGTTTGAAGGACCGCCAGGTCTTGTGTGTTTCATACTTACATGTGTATGTATTTCAGAACTCTTATCTTTTTGATACCTAGTCTCCCTACAACTAAATGCAGCTGCTGTTATAAACCCATACATCCTGTTTTGATTCTTCATTGTTCCTTTTTCTTGTTTGCCTTTAGTTAGTTTTGTTTGTTTGTTTGTTTGTTTGTTTTTTCTTAAAAATATAAAAGTATGCAGGTTTTGTTTCTTTCAACATTACACAACTATATGGCGATAGCTATGTTGATATGATGTTATCCTCTCTTCTTGACAATAATTGTAAATCAAGAATTCAACACCAGCTGTGTAATGTAATGTGTGAGAATAACAATAATAAAGAAAATTAAAAAAAAAAAAAAAAAAAAAAAAAAAGAACAACGAAAAAACATGTTGTTTTTGTTTTTAAACCACACCCAAAACAGCTCTCTGCATGTTACTGTGTGTGTGTGTGCGTGCGTACCTGTACTGCTGCCTGGCTGTCCTCCACGTGAACCTGCAACACCGACTGGCTGTTTGTGTACAAAGGGTTTGCTCCCTCCTCAGCAGCTGCTGTCACCGTGGTGACAGCCTCCGCCTCTGATGATTCCACCCTGTCTTCTCCGACCATTGAGGATATCTCCTGCAGTCACACACACAAACCATCAGAAGAAACCTCTTTTAAATAAGTCCAGCTGATCTTAGTCTATATGGATGTACGCAGGCGGTATAAAATTCACTGTTTGACCTACCTGCCAATGGCAGGTAATGTATGAAATTTTACCGGCCAAAATATGTTTTCACCGGCCACTGAACTGCTCACAACACAAGTCATTAAAATCAGCAGTGTTTCCCTCGTTGCATTATAGTTAGCTGCCTTAACAACACACACCTGCCTCCTAAACTACATTGTTGCAATAAATATATACTAAAAAATAGGTTTAGGCATTAAGATTAGCTGATGGAATGTCAACAGACATTACATAAACAGGCTTTCAGAGGAAGATAAAGTGATGTGAGTTTTGAAATTTAATAAACTTAACATAAGTGGTGTGAACACAGGTTTTTGTTTTTTTAAATATAGATTGACTACTGTTCGTCCTACAGTAGCTTATAGAAGGATGCAACTTTCCAGATCAAAAACAACACACCACAGTTGTTGTTTATTAATCAATTAGATTAATACCTATGTATCCAACTGGACACCTCAACCTAACAAATTACATGTCAGGCTTTGTGAATGGAGACTGTTGTTGTCATGTCACACATCTGACAGGCCACAGGAAAAACTCACCGACACAGTTTACAACAAACTGAGAGTCAGTGTCACTGTCGAGCCAAGTGTTTGAATTTCTGCCACTCTGGTCTGTGATCAAAACACAGAGTTCCACCTGATCACGGGCAGAGTCGGCACCGCTTCACGGGATTGCGAGTGGGGTGATGCTGCATTCAAGTTAATTCGGAAATACGAGACAAACCCGGTCCCGTATTGATGCAAAACAGGACGGGGTTATTTAATCTGCAAATACGGGGTGATTCCATATTGTCAGGGGCATGTGGTAACCCTGGTAACCCTACCCCTCGCCACATAAACACGTTACCACAAGCTAACGTGGCTTGCTTCTGACTGGTGGGTCTAGGTAAAAAAAAAAAGTCATTTTCTTGAACTATTAAAATGGATTTATAGCGTTTTGGAAAAGAGCTCTTCAAGTTGTCCCTTGTTAGTTGAGTGGCGGGTGCTAATTGTATTAGTGTGTGTGTGTGTATGTGCATGAAGGTATGTGTATGAATGTGTGTGTATGGATATATTTGTGTTTTATTACCCCCTTTTTTTAAAAAACTTTTACCTATTATTTAATTAACTAATTCATTTATTTATTTTATCTTTTTATTTCTACTTTAGAATTTAATTCCTGTTTTAAATTGTTCCCCATTTTTAAAATTTAATTTATAAAATTTTTTATTTTTTTTAAATGTATCATTATTATTACTACTACTACTACTACTACTACTTTATTTTGTTATTTATTTAATTATTTATTTTAATTGTAACTTATATACGGTCTGTCATTCATTTATTATATGAAGCCATAAGTCAGGAAATGTTCTATAAAATGAATAAAATGTTTAAATAAAAAGTTCTAAAAAATAAACAAGTCCAGCTGCCTTCAGCTTCAGCACTTAACTGAAACCATCGGAATCATCCACTGTGTGTGTGTGTGTGTGTGTGTGTTTCAGTGCGTGTCACTTACAGGTATGGATGGTCCGGGTGTGGGCGTTGACTGTGTTACTGTGGTAACAGCTCTGCTCTGACTGACTGTGGCTGAGGAGACGGAATCAGACGAGGGGCCGGGGTTCGTGGAGTCCACCTGCAGACTGTCCCCGTCCTGCTGAGCTGGAGACACAGGGGACAGGAAGTTAGGTTTCCAGGTCATGTCCAGGACTTTGTGTTCCATTTACAATTCAAGTCTTTTTAGAGTTGTGGAAAGTTGTCTGGACTGAAACAGTGCCAGCTTTTCTAGGATCTGGCCTCATTTCAGCAGCTGTTGTGTAGATGTGTTAGCAGGTTACCTGTAGCTGTGGTAGCCGTGTTTGTGGTGCCGGTCTCATGGGTCTCACATGGTGGATTTGAGCACACCTGCTGAAACCATAAATATAGGGTTTTAAACCCCAAAATTGATTATTTTGTTCAAAAGAATGGTTGCGATGTAGAACCTCACCGCTAGATGGGAGTAAAGGTCTTTGCACACTGAGTCCGTTTTTTTCGCATGCGTTTTTCGTATCCGTCATCCGACAAAAAACGTTACGTGCAGGCTCCTTGCACACTGAGTCCGTTGCGTTTTATCCGCATGTGTTTTTATTTTGTGTTCCAAATTTCGGCACTTTGTGGTTCTCTCACTTGTTGAGAAATGAAAGAGAAAAATTAAAATATTGTGTCCATCCTGAGAGGACACCAATCTGCCTGCTTGTTAATGAGCAGCGGAACTATCATGACCACTTCAACAGTTTATTATAGGATGTCAGTGGTCCAGTTTGATATATATTGATTATTAGCTCACAGAAGACAGACAATTTCCATGATCCTGAACAGCGGCTGGCGCACCCCCCCCCCCCTCTTTCCCTCCCTCTCCAGCCTTGAAACGCTGATGTGATTGGTCAAAAGACTTTTCACGGATGCGAAAAACGCATTAAATCGAACCTGTTCCGAAGGTTTTGGACTCGGTGTGTAAACATGATCGACACAACATGAAGTCGAATTTATTTTTTGACGTGCGGCAATTTCGGACGAAAAAAACGGACTCAGTGTGCAAAGGCCTTAATTCCTACAGAATATCACTTTAACAATTTCACATATGGATTCATCTGTGGTCTCACCTGTCTGAGTCCTCCAGGTCCTGCTGTGGTAGCGGTGTTTGTGGTGCCGGTCTCGTGGGTCTCACATGGTGGATTTGAGCACACCTGCTGAAACCATAAATAATAATATTTAAACCTGGCTTGTCTTTAAAGGGATAGTTCTACATTTTGGCAAATTGGCCCATTGCCATAATCCCTACAGTTTAGGCAGTAGGTTCGTTACCTTTAATTGTCGGTGCAAGCTGTTTTTAGAACGGCGGAGCAGAGCCGCAAGCTGCTCAGAGCTACAAATTTCTTGGTTTCCCTCATCAAACTCATCAAATACACAATCCAACAACTCCAAAACGCTCTGGTGGACAAGTTGTGACCTGCACATTCACCACGCTATGAGATAATAACAGAACGTTACGAAAACAACTCTGTCTGGTAACGTTGTGTTATTATCTCATAGCGTGGTGAATGTGCAGGTCACAACTTGTCCACTAGAGCGTTTTGGAGTTTGATGAGGGAAACCAAAAAAATCCCACTAGTATCCGTAGCGTAGCTCTGAGCAGCTCGCAGCTCTGCTCCGCCGTTCTAAAAACAGCTTGCGCCAACAATTAAAGGTAACAAACCTACTGCTATGACTATAGACCCTTTCAGAGAGTATAAACAAAGACAGGTGTGGCTCATTAGAAAACGCTCTGGTACACTAAATTGAATGGAGCCTTAATTAGTGTCCTTGGTAACACCTGTATTTGTTTATACTTTCTGAAACGGTCTATAGGGATTATGGCAATGGGCCAATTTGCCAAAATGTTGAACTATCCCTTCAACAGTTTCACATATGGATTCAGCTGTCATCTCACCTGTCTGAGTCCTCCGGCTCCTGCTGTGGTGGCTGTGTTGGTGGTTCCTGTCTCATGGGTCTCACATGGTGGATTTGAGCATGTGTTTGAAGCAGCCTGCTGAGCTGAAGGCTGGTTGGAGCTCACCTGTGTGGGAGAGGGGAGGAGCCACAGGTCAGGATACAAGTACTGGGGCCTCATTTATCAAACAGGGTGTAAAAGTGCTACTAAATTTTCACGTACGTCGAAAAGCCAAAAATGGCGTACACCCAAAATATTTACACCCTTTTCAACTCTCCGCAATTTCCATTGATAAATCACACCGGACCTAAGAAAAGTGCGGATGTGAACACGCCTCATATTCCGCCCTCTAAACGGCCAAACACAACCATATATGGTCAATGCAAATCAGTACGCGCATATTAAGTAGCCATGTGCACTCTGGAACTTTGTGGAGTGACGTCAGTGGAAGACGGTGAAGACAACGGACGGAGAGCGGAGAAAGGAGCGGAATTTCTCTGAAAGCGGGATACACGGCAATATCATTCAGTAGAGATGATGACCCCCATCACCATCACTACTTCAAAAAATCCTAGCAGAAACACTGTGTACTCCGCGCTCCTCTCTCCCTCGCACACTGCAGTTCTCTGACTCAGCAGCGGCGTCGCCAATTCCTCCTGTTCTTCAAAAAGGGTGTAAGTCCCAGTACGCCATAGTCAGAGTGGGTGTAAATGTACGCACTTTTTCCCGCCGGGTTTTTTATTTTAATGTTTATTTAACAGGGACGATACATACAACATTGCCACAAAGAATGAAAAAGGCTTGATAGATCCCAAATTTGGTGGAGAAAAGTGCGTACGCACAAAAAGGGGGGAAAAAGGGTGTAAAAAAAGGTGTATCCACAATGATAAATGAGGCCCCAGGTGTTATTTGTCAGTGTAGGTGTGGCCAGATCTGAGCTGGTTCAGTGTTAGTTCTGGTCCCATCCAGCCCACCAGCCCGCACAGAGAACTGGTCCGGCTCGTCCCAGATTGGGACCGGTTTTGCTTCTATCGGATGTCAGATTGCTATGTTTACATACGCAAAATTTATTTTTTAAATTAAAATCTTGAGGGATTGTAAAATCTGAATCCGCTGTTTATATGGGCGCAAAATCAAATGATCTGATCATGACGTGTGTGTACAAGCACCAAGTTTTATTCAGAATAGCATTCTGCTGCACGTGCGGAGTTGTCTGATTTCCCTAAAACAAGAAGTTGTACTTCCTCCTGTGCTGTAAACAAACCAACAATGAATAACGCGTGAATAACCGTTAACTGATAACATAACTTTGAGCGATAGTACGAGCCAGTTATGCAGCTCAGTCCACGTGAGGAACGTTGGCATGCACCGTCCTTACAGGTGACAAACGGTGCTGCTAAAAAGAAAAGAAAAGAAAAAGGACGGCGCTGCGCTCTGCAGCCGGCTCATGTCACTCACCTGCAGCTGAGCTCAAAGTCGCGATCGGAATAAGTGTTTACACATGGACGCGGTTTGGAATAAGGATCAGCATAAACCACCCCTCTTTATCGGAAACTATTTCTTTCCGATGTGCTGAATCAGATCATGACGCATTGTTATTCTGAATATGTGTGTCCATGTAAACATATCTGATGATGGCCACCTGTCTCTCACTTTACCTGGAGCTCTTGTCTCATGCTGGACGAGGCCACGGTGGCGGTGTTGGTCGTCCCCGTCTCGTGGGTCTCGCAGGGCGGGTTGGAGCAGACCCTGGTGCCGCCGCCGCCGATGGTTGCCGTGGCGACAGTGGCCGTGCTGGTCGTTCCCGTCTCGTGCGTTTCGCAGGGCGGGTTGGAGCAGACCCTGTTGTCGCCGCCCATTGTTGCCATGGCGACGGTGGAGGTGTTGGTCGTCCCCGTCTCATGCGTCTCGCAGGGCGGGTTGGAGCAGACCAGCGTCACTGCAGCATCATCAGTGACATCATCAACACCGGATACACCAACAGTACGCAGGATATTATGGGCTGTGTGAGTGAGTGAGTGAGTGGTCTGAGCAGGGTTTGTAGACCTGGTCCTTGTACCTGTAGTAGTGTCTCCCTCTACTGTAGTGGTGGTGGTGCTTGTGCTACTTCTAGGTTCGTCTGAAGTAGGCGAAGCCATGATGGAAACTGGCAGATCCTGGACCAGAGGCTGAGCCTCAGCACCGCTGGGAGTTGTGATGAGAGTCACCTGCAGAGGGGAAATGGTATCAATACAAGCAGACTACAACCACTACTACTGCAGTAGGGGAGAGCCGGGTCCAAAGTAACATTTCTCAAATTAACGTCATTTAAAAAGATAGAGTTACAGAGAGAAACATGTTTTTGTTGTGATCACTATCTCACATGTGTCTGTCTCTATCAATACCAGGTGTTATTTTGTAAAAATGTGAAATGACGTTGGTGTAATTTGACTCTGAAGAGAAGCTGCGCTTTGTTACTTTCGTCCTGTACAGCGGGGATGAAAGTAACAGGGTGTGGGTCAAAAGTTACACGAATTGTTCTGAATTATTAAAAATGTCTGACAGTGCCCTTGTTAATATGTGATTACACGCATATTGTTACCTTTCATTTCATTTCATTTCAGAATGAACGATCAATGACGCTGATTTGGATTTTTTATCTTTGTAGACCAGCTCATTAACATGTTCCTTTGCTTTAAATTCTTGCTCTTTTCTCTAAATTACTGTGTGAATTCTTGTAAAATATAATTGATTAACTTTTTTTTACTACACTGACTCCCTTGGGACTCGGCCAGAACAGATCTCTGTCGTCCTCCTATGCTGACAGCCTGTTGTCCTGGTCCACCTGGTCCACCTGTTCCACTGGTCTCTGCCCTCCTCCTGTAGTAAGGTATCTACATGTATATACAGTCACATTGTTTACATTGTGTGTTTTAATCCCTCCTGTAACACACACAGTGTGACCGCGGCACCGGCAGGGGGACAGACAGACTCATTGTTAATGTGCAAAGGGACAAAACTAACAACTATTACTTTTGTCCCAACAGTGACTCCTGAGCTGCTTCTATACTGAAACACTCTGACATGTCAAACTGTAGGATGTAAACACAGCCGATCGACTGAAAAAAAAAAGACTGCTCGAGTGAATTTACTTTCCGTCATTAAAAACAGGTTCTTGAATGTGACTCGGTCACAGTGAGACGTTCCTCAAGTTTTCTTGCAGTTCTGTTCTGTCATATATGATGAACATGCTGAAAGTTAGACATGTCACAATTGTTGACTTGGAGAAAATTGCTTGGTTACTTTGGACCCGGCTCTCCCCTACTACTACACCTGCAGTCCCAGCTCTTGTTTTACCTGCTTGGGTCCTGCTACAGCAGCCGTTGCTGTGGTAACCTGGCTGGCCAGTGAAGCAATGGTTGCCATGGTGGTAATAGGCGTTGCCAGGGAGGCATTAGCGACAGTGACAGCTCCACCTGCCACTGTGGTGGAGACGCTTCCTGTCCCTGTTCCCAGACTGGACAGACCTGCAGAGACAAGGACACCCACAGAGACACAACCGTCAGACACTCACAGGGAGGGGTGTGCACACACACACACACACACACACACACACACACACACACACACACACACACACACACACACACACACACACACACACACACACACACACACACACACACACACACACACACACACACACACACACAAGTCAGATGCATTGCTGCAGTGTGTGTTTACCTGTGGCTGCCTTGACGACCATAACGGTAGGTTTGGAGCCCATAGCCCCTGGCGACAGCAGTCTGACTCCGCTCATTGGGACGGTCCTGAGGATGGTACCGGGCGTACCTGGAGCTCCTTTCAACACCACCTGGACACACACACAGACACACACACCTTTCTAATTCCCTTTCACTGATGACAGAAACCAGGCTTCAAGCTTTCATGGTGTTTCAAGCTGCTGCAGGATGGAAGAGTGTACATGAGATGTGTGGTTCACTTTAGTCCAGTTTATTTCTTGCTCATCAAGTTGATGTGTGTTACGTGTGTGGTGCTAGGGATGTCACGATCACTTGTTTTCATAATTAACCGTGGTAGTAAACGCCACAATTAATTGATCGTAAAGATTCCTAAATACTGTCACTTTCCAAAAAAGATTATGTCGGGACCGAATCAGCAGATCAGACAGATACTGGTCCATTTACCCAACGTAACATTGAATTGGTAGGAATTTAAATGTTAGCGTGTAATTTGTAGAGCTGCAACAACTAATCGATTAATCGAACAATGACCGATTATTAAATTAATTGTCAACTATTTTGATTGAATAGAATTGGGTTAGGGTTAGTTTGAGTAGTTTAAGAAAAAAAGTCAACATTCTCTGATTCCAGCTTCTTAAATGTGAATATTTCTGGTATTCTTTGTTCCTTTATGACGATAAACTGAGTCTCTCTTTGGTTGGTGGACAAAACAAGACATTTGAGGACGTCGTCTGGTGGTTTGGGAAACACTGATTGACATTTTACAATATTTTATTCACCAAACAACTAATCGACTAATTGTTTAAATAATCGGCAGATGAATCAATAATGAAAATAATCGTTAGTTGCAGCCCTCGTAATTTGTAATTAAAAAAACAATTAAAATAAACCTAAATATTTGGTATAGAAGATAATTAATGACCTTTATATTACAAACACTTCCCCTGGGGGATTATTGGCCATATATTAAGAGATATTAAAATATTTTGTGTAAATAATTAGTAATGTAATTATATATTGACTACATTTGCTTTAACACATTAATAGTGTTGTAGTGATTATTTCAGGAACACCTCAGGATCCTCCAGTTAGAGCTGGTCAACGTAGCCAGGGAAAAGGGAAGTCTTGGCTGCCAACTACAGTTATAAACGTGGTCCGTCTAATTAGCGATAATTCTCAGCCTAAACCCAGCTGAAAAAAAAAGAAAGAAATAAGGAGCGGTCTTCATCGTAATCGCTGCGACCGGCAACTACGGCGATATGTTTTGATATGAGCGTTAGCTGTTGTTAGCCACCGCCTGTAGCTCAGCTACTTAGCTTCAACTGTGTTTCCATCGATTAGCTACACAGCAGATAAACAAACTTAAGACGGTATCGATACTATCTCTGTACATCTTCGCGCTGGTCCTGTTGCTCAGGTAACCCCGTCTCCAGCCCCCGGAGGAACCGGTTCTTAGCTCTAGACCAGCAAGGAGTTGGTGGAACCAGTTTTAAGAACCAAGAACCGGTGCTTTAAGCCAGGGACACACCGAGCCGACCGTCGGGCGTCGGCAGCTCGTCTGTTTGGTGTGTTCCTCTCCGTCGGGGAGCGTCGGGTCTTGTCGGGTCTTGTCTGGGCCGATTCAACATGCTCAGTCGGGACTCGTCGGCCGTCGGGAGAGTAGACTCATCGGGTACTCTGATTGGCTGTGTGCTAGCTATGGCGATTCTGATTGGCGGTGCCCTAAGCGAATCAGCGCGGTGTGTGGGAGGGACGGAAGTGACCACAGTAAACAAACGGTGTCCTAGCCTGTCCTACAGTAAAACTGGTATACAAAATAAAAAGAGGAGTAAAGCAATATATTTTAAACATCAAAGATGTTCAATCAAACCCACATAGTTTGAAACAACGTTCAAAACACACACAGCTCGGGGCGGTGCGTGGCGCAGTGGGTAGAGCGGCCGCCCCATGTAGAGGCTACAGTCCTCGCCGCAGGCGTCCCCGGTTCGAATCCCGCGTCGGGCAGACCTTTCCTGCGTGTCATTCCCCCTCTCTCTGCCTCCCCACTTCCTGTCTATCTCTACTGTCATCACTATCAAATAAAGGCAAAAAGCCAAAAAAATATACTTAAAAAAAAAACACACACAGCTCACAACTAAGCATATAAAGCCCGCTAGCTTAATGCTAACGTGTAATGTAAAACACCATAGACGGGCTAGATTTGGCCTTAGCGCTGTTAACACTTGGCTGGTTAAATTGTTTTGGGGGGATTAATGTTGGTCTCATTGATGAAATTAACTGTGGCAGTGGCATTAGTTTGTTTGAATGAAAAGTGAGCAGAGCTGCCCCTGGGCTACGTACTGAAATCACCACATTTACGTAAATAAATAAATGTTTTACAATGAACTGATCAGTCTAATACATTTTATTTTGTTAAGTCAACATGGTTACTGTACATGGCAAAGATTATTACCACTTTATGACTTAGAATTGGTCTGTATTTCTATGGGGGAGTCCTCGCCACTCAATCGCTCTGGTTGGCAGTCGGGGCAGTGTGTTTCACTTTTTCCTTTCTCCCGACAAGGGGTGACAGACTCGTCGGCCAAAGCCGTCGGCGTCGGGACGCGTCGTGGCGGTGTGTTCCTGGCTTAAGGTGCGTTCACACCGGACTTTTTATTTTTATCGCTGTCGCTCGTATCGGTCCGAAAAAAACGCTCCGACGCTCAGCTACATTCGCTCGTCAATTTGGCACAGAGCCACAGACTCGCATTTTCGCTTCGATGACGTCATGTCCACTGCCATGTGTCTCTGTTTACACCGGCACCACCGGGATTACGGCAGCCAATCAGCGCTGAGCGACGAGCGACTGACGGCCGGAGAGTTGGGATTTCTCATCTCGAGCGACAGGAGCGACTCGAGCGAAAAAACGCTCCGACGCTCCGTCGCTCCGACCCCCAGCGTTTTTTCACCTGGGCGATTAAACGCTCAATTGCTCGTTTGCATTCACTTAACATGTAAACTCGTCGCTCTTTCGAAAAACAAAAGGTCCGGTGTGAACGCAGCTTTAGGTGATGAAAAAGGAACGGGCTCCGAACCAGCTCGGTGGAAAAGGGGGATCAGATAAGCAGATGAAGAGGATGGATGGTGTGTGTGTGTGTGTGTGTGTGTATTACCTGTGTTACCCCCTGCTGACCGCCTGCAGTGATCTTGGGGACAGTGCTGATGATCTTGCCCATGGTTCCTGGAGTCAACCCTTTGGTGGTCAGGATGGTGAATGGACTGTTTCCACCTGCAGGGGGGAGGGGCTTAACTCAGTCAATCATCAAACTTCAAAATAAAAGCTGGGCTGTTCAGGTGGATGTGGCTCATGTACCTGCCCCCCCCTGCAGCGCAGACATTGGGATAGTCTTGATGATGGTGGTTCCGGGCTTGGAGGTTGTCGGGCCGACGCCCAGGATGGTGGGTTTGCTGGTGGATCCGGCCTGCGGAGTGCTCAGTATGGTGGTCTGTTTACCGTCTGCTGAGGTCACCAACTTGAGGATGGTTCCTGCTGGCAGGGCGCCCTTTGTCTTGAAGAAAGAGACGTGATGGGTTCAATCAGTAGAAACCAGCAGAGCACCAAGCAGAAACCAGCTGCATTGTGGGTAGGGATGCACATTTTAAAAAAAATTTCTGACCGATAACCGACGCTTGTTAACCGATTATTAACCGTTAACCGATAAGATTAAGACGCTGGCAGCACACGGCAAAAATAAAAAAAATTGATCACTCCAATTTTTTTTTTGGGCCGTTAAATACACACGTGCGCTGCGACGGCTGATCAGCGCCACATGTCACGTCCACTGTGCTCTGTCTCAGCTGATCGTGCTCAGATCGTCCAATGTAGAACTGTTTTTATACAAAGTGCAGCCAAACACCAGACTGAAGGAGCAGCAGAGCTCCTCTGACAGCTGCAGGAGAGCTGCAGGAGAACAGGCTGGAGAGCAGCAACGTCCTCTCTTTTTTTCTTTTTTCTTTTCTCTTCAGCGCCATAGTTACAGGTGATGCACATCTATGTCTGTGTAGCTACATTTATTGTCTGACCTTCCTTCATGGGGGCTGCTGCATATACTGTCAGCCCTCCTGTGGAAGTCTGCACGTGTCGACACGCCCCCATGAGTTGACAACATAAGGAGCTAATAATAATAAAAAAAAAAAACAATAGTATTAATTAGGGGTGTCACGATTCTCCAAATCCTCGATTCGATTTGATTTTCGATTTTAGGGTCACGATTCGATTTGATTCTCGATTTTTTTTTCTTTTTCTTACAGCACAGAGGCCTATTCTATTTTCAGACTAGTCTAGTCTACGATCATTGGTTTTATTCATCAAATTTTGTACAGTAAATCTTATTTCAAAAGATGGGATACATATAAGTGATGCAATTTCCAAAATGTATCACATTAGGCACTAATGGTCACATTTAAATAATTTCTTTACAATATAAAGGTAACATGCCCCCAAAAATCATGATCCAGGGGCCAAAATTGCCCCCAAGGTTTTGAAACAAATAGTTTTATATCTGTACATTATCATAATTTTATTTTCATTAATTTACCGTCGTGTCTCATTATTCTCCTGATGTCGGCTTAATGTAATGTAAATGAGATTGCGCTGATACGCGAGAGTCATGTGACAGCGGGGCAGAGCTGCAGCTGCAGCGCTGCGGTGGACCTGATGATCAGGTCCTGATCAGACTGGTGGTGGCCCACAGTCAATCAGTCCCCGATCCTCCACCGTCACCAGATCCCCCGAAAGCCCCCGCAAATAATACATCGACAAAAAGTGGCAAGTTGCACCTTTTCGTCGGCTTATTATTTGCGGGTTTTTTTTATTTATCTTATAACGTCTCTGCAACATGCCGCTCTCAGTGCTTGTCGGTGTTGTGTAGTTAGAGCTGTGTCTCCCTCCTGTTTCCCAGGTAGGAGGGGGACAGTAGCCCACCAGGGCTGGGCGATGAAACGCTATAAATTGTGAAATAACTTTTCTTCGATAGAAATATGAGACGTGGTCGATAGTTTTCATTCATCCATGTTTTGGCAAATAGCCAATGATATTGATGATAAGGAGAACTCGGACCAGTGACTGACAAGACGCTTGTTGCGCAATGGGGACAACGGGCAGTTGTAGCTTTGCGGGGGATAAAAAATCGAAATCGTGACACCCCTAGTATTAATCGATCAAAGTTCTTGTTATCGGTTAACGGTTAAACATGTGTTGTGCATCCCTAATTGTGGGTAGAGAGCAGGAGAATTCAGCAGTACCTGGAGGATCTGGGCGACTGAGCTGCCACCAGCCTGACTGGTAACCGCTCCACTCTGAACAGATTTAGTCTGGACCATGGAAACCACCTTCCCCAGGTTCCCTAGGTTCGCCAGGTTCCCTAGGTTCCCCAGGTTACCGATCTGGAACAGAAGCAAGGTGAGTTGATCAGATGTGTGGAGATGAACAGGTGTGGGTTCTGGCCCTGCAGGTGACACTCACCAGAGTCCCGCCTCCTCCCACACCGAGTGGACTGTTCACCAGAGTGATGGTCTTGGTGACTCCGCCCACCACCGTGGTGACAACCTGAGCTTGTTGGGACACCGTCACCGTGCCCGATTTATGGACCGTGATGATTGGTCGGCTGGGGGTCCCCGGAGTGGACACCACCGAGGCCCCGCCCACCTGAGCGGCAGCCGTCTTTAACATCCGAGTGGCCGGGTTGCTGACCTGAGACAGAAGACAGGTGAGAGCTCCTCCTGCTGCGTGATGATCTCAACAGGTTTATTCATGGAAAAGCAGAGGACTGTAGACTGGAGTTACCATGGAAACGGGAGCAGCCACCGTCTTAACAATCGTGGCTCCCGCGGGGACGTTCAGCATCGTCGCGGAGGACGGAGAGATTTTCTGAGTCGCTGCAGCCGCCGCCGCCAAAGCCGCCATGCCGCTCATCTGGGGGCTGCTTCCTATTGGCTGAGAGCAGACGGACAGGATGAAGGGTCATGCCAGATCTCATAGCCTCAGCCTAACGCTGGTCTCACTCGTAGACCATCAGCATCAGGCCCAGTTAGATCAGGGCATGCTGACACTAACCATGTTTCCGTTCACTTGTCAGTCGAATTATCTTAAGTTCAATAAAAATATGAATGTGAATAGAGCCGGTTCAAGTGCGTTTCCATCTACACAACTTCTTTTTTTTTTTTTTTCCTCAGATCTCCATGTCTTTTTTTTTTTGGATTATTTTGTCTTTCACGATTTTGGTCTCCACGTCAGATCAAACGATCACAGTGGCATAAATTCTTGCCGTGTCTTGGTCGGGAGACTGGCAACACTACAAGTATCACCCCGACATAAGGCATTTCTAATTCAATATTGCTTCATGCGAATAAAAACGTGTGGATGGAAACATGGTTAGTGAACACAGCTACAGGTCTACATACCGTCCCCTGTCCAGCCTGAGCAGGAACCACCATACGAACACCTGCAGGAAGTGATGTCACGGCAACTGGTGATTTGGGCACGGCCTGTTTCACCGTGACGACTGAGGCTCCTCCCACTCCGCCTGAAGCCGCTGCCACCTTCAGTACGGCTGCAGAAACACACAGACAGGTGAGACATGTCCACATCTACCTGTCCTATCAGCTGGAGGCGTTCCTGCCTGAACCCACCTGGTGCTTTGGCAGTGGAAGCCAATGGGCTTCCGGGTATGGAGGCGGTGGGGGAGGGGAGCAGCGTGGCGCCAGCTAGCGGGGCAGCCAGGGGGGCGGGTGAGATGGCGATGGGGCTCTTGGGGGAAGTGGCGCTGCTTGCGGCGGCGGGGACGGGGTTGGAGGCGGGCGAGGCGGCAGCAGGAATGTCGTACTTCTGCACCTGCAGCAGGTAAGTGTCTGCGGTCTGCGACGGCCCCCAGCTCACCTCCAGAGACGACGTGTTGGCCCGGACCAGCTGCACCCGAGAGGGAGCACAGGGACGCTCTGAGGACAGACGGGTGAGACAGGGTCAGAGAGGCAGGGAACATCATATCAGACAGGTGAGACAGACAGGAGCTTGCTGTCCATCTCTGACTGGGGATGTCACGATCACTTGTTTTCATAATTAACCGCGGTATTAAACGCCACAGTTAATTGATCGTAAAGATTCCTAAATACCGTCACTTTCCAAAAAAGATTATGTCGGGACCGAATCGGCAGATCAGCACCAAAGTAAAGGTAAATGCACAGATACTGGTCCGTTTACCTAACGTAACATTGAATTGGTAGGAATTTAAATGTTAGTGTGTAATTTGTAAATCTGCAACAATTAATCGATTAATCAAACAATAATCAATTATTAAATTAATCGTCAACTATTGTTTTTTTTAATTCTCTGATTCTTAAATGTGAATATTTCTGGTTTATTTGTTCCTTTATGACAATAAACTGAGTCTCTCTTTGGTTTGTGGACAAAATGACAAAAGGACATTTGAGGACGTCATCTGGTGGTTTGAGAAACACTGATTGACATTTTTTTTTACATTTTATTGACCAAACAACTAATCGATTAATTGTTTAAATAATTAACAGATTAATCAATAATAATCGTTAGTTGCAGCCCTAGTAATTTGTAATTTAAAAAAAACATTAAAATAAACTTAAATAAGATGACAATTAATGACCTTAATATTTCAAACACTTCCCCTGGGGGATTAATAATTGGTCATAAATTAAAGCAGAAGTAAGCGATCCGGTGGTTTTGGCTAACTTCCTGTCAGCAGATGGAGTTAGCAGTCCCCGCCCTCGTCCCTACGTCACCACATTCACGCGCATCCCTTGGCTGCACACACAGAGAGGACCGCCCCTTTATGCCGTTCTCTCTCCTCATTGGATAAAGGTTGTGGGATACAAGGAAAGTTTTCTCCTCGGCTTACAGCAGAGTAGAGTGACTGACAGACCCGTGTTTCAGACCAAACACTCTATAGAAGTGATTGCTGTCGGAAGATAGAACTATTTAAGACTTATATTAACACAAACATTCTGCTTACTTCTGCTTTAATAGACATTCAAATATTTTGTGTAAATAATAAGTAATGTAATTATATATCAGTGTTTCTAGACTGTGGCGGTAGCGATTGCCGACGGGGGGGGGTGTGTGCGAGCGGACTGTCCGCGGACTGTCCGACGCACAATGTAGTTCTATAGAAGCTCAGTGGCGCTGTTTTAAACTCGACCGCACAGAAGGGGTGCGTTTGATTTCAGCTCCAGGCTGCGTCACCTTTACTTTGACAGTGGATCTGGATCAGAACGCAGGGAGAGATCACACTGATCCGCTGCTGTTGACTTTCTCTCTGAGCGTCTCTGCCTGCAGATGTTCAGCTGTTGAGCCGAGCAGGTCAGGAGCAAGTTGATAACCAGCTTCGTAGTACCGTGTTAACTCCGGGGGGACCGCGGGGCTAGAGGTTTTGTTGAACTGGAACATGAACACAAAGCCTGGCTATGTTGAGCATCCTTCGCAGTACAGGCCGGAGGAGTCGGTGTTTTGTTTTTTTTCCTCTGCCTTTATTTTGAAAGGACAGCTGGAGAGAGACGGGTAGGCTACGCGGAGATAAAGTGAGGGGGGATTGACACGCAGTTCCATTATTATCTGAAGCTTTCAGGCAACGTTACCACCCCTAAAAATACTATATTGGTGAACGAGGAGGAGGGAGGGGGGGGGGAGGCGTGTTAACGATTATTGATTTTTCTAAACGGTTATGATTTGTTATCCCTGTACCCGTTTACACGTGTAGATGTTGACACCCCTAACTGCTGTTATGCATGCGCGCTTCTCTCTCTGTGTGTGAGACAATGTCAATTGACCCCTTGCACGTGACGTCACGTTCCACTCGTGGTAGCTACGGACGCCATGATGGACGGCAAAAGAACAGTGAACGTCAATTTAATTCAATGGGCGCGTTATAGTTTTGTGACATACCGTGGTTGTAGGATTTCCCCTCCTTTACCACTGAACTGGTTCGAGTGCTGGTTCGGAGCCAGAGCCTGACTAGCACCGGTTCTTTGCTTTTCCACCGCTTAAGAACCGGTTATTGGTTCTTAAAACTGGTCCCAGGCACCAACTCCTTGCTGCGGGGTTACATGAGCAACAGGACCAGTGTGAAGATATACTGACACGTTATCGATGCCATTATAAGTTAGTTTATCTACAGTGTGTAGTTGATGTAAACACAGTTGAAGCTAACTAGCTGAGCTACATGCTGTGGCTAACAACAGCTAATCGCGGTGATTACAACGAAGACGGCTTCCTGTTTTCTTTTATTTTTCAGCCGGGTTTAATCAGAGAATGATCACTAATTATACAGACGTCGGGTCAGGTCTTCAACACCCACAGGTCGGACCAGGTTTTAATTTCCAGGTCCGTTAACTGTAGTTAGCAGCAGCAAAGACAGCAGCAGCTGCTGTATGGGGAGTGTGGCACTGACTGACGTTAGCTCCTTAGCAGTGGAAAAAGCACAGAAAACTGAGATATTCTACGGCGAATAACAAAAAAACAAACAGAATATTGCAACGGAAGAGTAGATATTCTATTTTAAATAAGTGATAATGCTGTGAGGTTGTAATGTGAAGTGATCGAGCCACATTGTTGGACGTCACCCATACAGTCTGTATAGACAGTACATCATCACTGAGCACTTTCTGCCGTCCGTCATGGCGTCGCTTCTCGCGTCACGTGATAATTGTAACGTAGCTGCAAGGGGTCAATACGGAGCAGCGCTGTGCAGAGATGAACGGACCGATTGCCCGACGCGGGGGGGGGTTATTCTTGGCGGACGTAATTCTTTTGTGGCGGCCCGCCACGAATAAATTAATGTGTGGGAAACACTGTATATTGAGGATATTTGATTAACACATTAATAGTGTTGTGAAATGAATTAATACATAATAACCGTGATAATCACAATACCATGATTATTTCTGACAATAATCGTACCAAGAAAATCTGTAATCGTGACATCCCTATCTGTCACTCCAGAGAAAACCAGAGCCCCAAGCTTTAAAAATAATGATCAGCTCTGTCTTCTCTACTTGTTACTGCTGTGATGCTGCTGCAGTTGATAGAGAGAGAATATGTTGTTATGTTGTCTGTACTCACCAGTCTCCAGGTACCACAGGTCCTTGCAGCACACCTGGTTGTTCCAGGCCTTCCTGTATCCATCCCTACCGCTCCAAATGTAGAGTCTGGAGTTGATGGCCACGCTGCAGTGACCTGCTCGAGCTCTGGGGACGTTCTCCTCCAGACTGTCCATCACGACTGTCTCCCAACACATGGTGTCTGAGCGGAGAGACAGGTGGACAGACGGGTAAGCGTACGAGTGAAAGGACAGATGTACCACAGATTTTCACATGAAATCTCTAGGGCTGACCCAAAAAAATCGAAGCTTCGTTCGATGCCATGGTAATCGTTCATGAAGATTGTTTTTTTTTTTCTTCCTTTTTGACACTGGTTCTCATCGGCAATTGTTACATTAAAAAGAGTAGGCGACTTGGCATCCTGGAAACCTGCCTGATTTTGGAGATATGCAGTGTTTGTTTGCCATTACTTTCATTATTTCCGCTACGATCGCAGAAATAATGACATCCAAACATCAGCTTACTGTGGCCGGCCATGTTTTCTGATGTTGCGCAATGAAATGCACTCTTTCCTTCATTTGTCTCTGGCATCAAACATAGCTACATTTAAATAAAATGAGGTAGCAGGGCTCCAGACTAACTTTTTTGACTAGGAGCACAGTGGCCCCTAACTTAAAATTTTAGGAGCGCAAGCAGAAAATTTAGGGGCGCACACCGAAATCGACTTGCAAAGTAAATTTGCACATTTCCTCTAATTTTCACTGTATTACTGATAAATACTGGATAAATGCAGAAACTATAATGTTTTAAATTCACATTTTATTGTGCAACAGTTTAAATATTGAAAATATAAAGTTAATGTTTAGGCTACACTGACCAATAACAGAACAAGTAGACACACCACTTGTGGTAAATTCATCCTAGAACAGACCCCCCCCCCTCCTCCTCCTGGGGGAGGGGATAAGGTGCCTGTGTAGGCCAGCCCTTGTTGGCCTCCTTGTCTGTTGACCCTGACTGAGCCACATGTGCACGGACTCCTCCTTGGCATCAAACTCGTCGCACTCCGTGGCATGCCCCCCCTCCCCCCGCACGGCCATAAAAAAAAAATCTATCGATCAACAATCAATCAATCATATCCGAGCCTAGTCTGTGCAGCGCGTTCTGCAGCGCGAGTCAACCTGCTTGGTTGCCGTGACGATTTGAGTACCGCTGCTGAGAGCGCGAGCATATTATGGGATGTTTAAAGGTTTGTAGCGAGCCGTCGAAAAAAAAAAATAATGCAGGTGACACAGCGCGCACACACACACACACGCAGGTCACCGGTCTGTGTGTCTCCTGCTGTTTCACACGGAGCTGCGCTGTGGAAAGACGTCTCCGAGGTGTAGAGAAGAGAAACACGTTTCTTTCCACACAGCCAATCACAGTG
This sequence comes from Trachurus trachurus, assembly GCF_905171665.1. NCBI lineage: Eukaryota > Metazoa > Chordata > Actinopteri > Carangiformes > Carangidae > Trachurus > Trachurus trachurus. Next base: position 1,565,660 of record NC_139901.1, on the reverse strand, counting down.
GTCATTAAAAAAATAAAATAAAAATAAATCGGCAAATTTACTGGTCGCACATGCGCGAGTAGATGAAAAATTTACTCGCATTGTATCAAATTTTAGTCGCAAAATGCGACCATTTAGTCGCAGTCTGGAGCCCTGGGTAGACACCTGAAACTAAGGAATTATTCACAATAATAAAGGTTTGGTCTCATTCAAATATAACAAAAGTACATTTTGTGCTCAGTGTAAATAAAAGCCGTTCTGTTAAAAAAAAAATCGAATAGTTTGAGACAATCTTCTTGTCTGAAAAAATGTAAATGTTCCTTTTTACTGTCGCAGGAGGAGAAACATGGAAAGACTCCAACAGAAAGTTCTGTGTGAAACTGTCAAAGGAAAACAAGTGAAACTGAGGTGCAGCTCAAACTCTGCAAGGTGTGGACTGAGATGAGAAGCTACTGGGAAATATCGACATAGTTTTACGCCGGGAGAGAAGACTTGAGCGCTCATTACTTGACGAGGACCGCTTTGACCAGAAGTGGTACCGTTCCAATATTCTCCAACACAGTCTCACAGTCCGCGATTTTATTTTAAAATGACGAACGGCTGTTTTTCAGTGATTTAAAACAATGGACGTGTGTGTGTGTGTGTGTGTGTGTGTGTGTGTGTGTGTGTGTGTGTGTGTGTGTGTGTGTGTGTGTGTGTGTGTGTGTGTATACCCAGGTTGAGGCAGGCCAGTGTGTTGGTACACTTCCACTCCTTCTCATGAGTGGCCACTTTAACGTCATCCATGACCAGAGGGACCCATCCTCCAAACACATACATCCTGCAGAGACACAGAGAGAGGCAGAGTCACTGGAACAGTAACAATTGCATAGACAGATCAACTATTGTATTACCAATAGCAACGTAGTATTAGTATGTGTTTGGAGCACTAGTGTGTACAGTGGCATTACTATTGTGTATCTTACTTGTTGTTGATGGTGGTGGCCGAGTGCAGACTGCGGGGGAGAGGGGCAGTTCCACTGAGGGCTGGTTTGGTCCAAGCCAGAGAGTCTGTGACATCATCAGAACAGGAACCAATAAGAAATCAGTACAGGTTGCTAAAACGAGGACCTGCTATGGTTCTTCTGAGTTTTGTCTTTCCAAATGTGTCTTATAGCTAAATATTCCACAGGCTCAGAGACTAAACACCAAGGGGAGCAACTGTGTCGGGGCAAAACCTGCCTGAAAGAGTGTTTCACACAGGGGGACTAGAGATTAACAGAAGATGCTAGGGCTGTCAGAACCAACTTCGCTATTTGAGCGGAATTCCAATTATTTAAAAAATGAGAACATTTGAAGGTGGAAACTGACGTTCCAACGCGTGCCTTCCGCAACGACGCTGTTAACGTTGTGCGTCGCGAAGTTCAAGGTGGTACAGCTTCTTCTTCTTTTTTTTATCCATTGACCATTTGCGCGCCGATCACAGATCAACTGCATTACTCCCATCTAGTCTGCCCGACTGCAGCATCGGTGTAACGCTCCATTCCTCCTCACTGCGTTACCGCGGTGACTTTTCACAGTCGCCACCTCCACCTGAGCCGACAGCTCCGGTGTCTCCGCTGAGTTTCCGTGGTTTCCTACCGTCACGCTGCCACTGAACGTAAAAACATGGAGACACCACATGGCAGCCAGCACCGAGCTTACCCGCTCCATGGAGATATGAATGATATGAACGGCTCATTCAGAGCTGAAAGGAACACTTCACTTTGTTGATGGGGGAGATTACTGATTCATGAAAAACAGACTTTTGAATGAAATAATCGAGAAGTTACACAATGTCCCTTTAAGTCTGTTGCAAATATTACAAAACAGATTTGGTTGGAATGCCCTTTAGTGGACGCGGGACGTAATAATAATAATAATAATAAATCATAAAAAATTTGAATATTTTTCGAATATTTAACATAAGAATAAATTTGAATCTGATCTGAGGGGAAGACTGACAGCCCTATAAGATGCACAGAAGAGGAAATGTAATGTCTGTTTGGAACACTGAAGCATGATCATCTTCTAGTGGACTCCAGCAATAAAATGCTGGACAATAAAAATGGTCATTAAGACTTGATCTATTGCTATTGTCAGGTCACAGACTGAAACACCAGGCCTGGTGCCTCACCTGTGCTGAGAATGTCTCACCTATGTCGAGCACCCACAGGTCTCCCAGTCTGCAGCCACTCATCCCTCCGTAGATGATCAGCTTGCTGGCCGTACGGCCGCTCGTCACCACGGCTGTGTGACTCTCTCTGGGTGGTGGAGCCTGGCCCGACGTCAGAGGGATCTCCCAGCCCACCACGCTGGAGCCTGGACGCAGCTCCAGACAGTACAGGTCGTTCAGATACCTGAGAGAGCAGCGCCAAAGGTCATGAGGTTCTCAAACTGAACAAACGGTTTACGTTCTGGGATTTTTTTTTTTAAGGCTTCATTTGGAGTCTGTAAGACCCGAGTGCACCTGTCTGTATTTCCCACCTGGGGATGTTGTTCTTGGGGTCCTCGCTGTCGTTGGCTAGTCCTCCAAACAGATAGCAGCGGCTGCCAATCAGAGAGAAGCTGTGTCCAAGGCGGGGGCAGGGGAGTGGGCCGTTCTTTGGAGCTTTGGCCTTCAGACGTTTCCACTCCCAGCGACTTGCCTGAAGGACAGAGTCAATATAGACCTTGTTACTATATACAACTCATAAGTCAGCTCCAAGTTTGTTTCATTAATGGGCACGGGCTGCAGCAGACCAGACCAATCACAGCTCTGCTGCTGCTCTGAGGGAGGGGTTTAATTCATGTTTACGTGACTGGAACAGCTGACAGGTGGAATATGGAAGATTATCTAGCACTGACTTCAGAATCTGTCATTTCATCAACTTTTGCAGACATAAGTGGGAAAAAGAAAATTAACCAACTTATAATGATTTCATTATTTTTATGTAGCAGCATTTAGATGGACTGTGTCAGACTGCAAGCTCCACAGGGAGCTCCAGCAGTGTCATCACTCACCTGCAGCTCATACAGGTCATTGCTGTATTTGCCGTACTCCACCATCCCTCCAAACACCAGCAGCCGTGTCCCATCACACACAAAGCCATAAGCTGCACAGCCAGGGGGGACGTCACCACGGACCGCAGGGATAAACCACTGGTTGGTAGCTGCAGGGGACACCAACAAGTTACACATGTGACAATTAATACTTCACTAAACAACAGAGTCTGTGTGTTAATGCGCTGTCTCCAAATCTCTGACTGCCAAGAGCAAAAGTCACTATGATGTTGCTCTGCAAGCATCAGTCAACTGTGTTGTTGTAGTTACACAGAAATGATCTCAGCTCTTAACACAGCAGACAGACAGAACAATACCTGGAGCTGATAAACTCAGAGTTCTCAAACAGGAACTGCAGGTCAAAATATTATTCATTTTCATTTTGGTTACGGTATTTACATATTATACTTTCATTTGCCCCTTATTTTGACGCTGTTTATATTTCATAGTATTTCCTGTTGTCTGTGTTCTGCTGCAGCAGGGGGCGTGTCTGCGGCGTCACCAGTATTTTCAGTAAAAAGGCGCCATTTCTCTCTGTGTTATTGCCAGAGCTGCTTTTAGCTTCTTGCTAACCTTGTTAGCATGCATAGCATGGCTATGAGTTAGCTTAGCTTAGACTAGCTTAGCCTAGCCTAGCCGGCTAAGCAACAGCCCGCACCAATCTAAGTCACATCCCCAGAATAATATCACAACACAAGTCCAGTTAGCTTTGAAACGTCGTTAGCGGTCATCATTCAGAAAGCACAGACAGATGCTAATTGTAGCAGGGTTAGCAACAGCGATTGTTCAGGTTGCTGTTGGATCCCCACACAGACCCTCATTTCACAAATCATTCCCGATGTGTGTGCCACGGTTCCCCCTCTACCTGTGTTGTAGACGTGCAGTTCATCCACAATCCCCTCGTTCCCTCCGCCGAACACCACCATCAGCTCCTTTATGGCCACGGCTCGGTGTCCGTGCCGGGGCCGTGGCACCGGGCCGGTCCAACCTACTATCCGCTTCCAGCGGGGCTCGATCACAACAGGGTCAGATGCCATGACGCCGCTGTCAGAGTCCTGTGCTCACGGTCTTCACTGAGAGAGAAATCCAAGTTTAGTCGTGACTGTAGAATGAAGTTAAAAATCGCCTCCTGGTCGCTAACTGAGCGGGATTAGCATTATCACGCTAACTAGCTCCGTGGCTAGCTTAGCCTCGGCTAACCCTGTGGGCAGAGATCAACGTCTGCCCCGGGGTCGCTATCGTTTATTAGAAACTGAAGAACGGCTCTCAGGCACCGACCTAAAGCGAAGGATCGGTTTCAGGCACAGACCAAGTTGGTGGCTCAGAGGCGGGCTGCGGTGCTGTTGGTTAGCTAGCCAGCAGACTGCAGCGGAAAGTCCGCCATTTTACCCGGTGAATGTTGTGCAGAGTCGATAGAAAGCCGCCGGTAGCTGCTTAGGCTGACAAACACCAGCAGAAAGACAAACGCGGATCGGGTGGTGACTGAATGCGCTGTACGGCTGCTCCATGCAACGGTGTGATGGGGTACCGGGAAGGCTTCGGGTCGCTGTTAAATGCGCACGGCAGAGAGGTTGTGTGCCGGGAAGGGAGCCGCCATCTTGCTGCTAACAGCAACCGAAGAAAACACAGAGCGGCTAACTGCTAACGGACTAGTTAGAGGCGGACAGTGTCACACACAAAACAGCGTCCCGTTAGAACACCCGCTGGGTGAACCCTGGACTAACTATTTGACTACAACCAGTGTAAATAAACGCTGTAAATACAATGTTTTGTAAAAATGTTATTTACTATTAAATAAAGTTACTGTTTGAACGGGAACTGTTAAGATTTAGTTTGTTTTCTGCTGATAATCTGTTTTCTGGCACTGATCGACAACTATCGACTGAAAATCAACGATGATTAAAAAATTGTTTAAAAAAAGTTAAACGTAATAACCAACATCAGTTTCATTATAATCAACTGTAGCCCAATAAATCCATTCTAATATAATTCTTTGTAAAATCATAATAACTATTGTAAGCAATAATAATAAAATAATGATTTGCAGACCACTATGATGAAAACAGCACAGACAGGGTGGATAGCACTGCCCAGTGGCTCGCAGCGGAAGAACAAAAGTTAATCACAAGCGTTTCTCATAAAAACTGTTTATTTCAGTCAAATCCGGAAAATACTGTATATAAAATATAAAACTGTTTAAAAAATTACATTTAATTAAAAAACAATGAAATATGTTTATAGTCTTTCACTTGATAAGATGTGTGCAGTTACTGTAGCCTATTACAAGTGAGTATGAATGAAGTGATGATGATAACGATCAGACAGGTTTGAAGAACAGGAGCCCTGACACACCTGTAAGTGTAAGAGGGTTATGTAGTTCACAGTCATTTTGTGTGTGTTACCGTTTAATTAACCAGTTTCAATGATGTGATTACAGTCACAGGCATGGGCCCACAGGTCTCTTTAAACCCTGAGGCCTGTGGGCATGCTGTTATACAAGGATGATGATGATGATGATGTACCTTCATGTAAACCTCTGCTGTCCATTGTTGGTTCATTCTTGATCTGTCTGTGGCTGATTTGTTTAAAGGGATATTTCAACCTTTTGGCAAATTTGCCTATTGCCATAATCCCTATAGCCTCAGGAGTAGGTTCATTACTTGTCGGTGCAAGCTGTTTTTAGTAGTGCAGTATTTCCACGTTTCCCTCATCAAACTAGTACTAGAAACTAGACCTGCACATTCACCACGCTATGAAGCAATAACATATAGTTATGTAACATTACGACACATGAAGCAAATACTCAGAACTACTTGCTTTTGAAAACACTCCTCCCAGCAGCCGTATCTGAAATGTAGTTCTGGCTACGCATTTGCCTCGAAAACAGCTCCGTCTTGTAACGTTCCATTATTATTTCATAGCGTGGTGAATGTGCAGGTCACAACTTGTCCACCAGAGCATTTTGGAGTTGTTGGATTGTGTATTTGATGAGGGAATGCTGGAAATACCATATGCCTCCGTAGCCCCGCCGATCAAAAAACAGCTTGCACCGACAATTAAAGGTAACTAACCAACCCCTAAGACGATAGGAATTATGGCAATGGTCGAATTTGCCGGAATGTTGAAATATCCCTTTAAACCAATGCAGAGACAGCAGGATCGCTACGGGTTCTAGTTAGGGTCAAAAAGGCTCTGAGCACATTCATTTACAACCACAGACTGTGGAATCATTAGTGACATGGCTTTGTCAGCTCAGAATTGCGGTGATGGAGTTAACGGATTCAAGGGGTGTGTGAACTCTGTGCAGCGCCACCTGCAGGTCGACAGCGACAGCTCACAGCCGCATGTCGTCCCTGAGGACATGACCTCAGGTGATCTCTCTGTCCAGTGTGGTGGCCTCTTGTGGAGTTGCTGGAGGAAAGCATCACTTGTGTTTGGCAGGAAGATAATCCAGCTCATCGCTCTCCTCTGGTCCTCTGGACTCGGCAGAGCTCTGTCCTCCATCTAATGACACACGATGATGAGAAACAACCAACATCCAGACAGGATGAAATGTCAGATCTGAGGCATGAGACGAGACAAGAAGTAATGACATATGACTAAATAAACAAAACGAGATTAAAAGAGATAGTGTATCTATTTAAGACTCTGTACTTATTAGATCTAGGCGCTGCATTGACACAGGATCTTGTTAAAGGCAAGAGGCTGATTTCAGTCATATTCAGATAGATTCCAAATTGCTCATGTTGACTTACATCTTCTTCCTTCAGGTCATGTATTATAATATTATCAGGAAGCACCAGGTTAATGTCCATTGTTGCCAGATGATGCATATCTTAGGCAGGCAAGGAGTCTTGGAGTCTGTAAAATAAAGCTATCTATCTATCTATCTATCTATCTATCTATCTATCTATCTATCTATCTATCTATCTATCTATCTATCTATCTATCTATCTATCTATCTATCTATCTATCTATCTATCTATCTATCTATCTATCTATCCACAGCATCATAACAACATCCTCTGCTCTTAGACCCTCACATCCACTGAGAAAAAACTCCCAAGAAAACCCTTTTAACAGAGAAAAATTGGAGAAAACTCAGGGTGAGCAACAGAGGAGGGATTCCTTATTTATGAAGCCATGTGAGACTGATCAGGTGATAAAGCTTCATCACGTCCAGCATGCTTTAACTGAAGTTACTGCACTTGGCAGTATAGTTCCTGTCGATACCATCGCCTTGGCCTCCATTCAGAAACCAAATGCTGCAACAAAACAAGTATCTAGGATAACCATTATTTTGAAAATCTTAGACATCCTGTCTCAAAAGAAGCTGAAAAAAACCCAGCCCGTGTGCATTACCTCCTGACTGGACTTATGTAAGTCTTTATAATTAGGATTATGATGAAATAACCAGAGGCTTCCACTGAGGAACTGGGGCCTCAGTGAAAAGGCTCTGGATGTTTCAAAATGCTGCAGCAGAGGCCTGGCAGGAAGTAAGAGAAGACATCACATCCTCCTGTGTTAGCTTCACTGGCTCCTTGTAAAATCCTCCTCCTCTCCTAAAAAACCATCAATCATAAATCACTCAAGGAAGAGCTCATGGTTCCCATATTATAGCAATGGAACTACAGCTCCTAGACTCTCTCTGTTATAATTTAAGGTCTTCACCTAACCCTGTAAAGACTGTTCAGTTTCTGTCTGTGAGGATGTGGAGCTGGAGAAACAAAAGTGAATTTTACTAAATGAGATGAACATTTGGAGGATAAATGAGATGAGACAGAAAGACAGGTAAGTGGGACAGAAAGGTAGAAACCAGGGGCCTCATGTACTAAGACTTGCATGGATTTCCTACTGAAACATGGCGTACGCTAGAATCCAGAAACTGTTGTACGCACAAAAAAAATCAGATGTATCAAAGTGTGCATACACATGGATTCAAGCACTTTTCTTTTGTTCATCCCGATCAACTTGGAATTGAGCGCACATGTAGAAGTACCAAACTCCTCCCGGTCCACGCCTCCATTTAAATATGCAAATCAATGTATAGGGCAGCAAGGATTCCCTTCTCTTCACCATCAGATAACACCGTGGGAAAAACTGTGAGGAAGAGGAATTTACTTACTCCATAATTAAATTATGTGAATAGATTTACGATTTTCATCTGCTTTTTTATACACAGAGATCACGTAGTAAATGAATGCAGAAGTGGCTGATAAACTTTACGCATGTGTTTATTGACATTAAAGGGATAGTTCAACATTTTTGCAAATGGGCCCATTGCCATAATCGCTATAGTCATAGTAGGTTTGTTACCTTTATTTGATGGTGCGAGCTATTTTTAGAACCGCTAAGCCAAGCGGCGAGCTGCTCAGAGCTACGCTACGGAGGCTAGTGGGATTTCTTGGGTTCCCTGATCAAACTCATCAAATACACAATCCAACAACTCCAAAACACTCTGGTGGACAAGTTGTGACCTGCACATTCACCACACTATGAGATAGTAATGTAACGTTAAGAGATGGAGCTGTTTTAGAGGTAAATTCAGAGACTGCTTGCTGAAGAACTGTCCCTGAAGGTAACGCGCATCAGCGTTTTGCATGAATTTACCTCCAAAACAACTCCATCTCATAGTGTGGTGAATGTGCAGGTCACAACTTGTTCACCAGAGCGTTTTGGAGTTGTTGGATTGTGTATTTGATGAGGGAAACCAAGAAATCCAATGAGCCTCTGTAGCATAGCTCTGTGTGAAATTGATAGCTCCGATTACATATGATTAGGAAAACTGGCTCTGGCTCCAGTTGCCAGGAACTCCAGTGTGGTTGCCCTTGGAAACCAAAAATGTGCAAAAAAAAATCCTCCAGGACTCACGTGCACTTCGCACTGCAGCCTCTGCAATATCTTAAAACTAAAGCCGACGGTATTTTCTGCACCACTTCGCGCATGCTTTTATATTACCTATCTAATTGCAACACGTGGATGGGTTAATTGTTCATAAATGTGTCTCTGATGTGCACATTACTCCGAGGACTAATTGTTTTCACATTATTAACAGTTTCCCAGCATCACCTCTAAGTGTCGCCAAAGGAACAACAGCTGTAGAAACGTGTGTCCGCCAGCCATGACGTTGGCGTGGGCCGCCGCACTTTTCCACGGTCATTTCACTTTTGATACATCTGAACGTTGGTGTGGAAAATGACGTACGCCACGTTTTTGTGCGTACGCAACATTGATACATGAGGCCCCAGATCAGTTACATATATGAATATATATATGTATGTGTGTGTGTGTGTGTACTGTATGTGTGTTTCAATAAAGATAAATGTGAGTGTTTAACGTACAGAGGTCGTCTGACGACAGCAGCTCTGGAGTCCTGATCCGACCTTCCTCATAGAGAGTCTTCTTCTCCAGCAAACGCTGTTTGGTGGGATTGATGAGGACTGTATACAGACAGGAAATTGATTTTAATCATGTATTATTATTTATTTATTCTTTTACAATTCATGCACTGCTGAAATCACTGTGATCCAGGTTCAGGGTAAGACCTGCTCTGGTCTACAGAGCTCAACTTTGTTTGATGTCTGAGGATCTGTGGACCTACCTGGGGGCCTGAGGGATGTTGACTGCAGAGACCCCCCAGGAGAGATGGACTGTGAGACACTGTAGACACCTGCTGTGGCCCCTGCTGTGGCCCCTGCTGTGGCACCCGCTGTGTGCTGGTGCGGTGGTCCTGGTCTGCCACTGTAGTTGGGTTGAGAGAAGTTGTACTGGTCCTCAGTGGGGACAGAAGGCTGGCTGAACTGGGACTCTGTGGGCCCATCTCTGACCGACGGGGACAGAGACCCGGAGCTGCTCCCGTTTGATCTCAACTGGGAGTGACGGTGGTACTGGGAGAAACCTCGACTCTCGTCAGTTTCACACGGGCCACCAAACGAGGAGGAGGAGGAGGAGAGGAGTGGGTTAGGAAGGGGGAGGGAACAGGAGGTGTCCTCCAGTGGTCCCATTCTAGACATCCAGGTGGACAGAGCTCCAACACTGGAGTCCAAGGAGCTGGGGGGCCGAGGGACGGGCTGGGATTGGCCGTGAGTAGTAGGGGGAGGAGGAGGATGGAGGAGAGAGGAGGGGGAGGAGCCTGTCATCCTCACCATGTTGTGGATGTCCTGAAGTTTTTCAAACACCTGAGGAAGAGAAGAAGGTTCACACGGGAGTCCACTGTACTTACCGGTAGTTGGTCAGTCAGTCTTTTAGTTCAAAATTCCACTTTGACTGTCACTCATCTCTGTCTGCAGCCGCACAGTGAGCTGGACACAGGCAGACACACAACTCTAGACTACAGCTTCAACAGTTATCCAACTTATTGCACAATAATCAATTATTAAATTAATTGTCAACTATTTTGATCAGTTTGGGTAGTTTTTTAAGAAAAAAACTCCAGCTTCTTAAAGGACAATTCCGGGCAAATTCAACTCGGAGGTGTATTTTCCTAACATTTTAGGTCTAAAAGAAGGAATCTGAAGATTTTCAGTTTAATTGCTCCTGTTTTGCGGTAGTTGTGTCTGTCCCCGCATCGCCACGGCAGCAATGAATGGGAGTGGATGCAAGTTCCGCTGCTTAGGCTGTTTACATCCCTTAAAGCCACAGACAGCGTCAGATGGCGACTCAAACATGCACCCAGAAGTTTATTTACTTCAAGCAAGCCGACATGTTTGTAAAACTAGAAAGTCTCGCGGAGACCCAAGTTGCCGTGCACAGTGTGTTCACTCTCGGTGCTAAAATGTTAGGAAAATACAGCCCCGAGTTGAATTTGCCCAGAATTGTCCTTTAAATGTGAATATTTCTGGTTTCTTTGTTCCTTTTTGACGATAAACTCAGTTTCTCTTTGGTTTGTGGACAAAACAAGACATTTGAGGACGTCATCTTGTGGTTTGGAAAACACTGATTTTTCAACATTTTATTGACCAAACAACAAACCGATTAATTGTTTAAATGATTGACAGATTAATCGATAATGAGTTTGTTAGTTGGAGCTCTACTCTAGACGGTAAAACACTGTCTCTGACCTCCGTCATGGCCGGCCTCTTCTTCCTCCTCTTGTCCAAACAGCTGCAGGCCAGAGTCACCATCCTCATACAACCAGCAGGCTCTGCAGCACCCCCTGCAGACACAGCAGTGATACAGCAGCTGCAGACACTAGGCAGGACCAGACACCTTAAAGGGATAGTTCACCCAAAATTGAAATTTCACTCATTATCTACTCACCCTCATGTGGACTAAGGGCTGGGAGAAGTTTCAGAGTCCTCCGTGGCTTCTCTGAGTTACAGGGGGTCTCGGCGTAGCAGTGCATGTCCATATAACGGTTGCAAATGGATACTTGGATAATGGTATCCATTGGATGGATAATTTCGCATTTCGGGGCTTCAATACAAGACGGACATTACATACGAGCAGCATGGAGGTATTTGGATGTTTTTTGGTGTGTCTTTTTGTTACAAAGACAGTTGGTATCCATTTGCAACCGTTATATGGACATGCACTGCTACGCCGAGACCCCCTGTAACTCAGAGAAGCCACGGAGGGCTCTGAAACTTCTCCCAGCCCTTAGTCCACATGAGGGTGAGTAGATAATGAGTGAAATTGGGGCGTGGCGTAGTGGTTAGAGCGGGCGCCCCATATATAGAGGCACAGTCCTTGCTGCAGTCGGCCCTGGTTCGAGTCCCGCGTCGGGCGCCATTTGCTGCATGTCATTCCCCCTCTCTCTGCCTCCCCGTTTCCTGTCTGTCTCAACTGTACTATCCATAAAGGCCTAAATGCCCCCAAAATATATATATATAAAAAAAAAAGATAATGAGTGAAATTTTAATTTTGGGTGAACTATCCCTTTAAAGGAGACCTATTATGCTTTTCCAGCTTTGAGGACTTATAAATGTTGGATACTTGCTTTAGAAGACGTGGAAGTGCCACATCATGACGTAGGCGTGTGTTGAAGTAACGGCTGAAATACACTGGGAACGGCCGCGACGCGAAACGTGTGTCGCGCGACACCCGCAGCAGCTCGCGCCCATTTAGTCAATGGAAGCTCCTCCACCGGCCATGTGAGCGACGCGCACTCCAGCGGCCGTCGCGCGGCGTCTCTCTTCTTTTTCGCACCGGGTCTATTTTATTTCCAACAGGTAGAAAACTACAGAGAACGGTGTATAAAACGAATATATTACGTTTAAAAGTGATTCAAATAAATGTCTCATGTACCAGAGGCAAAGCCAGTAGCAGTGCAACATTATGGGGTTTGTTTTGTTACATTGTGAACAGTTAATTGATACCATATAGTCTGCACTTGCAAACCCTACATAGTCAGCAAATTACCTGTGGAAAAGGTACTGTCAATCCATTTTAACAGGAGGGATGTAAAAATGTGTTGAGATGCATAAAGTGCACTCATTTACTGCAGCTTGACAAGGTGAAGCTGACAGCTGCAACAACAAACACAGTGAAGCCGTGTCGCGTCGCGTCCGTGCCTGGTGTAGGAGTTAAAAAACTCCGCTCCGTCCCGCTTACGTATCGCGTCACGGCCGTTCCCAGTGTACTCCTGGCGTAATCCCCGGGGGCTGAATAATTATGGAGTTTTTAAAAAATCAAAACTGGGGTCCAATATCACATTAAAAGCCCCTGAAATGAGCATAATAGGTCCCCTTTAATGAAAACACACAAACACTGACCTGTGACCAGCCGCTGGTCCAGCTGTTTTCTCCAGGATGCCTCACACACACCAGCAGGACTGTCTCCAACTAGGTCCTTCTGCAGCACCACAACCACAAGCAGAGCCATGGAGTTAAATGTTTGTATAGGAACATTAAAACATAGTGGTGGTAAACCACTGACTGTGTCTGCTCACCAGGTATCTCTCTCCTGACTTCACATCTCTTTCTAGAGCTCGACGTCCAGTCAGCACCTCCAGCAACACCTGAAACAGTCACACACACAGATTCTTCAGCTTCCACTGTGAATGTTACAAGTCAAAGCCCTTGAAGACCTGTCCTGACATCAAACACAATATCACATATAAAAGTCAGAAATCATGTGGAGGGACCAATTTTCTATTGAGTTAAAGGGATATTCCGGCGTAAGTAACACACCGTGACACCAGACCCCCCCCTTGAGAGATCAAGTCTGTCAACTGCTAGCTTCTCTAGTTAAAGCATCAAACATCCACTAGCTTTGCCTGGTTTCTACTGAAAAGAGTCAAAAACAAAACTGGCCCTCTCTCCTCCAGCTGCTTGCTCGTTGTGGGGAAGCCTAACAAGTCGATTACCGAGTGCAGTAGAAAAGTCAGGAGTCCAGTAACGCTTAGTTCCAAAAATGCAGCAGCTTTGCTGACTGTGATAGTTTGAGCAACTCAACTCGTTCATTTCCCTGTCAACACTCACTAGTTATTGTTAGAAGCAGAGAGGGAAGACAGAGAGGAACACTGATGCATTCGGTAATAGACTTGTCAGGGCTTCCCCACAACGAACACGCGGCTGGAGGAGAGTGGGTGAGTTGTATTTTAGTCTTCTTTCAGGCAAAGCCAGCAGGTGTTTGATGCCTCGTATTATGGGCTGGGGCCCTGTTTGTACTGTTGATGAAGTTTGGTGCTGTTCTGAGCATCATTTGTGGCTATGAGTGGCTTTTTGATGGTGGTTGGCTGGTGGAGGAATAGACAGCAGTGTATTGTTATTGAGTTGCTACAACTAGAGAAGCTAGCGGTTGGCAGACTTGATCTCTCAAGGGGGGGTCTTACTCTGTGTCACGGTGTGTTAGACCATGGGTTAAACTTACGCCAGAATGTCCCTTTAAGTTATGGATCATGAGTTTACATCAGCTGAGGGAGTAAGCAGCTGATAAATGACCCATCCATCATCTTCAATCTCAACCAACTACACCTCCCATCAGCCCCTGCGTCTGCTAGTGCTGTGCGATATTACGATATAGATCTTAGTGCGATATAAAAATGTCGTACGATACAGCCCTCTATCGTTTATATCGTCATTTTAACGTGTGTGGTACTGGGTTAGCTCTCTTGCTACCGCTAACAACAACTGTTAACATTACTACGGTCAGGGAGGCAGGACATGTAAAAGATATGTATAACTTGTGATACAAGTCAGCAGTGTAAAACTCAAGGATGTGGGACTGAATCATCCCTGGACGCTGAGTGACAGACAAACAGCCGAACTCCACACGTGAGTTTGTTTACAACAGAACAGCTGCAGTGAGGACGTGACGCCGCAGGAGAGGAGACTATAAACTAAAGGACACGTTAGCTCGTGGTGTGGTTACGCCGTAGCCTACATTAAAGGTATTTTGTGTGAGAATTACTCCCATCTAGCGGTGCGGTTGTATATCACAAGCAACTCAGTCGTATTTTTCATGCTGCATTCACGTGAAATCGGTTAGATGGCAGACGGACGACAGCCACTGCACGTAACGGCTTAAACAAGCCTCTATGTAAACAAGTGGTCCGTCAGCACGAGGCAAAACAATACACGTGACAATATGTTGTCATGGCGATGCCGTATTGTTTACCTGACCCACGTTTTACCGGCTTTCTCTGGACTTCTGTGACTAAAATGACATCTGGTTTGTTACCGACGGCCGTCTGCCCGACTGCAGGTGAATGCAGCATCAGTGTAACGCTCCATTCCTCCTCACTGCGTTACCGCGGTGACTTTTCACAGACGCCACCTCGACCTGAGCTGACAGCTCCGGTGTCTCCGCTGAGTTTCCGTGGTTTCCTACCGTCACGCTGCCACTGAACGTAAAAACATGGAGACACCACATGGCAGCAGCACCGAGCTTACCCGCTCCATGGAGATATGAATGATATGAACGGCTCATTCAGAGCTGAAAGGAACACTTCACTTTGTTGATGCGGGGGGTTATTGATGAATGAAAAACTTAATTTTGAATGAAATAATCGATTTTTGTGATTAGATAACAGGAGAACTTACACAATGTACCTTTAAAGGTGTTCAGAAATGGCGAGTTTCCACGAGTTGCCGCACGAGTTTACCCGAGAAAGGAAAACAAATTTGATTGGTCGTTATCGAGCAGGCGGGATATTCAATGTTTGGGGCGAGACCGAGCTCCGTGTGTGTGTGTGTCTCAGACGTTTGAGTGACGGATGATGGATCCAATATCAGTGGCTGATGAATCGTGAGCAGCGTGACGCATAATTCGTGCACCTGCATTATCCAATGTGAAAAAAAACTACTACACTTTCATCCCGGATTTACTCAAAAATAGAATGTTGCACAAAGTTTGGGCTCCATCGTCTGATAGATGAGTTATTACACTCATTTCATGACCCATAGTGGGCTCAAATTCATTTTTGTTTTCTGTACAACTTTAACAGGTGACTGTTTCACTACAACTACTGTGTGGAAAACCACGCTGTAATCCGTGATGGAGTTGCAGACGAGTGTGTTTGGAGTTAACGGGAGGAGAGAAAAAAGAGAGCGAGACGCACGGCCGTGATGAGACGACCCCGTCCCCGCTGAGGAGGAGCTCAGCTGTTATGGAAAAGGACCTAAACCAAGTGGAGCAGAGTCGAGTAGAGCCCAGTAGAGCCCAGTAGAGCTGGAACTTTGTAGCGTAAAAGAGCCATTATTGTGCGTCTGCCCCAACTCTGAAGCTGAAGCGGGGTTGTGGCTAGATGGCGTACATGAGCTGCAGGAAGTAACGTAGAATCTTACCAAATCTCGTCGAGAACTCCTGACTGGTTAAAGGGAGTAGCAAGTGGGGTTGTATGATCTACAAATAGCCCCTAAGTACTTTAATTGCAGTAGAAGACTCTCTGCACTCCTCCCGTTAGCAACGCCAGCCCATAGCCCTGCCCAGAGGTTTACAACATACATTGTTGTGAATGGACCCAAAGAAACGGCCTATTTTCACGGCCTAAAAGAGGTTTTACCTGAAAAAAAATACACAGTTCCATTGTTCGCTATAATATAATTTTTTCCAGCCCTTCAAAGTGCAGGAAAAAATTTGCTCCAAAAAAAAATAAAAACTGCGTTTTTCCTGCACTTTGAAGTCGCAAATAAACGGTAAATGCGCTATATATAAAAGATAAATATAAAAGACCTATATCAGGATATAAAATTGTGTCTATACGGCACAGCTCTAGGGTGTCTCACCACTCCGAAGCTGTAGACGTCCACGGCGGTGCTCAGCACTTTGTTTCTTACGTACTCCTCAGGCAGGTACGCCAGCGTTCCTCTGATCGTCTCCGTTTTACCCACGGACGCCGTCTGAGCCGCCGAGCGTTCCGCCGACCCTCGGGACGCGAACCGAGCCAGACCAAAGTCGGCCAGCTTCCCCACCAGGTGATGGTCCAGCAGGATGTTTGAACTGGGGATGCAGACACAGTGCATTGAGGACTGCGATGTGGTGTCACGTCATACGTTAGTGTGACATTACATTATGCGGCGTGGCGTTCACCTCTTGACGTCTCCGTGGATGAGCGCTGTGTGTTTGTCAGGGGGGGTGTGAAGGAAGTGCAGAGCCTTTGATACGTCTTCAACAACACTGACTCTCTGACACCAGGAGAGGGGCACACACTCCTGACAACACACACACACAGAAATATAAACACGTGTTCCCTTGTTACCCAGGGGCGTTTTGAAAAACGGACACAGAGCGTTGTAAAAGGTTTGACACCAGAAATGATATGTAGGAACTTGAAGGATTAAAACCTGGGTGGACAACCCGGTCAACTAGCTGCTGGAAAGCTACAGGGGCCAAAACCCCTTTCTTGGGTCATTTTGCTGGCGAAATGATGTAAATGCAAATATTTAGGTACTACAATGGCATAAATAGTCATACAACTATAAAATTTGGCAGAGAGTATCTTGACACATAGGGGGAGGCATGAAAAAAAGATTCTGGGGTTTGTTGCAACTCGATTTTAAGATATCACCCTCAACATCCCAAAAAAGACAAAAAAAAAAGTACTGTTCGCCTGACAAATTCTCATTAAAATGATTATTTTTCAGCACTTTATGGACAATATCTATGCTTAACATGTATAGAAAATTTCCTTAATTCATAAGCTTCCATTTGAGTCCAAGATAGCCTTTCTATCTCCAAAGCCCCACTTGCTGTGGCCAACGGACTTCTCTATCTATCTGTTCACTTTGGGGAGACCAGAAATAGAATGTTTTCTGATCATGTCAGTTAACATGTAGTTTTTCACAATAGGTGTTGCATTGTTTGGAGCCAGCCTGTAGCTTTCCAGTAGCTAGTAGAAAGGCTATCTTGGACTCAAATGGAAGCTTATGAATTAAGGAAATTTTCTATATACATGTTAAGCATAGATATTCTCCATAAAGTGCTGAAAAATAATAATTTTCATGAGAATTTGTCAGGCGAACAGTACTTTTTTTGGTCTATTTTGGGATGTTGAGGGTGATATCTTAAAATCGAGTTTTTTTCATGCCTCCCCCTATGTGTCAAGATACTCTCTGCCAGTTGACCGGGTTGTCCACCCAGGTTTTAATCCTTCAAGTTCCTACATATCATTTCTGGTGTCAAACCTTTTACAACGCTCCGTGTCTGTTTTTTTGCTTTGCCCCCTGGGTATGTGTCTTTTATAGTGCATGTGTGTGTGTGTTTGTGTTACATTGTGCAGCTGGTCCTCCAGTGATTTCTTGGGCATGTAGTTGTAAATCAGACACACCGAACCCCCTCCCTCACTGAAGCCCAGTAATTCCACGATGTTGGGATGTCTGAACCTGAAGGAGGAGCAGATGAGCTCAGTTTGCTGTGTGTTATCTGTTAAGGGGTCAAAGGTCAAACCTGAGGGCTGTGCTCACTTTGACAGTTTCTCCACTTCAGTCTGGAAACTCTCTTTCAGTAGGTTCCAGTCCATCAGCCAGTCCTGCAACAAGACGACACAACATCAACAGGGTTCAAGATCTGGCTCTGTCCGACACACAGGACCTCATTCATTAGGTGGGTTTACATGGACATTTTTTCCTCTTTCTGATTGAATTCATTCCGAATCAGTCTTTCGGGTTAACTGTTTACTCGTGATATGATCTAATCCGATCGGGTGCTTACATGAGCCACTGCATAATTTCAGAACGGATGTTTTACAGGCGTGTCCGACCCGAACAACCCGGCAGGACGCGCTGGTTTGGACGTGTTCGGGCAGAAATTATATAGAAATTACTATTATTATTAATTTTTTCTCTTTATTTTGGCCGTATCCGGCTGGGTTCGGTCCAAAATGAATGCTAGTGAGACGTGCCGAGTCCGGGTTTCAACAACCGTGTGGTCCGGTCGGACTTTAAAGCAAAAGTAAGCGGAAGGTTTGTCTTAATATAAGTCTTAAATAGTTCTATTTTCCGACAGCAATCACTTCTATAGAGTGTTTGGTCTGAAACACGGGTCTGTCAGTCACTCTGCTCTGCTGTAAGCCGAGGAGAAAACTTTCCTTGTATCCTACAACCTTTATCCAATGAGGAGAGAGAACGGCATAAAGGGGCGGTCCTCTCTGTGTGTGCAGCCAAGGGATGCGCGTGAATGTGGTGACGTAGGGACGAGGGCGGGGACTGCTAACTCCATCTGCTGACAGGAAGTTAGCCAAAACCACCGGATCGCTTACTTCTGCTTTAATTTTCAGGCCCGTTGAAAACTCTAGAAATCAAAACATCCCACGACTGATCATAGATCTGATCTTTGGTCTGATCAGCTCAGTAGTTGTTCATAGTTTGGACACTTTCATTTAAACATTTGCAAGTGAAGAAACGTCACTACGCATTTATGTCGACACGGAGCAAAAAGAACGTAACCAGACAACATTCAGTTTCACCGTTTACATGACACAATTTTCATTTCTTTCAGTTTAAGAAAAGGTTTATTCCACCTCTCTGAGCCCGAATGAAATTTCATTCCGTTTTGGCCTGTTTATTCTGATTGAGACGTTTATATGGAGCATTTTCATTCGGTTTGGACATTTAAACCAATTCCAATCGGAATATTTGGCTCCATGATGCGCCAAATGACAGGCAGCAGTCCGTGCAGCTCTGTGTGTTTTAACACAGAGTGTTAACACTAACACTAAGTGTTAGTGTTTTTGTGTGAGTATGTGTAAAATCACGTATGGCAGGGACAAACTTCTTATGACTTCATATTTATATCATTTTAGGTTATTTATTGCTCTGTGTGTGTGTTATCCTTTTTTCCATGTGTCTTGTAAGCTGCTGGACGACTTTTTTTTATTTTCTATTCTATGTAAACCCACTTAGTGATGTATGTGTGATCTGTGTTGTGATTGGCTGACCTGTTTGAGTCTCTTGACAGCACATTCAATGTTTTTCAAGGTTGCTCTGTATACGACTCCAAACCCACCCTCCCCCACTTGCTGGGCGGGGGAGAACCCATCCGTCCCAGCATGCACCTCTTCATACGACCAGCGCATCACCCCGTCTCCTTCACCGCATGTCAGCACCTGGGGGGGCTGAGGTATGACATCATCACCGTTATATGTTTTGACATTCTGCTGTATGTGTGCAACACGGGTTTGGGTTAGAGGTGTTTGTGTCTGTGAGACCTGGCAGGGTTGGCGGAGGCCAGACTGCAGACTGGAAGGGGGTGGGGCAGGTCCAGGTAGGGGTCTTCCTCCCTCTGTATCTATAGAGAGAAAGAACAAAGGGGGTGAACATGAGCCGCTGTGGCTGAACAGCAGCCTTTAGTCTTTTGTTAGTCAGGGTCTGTGACTTCCTCATGTGAGAGGCCACTGTATAAAACACTGTGTCATGGTCCGAGTTCAATGCCCCCACAAGACCTCTATTTCATCGCTTCGGTCTCCTCCGGTCAACCGAAATTAATGTATTTCACAATGCCTGTGTGATGCATCAAATTATCCATAAAACCAACCACAGATTGTGTGAGCTTTTTCCGGTCTGCGGTCCTCGGCATGCGTATGATACCAGGAAAAAACACCTAATTACTGGGAAAAAAAGAAGATTAAAAAGAACGAGACTGTCTTTTGCATGCGGAGGGCCGCAGATCTGGAACGAGCTAGATGAGAGCTTGAAGGTGGAGAAGTCCATCTCCATTTTCAAGAAAAAGCTAAAAATTAAATTACTTAGTTTATATATATAAGCTGCAACCATGTGTATTGCAGTCTTGTGCTGTATTGTTTTGTGTTGTATGTATCCAGGCTCCCGCAATAAGCTTTTGGTAGCTTCAATGGGAGACCTGATTCACACAAAGTACGTGTTGTATGTGTGTGTGTGTGAATAAACCAAACCAATTGAATACTGTAGGACATAGAACATTGTAGACAGCCATATAGGACACCATGGGAGACTCTGGACTCTGGAGAACCCTGTGGGTCACTGCACAACACTGTAGGAGAGTTTACAAGAATGTAGAACACTATATCACCCTGTTTACACTCAGCCTTAAAGGGATAGTTCACCCAAAATTGAAATTTCACTCATGATCTCCTCCCCCTCATGTGGACTAAGGGCTGGGAGAAGTTTCAGAGTCCTCCGTGGCTTCTCTGAGTTAAAGGGGGTCTCGGCGTAGCAGTGCATGTCCATATAACGGTTGCAAATGGATACCAACTGTCTTCGTAACAAAAAGACACACCAAAAAACATCCAAATACCTCCATGCTGCTCGTATGTAATGTCCGACCCCCTGTAACTCAGAGAAGCCACGGAGGACTCTGAAACTTCTCCCAGCCCTTAGTCCACATGAGGGTGAGTAGATAATTTTGGGTGAACTATCCCTTTAACATGCGTTTCCAGTGATCGGATTGCAATCAGATAGAGCTTGACCACATGAAGGTACAGGTGTAAACGCACCCAAGACACATTGAGGACAGATTGCGATCCGATTGGCCAAACCACCTCTGAAGGTGTCAGGGACGCATTATGACCACATTTAACACAAGTCAATGGTAATGCGTCCTGTATCTGCGGGTGGAAATACTTCGATTATCTCTTTTTCTTTTTTAAAGTAGCACTATCGCAAATACAGCAGTAATAGCAATAAAAAAAAAAACGAAATATGCAATAAATAGGTCCAGGGGAGCCATAACAATCTGTACACACAAAATATAGCCAACGGTGTAGTGCCTGTGGAGCAAATGCAGAATTCATTTTTGTTTTGAGAGAAGCCGGCCCAGCGCTCAGCCCGGCGCTCAGCCCGGCGCTCAGCCCGGCGCTCAGCCCCACCTCCTGAACGGCACACTGTGTGAAGAGGACGAGGATGTGGATCTGGATACCAGGCACATGTTAATGCCAGGTGTAAACAGGGTGTTTGAGACTGTAGGAGGCTGTAGCAGATTACAGTCAAATGTAGAACACTGTAGCTGTAGTTGCGTTTCCATCCACCTTTTTTTATTCGCATTTTCAAAAATTGTGAATAAATACTTGGATGGAAACGCCAGAAATTCGAAAAAAAGGCAGTAAATGTGCATAAAAGTTTTTACGCTTTGGGGGGGTGGATTTGTCAGCGTATCGATTAAATGAAAATGCAACTTTTTAAACAGATTATGCAAATTGAGCCAGAGTTTGTGGGTGCAGTGCTGCTGGACTTCACCCAGCGACATTCCCAAACAAATGGAGAACAACGCCCCGGTGTCCCAGCTCTCGTCTCTGCACCGCAACACAAACGCGCTCCGTAACCCGTAATGTTTTGTTCATGACGGTTAAGACTACACAAACACACGTCGTAACATTGTATATGTTATGTAACGTTATCCACCGCTCCATTTATTGATCTTTCGCTGGCTTTGTTGTCAACAGATGCACATGGGCGAGAGGAGCGTAACCAAAACAGCAGAAAAGTGAGCAGACTGTCACAGTTCCCGACTGTCTTTCTGTGTAAATATCTCATGTTACAACATGAAAACCTGCGGCTTATATTCAAGTGCGGCCTATATGTACAGTATTTTCTTTTCAAATTTAGCTGGTGCAGCTTATACAGGTGCGTCTTTAGTCCGGAAAGTACGTAAATTGTCCATGATGTTGAGTGTCTCTTATGACGTACTCTCACGGCGCACTCCTCCTAATCGCAAAACAAGAATGAATGGAAACGGTCATAAATTCACATTTGCTTTTTGTGCATTTTCACAAAATCCGCTCTTAAATTCGATACATTTGGATGGAAACCCAGCTACTGTAGGAGACTCTAGAACACTGAAACACTGTAGGAGACTGCAGGACACAGTAGGGCTCGAAAGGTCATGGTATTCCGTGATGCATTGTGGGCCGTAATCGCCATTCTTACGGGCAACAGTTTACGTTGCCATGGGAACTCACGGTAGAGACCGCAGGACAGAGCGAGAGAGAAAGGACGCTAATTGCTGCGTATTTAAAGTCCCCCTCCCGCGACCCTTTTTGGTCATGTTAAAACCAGCTCATTAGCAATGCACATTAGCAATGCACCTCTGGAGGGTGGGCGGAGACTGCGCTGCTCTGCACCCGCCCAGCCACCTCCTTACAATTACAGATTCAGCGCGTTTAGCGTAAAACTCCACACTGGGATTCGATCCCAGACTGGAACATAGTCCTTACTCAAGGTGCAAGCTGCTCTACCAGGTGAGCTGTACCTGTTATACCTTGACAGCTACACCGAGCTGTTAACCCTCTGAGCCAGATGCAGAGCGGGGCGGGAGCTTGTAGCACTTGTGCCCTCCCCTGGAGCTGTGACACGTCAGATCCAGTCTCCCTGAAACTGCCAGTTTGCGTCTGCCATTGGTTCACAGCAGTTTGAAGGCAGAAAAACTCAGAAATGCAATTTTGCACTTCCTTTTCTGCTGATATGTGCTCTAACACAAGAAAAATGCCACAGGAACATGTGAAAAGCTCAAAAAACACGATTTTCATGGGAGGGGGTCTTTAACAACATAACAAGTTTTTATTATAAATAACCGGTGTGAAAATGTTGTGAACACACCAACATGTGTGGTGTGATGGAGGAGAAAGTAAGGTTTGGTCGTTTTGACGGCAGCTCTCCAAGCCATTCAGCGCCTCTCGGTCAGCTCCGGTCAGCTCTGAGACCTGATGTCCTAGGCTGGTTTCCAAGCAGGAAACGGGAAAAATCTCAGCCCATCGAGCTTTTTGCCGTTGTGATCATGCGAACGATTGTGGCAGCTAATCACACAACAAGTCTGCACCATCTCACCGGAACAAAAAAGAAAAACACTACTGAAAACTCTCTACCGAGGATACTCTACCATAGACACTCCACTACAACCGCTTTCCAAATGCCCGCAAAGCCCACAATGCATTGCGGTTTCCCCACCCACGTGACGTCACCCTTTCGAGCCCTGTAGAACTCTGTAGGACAGTGTTCAATAGACACACACTGAGACACCAGTGGCAGAACCACCAGAGCCACCGCCAGAGGAGACTGCGAGGTACCTCTCAGACGTACATCAATCTGTTCTATCGGTTAAGGGTTGTAATATTTGGAATAATGTACCGTGCACAATAAGGGAAAGCACCACTTATAACACTTTCAAGGTCCACCTCAAAAACTGGCTTAAAACAAACCTGTGCTGTGTCTCAAATCGCACACTTCTCTCAGTACACTGTGCACTGCACTCAAATTTGGACAGGTTAGTACCGTCTCAAATCAAACACTGCTGCTGCGCACTTACCGGAAATGACTCGACAGCTGCTTCTTCTATTTTTTAAATTCTGATTGCAACCATAGCAACCGGCCGTTGTAACCCTATCGCCGGCACTTGACAACGCTTTCTGCCGATCAAAACAAGCTATTAAGTTGTGTTTTATTGTGTTAGTGTTGTTGTTGTGCTGTTATGAGTGTTTTTTAAAGACATTTACGCCGGTGTCAGCTCCGTCGCTGCTCAAAGCAACCGCTGCCGTTTGAAAAGTAGTGACGTGTTTCCGCTACGTCACCAAGATGGCGGCCGTTAAGTGTGGAAAGTATGCATCGATCCACACTCAATTTTCTGGCCGTTTGAGTGCGCCAATTGAGTGCGCATAGCGCACTACATTTTCGCGCACTGCTCAGTGTGAACGCACTTATGCACTCAAAATATTAAGTGTAAGTGCGTAAGTGCGCAAGTGCGCGATTTGGGACACACCACAAGTCTGTAATCATGACTAGGCGGGACCTTCTTCTCCTGCAGCACCAGAGCGCGACACATGCGCCGTGCTCGGTGTCCGTCCGCCTTACTCTATACTTTTGGCTGTTATGATTTTTGTTTTGTTGTGCAGTGCCTGCCTACATATACCTATGTATGCATGCGCTGCACTTGCCTTGTTTTTTTGTGTGGTCATTCGTCTGGTTTTCTTGTTGTTGTGCAGTGCATGCCTACATATACGTATGTATGCATGCACTGCATTTGTCTTATTTTTCTATATTGCAATTTGTCTCTGTAAGTATGTGTGTGAATGTCACTTATAGAACTGCTGCTACAGTCTCCAATGTCTTGGTCCGCCCCAGGCGGCGGGTGCGGGCCATCACATTCTGGATCCATCCATTTAGACTTTCACTTTACCTATTTAAACTTGCACTTGCACTTTAGAAACTGGCACTTTATACCAGGCACTTTATAGATCACATGCACTTTATGTATAGGTATGAATGTGTATATATGATTGTGAACCACTGTATAATTCTTGTGCATTTCTGTCTGTTTGTGTGTTACCTGCCAAGGGACTACGGATGCAAATTAGCAAGTTGTTAACTCTGACGCATTTACATTTGTGCACACGTACGAATGTTCATTAATGTGTATTGTCCCTTTTAAATAAATAAATAAAATAAAAAATAAAAAAAACACTGACTGCTGGCCACTGATCCTAAAAACAAACACATGAGTGTGTGTGTTACCTTTGGTGATCAGTTGGCAGGTGCTCTGTGTGGACGGGGTTTTAGAGGATTTGGGAGGGGGGTCGAACTCAGGGAGATAGGTGGGAGGACGAGCAGCAAGATGAGGAGGAGGACGAGGAGGAGGAGGAGCTGGAGTTGGAGTCGCAGCTGGAGAAGGGAAAGGTGTTCTCCTTGACATTCCTGCAGGAAGAGGAGAAGGTTTGAGTCCTCACTCATAGGTCACCAGAGTTCAAACAGAGATATTTAGCAAACCGAGATTCAGAACTAAACTGAAGGAACATTGTATCTCTGTGAGAGGAGTCAGTTTATGGAACAGTCTGAACAAGGAAACCAAAGAAGCAAGATCAAACAGTATATTTTAAAAAAAACTGTTAAAAATAACATGATTCAGAAATATGACCTGGTGTAAATGTAATAAAACCACACGTAAAGGTGTATTACACATACATGTGCATAAATGTCTGCGCGTGTACATGTATGTGTGAACATTTTTGTTTGTATGGATTTATATACAGATGTTGGTGTTTATGTATTAATGTGTATATGTGTGCATGTGATAGTAAATTCATATGTGTCTATACTGCATGTAGCATGTCAACACTTAACAGAAATGTACTAAGATGATGAGTAGATGGCCGGGCTGCCCCCTTTCATTCAAGAGTTACAGTATTGTCATTGTTTATTTTATTTTTTGTTTTTATGCTGGATAAATGAATGAAATAAATAAACTAAACTAAGAGTTCAAAGGTCAGAGGTCATCTCACCGCTCAGGATGACATCACGGGGCCGGAACAGCTGCAGACGCTCCAGTAGGTCGATCAGCTCCCCAACTCGACCGTTCCTACTCCCCCATCGGTTCATCACCCAGTCGGTCCGTCTCTCCATCCTCTCAGCCTGTCGCACGTCGTCCTGATTCTCCATCACCTCTGATGCTACAGAGAGAGAGAGAGAGAGATCAGCTGATCAATATCTCCACTCTGACACTCCACTCTGTTTAGACTGAGGCTGCATTCAAGTCCCATCAGAGTTACTGTTGTTGAACTTTTGACCTGGTTCATAAACATCTGATCTGAGTGAGAGGCAGAGGGACAGACAGAGACAAAGACAGGTCCAAAGAGAGAGTGATCGACAGAGTGAGAGAGAAGGAGAGAAAGAAACCTACCTCTGTACACACACATGCACCTCACTCTGTACACACACATGCACCTCACTTTTTTATATATATATATATATATATAAAATATATATATATATATATATATTTAGATATATATATATCTAAATATATATATATATATATATATTTATATATATATATATATATATATATATATATATATATATATATATATTTTTTTTTTTTTTTTTTTTTTACTTATTTTTTCTATATTATTACTAATTAATTAACCATCTATGTATTTGTTGTTGTATTTGTATTGCTGCCCCAATGCTTTGGCAATATTGTATCACAGTCATGCCAATAAAGCTTATTGAAATTGAAAAATTGAAACAGACTGGAGGAAAGACAGGCCAAGAGAGAGAGAGACAAGCAGATAAACAGACAGACAGACAGACAGAGAGAGAGAGACAGACAGGGAGTATCAAAGACAACCAAACAGACAGACAGGTAAAAACAAAACAAAAAATGAACAGGTAAATATGGAGACAGATAGATAGACAGACAGACGGACAGACACACACACAGGCAGGCAGACAGACAGACAGAGAGACAGGTAAACAGACAGACAGGTAAAACGTCCCCTCCAGATCCTGGTTAGTCGTTAGCAGACAGTCTGAGTCCTGGTTCTGACTCACCGAAGCGGGTCCAGTCCAGGTCTGACAGTACGTCCATGACCCGGCAGAAGTCCCAGGAGACGGAGGGGGGCAGGTTGTAGATGAAGGTCCCCCTCAGGTCTCCCCCCGGGTCTCCCCTCGGGTCTCCCCTCAGGTCTCCCCCCGACATCTCTCAACTTCTTCAGAGTCGCAGTTCAACTCAACTCAGTCTGAAGCTAACGGGCTAACAGCTAACAGCTAACAGCGCGTGACCCGGTCCGGTCCCTAACAGCCGACCGGTCCGGAACAAACCCAGTAGTGGTCTGGTCCTGGTCCAAGCTGCTTCAGTCCATGTTCTGACCATCGGTTTCACAGCCCAAGTTCAGCCACTCGGGTGAAACCTCTTCCGCCTACCGACCGGCTCACTGCAATAAGAGCTGCTTCCGGTTGGCTCCTAAGAAATAAAAGCCCGAGACTAGCTTCTAGTTTATTTTTTTGTCCGTTTTTTTTCCGAACGTGCGTTGGCGAGCATGTCTGAGTCAAAACACAACTTTGACGTTTTCAGTCGTGATGGCTCGTAGGCTATAAATGTTTCAGATGTAGATCAACACCGAACAAAGCTAGAAACAAACAAAAAAAATCTAAATTCATAAATTCTATCTTGACAGCATGGAAATGTTGGTGATTTGTTTTTAACTAGCCTGTGTTTTTGCTTCATAAAGGCCCTTTCACACCGCGGACGTAACGAATAAACGACACGAAATTGCGAAATATTCGCGGCCAAATATTTCGCATCAAAACCATTCACACCGGCGGCGACGCGAATATGCGACAGATGTGACGATTAGATTCCAAAGTTTCGCTTTGCGACGGGTGGTTCTTCGCCTCCACGTCATGTCTTTAATCTGTTAATTATCCCTCATGTATTCGCTGCTACGTTATGCCGCTGTCGTCTCGTCACCAACTTTACTCAACACAGCAGCTCACTGTCTGATCACTGATCAATATCTGATATGAACACACTATTGCTATTTCTCCTCTTCCTCTCCTTCTCCTCCTCCTCCTCTCTCCTCCTCCTCCTCTTCCTCTCCTCCTCCTCCTCTCTTCTACTCCTCTTCCTCTCTCCTCCGAGACACAGGTTATTTATTGTTTACATTAGCGGCCAAGCACGTGTCCATGCGCCCGTGTGTGTGTGTGTGTGTGTGTGTGTGTGTGTGTGCGTGTGTGCGTGTGCGTGTGTCTGTGTGTGTGTACGTGCCCAGAGAGACGGCAGGTGGAGGGGCTGACTGGCAGAGATCAGAGCAAAGACGGTGAAACAACTTATTTTTCCTGTGAGAGACTGTGGCGGCCCGAGACTGTGCGGCCACCGTCTGTTATGGGAAACAGCTGTGTGTGTTCTGACGTGGTGGGTGTGACGTGGCCTACCTCCTTTTCACGCCACATGATTGGTTGATGCGTTTATTCGCCGGGCGAAAGCTCGGAAAAATCGACCTCGCTCCGAAAAAAAATTGTGCCGCATTTTCGCCGCGAAACATTCGCGGTCGGTGTGAAAGGACCCGTGATGAAAACCGGGGTTCGAAAAAAAATATTGACGCGCGAATTATTCGCACGAAAAATACGTCTCCGGTGTGAAAGGGCCTTAAGAGAGAGATGAGCTTTCGCCCATGATCCGGCCCAAGCAATTTTTTTTTTTTTGAGGCTTGCTGTGATGTCACCATGAGGATTCTGGCATTTTGTTGTGTCATTATCATCATCACCCTTGCTGGGTATTGAACCCACATCCCTCACACCACAAACCAGCTCCTAACTCACAGAACGAATGATCTGGAAGTGAGACATTGGTGTGTGTCTTCTCAAATTCTCATGTCCGGGCAGCAGTTGTAAAGGCAGATTGTCAAAATGTCAGAAATTCTGTTATCTAAACAAAAATCTGTTAATAGGCCTACATAAATTGCATCTAGACAGCATGGAAATGTTGGTGATTTGTTTTTAATGATAAGTGTTTTGCTTCATAAGAGAAAATCTGATGTTTAAAATGTCACTCTTACATTGACTGCAGTTGTTCCCATGAGAGAAGAATTCAAAATGTTCTCAAAAATTCAGTTTTTGAGATAAAATTCTGATATTTGCCAAACATCGTCAACCATGACCTCAGAATATTCTCATTTTTTTTCAGGAAGATTGAAAATGTATTTAGCAGGAATTTGATGGTATATGTTTACAGTACTGTTTACAGTCAAACGTTTTCATGCACTGTAGGCTCAATTTTTGACTAATCAAAAATCTGAGAAACAAGTTTTGTGGAGGACGGTCCGGAGATGCTCTGTAGCAAGTTTGGTGACAATTGAACAAAAATTGTGGGAGGAGATACATTTTAAAAGTTTTACAGTTATTGAAAAAAACAGAGTGATGGACTTCATAATTTGTAATGAGTTTAAGTGGACAAAAGTTTCAGCAGTATTGAGGCTACATTGTGGTGAAGTTTCAAAACTGTAGCATCTACCGCTGGTTTGGTAGGAGGGGGGCACATGTCCTTGGAGTTGAGTGAATCTGGCATGGGTTTGGATGTTTCTGTAAAGTTTGGTGAGTTTTCGTCCATGGGAAGTATGATTCCTAGGAATACAATAGTGGCCTGGACCCTAATTACAAATTCGGGGGAAGTGAATACAAAATAAAACAGGATGTACTAAGCCCTGAATCATCAGAAGGCAGAACACGATGTCATAATGAGTCAGTTTACAAAAAACAGAAACTAGCCTTACAAGTGAAAACCAACCCGGCCACTGTGATACCGCTTAGAGCAGCTTGCAGTGACTTTTTAAGGCTGGTCATAGTGAGTCATGACTGGTTAAGGTTGGCTGCTCAGTTCTGTTGTAAGGCAGTAATGTAGTGTAGACCAGGAGTTCTCAACTAGTCTCACTCTGGGCTCCACATTTTCCCATGGTCATTAAGTCGCGACCCACTTTTATAGAATTCAAACCAAGATTTTTTTTTTAAAGCCTTTAAAAACTAATTTTGCTCTTTATTGAGCAAAGTGCATTTCAGAGCACATGAATGAAACTGATGAGGACCATGACAACTGCATGTACGGAAGTGAATAAAAAAATATCAAACTGCACAAAATGGAGACCAACAAAACGATATATTTGACTTCTAATGCATCTCTGCATTCAGAGCATATTCACAAAAGTGAATAAATATCAAATTGCACAAAATAAAGACCCACAAAACAAAACAAGATTCACTGCATTCAGGCCACATTAATAAGAAACTGATATCTTTGCATTCAGAGCAAATGGAGCAAATAATAAGAAACTGAGGAGGAGCATTACAACTGCATGTGTTCACGTGTCTCCTGTGCCTTTCAATATAAGTTATAAAAGACTTGTCCAACATCAGATGTGCATTAAATATTATTTACTTTTTTGACCAGCTGTCTGCGACCCATCCAGAACGGGTCCGCGACCCACTTTTGGGTCCCGACCCACCGGTTGAGAACCACTGGTGTAGACCAGTACTGCTGCACAGCTGGAGGCTGGAGCAGCTGAACTTCAGGTCACTGCCTCTGAGGGGACTTTCATTTCCAATGTGATGTCACACACCAACACACTCACAAATTAGTGTGTGTGTGTCTGTAGAGCTTTAGCTCCTCCCTCCACATACACACACACACGCATGCACACACACACACACACACACACACACACACACACACACACACACACACACACGTACATACGCACACACACCCATCCATGTGACTTCCTTTTCCACAAACTGAGATATTTATGACTTGTGGTCTGCTGAAGAGTTCCTGAATGCACCATTAGTTCAGTGTGTGTGTGTGTGTAAGACTAAGTTGAGGGTCAATCCTCACTTAGATGTGTGCGCGCATGATGAAACCTGTTTTTTCAGGTCTGGACTCTTGGCCTTGTGGTCCCGAAAGAACAGGTGTCATGTCCTTCGTGACCAGCAGTAAGGTATCTTCACTGGGACATCCCATGACATTAAATTATCTATTAGCAAACACAAACATCATTTTGCATAATTCATATAATGTAATTCATAGGCTGCATGTAACATTTTGTCGCTCAAAATAGATTCTGTCATTGAAAAAAAAAAGAGCCTGAACTGAAAAGGGGAACGATGGCGTTAAAAAAAACCACACACAATCTCACAACTTCATTCAAGTTTATTATTAAAAATACTGCATAGCTCCCAACACTAAAGAAATCAATTTTAAAAATCTAAATGCTGTGTATCCATCTGCTGATTTGTTACAACAGCAGTTTGGAATTGGAAATATAAAATACTGCACATTTATTTTCTCACCCTATGTAGCTATTCTGCAGCTTGATATATTGGGTTGGACCCCACTTGGAACTTATCTTAAAAGGACACTAATTATGGATTTGTCATGGACAATAAAGAAAATGATCTGGACTGAAAATGACCCTTGTTTACTCCTTGAAAAAAGGGGCTTACATTTGTATGAGTATTTATGCCCTTGACTCATGATTAATTGTATCCCCTTATTTTAATTCATATGTATGTTCTCTATTTTTAGGTTTATACTTCCCAGTTCTTACTATTTTTCTATCTATTAATTTTGTTTAATCTGACCTATATTCCTGAGTACGGTATGCTTGCTCATTGTCTCAATTGTTTCTGCATTTATTCTAGTGGCCACAAGAGGGCGCCCTAAAATACAGCTATGACTTTACAGTTGGGTGAACAGTAATAACTTTCATCAACTCAACTCAACTGCAAATGTGATGACTGGTTGATTGTGGGAACTGACTCCATGTGCAGCTTCTAGAGTTGTGGAAATATCAATGCAGCCATGTTTACATCCAGATGTCTCTATCATAGGTCACGGTGGATGGGGCTGATGGAGCATGCTGTCCCCTGCTGCTGCAACTAACAAACAAAAAATAACATAAAAGGAAAATAGTGAACCCACTTGAAAACACTTGTTATTCAATGTTTTTAATTTTAAAGTCACTGTTGGACATTGTTTAAGTCCCAGCAAGATCCAAAATTTGAATACACATCTGTTGTGTGTTTTTGCAGCATGTGTTGTCATATTGATGAAGATGTTTTCACAACTTGCATGTGTTTTTCTTTAGTTGGATTTCGTTGAGGGCCAGAAACATCTTTTCATGGCAATTTGGATATTACACTGTTCTGTTTTATTTAGGTGTATGTGGAAACTACAGTGTTGTTGTTGTTTTTTTGTAAAGATATGTAGGTTACACATTTTCATTGAAATGTAATATTTCAGTTTTGTTTTATTTTTCCCCAGTGGCTCTGTAGATGTGTTTGTTATAGATGAATTTATTTAATACTTTAATTTATTCATCACATCATGCTGGTAAAACAATGATGGGCACCACCTACTTCTATCACATTTCTGTCAAGAATTCATGGGAGCATAATTAATGAATTATATATTAATGTGACCTCCATGATCCATTAATTCGTGAGGAACTTGGCGCTCCTGTCGGGAAGTGACCGTTGAATATTTCTTGAGGTTTCGGGGTCATGTGTAGACGTGGTGGGGGCCTTTCCCTTGTCTGTGTTATAGGACTAATTGTTACAAAACACATTTATAAAGGAAATATGATGCTTAAAAAAAACATTTCGTTTTTAGCGTTTTAGTCATTCTTTTTATTATTATTATTATTATTATTATTATTATTATTATTATTATTATTATTATTATTATTATTATTATTTTTTTTTTTTTTTAGAAACTTGTACTCGAAAATGTATTTTCTCAATTCTGCAGACATACAGTCCGCAGGTCTGCAGGCTCAGATTATTTCTGAGCCGGCCCTGAACGCCTCGGCCTGACCGTCTCAGGCTGTAACATCTCGCGGGATTACGCCGCCCCTGCGCTCCGTTGACATCACGTTGTCGTAGATCTCGCGGTGTTTAGTGACTGACGGCGGTTGGAAATGGAGTCAGAGGGGGCGGGGTGCAGCAGGAGGGAGCAGAGATGTTTGGAGGCTTTTTTTTAAATATAAAATTATTTATTTAAATAAAAATGGCCGCCGTGGAGAGCGGAGAGGAGAGACTGTAAGTGGGTTTTTTGCATTTTATCCTCCGTTAAAGCGCCGCCTTCGCCTTCGCCGCCTCCCGCCGCCGCTGAGCTGTTTCTGTCGTGTGTTTTATTGAAGTAAAGTGCGTTGGTTTTCTCCGCGGCCTGTCGCGGCGGAGCGGGGTTAGCGGGAATACGTCACCAACTTACAGCTAAGTCTGTACTTATGCTGTTGTAGCAGGAGCGGAGGTTAGCGTTAGCTTAGCCCGCTCTCCCTACGCCGCTATACAGCTTTGACTTCCACACAACTCCCCTGGAAGTCGGCCCGTTCGTCGGCGGTGGTGTGTCCGTCACAAACATCAGAGTCCCGGTCACTGGTGTGTCCGCCCGCCGCTGTCAGAAAGGCAGGGAGCTAACGGCTGCTAGCTAGTTAGCAAACACTGTTTTCATGTGAGGTGAACAAACAGAGTCAGGCTGCTCAATAAACTGGGTTAACCCCTCTGACATCCACACACACACACCAACACCCGGCCCGCACCCCCAAACACATCATGTGCATGATTAGCAACCAGCTGCGTCTGAGCCGCTGAGCCAGGCAGCTCTGTGTGTCAACAAGGCTTCAGACGGGAGTCGAACCCTTTACGCTGTGTGTGCAGGTCTCTCCGTATGTTTGTGTGCGTGTGTGTGTGTGTGTGTGTGTGTGTGGCCCGATTTCCTCCATAGCTCACTTCCTGTTCCTGTGGATGCTGCTTCACCTTCACCTGCAGCTTGATCACACACGTGCAAACGTACACACGCACGCATGCACACACACACCTGGGGGTCTCAGGGTGAGTCTGGGGGTTGAGGTGAGTTCAGGTGACATTCAAACGTGACTCTTGATGATTTTTTGTTTTATTAAATAAAGTAACTGAGTTAATTAGCTACTAATCTTCAGTGTGATACACCCCACTGTAGTGTTTCACTGTAGTACTCTAACTTGTTGTTGTATTACACTATACTACCACCGTAGTTCTTCCTTCTGTGTTTGCTTCATGGACCGTTCCAGTTTAAACTTAAGTGAGACAAACAGTAAATGAATCCTTATCAGTTGACAGAAAAGTCATCAACAGCAGTTTTGATAAGTTTTGAGATTGATCAAATCAATCAGCCATTCCCTGAACTGCTGGTCCCTTTTATTATTTTAACAGTTACAACATTTCCCGTATATTTTATTATTACTTTTGTTTCTATGCAGACCTGCTAGTTTGATAGTGTCCATTCCTGTAACACTGTTTAAAAAATTTTTTTTTTTACAAACCAATCAATCAATTGATTTAATAAAAAAAAAAAAATCAATTTTGAAAACAATATTGAACTGCATTTGTTACAGCAGTCATATGGTGTTTACACATTGCTGCATGCGTAACAAGTCAGATGATATAATCTAAAACTGCAGGGGAAAGTTACTGTTTGACCACTTTAACCTGAGCGGGACTTTGGGACAGTGTGGTTAAATACCTTTACCTCACTGTGGTTAAATACCTTTACCTCACTATAATAGCCTGAATCAAGGTTTAGATAATAGACGTAGACACTGAGCTATTTGGATTGCTGATTATTGACAGGTCTATTAACACTGAATCAACACTGATGTAAATATTATAATAGCCTACTTTGTTTAACCATCACAGTGAGCTCCAGCTGCTTGTGTCCACTGCTTCAGTCACAGTTACGGAGTCAAACGGAGAGTGACTATGACAGGTGTGGTCTCTGATCGTATGAGTTAGGTCTGAATTCTCAGAATCTTTGTTGTATGCTCTGAGTCTCCAGAGCAGTGATGCTGCAGCTGCTCTGATGATCTGCAATGTTAGAAAAACTTGTTGCAGACCTTTGGTGTGAGCTAAACTTCACACAAGCCTGGTCCAGGTCCAGGTGGTGTCTAATGATAAATCAGTGGTATTAATGTGAGTTCTCACAACTGGAAGTGCTGAGGAGAACTGATAACATAAATAGAAATAAGTTCAGGTGGCATCTTCCACAGAGTGAGGTTACAGACTGATTGTGGACTAGGTCTGAGTGTGCAGGTCTCTGTATCAGTGTATCTCAGTTGGCTTCAGACCAGGAGGTTATAAAAAAAAAAAAATTCAACTAGGGACGTCACGATTATACATTGTCTTGGTACAATTATTGTCAGATAAATAACCACGGTATCACGATTATCACTATTATTATGCATTTATTAATTTCACAAAATGTAAAATCAAATATAGTCAAAATATAATTACATTACTCATTGTTTACACAAAATATTTCAAGTATTTATTATGTCATATGATATATGACCAATTATTAATTACCCAGAAGAAGTGTTTGAAATATTCAGGTCATAAATTATTATTTATACCAAATGTTTACGTTTATTTCAATCGTTTTTTGTTTTGTTTTTAATTACAAATGACAAGCTAACATTTAAATTCCTACCAATTCAATGTTATGTACCTTTATTTTGGCGCACATCTGCCGATATGGTTCCAACATCATCTTTTTTGGAAAGTAACGGTATTTAGGATCTTTACGATTAATTAATTGTGGCGTTTAATAACACGATTAATTGTGAAAACAAGTAATCATGACATCCCTATTTTCAACATCAATTTGAACCTGCCTTCATACAGACACCTGGATAAGGTTCTGGTCACATGAGCAAGATCAGTAATAATGTTCTTCATTGTCCATGTAAATATCAGATCTGGATCAATATATCTAAAGCCTGCCACACACATAAAGATAATCGGGCTGATTTTGCCCCGATTTTCCCCCTTCCGACCACAGACAGACATCGCCCGATTATCTTAAGCTCTTAAGATTATCTTATAAGATTCTCTTGTAGTGTGTGGTGTGTTAAGAGTCAAAATTCCCCCGACAATCGGCTCAGAAAACGTTCGGCGCCGATAATCGTAAGTATTAAATATTTACGATTATCGGGGCCGACAACCGTGGCTGTTTCAATCAAAAGTCATCTTGTGTGTGGAAAGCCGGTGTTGTGCGGAGAAGTGCCTGCTGGCCGAGCTCTGCTAATTTACATAAGGAGTCCTGATCCCAGTACAGCAGAGAGGATATCATAAAAACATTAACTCCATGTTAGTCTGTAATGAAAAAGTGAACTGACTGATTTAAAGGTCCAGTGTGTAATAATTAACAAGGTTTATTGGCAAAATCTGAATATACTACTGAATATAATCGCTATAAAATAAAAATTGTTTGGTTTTCGTAGCCTTGTAATTATTCTTTTATATCTACATATAGCAAGGGTCTGGCTTTAGAGAGTGTCACCATCATGCGCCGCCATGTTTGTACGGCAGCCTGAACGGAAAATCCAGCCAACAAGAGAGCACGTTTCAAGAGTTTCGCGTTCATAAATAAACCAACGAACAAGAAGGAGGAAGGAAAGAGGAAGAGGGAAGAAACAGCAGATATATAGTAAAATAGTTTAGATCTTCACCTCATCGCTCCATGCTCCTGAAATACTCCCAGTATTCCCAGTCGTGGTAAACAAGTTTTTTGTCCTCAAAGGCCACCGTCGAGCGAGTGGGTGAGCACTGAAATCTAGAATCTGAACACTACATATCACAGTTTTACCCCCTTATTACACACTGGACCTTTAAATAAGTATTAATTGAGTTGATGACTAAATAAACAATTAAGTGAATGAGTTATCCAGAAAATGCATTTACAGCAGAAAATCTATGTGAATGCATGTGAATGCATATGCTGAGTGCAGAAGGAGATTGCTGTCTCACTCATTCAGTCACTGCTGTCCAACTCATCCCTGTCCGATCTGAAAAGATGATCTAAAAGGATGCTGAAGCTTAAAGTATTCATTAAATAGAAGGATAATGAGGTAAAGTGATATCCATCCTTACATCTTATCTCACAGTAGTGTTGTGTTCTGTAGGGATCTGATTCCCGTTTGCACCAATCAGGTAATGTGCTGAATTTGGGCCGGGTCGGGCCAAAGTTGGCTGTCGTAGATCGGGCTCAGTTTGAGCTCGGGCAGAATGAGTTTTTTTTTTTTTAAGTAATGTTGAAGCTGTTGACATCAACCCACAGGGCTCCAGACTAACAATATAGGAGCACAGCAGCCCCCTAATTTTAATGAGCGCGAGCAAAGAATTTTGGGGCGCACACTGTAAATCTACTTGCAAAGCAAATATTCACATTTCCTTTTCGTTCATAACCCTCACACACATTGGCCTGACACCTGTAATGGCAGATTCCAGATTCTTTGACTCGCCTCTCCCACATTTCGCCAGTGTATTAAAAAAACCTGCAAATCTTACTGGTTGCAAATGCGCAAGTAGACGAAAAAACTGTCTCAAAATTTAGGGGCAAAATGGGACCTCTGACCCATTAACTACTGAAAAAAGGGGAACTGTAGGGTTTATACATTTATAAATAGAATTTATTTGCTATCACGTTCTCATACACCTTATAAAGCTGTCACTCACACAATCAGTCCAACTCCACAGCTGCAGCAAAAAAAAAAGGCTATAACCTTTTTTTTTTTAAATATTTATTTAATTTGGGTTTCGGGCTGGGCTCAGTCCCAAAACTGCTGCCGTGGTCTGGGCTAGATTCGGGTTTGGACAGATTTGATCTGGCTCGAGTCGGGTGCTGTCAGATTGTTTGAGCCGGATCAAAGCTCTAATGTGCTGCTCACTTGTGATGTACCAGGGTATTGTGTCTGAACACTACTTCCAGATGTTGTAGTTATAGTGTCATTCTTGTATCTGTGAGCATGTCCTGTTGACAAAGGCTGGAGCTTAGTGCTGTGCGATATGGACAAAATTTGATATCCGGATATAGATCATTTGCCACTGCTAAATTTCTCAAGATTCAAGATTCCGTTTATTTGCCATTTTATGTTTTGACATAATTGGAACGTGCTGTGGTGATGTGTGTGTGTGTGTGTGTGTGTTCAATTCTTTTCACATAAATAAATAAGTGCAGTGGACAGGACAGTGAAAACACAACAACAACAGTCAATGCAATGGCCAGTTTAAATTATAAAGTGCAGGTGCAGTTTGAGTTCATTGGGAGGGTTAATAGTCTCACTGCCACCAGTCAGTGTTTTTTTTCTCTGACTTTTTGTGCATGTATTCTGAAAGGACAGCTGGAGAGAGACAGGAAGGGTGAGGGAGAGACGGACACGCAGCAAAGGGGCCACCGGGTGGAATCGAACCAAGCGTCTGCAGACGCACAGTAATGGCCCTTTTCCACTACACAGTTCCAGCTCTACTCGACTCAGTTTAGGTGCTTTGCCATTACAGCTGAGTTCTTCATACGTAGTTCCTCCTCAACGTGGCCGCGTTGTCTCGCTCTCTTTTTTTGATCCTCTCGTCAGCTCCAAACACACTCGTCTGCACCTCGATCACGGACCACACGTGCTGCAACTGAACTAGACAGCTGTTAGATGATTGGCTGTTTGCTTGTCACTGTAGTTTCAATGTCCCACATCCTTGAGTTTTCCACAGCTGACCTGTATCACCGGAACAACAGTGTCCTGCGACCCGTAGGAACCCAGTTGCCGACCCCACACATTAAAATGACCATGTAAACAAAAGAGGGTTATATCGTACGGTAGACATTTTTATATCGCATTTATATCGTAATATTGGGGCAGTGTTTAGCTGGTAGAGCAGCCGCCCCATGTGTTGAGGCTATAGTCCTCACTGCAGGCGGCCCCAGTTCAAATCCCGCATCGAGCAGCCCTTTCCGGCATGTCATCCCCCCCCCCTCTCTGCCTCCCCATTTCCTGTCTCTCTCTCTCAACTGTGCTGTCCATTAAAGGCGAAAAAGCCCCCCCCCCCCCCCCCAAAAAAAAAAAAAAAAAAAGATCATAATATTGCACAGCAGCACTACTGGAGCTCATCAAGC
Source organism: Trachurus trachurus (assembly GCF_905171665.1). Classification (NCBI taxonomy): domain Eukaryota; kingdom Metazoa; phylum Chordata; class Actinopteri; order Carangiformes; family Carangidae; genus Trachurus; species Trachurus trachurus. The sequence continues at coordinate 1,527,029 of NC_139901.1, read as the reverse complement.
GGAGCATACATTAGCCTTTTTTTTGAGGATAATCATGGAGTCTTTGATGAGTGACGAGTTAGACCCAAAGTGTAGCCAGCCTGACAAATGAAACAAAACACTCTGCAGCTTTAACCGTATATCATGAGTGATGTGAGATTCAGTTGCTTGATACCATGTGTTTATCACAGGGAGGAGGGTCAAGAGGGCGATGAGGGACCTGTCAACCCTCAGCCCCGCATCAAAGAGAAAGACAGACCACGCAGTAAGACCAAGAAGGCCCGTAGGGAGCGTCGCCATGCTGAAAGGGGGGCTGAGACCGCATCATCAGCCACGCCCCCAACAGCGGAGGCGGAGAGCCAGGTAAGGACAGGCAAAGAAAAAAAGGGGGACTAGGCTGTGACACCCTACAAACAATCTAATGGAATGTTACTTCCTACTTCCAGGCGTTGGATCCGGTGGCAGGCCCCTCAGAGCCAGGATCAGCACCAGGTTCAGAATCTGCAGCTGGCAGTGAGTCTGCAGGTTCTCCCAGGCAAAGGCGATCCATCATCCGCGACCGTGGGCCACTGTACGATGACCCATCACTGCCTGAAGGCTGGACTCGCAAACTCAAACAGAGGAAGTCTGGACGCTCTGCGGGGAAGTTCGATGTCTACCTGATCAAGTAATCCCCAGCTATTTCTGATGCTGTGTCAGTTCTTCAAGATAAGATGTAGTTGCACAAATACAATTTTTTTGTTTGTATTATTTATTTTTTTGTCTTACTGTTTAGCTCGGAGGGGAAGGCATTTCGTTCCAAAGTGGAACTTATTGCTTACTTCCAGAAGATTGGTGACACGACCACTGACCCCAACGATTTTGATTTCACCGTCACTGGACGTGGAAGCCCTTCCCGCCGTGAAAAACGACCCCCCAAAAAACCGAAGGTGGTGAAACCATCGGGGCGAGGCCGTGGGCGGCCCAAAGGTACTCAGGCACTGCCGCTCAAAGTTAAACTTCTGTCATTATATTGAACTCAACAGTCAGCAGAATTTGTGAGCATTTCTTGTTCTCCTCAGTTTTGTGTGTGTTAACCTTCATTCGTGTTTGTACAGGCAGCGGGAAGATGCGGCAAGCTACAGAGGGTGTGGCCATGAAGCGTGTGGTTGAGAAAACTCCGGGCAAACTGCTGGTCAAGATGCCCTTCAGCAAGGCAGAGTCCTCCACTGGCACCTCTTCGACTGCCTCAAAGGTACGGAAAAATAATTTAGTTTCAGGACAGCAACAGTAAATGAACCAGCCCAAACACATTTTTCTCAACACTTCCACCCGGGAAGAGAGCGCTGATTTAAAGCAACCAAACTACAACGTGTAATTCATATAATAATGCAGTGGTTCGCAAACTGGGGGGCGCATAGCCATTGCAGGGGGGGTGCGGTAAACCGGCTGCGGAATCGCTGCGAAGCGCCGAGCAATGGAAATCATGTGCTAGCCGGAGCCCTCCCGTTCACATCATTGCATTTGTCAATTGCTGTGTTTTATTTTGAAAATTAACCGGATTCTCTCGCTGTTTCTTTCATTCCGCGGCGCTGCTGGCTCTGGTGTGAACGACACAATCCGCTAACATCATAGGGCTCCGCTTCTTGGTGACAAAAACGCACACAAGCTGGAAAGTTGGCTCATCTGACAGCTGTCATTTGGGAGGTGAAGGCAGGGTTTTCCCTTCATTGTCCTGACGTTGATGGAATCACTACAAACTGTAGGCTATGTTACAGTATGAGCAGCAGGGACGGTCAGGTTGAATATTGCTACACAAAAAGATGTAAAATAAATAAAAAGAAAAATAATGACACTGTTCAGGTGCTTGAAAATACAACAAAAAGAATACTGGGTAATTTTCTTATCAGCCAAAGGCGGGCCCAGCAGAGAAAGTTTGGGAACCACTGTAATAATGCAAGATCAGAGCCTCCAACCCTGTGTCCCAGCTCTCGTATAGCAAGAAACACACAAACATGTCTCTTAATCTCTTGTTAACGTTACCTACCTTGGTAGACAACCCCAAGGATTGCCTTCTTGCCAGCTTCATTGAAAACAAATGCACATGGCTGAGGGAGGGAGGAGGGTTAGTGGTGATTTTTTACGACAGTGAAAATATGCACTCTGAAACTGTAGGAGGAGCTCTGTAGAGAAAAAAGGTGACTAAAACAGCGAAAAGGTGACTGGACTTACATAGTTCCCCTTTAAAGCAGATATCAGTGGAATGTTTTTGTTAATATAAGTCCTAAATAGTCCTATTTTCCGTCAGCAATCACTTACATGAAGTATTTCAGCCTAAACACGAGTCTCTCCGTCACTCTGCTCTGCTGTAACCCGAGGAGAAAATTTTCCTTGTGGGATACAAGTGTTATCCAATGAGGAGAGAGAACGGCATGAAGGGCTGTGTGTGCAGCCAAGGGATGCGCGTGAATGTGGTGACGTAGCACAAGGACCAATTGATGCCTGACAAGGGCGGGGGCTGCTAACTCATGGTGCGTTCAAAGAAACTCGTACTTTGTGTTTTTCCTTCCTGTGAAGTCATACCAGTTCGATCTGGTACGAGTTTACGGGTCGGAAGTTACGAGTGGCCGTTATAGGGAACTTTCACAGACAACAGGATGGTAAAAACACGAGCTACGGGTTACCTGGAACGCTACCAAGTCGTAGTTGTGACTTGAAGTTGTAACTTACGGTTTCAAAAGCCTGCCTTGAACGCAGCATTAGCCGAAACGGCCGTGAAGCTGATATCTGCTTTAAGACAGATAAGAGCAACCTCGCTCTGTTGAGTGAGACTGTAGCAGAGTTGCTAACTGATAGCACCTGGTGGTCAGTAAATCAGCAGTAAAATTTCTCGTAAGTCTGAGCTAGGAACCTCTGTCTGTGGAGCCTCTATGTAAGGTCATCAACTGTTATGTTCCTCGTGGACAGGTGTATTTGTGTGGATTTCATGAGAATCTTATTCAAAGCATTTGGGTGTCTGTTTACAGTGGTGGTCTGAAGTTTCATTGTTGATGGCAACCCAAGAACAACACACCCCAGAGGAAGCAAGAGGAAAAGCTCTTTAATGTCCTCAAGGCCAAGGAATTCATTAATCACTGTGGTCAGGAATATACAAATTTTGGTACTTGGTAGGTAGGCAATGAAAAAGGACTTTTAGTAAACCTCAGAAAATAACGCATCAATGACACAGGTAGGACAGAGAGAGACGTCGGCAAAGCTTCAGAGAAACTACTTGTGCGCTGGTAGCTTGCAATCAGAGCAGGGGCATCCCCATCCATCTCCAAGAATCTGTTATGGATGTTTTTTCTTAAAGCAGCAATGATGTTGCTGCTAATGCTACTCGTTGATATGTTATTTTCCCTGCAGGTGGTGTCTCCTGCCCTGGTGCCCAAGTCCCGTCCTGGGAGAAAGAGGAAATCAGAACAGGAACTTCCACCCCCACCACAGACTGCCCCCAAGAAACGTGGCAGAAAACCAGCCTCAGCTTCAGCAGCATCATCGGGTGCCACAGCGTCCACCTCCTCGGCATCGACCTCCAGTAGTCCAGCAGCTGGGAGCTACGCCGCAGCCGCCATCTTAGCTGCCGAGGCCAAACGGAGAGCAGCCAAGGAGTCTTCCGCCAAACCTGTCCAAGAAACAGCTCTGCCAATCAAAAAACGCAAAACGCGAGAAACGGTGGAGGAAAGGGAGAGTGTTCAGACTCCCGCGCCCACAACAACAGAGACTGGAAGAAGGGCTACTACAGAGGGGGAAGGAAGTATAGGGGAGGGGGCTCCAACCTCGGAGCCTCAGCCCGCCCCCTCTGAGCAAAGCCAGTCCCAATCGCAGAAGCAACCCACTGCTTCTGAGGAAAGCCAATCACATGGACACAAGTCGCATAAAGGGAGGAAGCACAAGGAGAAAATTGGAGATGGAGGAAGCAGAGGAGAGGAAGTGGGTGAGGATACAGGGGATAAGGGAGGAGAGGGAGGAGGAAGGGGTAGTAGCAGCAGCAGTAGCATTAGTCCATCAAAAAGCCACAAAAGGAAGGACAGGCCACCTCACAAACACCATCACCATCACCACCACCATCATCATCATTGTCACCAACAGTCCTCTGCCTCCACATTGGATGAACCTCCTCCTTCTCTTCCTCCTCCCCCTCCTCCTCCTCCTCCAACCTCTGGACACACAACACCCCCGGGCCAGTCTAGGCCTGAAGCCGAGTCCCAGACCGTGCCTCTGACCACCACCCAACAATCGCAGCACACCCAGCAAGTTCCTTCCAGACCACAGTCCAAATCTGTGCCTCAGTCCCCGCCCGAACCTCGGCATCCTCCCCCTCAGCCACACCACCAGTCCCACCTCCGCCCTCAACAACATCATCCCCAGACCCAGTCTCCCAGTCAGTCCCATGCTCAGCCTCAATATCCAGCACCCCAGTCCTCTCCGACCAGGCATGTCCTGCCTCAGCCGCGGCCGCAACAACCTGTGCCCCAGATCCACAGTCAGCCCCAGGCATCCCCCCAAAAAGGCCAGTCACAGCCTGTCCACTCCCCAGCCCAGCACAGAACCCCACTTCAGGCTCAGTCCCACCCTCCACAGTCCCCATCCATTCTGCATGTTCATCCACCCCAGTCGAGGCATTCCCATCCTCAGACCCAGTCCCCCACAGCAGTCCAACCTCAAACCCTGCCCAGACACCCCTCTCAACCCCAGAGCCAGCCCAAACAACAGTCTCAATCCCAGCCCCGTCACTCACTGCAGCCTCAGCTCCAACCTCATACCAGGACGCCGACCCAACTTCAGACTCAATCCCAGTCCAGATCCCCGGCCCAAACACAGCCTCAACTGCAGCCCAGAACCCCTGCCCAATTGCAGCCTCAAATCCAGCCCAGAACTCCAGCCCAAATGCAGCCTCAACACCAGTCCAGGACCCCAACTCAAACTCAGCCTCAACCCCAGTCCAGGACCCCAGCGCAAACTCAGCCTCAACCCCAGTCCAGGACCCCAGCGCAAACTCAGCCTCAACCCCAGTCCAGGACCCCAGCGCAAACTCAGCCTCAACACCAGTCCAGAACCCCAGCCCAGTCTCAACCTCACCTGCAACCAAGGCACCAAGCGCAGCTCCAACTGCAGTCAAGAAGTCCTTCGCAACACCAACTCCAGACTCAATACAGACCACAACCCAGACAGTCTCTCTCCCAGCCTAGGCCAGCCCAGCCCCAATCCCAATCCCAATCCCAAGCACAACCACATTTACAGCGGATTCAAACACAGCTGCTCCCCCAGCCCCACTCTCAGCTAACCAGACCCCATGTGCAGCATTCATCCCACCGGTCATCTCCCAGCCTTACCAGGACCAACCTGGTCCCTGCTCTGCAGAACCAGAGTGAACAGCCCCAAGATCTGAGCACCACACGGTCCGGCCGAGGAAGCCAGCCGCTGAGTCGCGAGGTCAGCGTGGAAGAAGTCAGGGCGGAAGCGAGAGGGGAACTGGCCGTGACATCAGAAAGCAGAGAGGTTTTAGGAGGAGAAAGAGGGTCAAACAGCACGTCAAGACCTCCCAGCTCCATGTCTACTGGACCTCCTGGAGTAGCGGGAGCCGGGGTCGGTCTGGTCCCTGGGTCAGAGGGTAGGGCCAGGCTTCGGGCAGAGCCGGAGGCAGCAGGTGAGGGCAGGGAGCTCAGAGACATCGTCCCCCAGTCCGCTGTCCCATGCCCCAGCCGAGAAGAAACTGTAGAGTCACGGACTGCCGTCAGCGAACGAGTCAGCTGATTGGATGGACCGATGAACAGGCTGATCGATCAGTAGACTGACAGACTGAGTCAGCACCAGGTGGAAGAGGAGTGTGACTGGGCTGTTCATGGAGGTTAAATGTTTTTACACTGTTTTCAGATAGAAGGATCGCGTCACACAGCTGGTAGGACAGTCGTCTGATTCCGTCTGGAGACCCCGCAAAGTTCTGGATCAGAGAACCAACCTGGACAGCTTCAGAGAAGAACGGATAGTGTCTTTTTATAGGAAAAACTAATGAAAAGGAAAACCCGATTAAAAAAAGTGTGTGTGTATATATAATCAAAAGGCAGCTGTATTGTCCCGCTAGTCTCCGTGGGGAGGGGGGGAGTAGTTTGGAACTAAAACCAACGCTTAACACATTACTCTAAACAAAACGTTACTTCCGGAATATAACCTGTTTTTTTTATTTCGTATTTTGATAGTTTATTGTTTTGTCTCTGTTATTCAGCTTTAAACTCTGATATTATTGACTGACGGTCCCTTGCTCATTGTCTTGCTGCTGACTGACAGTCCCTTATTTAAAGTCCTGCTCTCACTCAAAGTCCTCCTATTGACTGACAGTCCCTTACTGAAAGTAGTCCTTGACTGAAAGCCTCAGAGGTGATGTGGGGCGGCTGTTTGCACCTTAAACTGGTTTCTTAAAAACCTCACATTTCTTTCCTCCTCATTTTCCATGAAGCCCATTATAAAAAGGGGTTAATAACTCTTCCATCCACTTCCAGACTGCCCCCTACAGGTAGCCAATCTGATGTGATTTTATATTGACATCATGACTCACACAGACCTCATTCTGAGCTGAGTCTTTGAAACCCAGTTTCATGAATTTTTCCTGTCAGACGCTGAAACAGAAAATGTATGAGTCAGCTGTTTGATGTGAAAACCTCAACAACTCCTTGTTTTTCAATTATTTCAAGTGAATGGTTCTTCCAGTTTAGAGATTCTTCCATACTGGTCTTCATTGAATCTATTAGTCTTTTTGTTTCCAAAGGAAGCGCTTTTAATATCAACCAAACCCATTTTACAGTAGCTTTATGCTAGTTTTTAGTGGGAAATGACTCATTGTTTATTGTTTTTTCGTGTTGAATGTCTGGAACAGTTTGCACTTCTCCAGTTTGTACAATCAACCGCCTGCATGTCGCTCAAAGACCCTGCAGGCCTTCAACCGGAGACGCACATGCGCAGAGGTTCGACCTCGCAGGGGTTTTACTGTCGGCCGTGTTGATGTTCTGCAGAAGTAAAACCCCTAACGAGGTCCGGTACAGATTCATGTGGAGTCAGATGGAGACAGCAACAGAAAACGATTCATTGAGCCGAAAAACCGACTTTGAGTCTGTAAGTCCAGATCTGAGAGTGTGAAAGAAATTCCTGAGTGCAGGTTGTGACAACAAGCACAGAGCCTAATACTGATCCCTGAGTGCAGGAGCGAGTCCTTTCTGCAGGAAAATACAGCGCATGTGTCATTGGAATAAAACAATTGTTAGTGTGAAGATTGGCAACGTGAGCAGACGTTGCTAATGGGATTATTGTAGTAACAACGCTGTATCTGCAGATATGTCACCAGGTGGAGACGTCCTGTTCAACAGGAAATCAGTTTGTTATTGTGCAGTTGTAAAATGGGCAAAAACATGCCATAAGTGTTAATTGTGTCCACACTGATAAGCTAGACCCACAGAGGTCAGAAGGACCTAAAGTGACCATTGACTGACAACATGTGTTTGATCGGAGGCTGTTTTCAGACCTAAATGCGGATGGTAAACTTCACAACAATTTCTTTTTTCCGCAGAAAAAAATTAACCAAAGCAAATCAGTAAATCAAGGTGAGAGTGTTCTCACGTCTTATTGGTCACACTTGTCTGAGTGACAAAGGAAACACAGGGAATCACTCCAGTCTGCCGTAACTCACTTTTATACTTGTGACTTACCAACATGTGTGTCAGCATCAGTGTACACATACTTGTGTATCTGTAGGATTTAAAAAAAGAAAATCCTCTGCTGGGAACAGATCAGAGTATTTGTCATCACCATTGCTGAAAACTGAGCATCTATATTGTGAACCTCTGCTTTGGCTCAACGTAAACCAAAATAAACAGAAACCATGGCAATCCTACACGCTCCAGTGTTGTTGAGAAAATGGTCACAGTTGCATTATATGAGGTCTGAGAGGCAAACAAACTCTCAGTTTCAGCTGCTGACTGTACCTTTCTATACTGCCCCCCTCTGGCCACACGCTCAACTGCATTACATCATGATTCTGTTTGTACACAACTAAAACCAAGAGAAGTTCAGTTTAGTGTTTTACTACATCTGCTTCTACTTTAAAACTTGCTCAGGCTCCACCAGGTGGCAAAGACGGGGTAGCACACCCACAAAAAAAGAAATGAAATTTAAAGACTGAAGATAAAAATGGAACTGAAGAATGAGCTATGCTGTCAGTTATAAACACACACACACCTCATTGTTAAATTAATCTAAAACTGACCTGGACCCAGTTTCCTCCTGTAATCTTCACCGTACACAGGTATGAAGCTCTGTGGTTGGCTGTTTATTGGTGAATTGCACCCTGGGAGTCGTAGTTGACTTCTCCACAGCTTCTTGTAGCTCTGAGGCTTTATTCAGAGACACTCAGTTACAACACATGTCTATCAGCTCCGTCCTCCAGTGTCCAACCTGTCCTGTTTGTCTGCACCTGTCTCAGATCTAGACCTACAGCTCTGGTCTGAATGTTAACTTAGCACCTTAGTGTCCTCGTGTCTTCATGGAGACACCTCAAGCACTTTAGCAATGTTGTTGGAAAATTGAACTTTTCACCCTGAACCAGAAAAAGGAAAAAAAAAAAAAAAAAGTGAATGTCTTCATCCTGGATCAAATACATGTGCCTCCTTCTGTAAAGTCCTTGTCTGGTCACCTTGTTGCCGTGGTGACGCTGTCTGGGTCCACCTGACGCCCCTCCCCTCTGCGTACGTGGCGCTCCACCTGCCGCCCAGTCTGCTCCGAGCAGTGAACCTGTTAGCATGCTGTCTCTCACGCAGCTGCAGAAATCAAACGTCCCTCTGTGAACAGACTCACTCCACAGGACTCGACCCGGCACAAACTACAGTAACCAGCCTCCATATTGCATGTTCCAGAGTTTAGTGCCTATAATATTGTGCGTCTTGCCAGAAGCCACCATGTCAGCCAAGCCATGTTGTGTTTCTAGATTAGTAGTGATGTGTGGTGACTTCATAGTTGCTAATATTGAGGATGAATATTCTGCTTTTACTCTGGTTGGATCAGTGGAAACTCCAATACACTGTCGCTGTAGACAAACTAGTTTTTACCTGTTTTTATTTTTCTTTCTAACTAAAAGCGTTTGTTGTCCCTGATCTGTGGTCGTCTGTTTGACTGTAGCTCCACCCTCACACAACGCAGCAGCAGGATCCAGCTTCTGGAACCCATCCACATCTCTGGACCCAGAAATCTCTTTCTGATCCCCACACACACACACACACAGAGACACCAGGTTTACCGGGAGCTGAGATGATCAGCCGATTAAGTAATTAGTTGACAGACAGAAAGTCTCTTATCACACATGGATATTTTTCTGTAAAGTCAACACCTTGGAGGTTTAGAATTAAAAAATAACACCTGTCAGATGTGTTGATAATGGGTCTGACAGCACAATGACCTTAGTGAGGTTTACTGATTTTAATAAAAATCCACTTCACAACAGTTGAGCAACAGTTCAGGTCTCAATAGGCTTACCAGATTGTAGCAGGGTCTCCACAAGACCAGGATGGAGGACCAGTTACAGCTGATGATCTGCTTCAGACAAGCAAGATGTTTGTGATTAATTAGATTGTTCTGACACAGATTAAGTTGACTAAAGCACAAAAAGTAAAAGTTTGTGTGAAACCTTTAAAACTGCTGATCAATGACCATGTACAATTTACATGTAAGACAAAAATATGAAAGAAACTTAATGAAACAGGTCATGTTAGTTCAACACTGTCAAGAGAGTTAATGTTAATGTTCATTGCGTTTAGTGCATTACAATGACTATAATTCTCAGACAACAGATTTGATCAATTGATTTTGTTCTTAGTATAAATGAAAGATTTTATGTTTTACTTAATAAAAAAAACTGTGATGATGATGATGGTGAGGAATAGGTTTTCTTTTCAGAATAAAAGCAGACCTGGCCATCATATCCTCTTAGGTTAATAAGCTACAAACACAGTGAGTTCGGTAATGGCAACCTTTCGTGATCTTCAAAATAATCTTTTCAAAATAAAATATGATATCACAACGAACTGACATTGACCAGGAAATAAACAAACACCACTTTAACCTTTAACACACGCACACAGCTGCACACATGAGAGGCTACTGGTGTGATACCTGCAGACACTCCTCGTGACCTCTCGGTGACCTCTGACGGCTGAAATGTCAGCCCTGTGATTGGCTGAGCAGACCGAGCTGCGGACAGGTGAAGATGGCCGTGTTGCTGCTGCTGCTGCTGCTGAGCGGCTCGGTGTCGGTGATGCTCGGACTCTCGAGGGTTTCCGGACTCTCCTCCTCCCCCCCTGGAGCCGGTCCGGACTCTGAGCGCGGCAGGATGGAGCTGCGGCGCGTGCAGAGCCTCGCTTCTCAGCCCAGGTACGGAGAGTGCTGGGCGCGAGCTCTGGAGCACCTGGACACGCGCTGCAAAGACATGACGTCAGAGAGTCAAAGCCGGATAGCGCTGAAGTTCGCCCACTGTCACCTGAGCAGGTGAGAGACACCACCAGTAGGGCCCAGCTGTGAACGCAGCACGAGTCATCAGCATCAATGCTTTACTGTAGTTTGCGGAGAACTGGTGACGTCACAGCGCCACCTGCACATGATCCCAGAACTACAACAGAGGGCTTGGAGCCAGAGGGGCTAAGTGGGATTTTGGGCGAAAATTAGTTCTATATCAAAAGAAAGGTCTTGATGAGCTCTATCCAATGGTGGCATAAAGACTGAGATCAAACTGTATTGAATAAAGCAACAAAACAATAAAGACCTAACACAAAAGTGTGAGTAACGTTTGGAGCCAGAAGGGCGTAAGTGTAGTTGGTGCCCTTAAAGGGATAGCTCACCCAAAATTCAAATTTCACTCTATCTACTCACCCTCATGTCGACTAAGAGCTGTGAGAATTTTCAGAGTCCTCCGTTCCTTCTCTGAGTTACGGGGGGGTCCGCACAGCAGTATTTGTCCATATAATGGTTGTCAATGGATACCAACTTTCTTCGTAACAAAAAGACACACCAAAAAACATCCAAATACCTCCATACTGCTCGTCTGTAATGTCCCTCTTGTATTGAAGCCCCAACATGAGAAATTGTTCTGCCGGTCAGTGCAAATCACGAGAGATTTGCACTGACACAGGAAGAGCAGCGAACCCAGAGCTGAGCGAACCGAGACACTGGGAGCTTCTGCTACAAACAAGCTTAAAATATAGACTTATTTAATTTTTTTCGGAACAATTTCTCAGGTTGGGGCTTCAATACAAGAGGGACATTACAGATGAGCAGTATGGAGGTATTTGGATGTTTTTTGGTGTGTCTTTTTGGACGAAGAAAGTTGATATCCATTGACAACCATTATATGGACAAATACTGCTGCGCGGAGCCCCCCGTAACTCAGAGAAGGAACGGAGGACTCTGAAAATTCTGACAGCTCTTAGTCGACATGAGGGTGAGTAGATAATGAGTGAAATTTGAATTTTGGGTGAACTATCCTTTAAACAGCATTGAAAATGGCTGAGAAAACTTCAGACATGGAACTTGTCTGTGGCAGAAAAGATTTTGATGAATATTATGAAACAACCTGATGAATCCTATATTGAAGAAGTTGAAGATGAGTCAGAGTTGTTCTTGAATGTATGTGATGACAGAGTGATGACAGTAAGACAGAATCCTGCCTTGAGAGCCTTACTGGGGTCATCCCTATGTTCCCAGGTCCTATGTAGCTGTTTTGTGTGTGTAACTGAGGAACATAGAACTTTTTTTAGAAAAAGGGTCGTATGTTCCTCGCTTTCCCCCAAAAGGACCAGAGCAACATGCAATTTTTGGTCCCGTACCTGCAGTGGAGTTGTGACTTTGCAGATTTCTGCCTATTTTTGAGTGAGAAGTGGACTTGTCCCATTGGTTGGGTTTAGGCAATGAAGACAGGAGTTGGTTAAGTTTAATACAGTAAAAAGACCAGGTAGAGGCTAGACAGGCCAGATAGATGGAGAGAGTCCTGATAAGCAGAGAGAGTCCATCGACCGGCAACAGCAGGTAACATAGGACCCTTTTAAAATAATTAATGAATGAGTTAAATTAAAATTAATTACTTATTCAAGTGTTATTCAAGTGTTAATTATTCAATCAATTCAATGCATTGCTCAGCAGATACGCCCAATATGTCCATAGAAGACTTGGAAATGTTTGGTGCCAAAAAGGCATCTGACGTTTTTTCCATATTCTTTTTGATTTTAAAATGTTTTAGAACATGTTCATTGTGTTAATATGCCATAAATGTATTACATACATACTAATTCATATAAGTATGTGTGTGGTTGCAGTGTTGTGGTTTAAGGTTAATGAATACAGTTGATTGAAGTGTGGTCAAAATTTTGTTTTGTCTCTCCTGTAAAGTTTGTCAAAAGCCACTTACGCCCCTCTGGCTCAAAGCCCTCGCTGCTCTTCATTAGACTGGGGTTCTTCTTAGGATCTGGTGCAACCAGGTCTACCTACCGGTTCAGGTGTTGATGGTGCTGACCCTGCAGGCAGTGGTCTGGTCTCAATCCATTATTTGCAGTGAGTCGGTCTCATCCAGGTTTGGTCTGTAGCCTAGCATCACCCCATCTGTAGGTGATGTTCATGGCTCTTCAGTGTGAGGACAGGAGGACACAGGCCGATACAGGCGTCCCCAGCCCGCTGCCTGTGAGACACTGTACGTTGTTGGCCCTTCAGTTGACATCCATCAGAGACTCCAAACATCTGTGGAGCTGTAATGATGTTCTTACTTCCTGTGCATCTTAAAGCAACTACAAACAACTTTCAGCTGGATATGCAAAAGTCTCTGGTTTCTGCTGATGTCTCTGTCCTACAACAACAGGCCATCGGTGGGAAGATAAGCTATTTCTAACTAGTGTAACTCCTATACCTTCAGGAGGCAGTGGTCGGGTCGGTGTACCGGATAAAACGATTTATAGTTTGCAGACCAGAGGAGACGGCATGTCTGATGAGGCTATTAGCATTGAGTTGTTGCTACGCTAGCCAGTAAGAACCAAGCTCAATTTTGTCGCTATATTTTCGTCATGGCTGATGCTGGAACAGGATCCACAGAGAGAATCCTACCGCTTTTGTCCACAAGGGTCGCCAAAACCAACACAAAATGAAAGTTCTTTGCAGTTGCTTTAAAGGGACAACGAGGAGTTTCTCCATCGGCAGAACGAAAAATTCTGCGACAATAAAAAAGTCTCATATTAATGTTGATGAATCTACGTTACCCACACTTGTTAATGGGCTCATTTTCAATAAATATATCGTTATTTTGTTATTAGTGGTGGCAGAAATGCTGGGCGAGTCGACCAGCGTTTCTTTACTTTCAGTTTCGCGGCGAGTCATGAGAATAACGCCGCCGAATCGCCGTCTATGGTCGGAACTACGACGGTATGTGATCGTCTTCCAACCTCTGACTTTAAAGCAGAAGTGAGTGGTCCGGTCGTTTTCGCTAATGCTGCGTTCCAGGCAGGCTTTTGAAATCGTAAATTACAGCTTCAAGTCACAACTTACGACTTTGTAGCGTTCCAGGCAACCCACTCGTGTTTTTCCGACCTGTTTTACCGGTGAAAGTCACTATAACAGCCACTCGTAACTTCCGACCGGTGAACTCGTACCAGATCGAACTGGTACGACTTCACGGTCGGAAAAGTACGAGTTTCCTTGAACGCACCATAACAGTCTTCGTCCCTACGTCGCCACATTCACGGCGTCCCTTGGCTGCACACACAGCCCTGCATGCCGTTCTCTCTCCTCATTGGATAAAAACTGTAGGATACGATAAATGTTTTCTCCTCGGCTCAGAGCAGAGCAGAGTGACTGACAGACCCGTGTTTCGGTCCAAACACTCTATGTAAGTGATTGCTGTCGGAAGATATAACTATTTAAGACTTATATTAACACAAATATATCACTTACTTCTGCTTTAATTCTTGATGAATGAAAACATGAGTCTGTCTTGCGCCGGTCAAAGAATTTCACGGTGCGCGGAGGCTCATAAATGTAGTGTGAAAACACTTTGCTTTTCCAAAACTCCTCGTTGTCCCTTTAACAGTAGGACCTAATCATCCAATCAGACCCTTTACACTGTTCTCTGAATGAATGTTCTGGAGAAACTCCAGTACTTTTACCTTGAGGTGTTTGATCTTGGCTCTATGACTCAGCTCCTCCTCTGAGGAAAGTCCCTGCAGACTGTGGACTGTAGGTGTAAAGACATGAACTGTCTCTGACTGTCACCAGCTCACCTGTCAGATTCAACCTGGACTGTGTGATGACTCTCTCTCTCTCTGTCAGTTCAGGTAGAGATTTCCCAGCATGCCCTGAGGGTTCAGAGGTCAGCAGGTGCACAGGTGGGATGGATGCTGTGGCCTTTAACACCTACACAGAGTTCTTCACCCACACTCATTCCATTTGTCACTTCCTGCAGTCTGAAGTCTGGCAGAGCCGAGCTGAAAGCACCATGTACAGGTAAAGTCAACACAGGGGAACACACGTGAACTGACCACATGAACTGAACATACAACAGTGTGTGTGTGTGCTTGTGTGCGTGCGTCAGGTTAACAGAGAGTTCAGCAGGTGTAGCTGAGCAGCTTCAGTCCACTAGGCAGATTACCGAGGACCTTATTGAAGCCCAGGGTGCTGCCTTACAGGCACAGCAGGAGATCCTGAATAATGGAGAGGAACTGAGACTCACCCTGAAGGACTCTACACAGGGTAAATACACACATAGTCTCTGACCTGTCTGTCTCACCTGTCTCTAAACTGCCTCTCTCACCAGTCTGCCTCTTGCCTGTCTCTGACCTGTCTGTCTCTGACCTGTCTGTCCCTCAGGCCTTAGGACGGTCTTCTCTGAGCTCAGCAGTGTGTCCAGGGAGCAGCAGGTGGCGCTGTCTGAACTCTTTAACAGAGTTTCCTTCCTGCAGAGCTTCTTAATGATGGAGGCTCACAGTCTGAGCTCCTGCTGTTACAATGCTGCTGCTCTCTGCACTGCCTTCCTCATCACCTCCACCCAGCGTTCCTCCAGAGCCAGGTAACCCCCCCAGGAGCCGTGTAACTGCTCTAGAACTAGGTAATTGCTCTAGAACCAGGTAAATCCTCCAGAGCCAGGTAACTGCTCTAGAGCCAAGTAACCCCTCTAGTACCAGGTCACCCCTCCAGAGCCATGTAATCTCTCCAGAGCTGGGTAGCTCCTCCCCCTTCCACCTTCGGACATCTCCCAACTTGAGACAGCTGTCAGTAATAGTCGCTTAAAGCCCCACTATGTAGGATTCGTGGTACTGGTACTCTGGTTGAGAAGAGCAACTGTCTGCTACTGTGCCTTTCCCAGAGAAGCACAGTAGCCTACGTGAATTCATTGCCGGTGCCGTCGCAGGTACCGGCGCCTTTGCCGTCGCCACCATCATCCTCTGCCGGCGCTGTTGCCAGCCGTCGTCGTTGCCGGTGGCGAGCAAAGCTCAAGAGCTGGAGAAAGGCTGGTCGGGCGTGAGGCCCAGCACAGGGTGCTGGTGTGTGGGTAAAAGGAGCAGGGAGACCGGGCTTGAGCTCGTGCTCTGGAGCTCAGTGGAGCTGCGGTGCACCAGGACCACGGTGTTCCTACCCGGCCCGCACAGGAAAGTTATTGCAGTTTGAGCTGCAGCGGCCCCGCTCAGGCTGCAGCGGAGGCACCATTCATCCTATTAACCATTTTTCTACCACTTTAATGAGTTTAGAACCATTATTTTAAGGGTGAAAACTACATAGTGGGGCTTTAATTAGTCTTTTGTACTTAAAAGATCATTACAGTTTTTTACAATCTGGACCTTATTTCTAGCATAAAATACGATCATTTACTCACCCAGATAACTTTGGTGTCATTACAAGTCATTCTGATGAAATAAGCTCCAGCAGAGAGCCGCGTATATCTGTATAATATGAGTCTACAGGGCAGCAGAATGCAGCCTCTAAATAACACATTATCTGCTGAGAAACTCCTTCATTTCACCAATATTTAGTTATGATACATAGTGCTATTCCCCTCTGAGTCCGGGGTTAGCTGTTATCAACATCTGGGGTCTGTAGGTTGACCTACTGACCTCTGACCTGGATGATGTCATACTACCACTAATGCTACGGTTCGTTTCTGCGTGTTTCCGACTTGTCAGAACAAAATGAGCAGCTGGATGAAGTTCAGCTTCCACAGGCTTCCTCTCCTCAACCTGGACTCACTAAAGCTCTGGCTAGTTGAGATAAAAATGGACCAGAATGCTGAAGTGGAATGATTATTATCAGAATGAGCTGTGCAGCGCTCAGAGATGACATCATCCAGGTCAGAGGTCAGTAGGTCAACCTACAGACCCCGGATGTTGATAACAGCTAACCCCGGACTCAGAGGGGAATAGCACTAGCCTATCATAACTAAATATTGGTGAAATGAACGAGTTTCTCTGCAGATAATGTGTTATTTAGAGGCTGCGTTGCGTACCCTGTGTACTCGCATTATATGGATATACGCGGCTCTCGGCTGGAGATAATTTCGTCGGAACGACTTGTAATGACACCAAAGTTTTCTGGGTGAGTAAATGATCGTATTTTATGCTAGAAATAAGGTCCAGATTGTAAAAAAAAAAGGTAATTATCCTTTAATCAATGACGCTGTATGTGTGTGATCCTGTGTGCGTGTGTGTAGGTTGGTGCTACTGGGATTGGTGTGTTTGAATTTCTACCTGGAGAGGAAGATCTACCAGTTTGTGATGAGCTCTGATCATCCTGAACACAGACACATGGTCAGTATGGTCACCTGACTCAAAGAACATGACTTAGAGACTTGTGTGTGCTCGTATGCGGTTGTTGACACTGTGTGTGTGTGTGTGTGTGTCCTCTGTCCTCAGGAGCTGGTCACAATGTATGTGAATATGCTGCGGCGGCTCATGGTGTGTGTTGGATTGTGTGTCCTGCTGTGTGTATGTGCCCGGTACAGAGACCCGGTCCAGCAGAGTTTGCAGGTGCTGAAGCAGCTGAGAGAGACCCAGCGCAGCCTGCAGGAGGTGCTGCAGCATGCAGGTGAGTCCAGTCTGCAGGAGGAAGCTCAGGGAACCTGCTGAAAGCTGAATCTAGAAGTCTCTCTCTGTTTCTGTCCATCTGCCTCTCTGTCTGTCTGTCTCTGTGCAGAGATTTGGGGCAATACTTATAAATCTACACTACAACCACTGTTGATTCTGCAAAAAAGAGCAATCAGGATAATTCATAACAGTGGTTACAGAGAACACACAAACCCCTTATTCTCAAAATCCAAAATACCGAAACTCACTGATCTGGTGCACTTTCAAACAGCACAAATCATGTACAGGGCAACAAATAACATACTACCAGTAAATATTCAAGCATGTTTTTTTCTGAGAGAAGGGGGATATAATCTGAGGGGGGAACTGAACCTTAAAGGGATAGTAGCATTTTTTAAAGTGGGGTTGTATGATCTACAAATAGCCCCTAAGTACTTTAATTGCAGTAGAAGACTGTCTGCACTCCTCCCGTTAGCAACGCCAGCCCATAGCCCTGCCCAAAGATTTACAACATACATTGTTGTGAATGGACCCAAAGAAACGGCCTATTTTCGTGGCCTAAAAGAGGTTTTACCTGGGAAAAAAAACCCACAGTTCCATTGTTCGCTGTAATAGGAAATTTTATATTAGGAAAATAGGAAAAAATTATATTATAGCGAACAATGGAACTGTGTATTTTTTTTTCACGTAAAACCTCTTTTAGGCTGCGAAAATAGGCCGTTTCTTTGGGTCCATTCACAACAATGTATGTTGTAAATCTCTGGGCAGGACTATGGGCTGGTGTTGCTAACAGGAGGAGTGCAGAGAGTCTTCTACTGCAATTAAAGTACTTAGGGGCTATTTGTAGATCATACAACCCCACTTTTAAAAAATGCTACTATCCCTTTAAACATCTGTATGCACGCACAACTTTAAAAACCTTCTGCATTTCAATATGTGGAGTGAAACTGTGGAACAGACTAGCGGAGGAGCTCAGACAATGTCCAACCATGAGCAAATCCAAACAGATGGTATTTACAAGGTACAGGGAAGAAGAGGGCTATGACAAACATTAAGGTTTTCACACTTTTACCATACTTGTCACTTATTGTATTTATTTTGACACAAGCAGTCATGGTGTTGTTGTTTGTTGGTGTTTGTTTGTTTTGTTGAGAGTATTAAAAAAACAACAACAACAACAAAAAACAGGATATACAGGAAGTAGGATAACCTAGGATTCTAGGTGGAGAAGGGGTAGGAATTGATAAGCTAATGCTTCTTCCTATTCCTTTTCAAACATACAAGGTTTTTATCGATTAGTGCTTCAAGTAGGGTTACAAAGTTCCAGGAATTTCCAAAGTTGGAAACTTTCCATGGGAATTAACGGGAATATATGGGAATTAACGGGAATATATGGGAATAAACGGGAAAAAATATGAAATTTACAAAATTGAAGGTTGGCCCTTAACAGGGAACTTAAAGCAGAAGTGAGTGATCCGGTCGTTTTCGCTAATGCTGCGTTCCAGGCAGGCTTTTGAAATCGTAAATTACAGCTTCAAGTCACAACTTACGACTTTGTAGCGTTCCAGGCAACCCACTCGTGTTTTTCCGACCTGTTTTACCGGTGAAAGTCACTATAACGGCCACTCGTAACTTCCGACCGGTGAACTCGTACCAGATCGAACTGGTACCACTTCACGGTCGGAAAAATACAAGTTTCCTTGAACGCACCATAACAGTCCTCGTCGCTACGTCACTCATTGGATAAAAACTGTAGGATACGATAAATGTTTTCTCTTCGGCTCAGAGCAGAGCAGAGGGACTGAGAGACCCGTGTTTCAGTCCAAACACTCTATGTAAGTGATTGCTGTCGGAAGATATAACTATTTAAGACTTATATTAACACAAAAATATCACTCACTTCTGCTTTAAATATAGTTGGGGAAAATATATTGTAGCATAATCTTCGCTAAAACAACCAGATTTAATCCAATATAGTAAGTAATATTTTACACACCATTCATGTTTTTGTTGTTCAGTAAAATAATTGATTGTTCATACAAGAATTAAAACTTGATAAAGTTCTACTCACAAATAAATCTGTTGAAATGTCATGTTTTTTAATTGTATTATTTTGCATGGATGTCTGCTTATGACAAAACAAAATATTTACATTTATGTTTGGATATGATACAATTTGTTTAAATTACCCCCAATTTCCCAATAATTCCCATGGAAAGTTTCCAATTTGGAATGTTTCCAAAATTCCCCAGCTTAACTTCCCATGGAAAGTTTCTGGAAATTTACCAGAAATTTACTGGAAATGTTCTGCCCCTTTGCAACCCTAGCTTCAAGTGTAATATGTTATTCACATGTTTGAAATAAAGTATTCATTCATTCATTCATTCATTCATTCATTCATCTGTGTGTCTGACTGTCTGAAGAGAGCTTGGGGCAGACACAGAAGAGGGCCGAGGAGAATCTGGTCCAGGTTCCGGTGAAACCAGCAGACAACAGTCACCAAGAGACTACATCACCGTCAGTCTCCCTCCTCCAGAAGAGAGCAGAGAGTATAAGACGAGAGGAGGTGCTCAGGAGGAGACGTGTGGAATTAAGAGAAGAGGAGGAGGAGGAGGAGGAGGAGGAGGGGTGCAGCTCAGACCTGTCTCACCTCTCACACACTGGTCAGTACTTGCCTCATCATCGCCTGTGTTGGCTCAGTATTACTGAACCTGAATCCAGGACCATGGTGGTTCTGGTGTCTCACCATGTTCAAACAGCTGGCTACATCACCTCCTGACTTTTGTCGCCAGAAGGCGAGACAAACACCCAAATATATGTTAAAGAGCCTTCAAAAAGTGATATTTCCATAATATGTCCCCTTTGAAACAAAAATATCGAACAAAATCTTTTATCTTTAATGTAAAAATCAACAACAGTTGTGATTTCATGAGGAAACTTTTTTGAGTTGGCTGAAACAAGCAGGTTTAAGTTTTTACAGTGTACAAAAATGTCTCTATGATGTTGAAATGTTTGATTTGACACCGAGATCTTTCATACGGGAAAACTACGTGATCCTATTGCAAAAAAAAGAAGACACCCCCTTGCCAGAAATAGCAGCCATCTTGGAAATGGTGGCCATCTTGAATTTTTGAGTGGCTCATGTAAACACAGAACACCCAAGGCAACCAGAGCCAAAGTTCAGTATATTTGAAGGATTTCCCTGAACCCTGCAGTGATCTGCTGCCATCAGGAGATTTCACTGATGTGTGCAGATGGTGGAGCCCTCTGCTGGATTAACACTGAAGTTAAATCTGCTGCTCTTTGGTACTCTGCTGACTGTTGACCCTCAGTGACCTCATGAAGAAGAAATGGCGACAGTTTCCTGTCCACTTACTTGTGTCCATTTAGTTTTATCACTCTGTGTTTGTGCTGCAGGTGCTGACAGTGTCCTGCTGCCCCCCACTACCCACAATACCTTAGTGAGTCCAGGCAGGCGTCCTCGTCGCTCCTCCTCCTCCCCTTTGGTCTATAACGTCCTGGTGGAGGACACACAGGTAGATCAGATCTGATGATTGATGATTGGTTATCTTAGGTCCAGTCAGTCAGTTATTCAATCGCTATGTGTGTGATGGTCTCATGTGACATGTGATGAAGCCACAGGTAGAGCAGGTGTAGTGGGTGGAGTCTGATGAATGTCCCTGTAACACTAACCAGAACGGATTTCACCTGCATGACCTCTGACCTCTCCTCTTTTCTCTCCTCCCCTGAACGTTTCTTCATCTTGGCTGTCCTCTTCCTCCTGGTGTTCAGCGTCGTTACAGTCTGAGGAGCAGGAGGTCAGACGCTCGCTGACTTCATGCCAACATGAAGATGAGCATATTTTTAAACGGTTTGATATCAATAAAGCACAGTTTTAAACAGACTAATGTGTGTTTGACATGAGACATAAATCAAACACACCCTCATTCACTAATTCACTGACACTTACACCACCACACCTGTCTTTGGAGGGTGAAGATCTCTGCTCCCTCATGAGGCCGAACATCTACTAAAGTCAAATATCCGCATTCATATGAAAGAATATAACATTTACACTGTTCCCATTTAAAGGAGACATATCATGTCTCCTTTCCACAAAGTAAAATAGTTCCCAGGTGTCTTAAAGACATGTCTGTGACATGCTTTGGTCAAAATCCCCCAAGGATCAAACATCACAGCTCTTTTCATCCTCTCTAAACAGCCCTGTTCAGAACGGCTGGTTTCAGTGTCTGTGTCTTTAAATGTAAATGAACCACTGCTTGCCCCGCCCCCTCTTCTGGTACAAGGTAGGGGTGGTATAATGCAAATTCGAAAACTAGTTACATCACTGGAAGACATCTGAGGGAATGGCTCATTAAACCACATGGATTTCAACCTAGGGAGCCTGAACATTACAGATTTTCTCAATTCTCACATTTTGGCGCCAGAGGGCGAGACAAACACCCACACCCTGCAGTTAAAGAGCCTTCAAAAAGTGATAATTCCATAATGTCCCCTTTGAAACAAAAATATCGAACAAAACCTTTTATCTTCAATGTAAAAATCAACAGTTGTGATTTCATGAGGAAACTTTTTTGAGTTGGCTGAAACAAGCAGGTTTAAGTTTTTACAGTGTACAAAAATGTCTCTATGATGTTGAAATGTTTGATTTGACACCGAGATCTTTCATACGGGAAAACTACGTGATCCTATTGCAAAAAAAAGAAAAAAAAGAAGACACCCCCTTGCCAGAAATAGCAGCCATCTTGGAAATGGTGGCCATCTTGAATTTTTGAGTGGCTCATGTAAACACAGAACACCCAAGGCAACCAGAGCCAAAGTTCAGTATATTTGAAGGATTTCCCTGAACCCTGCAGTGATCTGCTGCCATCAGGAGATTTCACTGATGTGTGCAGATGGTGGAGCCCTCTGCTGGATTAACACTGAAGTTAAATCTGCTGCTCTTTGCTACTCTGCTACTCTCCTGACTGTTGACCCTCAGTGACCTCATGAAGAAGAAATGGCGACAGTTTCCTGTCCACTTACTTGTGGCCATTTAGTTTTATCACTCTGTGTTTGTGCTGCAGGTGCTGACAGTGTCCTGCTGCCCCCCACTACCCACAATCCCTTAGTGAGTCCAGGCAGGCGTCCTCGTCGCTCCTCCTCCTCCCCTTTGGTCTATAACGTCCTGGTGGAGGACACACAGGTAGATCAGATCTGATTATTGATGATTGATGATTGGTTATCTTAGGTCCAGTCAGTCAGTTATTCAGTCGCTATGTGTGTGATGGTCTCATGTGACATGTGATGAAGCCACTGGTAGAGCAGGTGTAGTGGGTGGAGTCTGATGAATGTCCCTGTAACACTAACCAGAACGGATTTCACCTGCATGACCTCTGACCTCTCCTCTTTTCTCTTCTCCCCTGAATGTTTCTTCATCTTTGCTGTCCTCTTCCTCCTGGTGTTCAGCGTCGTTACAGTCTGAGGAGCAGGAGGTCAGACGCTCGCTGACTTCATGCCAACATGAAGATGAGCATATTTTTAAACGGTTTGATATCAATAAAGCACAGTTTTAAACAGACTAATGTGTGTTTGACATGAGACATAAATCAAACACACCCTCATTCACTAATTCACTGACACTTACACCACCACACCTGTCTTTGGAGGGTGAAGATCTCTGCTCCCTCATGAGGCTGAACATCAACTAAAGTCAAATATCCGCATTCATATGAAAGAATATAACATTTACACTGTTCCCATTTAAAGGAGACATATCATGTCTCCTTTCCACAAATTAAAATAGTTCCCAGGTGTCTTAAAGACATGTCTGTGACATGCTTCGGTCAAAATCCCCCAAGGATCAAACATCACAGCTCTTTTCATCCTCTCTAAACAGCCCTGTTCAGAACGGCTGCTTTCAGTGTCTGTGTCTTTAAATGCAAATGAACCACTGCTTGCTCCGCCCCTTCTACCGGTCCCAGGTAGGGGTGGTATAATGCAAATTCGAAAACTAGTTACATAACTGGAAGACATCTGAGGGAATGGCTCATTAAACCACATGGATTTCAACCTGAGCCTGAACATTACAGATTTTTTTTTGTCAATTCTCACATTTTGGCGCCAGAAGGCGAGACAAACACCCACACCCTGCAGTTAAAGAGCCTTCAAAAAGTGATAATTCCATAATATGTCCCCTTTGAAACAAAAATATCGAACAAAATATTTTATCTTCAATGTAAAAATCAACAGTTGTGATTTCATGAGAAAACTTTTTTGAGTTGGCTGAAACAACCAGGTTTAAGTTTTTACAGTGTACAAAAATGTCTCTATGATGTTGAAATGTTTGATTTGACACCGAGATCTTTCATACGGGAAAACTACGTGATCCTATTGCAAAAAAAAAGAAGACACCCCCTTGCCAGAAATAGCAGCCATCTTGGAAATGGTGGCCATCTTGAATTTTTGAGTGGCTCATGTAAACACAGAACACCCAAGGCAACCAGAGCCAAAGTTCAGTATATTTGAAGGATTTCCCTGAACCCTGCAGTGATCTGCTGCCATCAGGAGATTTCACTGATGTGTGCAGATGGTGGAGCCCTCTGCTGGATTAACACTGAAGTTAAATCTGCTGCTCTTTGGTAGAGTCAGAATAAAAGAAAAGGGAAAAAAGTTTCAGATGGAGCAGAGTCTGTGGTGCTCACAGTCTGTGTCTGATGGAAAAGAGGAAGAATAAAAAAAGCCCTGCTGGAATCTCTCTCCAGTTTTCCTTTTGCTTCAAGTTTCAGCCTCAAAAAACAAAAAAACAGAAGAAGAGAAAATGAGAAACAGACCATGGAGAGAGAGGGAGAGAGGGAGGGAGGAGGAGGGGAGCTGGTCTGGGATCATATGTCTGGACGCAGGAGGAGGAGGAGGAGGAGGAATTGTGGTGTCGGTCTGCAGCTCAGATCAGATTTTCACACAAAAGCCTGAAGCTGCCGAGAGAGAGAGAGAGAGAGAGAGGGAGACAACTGACCGACCGACCGACTGACCGTCTGGCTGCCTGCCTTCCCGTCTGTCTGTCTGTCTGTCTGTTTGGACAAACTTGAACTGAACTGAGTCAAGAGGACGGCTACAGGAGGAGGAATCATGAAAAGTGTGCTGAAGGTTGAAGGAGTGTTGAAGGAAAAGTGAAGGCGGTTCTGCAGGACCAGCTGAGTCTGCACATTCTGGACTGAAGTGATTCAGGAGTCCACAGAGAAGAAGAGTCCGCTTTAATGAGAGGGGATCAAATCTGGATCAGGTTTCATCTGGGAACAGTTACTTTTCCGTTTTCTCTGTGTTCTTGCTGCTACTGATCTGATCTGAGAGCGGTCGGAGCAACAGGAAACCTGAACCAGCTGAGGCGCAGCACAAAACCTAAGAGATGGTTTTTATTGTTGGATCCATTTGAGCGGATTCGTCCGGCCGTTTCTGTGGAGTCTCTGAGGTCAGCCGAGTCCAGGGAGACGTGAAGACGGAGATGGAGAGGAGATTAGTGGAGTTTGGTTTTCTCAAAGAGTGAGAGAAGAAAAAGAGGGGAGGATGGGAGAGAGAGGGGGAGGATGAAGGAGGGGGGAGAGTCCACATGAAACCACCAGAGACGTGTTAACTAATGAAGAGTAGACTGTCGTCCACGATCTGCTCCTGGACTGGGTCTGTGTGGTGGTGATGGTCTCTCTGAGCCTGAAGAAACAGGAAGTGACTTGTTCAAACTGTATTTGGGGCCGAGTCCTTCAGATTAAGAGTCTTGTTTTTCAGTCTGTGTGGACCATGAGTATGAACTGAAGCTCTCAGTGAGACCTCGGGACCAACCTCACATCTGTGCACAGGTTGTGGTCTGACGTAGGCTACCTGTGCAGGTGTCGGCATGCAGCTGAACCGACCTCGCAGCGCCCTGCTGGGGTTCGGCCTCCCCCCTACACCCCCTCCTCCTCCTCCTCCTCCCGCCTCCTTCTCCAGTCAGTTCGGCACCATGAGGTTCTCCTACCACCTGAGCCCCACACCACCACCACCGGTCCACGGCAGCGGCTCTGCCTGCAGGACAGGTGAGTGAGTCGCCCGCTCAGACCCCGTGTGTGTGTCTTCACTCAGAAACAGAAACGTGTTGAGTAAAGGTGTTTGATGTAGCCTATGAAACTGTTTTGTTTATGAGACGTTTTGGATTTTTGTTGTTTCTCATGTTAAAGCAGAAGTAAGCGGAATGTTTGTGTTAATATAAGTCTTAAATAGTTGTATCTTCCGACACCAATCACTTCTATAGAGTGTTTGGTCTGAAACACGGGTCTGTCAGTCACTCTGCTCTGCTGTAAGCCGAGGAGAAAACTTTCCTTGTATCCTACAACCTTTATCCAATGAGGAGAGAGAACGGCATAAAGGGGCGGTCCTCTCTGTGTGTGAATGTGGTGACGTAGGGACGAGGGCGGGGACTGCTAACTCCATCTGCTGACAGGAAGTTAGCCAAAACCACCGGATCGCTTATTTCTGCTTTAAATTCAGAAAACTGAAGACAAAATATCTGACAACAGTAAAAAGTCAGAGTTTCCTCAAACTAAACATTATGGCACAGAAAAACCAATGAGATTCAAGCAACTCTACAATCAACAGAACCATCGTCAGATTCCGGTTCCGGTTCCAGTTCAGGTTCAGATCTTTGGGTTTTTGAAGGATTTAATGTGTGAGACTAAAAGTCAGTGACACAGTTCATTACATTACACTCAATCTAATTATACGTAAAGCTCTCTCTCTCTCCCTCCTCCCCCCTCTCACTCCCTGGTGAAGCTGAGGTCAGACAGGTCACATGATGTTTCCATGTTTAGCATCAATGGGTGAGAAAAAGCTGTGTGTCTGTCATGTGATGGTGTTTTTTCAGATGAATCCAATGATATGAAAAGAAATGCATGATTTATATGAATGAGTGAATCTGTGTAGAATCATGATTTCCTGTGTTTAAAGCCATTCTGGCAGCTGGTCCGGGTTCTGCTTCTAGGTCTAGATGTAGGTCCTCAGTCTCTGATCCTCATCCATCTCTGGTCTTCTTCAGCCTGAACTCATCAGTTTGCTCAGTGTCTCAATATAATATTAATAATAATAATAATAATAATAATAATAATAATAATAATAATAATAATAATAGTTTTCATTGTATTTGGGTCATTCCCGTATGAGTACCCAGACTGTCTGCATGAGTCCAGACACTTCCTTTGGGAGTACAGATATTTCCTGTGTGAGTATAGATCCTTCCATTGGGAGTTCAGATACTTCCTTTGGGAGTACAAATACTTCCTTCTGGAGTACAGACACTAATGATGTGAGTACAGACACTTCCTTTGGAAATAAAGGTACTTCTTGTGAATGAGTACCTTCCTACCCCTTCTCAGCTCATCTGCCAGCTCTCATGAAGGCTCCACCACATGTTTCCATGCCAAACACTCTTGGTTGTAGTGGTTTATAAAGTCATCATTTAAAGGGACAACGAGGAGTTTCTATTTGGTTATAAAAAAGTCTCATGTTAATGTGGACGAATCTACGTTACCCACACTTGTTAATGGGCCCATTTTCGATAAATGTATCGTTTTGTCTATCGTTATTTTGTTATTATTAGTGGTGGTGGAAACGCTGGTCGAGCCGACCAGCTTTTCTTTCCTTTCGGTTTCGCGGACGCTCATGAGAATAACGCCGCCGAAACACCGAATATGGTGGGAACTACGACGGTATGTGATCGTCTTCCAACCTCTGACTTTAATTCTTGATGAATGAAAACATGAGTCTGTCTTGCGCCGGTCAAAGAATCTCACGGTGCGCACGGAGGCTCATAAATGTAGTGTGAAAACACTTTGCTTTTTCGTTGTCCCTTTAAGACATCAGGTAGCCTACGTAATGATGCTAACTTAAAAAATGATGCTATGTTTGTACTCACCCGATGAAATGAGTTGTTGCATCGTATTTCAGGATGTAGCCTACTTGTGCATCTAAGAAAACGGCACATGTTTGTGTGTGTGTGTGATTATTTGTGAGGAAGCGTTATAAACCTTATGTTTTCTGTTCCTCACATCATCAAACGGCTGTGTGAGGGTTCAGACCTGGTTTAAGGTCTAGGTTAGGTAGGCTATGGGATTTGGGATCTGGGGTTTAGTTGCCAAGCAACCAGCTGAACTCTTACCAAAGCTAAAATCAAAGTGGTTTAAACACTGATGGAAAACTTACAGATAATAATTTTGATACTGAGTTGTGTGAGTAAGTGAGACAGACACACACAATGTGTGAAAGGTCATGAAAAATGACCATTATACATGTGAAGTATGAAACTTGTTCACATGTGACAAATTGGTCTAGAGGTCAGTGACGTATCCTGCAGCAGCCTCACTGGTCCCAAAGTTGTCCCCCCCACAACCCTTAGTCACCCTACCCACGGCCTCCCAGCATGCCATGCAGCAGGACATGTAGAGACAGATATGAGCAGATATGAATGCAGAGCTGAGGGTTAAAAATAGACGACAGATTCAGCTGCTCTACACGAAAGATAAACCAAACTCTGCGCGCGTGTGTGTAGGCTGTGTGTGTGTGTGTGTGTGTGTGCGTGCGTGTGAGAGAGAGAGAGAGAGAACGCTTACTGACACATTGAAGTACCACTGGTGATTCTACTACAGTGTCAACTGTTCCTCTTGTATATTTGTGGTTTACATGTAGAATCAAACTGACCAGCATGTTTCAGTTAACATGATTAGTTCCATATATAAAATTGTAACAGGTGTCCCTGCATGTGGAAACGCCATGTCACATGTTTTACTTCACATATAGACTCATGAGTTGAAACTCAAAGCAGAAACTTGAAAATGTCAAATGCAGGCTCATGGATCTTGTGTAAAGATAAAAACATGTTCTCTAGCAGAGGTTAGCTAGCTCTCCAGACAAGCTCTTCAATTACTATATTGAACAGGTTAGCACACTGTTTTTAACCTTGGGGTTGGGACCCCACATGGGGTCGCCTGGAATTCAAAGGGGGTCGCCTGACATGTCTACTAATTGATTTAAAAAAAAAAAAAAAGACTGATAAAAATATTCTATACTTTTCATGATTTAAACACCACACACATAATCTTAAACAACTGTATTCCATACTTTCACTTTCCCAAATATAAATCAAGTTCAAGTAAAATGCAGCATATAAAAATAAATAAGCTGACGCATGATTGACGGTCGCAATCACATGACTGCACGTGATCGGGGGCCAACAGAAATTTGTGATGTCAAAATGGGGTCACAAGCCAAAAAAGGTTGGGAACCAACCACTGGGTTAGCATTCTCAGCTCAGGTCATTGTATATTACAAGCCCTTCCTTGGGGAAGTTTTAATTAGTTAGCATGTTAGCTACCTTGCCACCCAACTCCTGGCTAAACTACCAGTGAACATGGTTAGACAGTAGACACACTGTGACTACTATCAACACTTAATGCAACTGTGGTGTCAATGCATACAGAGCAACTATAGAATAGGAATAAGAATAAGAATTACTTTAATAATTCCCACCAAACCTTTGAAATATGATGAACAGCTGGGCAGCTAGCAGCCATGTTATAAGAAGCCATGGATAGAGTGAACACAATTATCAGATGACAACCTTCTATTGTGTCTTTGTTGCTTGTTAGCCTGCTGTAGATTGAGATGCCAATCTGATCTCAATTTGGTATTAAAACCAGGTGTTAATGGAGTCCGTCTGTGATGTCATCAGTGACATCAGTCTTGGGTATTAGGGCCTACCTTTTTCCATTGATGCTACTGTTTAGCACTGTTGCTGCTGTTTGCATTGTTTCATGTTTTGTGCCATTCTACCATTCCCACTGCAAATAGAAAAGTCTTGTTGTTTGAGACTAGAATAGTTTGTCTTAGTACTACCGCATTTCTCTTGGGGACCCACAACCCCACCCCCACAAAACACAAAATAGATATAGCTGCATAGAACTGTTAACATCCCCTCCTCCCAGTTTTAGACCAGACCAACAGCTCAACTCTCCACAGACATGTCAAGGCTACACACACACACACACACACACACACACACACACACACACACACACACACACACACACACACACACATACACTCTCCCCATTCATAGATGTCCTGAGGGAATGGACGAGCAAGCTTTGCTCTCTTTAGGTCACTGGGTCGCCCACTGTTGCTCTGGGGGATGGGAGTTGTGTATGTGTGTGTGCGTGCATGCTTCTGTGAGGTCAGAGGTCAACCTGTAGTTTTATCTCCTCCCCTGCCAGATGATGACAGGGTGTGTTTGTTTTTTGGCCTTATGAGGGAGCAGAGGTTTGTATTCTCCATGGACAAGAGGAGTTCAAAGTTCTCTGTTTTGCTGAACATGGTATCTTCCAGCAAGTGGGTGGTGATGGAATTGGTGGGAATAGTGATGGAGGTGCTGATGGTTGTGATTGAGGTGATGATGGTGTTTGCTTACCAAAAGCTACAGCCATCGTTGTGTTTACCATCGGCCTACAAGAAGCTGTATGGCACGCTACAGTAACCTCATTTTACAGCCCAGGGCTGGTTAGTATATCACTTTCAGAAGATACAGTATGGGCTAGCTGGTTGCCATGTTATCCTCAGTAGAGGACACATTGGTGTTTCTCTTGTCCTTGATCAGTGATGGGAATAACAACGTGATAAAATAACTGTTACTAATGGTGCACATTTTTTCAGTAACGAGTAAAATTACTGTCCCTCGTTATAACGCAGTTACCGTTACCGACAATAAAATGGGCCGTTACTTGACTCAAGAAGTCCCGTCACAAAATAATAGACTCGTTAAAGTGTAGGCTACTTTATATACACATTTTTTATTCAGTCTATCAACTAGTCGGAAAAGAGGCATTTATCTGGAACTAACTCACTCAGTATTCCTCCACACAGGAGGAATACTGAGTGAGTTGGTTAATTCCAGATAAACGGGAGCTTGGGGTTATGGTTAGGGGGTTAGGGGGGCGAGTTTAAGTAATTTGACATACTTTTTTGTAAAATACTCAAATAATGCAATAGTTACTTTTCCTGGTAATTAGTTACTTTTATGGTAAAGTAACAAGTAACTATATCTTATTACTTTTTAAAAGTATTGTCCCCAACACTGTCCTTGACACAGCTGTGGTGAAAACAGGGATGAGGTTTGTTACTGAACTCACAGTGTTTCCCTTGGACTGGTAAATAAACAGCTGCGTTTGCTAATGTTAAAGGGACAACGTGGAGTTTCTATTTGGTTATAAAAAAGTCTCACGTTAATGTGGATGAATCTACGTTACCACTTGTTAATGGGCCCATTTTTGATAAATATATCGTTTTGTCTCTATGGTTATTTTGTTATTATTAGTGGTGGTGGAAACGCTGGTCGGCTCCTTTACTTTCGGTTTCGTGGCGAGTCATGAGAATAACGCCGCCGATTCGCCATTTATGGTCGGAACTACGACGGTATGTGATCGTCTTCGAGCCTCTGACTTTAATTCTTGATGAATGAAAACATGAGTCTGTCTTGCGCCGGTCAAAGAATCTCACGGTGCGCAGAGGCTCATAAATGTAGTGTGAAAACGCTTCGTTTTTCCAAAACTCCTCGTTGCCCCTTTAACTAGTCTATATAACCATAGGTAGGCTACACATGGAGATACTCTTTCAAATATGTTGGTTCAAAAACCAGGGGGAGTGTTTGTTTCAGTGAGGCATGTATGTTTTATCTAACACAGACTGATATTGGTTTGTTTGATTCAAGGCTTGGGATAGTTTCCTGTCTATGTGGTCCACAGTCAGAAGCTTAATGGAGAATGTTTGTTTTTGTTCATGTAGTGACACAGCTGTGGGGTGGAGTTAGACCAAGGCTGGAAGATATTTTTAGGTTCAGCAGGATGTCAATGGAAGAGGGGCACTTGTTTTTTTATGCTTTGTTAAGCCCGACTCTGACCTCAACCCTGTAGTCCTGATTCTGACCAGGTGGATGGCACCTGATGAGGGACCCTCTGGGCTGAGGCTCCCTGTGGAGGAGACCTGGAGCTGACCTAGAACCCACCTCGGGGACTGTTTGGAAACACTGGGATAGTAATTGATTCCTTTCTTCTTTATTACTACCTGGTCTGGTGGTGGGTGACTCCCTCATGAACCATCTGGACCTTCCAGGTTGACTCGTTCTATTCTGGAAATGTTCTGAAGATGACTGAGATGTTACAGACCCATGATGGAGCGATCCAGAGACAGTCTGTTGGTGGGCTGGTGTCAGTGAGCAGCTTCACTGTGGCTTTAAAGGGATAGTTCACCCAAAATTCAAATTTCACTCATTATCTACTCACCACCTCATGTCAACTAAGAGCTGTGAGGATTTTCAGAGTCCTCCGTTCCTTCTCTGAGTTACGGGGGGCCGTGCAGCAGTATTTGTCCATATAATGGTTGTCAATGGATACCAACTTTCTTCGTCCAAAAAGACACACCAAAAAACATCCAAATACCTTCATACTGCTCGTGTGTAATGTCCCTCTTGTATTGAAGCCCCGACATGAGAAATTGTTCCGAAAAATATTAAATAAGTCTATATTTTAAGCTTGTTTGTAGCGGAAGCTCCCAGTGTCTCAGTTCACTGCTCTTCCTGTGTCAGTGCACTGACCAACGGAACAATTTCTCATGTCGGGGCTTCAGGAGGGACATTACAGACGAGCACTATGGAGGTATTTAGATGTTTTTTGGTGTGTCTTTTTGGACGAAGAAAGTTGGTATCCATTGACAACCATTATATGGACAAATACTGCTATGCGGACCCCCCCCCCCCCCCCCCCCTCCCGTAACTCAGAGAAGGCACGGAGGACTCTGAAAATTCTCACAGCTCTTAGTCGACATGAGTGTGAGTAGATAATGAGTGAAATTTGAATTTTGGGTGAACTATCCCTTTAACTGTAGGTATACTGCTGTCCAAGGACAGACAGTCAGACCATCAGGTTTCTGATCAGATTTACATTCACTGTCATCACTGCTCTGCTCTCTACCCCCCCCCCCCCCCCCCCCCAACCTTACCCTCTCAGTCTTCTTCTTAATTTGTTGTCAAGGAAACCAAAATGGAGGAGAGACACAGGGAGAGCCACCATCTCTCCTCTCTCTCTCTCTCTCTCTCTCTCTCTCTCTCTCTCTCTCTCCCTCCCTCCCTGCTGCCGCCCGCCGCTCACACACCGGGCAGCCCACTGAACCAAACCGAGCGGATCTAACCTACTTATCCGTCCTGAAGCGGCAGCCTGTCGGTCTGCGGTCGGTCGGATAGCTGTCGGTGTGTCTGTGGGTCCGAACCGTTCCGCTCCGGTCCGGACCGCGCTGTGTGTGTGCGTGCGCGTGTGTGTGTGTGTTTGGAGCTGACCCGGTTTCTTCTCCTGCTGTGGACCGGGAGAGCCGCTCTCTCCCCGCACCAACATTTTCTTTAATGACCGGATTTGTGTTTTGCTGCGCGATGTACATGGACAGAAGCAGCCTGACCAGGGGTGAGTCTGCATCTGCATCTGCATCTCTCCCCCTCTCTCTCTCACACACACACACACACACACACACACACACACACACACACACACACACACACACACACACACACATACACACGTAGCTGCTGATAACCGCTGCACAAACGCGCACGCGCACACAGCTGCAGCCTCATCACAACTGTGATTCATTTTTATTTGATTTCTGCAGAAACATCATGATGGTAATGAAAATAATCTCATGATGCATGGTGTTGTGGGGGGGTGGGAATGGCAAATGCGCGTCCACATAGGCTGTCATGCACGTGCACACACTGACCGACATCTCGCCGCAGTGAATGTAGGCTAGTATGGCTGCGTGATACTGCGTCTGCCAGATGTGGGGCTCTGCTGCTGCTCTCAGATCAGCTGATCAATGATCAATACATGCTGTATTCCATCAACACACGGGCATTTGACAGATTCAACAGACAAGATCCGGACTGTGTGTGTGTGTGTGTGTGTGTGTGTGTGTGTATGTATGTGTGTATGTGTATGTGTGAGTGTGAGTGTGAACAGCAGGATGGAGGTGGTATTAATAATTAGCATGTGTGCAGTGTTGGTTTGTTTCTGCAGACAGACGACACACCCCCTCCACCACACACACACACACACACACACACACACACACACACACACACACACACACACACACACACACACACACACACACACACACACACACACACACACAGTGGGTGCAGAATCAGAATCTCTTCATGTTAACCCTTGAAGTGCTGGTGCTGTTAACGTTTGGTCTGTGTCTGATCAGGAGCTCCAGTGAATACAGGTTGTAATGCAGCAGAACAGCTGGCCTGAGATCAGATCACACCGACAGGCCAGAACCTCTATGACCATTGACAGCTATAGAACATAAAGCAGCTAGCACCTCAATGATCCTAAGAACCTTATCCAGTGAGTTAGATTGAACAGTACCATTCAGCACAGGGAAAATCACTGAACATCACTCACATCATCACACAACTGTGACACATAGCAGACCAGACAACACAGACACATTGTGTTGTTCCCTCAGTGACAATGTAAAGGATGTATAAAAAAAAAAAGACATCCGCAATTACTGCAAAACACTTGGAACATGTATGAGTAGAACCACTTAAATTCCTACATGAACCTCCTTAGTGGTCTTCATGACCACAAGACATGATCGATAAAACCTCCCAAAGAATGATTAGAAGTTTGAACATTTTCAGTGAGAACAAGAACCATCTAAAAGACTAGAACCACCCACAGAATCCCCACAATGTCTTATGGATCCTATAAATGCACCTAAAGAACGAAGTGAGGAAACCTCTGTAATCACAACTAGACAACAAGAACCACATAAAGGACATAGAACTCACTCTGAAACATCCTTAAGAATAACTATACTAGGATCACCTCATTGGCCAATGGGATCATTTAAAAACTTAATAGAACCCCCTAAAAGATTTCTAGAGCAACATAAAGCACCAGTAGAAACCCCTCTAAGACCTAAAATCGTATTAAGGCCCCGTAGAACCCTCTCGAGGATGAACTGAGCCCCAGAATGCACCATTTATCAATAGGACCGCTTAAAGGACCACTACAGCATGACTTAAAGAGACTTAAACCTAATGTAGCCTGTGAATTAATGGACAGATTGATGACGGGTGACAGGTGGCGTGTGGAAGATGTGGATTTAGTCCTGGTGGTTGTGTGAGCAGAGCACAGAGCTCAACTGTCAATCACAGATCTGTGATCTGGTATTCTGCAGCAGTGAAGGTGCAGAGAGAATATTTAGATTTTCATAAAGCAACTGTTGTTTTCTATTCAGCTGCAGCATCTGGTTCTGATGAGGCCTGCAATATAACATGCATCACTGACATACATGTGTGTGTGGGTGACAGTGGTGCTGCATCAGCCTTGATGTATTAAAGGAACAGTCAAGCATTTCTTGTTCTCAGCTCTGTGTACTGATCCAGAATGGGGTTAGCTTAGCTTAGCGCATAAAACCAGAAACATGCAAAGGGAAGCTGTTGGTTAAGTCGAAAAGATCTAGAAACCTACCTTCCCAGACTTAAATGCCAGAAATATTGATCCAGGTACTCTCTGTGAACACTCACCAGAATCTGGCTCATGGAGAAACATCTTTTACTTGGGTGAATATCTTGTGTTTGTGTGGGCGGAGCTCACTGACTGAAAAATATTGTATAGTGAAACAAAGATGCTGCAGACCAACCCAGCTACTAAATTTGCCAGTCTAACGGACCTATATACAGTATAGATACATACTGATCTGTTGCTCTGATCTTTGTTTGCACCATCATACCAACCAACCAACCAACCAACCAACCAACCAACCAACCAACCAACAACCTCCCTCCTTCCTACTGACCTATATCAAGCATTGGTAACCTATCCCACAAAGGGCCAGTGTGGCTACAGGTTTTCTTTTCAACCAAGCCGCAGCACACCAGACCTGCCTCATTTAATCAACTGATCTCAGTCTTCAGACAGTTGAGTGGTCAAACTGTGCACTCTTGGTTGGTTGGAACAAAAACCTGCCACCACAGGGCTTTTTGAGGAATGGTTTGCCTGTTCACCTACCTGTCGCTAACCAGTCTTCTTGTATTCATTTGCACACTGAGGTTAAGTAGTTTTTAATTGTGCATTGTCCTGACTTCTAAATAAATAAATTACAAATTACAAGATAATTCCTCACACTTGAAGTGTAAGAGAGTAAAGTAGAGGAAGTTTGGGTGGTGAATGTCCAATAATAGCCTTATAGCCTTAGCCTGCTTGATTTTTAAACCACCTACAAGCAACCAAATCAAACCCAAAGGTATGAAGTGTCCTAATAAACAGGCACTGGTCAACTGGCACTGGTAGAGGCAGTAGCACAGTGTTTCCTTTTTTAGCATTCATTATTGTTCACATATGATTTTATGTAAAGGCAGTCGATAGGTGCATGCGACCCGTTCTGTCAAAGCTCTTTAAGTTCTCCACTGTCCATAGTGAGGTCTGCCTCCCTACACTGGTTCTTAAATTATGTTATTTTATGGTGACTGTGATTGGACTTTACCTTCGGGTGGTACACATGCTCTTTCAGGCAGAATGTATTCACCTGAACCCAATAAGATTTAAGCCTCGTTTCCACTGTCAGTGCGGTACTGGTCGGTACGGAACGGTACGGGTACGGTTCGGGTCGGATATGGTCAGCTTTGCGTTTCCACTGTGTAAGGGGACCTTCAGGGGTGGGCGGAGTGCGTGTCGAAGCGTCACTACTAAAGGCCCCCACACACCGCCCTGACGACTGCCGACCAGAGCGATTGATATAACAGAGTGGCGATAGGACTCCCATAGAAATACAGAGGCAGCCCTGCTCACTTTTCATTCAAACAAACTAATAATGCGACTGCCACAGTTGTTAAATTTCATCAATGAGACTAACACTAATCTCCTAAAAAGAATTTCTAAAAGTGTGCGGATACGTTACTTGGCTCGTTTACTCCCCTGAGAGGAAGACGTAGCAGCTTTACTGCTATGGCTCGGTTGCCGCGAAATGGCAAATTTCTGTTAGCCCGTCTATGGTGTTTTACATTATACATTGACATTAAGCTAGCTGACATTATATGCTTAGTTGTGACACTGGCTGTGTGTTTTGAACGTTGTTTCAAACTATGTGGGTTTGATTGAACATCTTTGATGCTTATGTTGCTTTACTCCTTTTTTATTTTATGTGCCATTTTTACTGTAGGGCAGGCTACTATAGCCACTGGCTCGCGGTCGGTTGTGTTGTTGTGCTTCAGATGTCCGTCGACCAATCACCAGCTCGCAGTGCTTCGGCTCCTCCCCAAGGGAACCGGTCCTGTGTGCTAGGTACCCCAACCAGAAGGGTTACAAAAATGGTAACGGGTACCATGGGACCAGTACGGTTCCATGGTAGTGGAAACGCTGAAATAAGCGTACCGTTCCGTACCGACCCGTACCGTACTGCATAGTGGAAACAGGGCTTCAGACAGCAGGGACTTTTGCTCAAGCTCAACAACCCTGTGAGATCCAGACCACCTACAGACCTGTTTTTTTCCTAATGTCGAGGGTTTAGGGTTTGCTCACTGTGGCAGTGGTGATTGCATGAGAGCATATGAACATTCCCTTAGGAAGGATAGGAGGGGTGAAAGAAGATGACATCCCCAGTGTCATACCCCTTGCCTTCAGTCATCCTGACTAATGGGGCTGAGGAACTTCAGCTTCTTGTTCTCCACCAACACAAGTTCACAGACAGTTCCTGGCTACCGTACTGTGAAGACATTAGTATTCTTGTAGGCTGACTCACTGGATGTGGGCTGTAGGTATAAACCTGTCAGTGGGTGCCGAGCTCTCCTCTCTCTTGTCTTTATCTTGTTTTCAAAACCTCCTTCTCCTCAGTAAAGAGCAATCCCTTAGCTGCAGCATTCACACTGGACATAATGAGTTCTGGTTATGGTCTGTATGCTGTGCTGTCAATTGGCAGCATTCGAATAAATGTGTAAAATCTTCCTCAAAGAAAACACATTACAGTAAACAAGCATAAATCTACATATAGATGTTCCACCAAGACAGGTTTTCACCATTTCACCCACAGCTGATGTCAGTGCAGTATTGATCATCTGACAGGTTTCTGATCATTTATGAATTATTCATCAGTCTGAGAGGACAAAGAAATCGAGAGCTCAGCAGAAAGCAGAGAATAAACCTGGAGGACCTCTGACCTGCAGGACTGAGGTCCTGGAGAACAGTTGACCTTAAGGACAAGGTACCTGGAGGACTGAGGTCCTGGAGAACTGATGACATGGATGAAAGAGGTCCTGGAGGGCTGATGTCTTGAAAAATTGTTAACCAGGTGGTACATGGAAGACCAATGACCTGGAGAACTGTTAACCTGTAGGACTAGTGACTAGTGAATTTCACTAATGCTTTACTCATTATCTACTCACCCTCATGTGGAATAAGGGCTGGGAGAAGTTTCAGAGTCCTCCGTGCCTTCTCTGAGTTACAACGGGGCTCTGTGCAGCACTGCATGTCCATATGACGGTTGAGAACGGAACTCACTTTTCTTCGTCCAAAAAGCTCCATAGTGCTCGTCTGTAATGTCCCTTTTGTACCGAAGCCCCAACATGAGAAATTGTTCCGAAAAAAAATTAAACAAGTACAGGTTTTAAGCTTGTTTGTAGCGGAAGCTTCCAGTGTTGCTCTGCCGGAATCTCGTGCGACTTGCGGAGCCGTGAACTGGGTGTCAATGCAAATCGTGCGAGATTTGCACAGACACAGGCAAAGCCGTGAACTGAGACACTGGGAGCTTCCGCTACAAACAAGCTTAAAACATAGACTTATTTAATTTTTTCCGGAACAATTTCTCATGTCGGGGCTTCAATACAAGAGGGACATTACAGACGAGCACTGTGGAGGTATTTGGATGTTTTTTGGTGTGTCTTTTTGGATGAAGAAAAGTGAGCTCCGTTCGCAGTGTTGCGCCGAGCCCCCCTGTAACTCAGAGAAGGCACGGAGGACTCTGAAACTTCTCCCAGCCCTTAGTCGACATGAGGGTGAGTAGATAATGAGTGAAATTTGAATTGTGAGTGAAATATCCCTTTAACCTGTAGGACTAGTGACCCAGAGAACTGTTAACCTGTAGGACTAGTGACCTGGAGAGCTGGGGAAATTCATTTTGACCCTCAATGGATGATTGGTACTGGTAGCCTACTGGTGGTTTGATTTGGTCAGTGTTTGGTTTTCTGGTCTTTATATCAGGCTAATGACATAGCTCTGATGCCTGAGTCTTAGCCACTGTTCTGAAGCATTATGGGAATTGTAGTACAGTTGATGTGACACCAACAATCTCTTTTGGGTGAAGTTGCTAAGAGTTCAAGAAAATATAAGTCATGACTTTCACATAACTGTGGTCTTGACGTTTCAGGTTTATTTTGAAAGTGATGTTGTTGTTTCAAATGATCAGCTGTCAGGAGGGATTCAGCCAATGAGCTGCAGCCGTTAGACAGACAAACCACCAGACGTCATATGGAAGCTATTACTGAGCCTGCATGTGTGTGTGTGAAATCAGCTGATTGTAAAAACAGCCACACCACCACAAGTTGGTAACACACACACACACACACACACACACACACACACACACACACACACACACACACACACACACACACACACACACACACACACACACACACACACACACACACACACACACACACACACACACACAAAACCTTGTATTCCTATCTTTGTAAGGACACTAGTTCATACAGCATAAGCCCCTTACTCTGCTTATTATGTACATGGAGAGACAAGAATTATCCAGTAACGTACAGTAACACATAAAAAAAAACTAATGTCAGTTATGGGGTTTTCATTCTTCTTTATCAACTACACTATTTACTTTTGTGATTTCATCATTAGACATTTGTCCTGAGATGGTGATCCTACAAGAGGAACAGGTTGCATCGTATGCTCCTATGCCTGATACCTTAAAGGGATAGTTCGACATTTTGCCAAACTGGTCCATTGCCATAATCCCTATAGTCATAGCAGTGGATTCGTTACCTTTAGTTATCGGTGCAAGCTATTTTTAGAACGGTGGAGCAGAGCCGTGAGCTGCTCAGAGCTAGGCTACGGAGGCTCATGGGATTCTTGGTTTCCCTCATCAAACTCATCGAATACACAATCCAACAACTCCACAACGCTCTGGTGGGCAAGTTGTGACCTGCACATTCACCACGCTATGAGATAATAACACAACGTTACCAGAGTTGTTTTAGAGGGAAATACAGAGACTGTTTGATGAAAAACTGTCCCTGAAGGCAACGCACATCAGCGGTTTTGCATGAATTTCCCTCTACAACAACTCTGTCTGGTAACGTTCTGTTATTATCTCATAACGTGGTGAATGTGCAGGTCACAACTTGTCCACCAGAGCATTTTGGAGTTGTTGGATTGTGTATTTGATGAGTTCGATGAGGGAAACCAAGAAATCCCATGAGTCTCCGTAGCGTAGCTCTGAGCAGC
Organism: Trachurus trachurus; assembly: GCF_905171665.1. Taxonomy (NCBI): domain Eukaryota; kingdom Metazoa; phylum Chordata; class Actinopteri; order Carangiformes; family Carangidae; genus Trachurus; species Trachurus trachurus. Next base: position 1,487,347 of record NC_139901.1, on the reverse strand, counting down.
TCGCGGCTCTGCTCCGCTGTTCTAAAAATAGCTTGCACCGACAATTAAAGGTAACGAACCTACTGCTATGACTATAGGGATTATGGGAATGGGCCAATTTGCCAAAATGTTGAACTATCCCTTTAACAAAAGGCTTGCTGTCCATCCATGAACATTTTTCATTTATTAATCATTGTTTAGGGTCAATAATAAAATCACGGGATCTATTTTCTGGAACATATTTCTAGAAGCAATCATTTTGCACTGATTAAAAACCTCCAAACACTACGTGTTGGTTTTGGTCCATAGAGGCCGATTGTGCACTTGATCCAGCTCTGTGTCATGATCTCTCTCATGTACCTCCTCCTCATCTGAACTTTTACACTCTCCTGCAGGGTCATCATCTTTCCTTGGATTCTCATCCTCTGAAATTTTTTTATTTCTCAATCTCTCTCAGTGATTTCTAAAGAATTCACTCAGCCTCAAAGAGTTGTTCCTGAAGAAATGTGAAGCAAACACAAGTACAGAATCCTGACGTCTATCACAGAGTACATTCGTAAAATTTGCTTTTTTCAATCAATCAATTCAGCTCTGAAAATGCACTTACATCTTGCTGAGATGTTTACTTATATTAAAAAAATAAAAATATAGGATTCAAAATACTTAAAATTGTCAATATCATACTCACATTTCCCTTGTTGAGATGTCGGCCATTTTAAAAAGAGACACACAGGAAGTATGGAAGGTCACACCCCCACACACAAGATATCATAGTAAAGGGCAGGTTGCTCCCTTTAAGAAACAACATGACTTAAAGGGATAGTTCACCCAAAATTGAAAGGGAGAAGTTTCAGAGCTATCCGTGGCTTCTCTGAGTTACAGGGGGTCTCGGCGTAGCAGTGCATGTCCATATAACGGTTGCAAATGGATACCAACTGTCTTCGTAACAAAAAGACACACCAAAAAACATCCAAATACCTCCATGCTGCTCGTATGTAATGTCCGTCTTGTACTGAAGCCCCGAAATGCGTAATTGTCCCGAAAAAATTAAATAAGTCTATATTTCAGGGAAGAGGAGCTTCGAGAAGCTTCTGCTACAAACAAGCTTGAAAAATAGACTTTAAAAAAAAATTTCGGGACAATTTCGCAGACTTCACGTAGTAGATAATGAGTAGATAATGAGTGAAATTTCAATTTAAAAATGTGTTGCTGGGTCTCAGGAGACTATGATCATCGTGCTCCTCTGCCCCTCTCCAGGTCCCTCCTCCTCCAGTCCCAGTTTGCTGACAAAGAGTCTCTCTCTGGAGCCATCCTGCTCTCCGTGTGGCCACCAGGGGGCACTGGACGCCGACACTCCCCAGCAGCCCAGCTCTGACCCAGGGACCAGCTTCTCCTCCCTGGAGGGAGGGGTGGAGCTAACGGAGCGCCGAGGGTCTGCTGCCGGGCTGCTACTGGTCAATGACACGGGGCCGCCGGAGCTGCCAGCTGCCACAATAACACCACCGAGCAAGAGCCGTCCACCGCTGCCCGGGCCCAAACCTCAGGGTGAAACACTCAACACAATCATCTATTTTTATTTAAAGGGATATTTCAACATTTTAGCAAATTTGCCTATTGCCCTAATCCCTATAGTCTTAGAAGTAGGTTCATTACCTTTAAAGCAGAAGTAAGTGGAATGTTTGTGTTAATATAAGTCTTAAATAGTTGTATCTTCCGACAGCGATCACTTCTATAGAGTGTTTGGTCCGAAACACGGGTCTGTCAGTCACTCTGCTCTGCTGTAAGCCGAGGAGAAAACTTTCCTTGTATCCTACAACCTTTATCCAATGAGGAGAGAGAACGGCATAAAGGGGCGGCTGACAAGAAGTTAGCCAAAACGACCGGATCACTTACTTCTGCTTTAATTGTCGGTGCAAGCTGTTTTGAGATGGGCGGAACAGAGATGTGAGCTCTGCACAGCACGCAGCATTTCCGGGCTTTCCCCCCATCAAACTCATCAAATACACAATCCAACAACTCCAAAACACTCTGTGACCTGCACATTCACCACACTATGAAAATAATAACGGAACGTTACGAGACAGAGTTGTTTTCGAGGTAAATACGTAGCCAGAACTATATTTCAGACACGGCTGCTCAGCAGTGACTTCAAAAGCGAAAGTAGTTCAGAGTATTTGCTTCATGTGTCGTAATGTTACATAATTATACGTCATTATTTCATAGCGTGGTGAATGTGCAGGTCACAACTTGTCCACCAGAGCGTTTTGGAGTTGTTGGATTGTGTATTTAGTTTGATGAAGGAAATGTAGAAATACCATATGACTCCGGTGCGTTAGCTGAGCAGCTCACGTCTCACTGATCTAAAAATAGCTTGCACCGACAATTAAAGGTAATGAACCTACTCTTAAGTTCATTCGCCCATGGGCGAATATGCCAAAAATGTTGCAATATCCCTTTAAAGGTTAAAAACACTCATGACATACAGTAACTGACCTGTTACTCCATCCTCCACAGTCCCCCCGAAACCTCCGCACCTCCAGCAGCAGGCGGGGGCATCCAGGCCACGCCCCAGGGCTCCAGACAAGCCCCTCCCCCCTCCCCCACCCTGTAGACCGCTCCCAGCAGACCCTCGAGGGGGGCGCTCTCCACCCGCACGCGGCGACGGTACCGCTTCCCCGACCTGTGTCCTATCACTCATCGAGAAGTTTGAACGGTGAGTTCTGATTGGTCGGAGGAGGTGTGATGTCGTCATTTAAAATTTGTGCGAGAGTTACTTTGCAGTTATTATTAATGTGTGTTGGGTGTGTGTTTGTGTTCATTCATCGTGCTCTTATTGTGCGTCATCAGCGAGCAGATCATTGTGGTTCCTGACATCACCGGGGGGGCTCTGTGTCCCCGCCTCCATGACCCCCCCTCCTCTCTCTCCTCCTCTCGACCTTCATCACCACCGTTGTCTTCATCACTTGTCACGCCACCGACCGATGAAGAGCCGCCGTCTGAGGCCAAAGATCAAGATGACATCACAGAGGGGGATGTGGAGGAGGAAGGAAACCTACGTACTGATGAAGGTGACGACGTCAATGACGACAATGTCGATGACGATGATGATGATGATGATGAGGAGCTGGCGGCGGCGTGTCGTGACGACGTCCATCAGAAGCGGCTGTCCATGGAGTCGGGTTACAGCGCGTCAGAGAAACACCTGGAGGATGATGTGGTCGCCGTGGAGATGAGGGACCAACAGCAGCAGCAGCAGCTGCCGCTCGACCAATCGGAGCTCCCCTCGGAACGCCTGTCCCTCCCGTCCTCGCAGACGGACGGGAAGTTGGCCAATCGGGACAGTGGGATCGACAGCATCAGCTCTCCGTCGCACAGCGAGGAGCTGTGCTTTGCCGGCGTGGAGGATGGAGGCGTGGTTTACCCCTGCAGCCCCGCCCTCCTGCCCCGCCTCTCCAGCTCCTCCTCGTACGCGGGGGAGGGCGGCGACGGGGACGGAGACGGGGATGTGAGAGGAGCGGCGAGGAGGAGGAGAGACTTCAGCGAGGAGGGGGACAGCGACTTGGAGGAGGAGGAGGCGGAGCTTACTCTGGTGCTGCCGCCCCCCAAGACGGACAGACAGGATTCCGCCGAGGTGAGTCTGAGTCTCCGTTTATGGGATGTCGCTGGGTTGGTGGTGCAGATGTTTGACGCCTTGTCTCCATCCAGATGTCGGTCCAGCAGAGGGTCTTCAACATAGCCAACGAGCTGCTGCACACAGAGACCGCCTACGTGTCCAAGCTCCACCTCCTGGACCAGGTGAGTCCCCGACACAGGACCTGGAATATGGAGCAGGGCCGGCCCTAGCATTTTGGTGGCCCTAAACAAGATTTCTGTTTGTGGCCCACTCTATGCGCAAACACCAAATCACATACACTGCTTAAAACTGAATACAGACATGTTTGATAGACAGATGTAACAATACTCAAGTGTTTTATGTCTAATCTTCCGCTCTAAGCACACTGAGGCCAATTTGTCCTAGAACACTGTATAAAAAAATAATTTAGGCCAAATTTTCTGAAAAATTTCAAATCCCTTGTGAAAACACTCCTTCAGACATGAGAACAAACTCTTTTGGTGCTTGAAATAGGATATGAATACAGTAATAGATAAGTGTAGAAAACAAGTCTAAAATGAAATTTTGTAAAATCGCCTTTTGAGCATAAATGTTGTCATTCTGGCATTCTATTTTCACCAAATGTCTTAAATGTGAGATAAAAGAAGCTGAATATTGACTTCAAAGCTTCATCAGATTTTTTAAATGAGAAATTAGCTTTTTTTTCCCTCTTCAAACAAAAATATTAGTTATTGGCTCTCAAACCCTGGCTGTGAATAACATGGTTGTCGAGGGCGGGTGTATAAAGAGGGGAGCCGTCCCTCGGTCACGGAGCAGTTAAACCGCGTTTCTATGGCGTAAAATGACCGAAATACAAACAAAAACATATCAAGACCGTCGCGTAAACGCGTGCGCCGACCTCAGTGTTAAAATGACTTGAATCGAACCCCAGTACCTTTCTGATCATGTAGCCCCACCTGACGGCTGTGGCCCTAAACAATTCGTATTCGTAATGATAAACAGTTGTATGTCAATAAAAAAGTTGCACCCAAAATTCTGCTGTCATACACATGAGTCTGAGAAATTGTTAGGGTTAGGATTGTTTTTATGTGAGTATGAATCTAAAAGCTGTGACCAGTGGGCAACACCAATGATGATCATTAACACCAACCATCATAAGCATTTTTTAGTATAATATAATAAAAATATTAAAATTCATTAAGCTGTAATTTATGTTGATTTATAATGGTAAGTGGTTTAACTGTTATGTGACCATATTTAAGTTGTTAAAATAATACAAATGAAACATGAAATAGCTGTTAAAAAAGCTACCATTTTCATAGAATGACCCGCATCGGGGTTCCATTACTTTCCCCTGCGACCTGCATGTGACGTCATTTCAACACTTTTTCTACTCGTACCCACAAACTTGAATTTCACAGTGAAGACTTTGTAGTCGTAGAAATTGGAGTTGTAATCACAAGACTGCACTCACAGCTTTCAGATTCATACTCACATAAAAACAATCCTAACCCGAACAATTTCTCAGACTCATGTGTATGACAGCAGAATTTTGGGTACAACTTTTTTTATTGACATACGAATGTTTATCATTATGAATACGAATGGTTAGAATCATGGACACATCTTTTTGGAAGTGATCTTACTCCATACTGGAACACCTCTCTCTCTGTGACACTGCTGTGTGTTTCACTGGGTGCGTTTCCATCACCCCTAGAAATGCGTGAAACCTAAATATAGCAATAAAAAACTGGTAATGGAAACACCTACATTTTGAAAAACCTCTCAAATATCACTAAAACATTTTTACACTCTCATGAGGTGGTTTTTCATAAGGGCTTTTGCCTTTGAGCAATCAAACGCTGCCTTCGTCTTCTGCTATTTAATTTAATTTATTTATTTAGGCAAGGAGGACAATGCACATTAATGAACATAATAAAATGCAAAGGTGCCAGTGTTAGCCAACGGCTAGTTTCCGACTGTAGTCCTCCTGGCAAGGTGTTAAAAGCCATTAAAATGAACACAAGGACATAACAACAGAATTCATAAAACAGGAAAAACACGTACAACAAACACATGTATCCAACACAAACCAACAGACATAAAAACTACAAAGAAAGACAATTAACATGACGCTATTATAAAACAGAAACAAGTCTAAAAACAAGTCTCGCGGGACGAGAATGATGTGATCTCACGAGACGAGACTTCACAAGACTTACGACTCATTTGCAAAACACCTTTCAATGGAAACACTTGCAAACAGCGATTGTACTTATTTTGCGAAAACCTGTAATGGAAACCCAGCTACTGTTGCCAGGGAAACCTCACTGTATTATATTGCTGTGAATAGTTTCAGCTGCTACCATTTTTTTTTTTTTTTCTTTAATTGAAAAATAGAGAAAAAAATATGACATACAACTCCTTAACAAAGGTATGGACTAATAACAACAACAAAAATTACAAATTACACACACAAAACAAAAACAAACAAACAAAAAGAGAAAAAGAAAACCCTGCATGCTGTTTCATTTGGTAGAAAGAAACAGAAATAAGATACTAATTCATGTTTAAAAGAAAGAAAAGAGAAGAAAAAAAAAATTCAGCTCGGCTATATCCATTTGTTATTGACCAACAAAGTATATACATTTAAGTAAAGGTCACCCAAACAAATGCCAGCAAAAAGAAAAACATAATTCTGCACAAATATACACCACCAAACCATAATTTAAATAAAGCACAAATTAAAATAGCCCAGGAATATAGGCAATAGCATGTGACCAAACAGCTAATGTCTCAAGTTTTGCACCATTAACTTTGGCTGTAGAGTTTTCCAACAGACAAATATCATAAAACAATGCAACCCAGACTTTATCCATTACAATACTTGGTTCAAACCAACTTTTAAGAATAGTCTTTTTTGCAGCCGTTGAGGCAGCAAGAATGATTAGTTTCTGTGTATATGGTAGTATAACGTTTGGGTTGTAACCAAAAAGCCAAAGGGCCGGGCAAAATGGGAGATGTTTATCCAACAAATCTGACAGTGTTTGAGCGACGTGGACCCAAAGAGTTTTTACTGTTACACAATCCCAAAACATATGCATGTAGGTTCCCACTTTTGAATGAGGACACCTGTCACAAAGATCGCCGGCAGTCTGTTTGAGTCTAAACCTACGCTCGGGAGAGAAATAAACTCTATGAACAAATTTAAATTCAGCTGCTACCATAAGAAGGCGGCTGGTGGTAATTCTAATTCATGGCCCGGTCTCTAAACCGTCTGCTGCTCTCCTCCTGCAGGTCTTCTGTGCCAGACTCATGGAGGAGTCTCGGTCTCGCTCCTCCTTCCCCTGTGACGTGGTTCAGGGGATCTTCTCCAACATCTGCTCCATCTACTGCTTCCATCAGCAGTTCCTGCTGCCGGCGCTGCAGAAGAGGATGGAGGAGTGGTGAGGATGAGTTTCTGCCTCTTCCTCTTCTGGTCCTGGTCCTGGTCCTGGTCCTACCCAGGATTCACTCTGACCCTGATCCTCCTTTTTGTCTGCAGGGATTCAAACCCACGGATCGGGGACATCCTGCAGAAGCTGGCTCCTTTCCTTAAGATGTACGGAGAGTATGTGAAGAACTTTGACCGAGCCATGGAGCTCGTCAACACCTGGATGGAGAGATCGGTTCAGTTCAAGACCATTATCCAGGAGATCCAGGTCCAGATCTCTGTCGCTATTCAGTCTGATGAGAATGATGGGGGTGTTTAGTCTGTCTAGATGTAAACAGCTGTGTGTGTGTGTGTGTGTTTGTGCAGAGGGAGGAGCGCTGTGGGAACCTGACTCTGCAGCACCACATGCTGGAGCCGGTTCAGAGGATCCCACGCTACGAGCTTCTACTCAAAGACTATCTCCACCGGCTGCCGGAGGACGCCCCAGACTACAGGGATGCCCAGAGTATGAGAAACAAACACACCCAACACCAGTGCACTGACACCTCTGTGTAGAAACACACAGTCAGACCCTGAGACCCTGTCCTACATCCAACCACCCAACATGAGGTTTAGGGACCCAAACCTCCAAGAAAAGCAGCCGCTCCCGGAAATGCATTATTTCATTTCTGAGGGAGAATCTGGCCTCAATCCCCCTGTGAGCGTTTGGGGTGGGCGGGAGCTGGGCGGGAGCTGGGTGGAGCGTTGACAGACATCCCCATTCAGCCAATCAGCAAGTTGGTATATCAAACTTTTGCCGAATCCAGTTGGAAGAACAGCAAAAACGTCTTTTCCTTCAAGAAACTCAACAAGCGCCGACTCTTGCTCTTGTTTAATTGCTGTAACGGATGGTATTTCAGTAAGAACTTCCCTTGTTGCTGTTTTTAGGCTGCTACTGATAGATAGGTAGGTAAGAGTCGCGCAGTGTAGTGACGGGGCTTTGCACCAGTCGGTCCCTGATTGGCCAACGTGCTGTGTCAATCGCAGAAATCTGAGCGGCGATGCTGATTGGCTCGGCCTTCTGAGGGTTTCAGGCCAAACGCTTACAAGGGGAATGAGGCCAGACTCTCCCTCGGAAATGAAATAATGCATTTCCGGGAGAGGCTGGTTTACGAGGCTACTGATTTCAGACCAGAGTTTTCAAACTGAGATGTTCCAGATTATTATTCTTTTATTTTTTTAAGTATATTTTTTTGGCGTTTTCATGCCTTTTATTATTAGATAGGACAGTTCAGAGTGTGACAGGAAATGGGAGGCAGAGAGGGGGGAAATGACACGCAGGATAGGGCCGTTCGACGCGGGACTCGAACCGGGGCCGCCTGCAGCGAGGACTATTAGCCCCTACACATGGGGCGGGTGCTCTACCAACTGAGCTAAACACCGCCCCTGAGATGTTCCAGATTATTAAAGCAGCAGCAGCAGCAGGACGTCTGTAGATCACACCTCAAGTTAGAGACTTGATGAGAGACCTCATGATTCTGGGCTGTAAAGATCACATGGTCATAAAGTTGGTGCTATAAACAGATGGTCCAAAGGAACCATCATAGACAGAACCTGACCCATGACAGGGTCTGTGCTGGTCTGATTAAACCATCTACTGGACCATCGTCTGCGTGGTTCTCATCATCAGATAAGGAGACCTGGTCTGAATCTCTGTAAACTCTGTCCTCTCCTCTGCAGAATCTCTGGAGCTCATTGCCACAGCAGCAGAACACTCCAACGCTGCCATCAGGAAGATGGTAACATACACACACACACACACACACACACACACACACACACACACACACACACACACACGGAGAGATATATAACTATGACTCAGATGAAACTCTGTCATTAAGTGTCACTTCATCTTTAATTAAACGGCTCTGATCACACTCATCAACGGAGCTGCTGCTGCTCCTCCATGTGTTTGTGTGTTTGATTGAACTCCATCATGGCTCCTGTGTTAGAGCTACACAGCAACTCTGCAGCTGCAGCTATTTGATGGTTTTATTTGCTCAAATCTCAGATATCCATGGTAACCAGGTGACCTTTACAGGGAGTCAGTGTCACCCACCACCACCACCTGGTTACAGACCAGAGAAACTGAACTGTAGCTCATCTCTCCTCCATGTATTACCTTTGTCCCTTTTATTTCTGTCACACTTTTTGAGCACACATGCACATAAAAAATGCACATGTGATGATCACAATGATCACAATGATGTACAAGTGTTCATCATCAGCTGCGCGACTCTGTCTGACTCTCCCTGTGTCTGTGTCTCTGTCAGGAGCGGATGAGGAAGTTGTTGAAGGTGTATGAGTTGTTGGGAGGAGAAGAGGACATCGTTAACCCAACTAACGAGCTCATTAAAGAAGGACACATCCTGAAACTGTCCAACAAGAATGGGACCACGCAGGACAGATACCTCATACTGGTGTGTCCACCGTCCACCTCTCTTTTTGCCTTTTATTTCTATAGGACCCTGCTGTCCACCGTCCTGCAGTAACATTGTCTCTTTGCAGTTTAATGACAGGTTGCTGTACTGCGTCCCCAAGCTACGTCTGATTGGACAGAAATATGGTGTCCGCGCTCGCATCGACGTGGACGGCATGGAGGTGAGACACACAGGTCTTTCCTCTGACATCTGTCTTCTGACCTCTGTCCTCTGGCTTCTGTCCTTTGTCCTCTGACCTCTGTCCTTTGTTCTCTGACCTCCAGCTGAAGGAGACCAGCAGTGTTGCCGTCCCCAGGACATTCCTGGTGTGTGGGAAGCAGAGGTCCCTGGAGCTTCAGGCCAGGTACAGACACACTTCACCCCTGTTGCCCTGTTGTGAACCAGGCCTCCTAAAGTCTTGCTGACCTCTGATTGGTTTCCTGTCTTTGTCTCTGCAGGACAGAGGAGGAGAAGAAAGACTGGATCCAGGTAGACACACAGTCCTGGTTTCTGCTCTCTGTACAGGACCCTGAGAGCCGTCTGGTGTTCAGTTACTACAGTGATGCTCACAACTACCTGAGCAGATGTTTACATTAAAGGGGAATTGCCGTTTTTTACAATCCTGACCTTATTTCTAGCAAAAAATACGATCATTTCCTCACCCAGATAACTTTGGTGTCATTACAAGTCGTTCTGATGAAATTAGACCCAGCCCAGAGCCGTGTATACCCGTATAATGGAGTCTACAGGGCAGCAGAATGCAGTCTTTAAATAACACATTATCTGCTGAGAAACTCGTTCATTTCACCAATATTTAGTTCTGATAGGCTAGTGCTGTTCCCCTCTGAGTCCGGGGTTAGCTGTTATCAACATCTGTAGGTTGGTCTGTAGGTTGACCTACTGACCTCTGACCTGGATGATGTCATCTCTCCCAAAGCGGAATGATTATTATCAGAATGAGCCGGGCAGCGCTCTGAGATGACATCATCCAGGTCAGAGGTCAGTAGGTCAACCCACAGACCCCGGATGTTGATAACAGCTGACCCCGTGGGTGAGTAAATGATCATATTTTATGCTACAAATAAGGTCCAGATTGTAAAAAAAACTGCAATTCCCCTTTAAAGGAGACATATTATGGAAATATCACCTTCTGAAGGCTCTTTAACATATATTTAGGTGTTTGTTTTGCCTTTTGGCCTGCAAAATGTGAGAAATGACAAAAAAATCTGTAATTTTCAGACTCCCTAGGTTGAAATCCAGGTGGTTACGAGCTGTTCCCTCAGTTGTCTTCCAGTGATGTAACTTGTTTTCGAATTTGCATAACCCCACCCCTATCTGGTACCAGTAGAAGGGGCGGGGCAAGCAGTGGTTCATTTGCATTTAAAGGGACAGGCACTGAAACCAGCCGTTGTGAACAGGGCTGTTTAGAGAGGATGAAAAGAGCTGTGATGTTTGATCCTTGGGGGATTTTGACCAAAGCATGTCACAGACATGTCTTTAAGACACCTGGGAACTATTTTAATTTGTGGAAAAGGGGCAGAATATGTCTCCTTTAAAATCACTGCAGGGTCTCACCATCTTTCCAGGAAGGCTTTTATTGTGAAACAGCTGCAGGAAGTTTTGTCTGTCACTGACAGCAGCACCTGGTTTTAATTAGACATGACTCCTGTTAGAGACCTGACTCTATAAATCTGGAATTATCACTACTTCTTTTTTTTAACCTCTCTCTCTCTCTCTCTCTCTCTCTCTCTCTCTCTCTCTCTCTCTCTCTCTCTCTCTCTCTCTCTCTCTCTCTCTCTCTCTCTCTCTCTCTCTCTCTGTGTGTGTGTGCAGGCCATCCAGGCGACCATCCAGAGACATGAGCAGATGGTGGAGAGCTTTAGACATTTGAACTGTTCACTACGAGATGATGAGTCCACACCACCTCACTCCCCGGTAACACACACACACACACACACACACACACACACACACACACACACACACACACACACACACACACACACACACACACACACACACACACAAAGAAGCACCTGCAGACCTGAAAACGTTTTCCATACCGATCTTCCGTATACACAAAACATCTCTGGACAGCTGTTGATAGGACCTGTCTTCCTCAGAGCTGCGTGGAGCTGGGGAAACGAGCGCCGACTCCGATCAGAGAGAAGGAGGTGACTCTGTGTATGAAGTGTCAGGAGCCGTTCAACTCCATCACCAAGAGACGGCACCACTGTAAAGCCTGTGGACACGTAGGTCCATCGTCGCACATCTGTATGACATTGTTGAACATCTGCACCGACAGACAACCTTCACTAATCATCTGTGTGTTGAAACCCAGGTGGTTTGTGGGAAATGTTCCGAGTTCCGCGCTCGGCTGTCATACGACAACAACCGCACCAACCGTGTGTGTGTGGACTGCTACGCCACGCTGGTGGGAGTGCTGCCCTCCCCCGCCACGCTGAGCAGCAGCACCCAGAGGAGGCGCTCCATCCTGGAGGTTAGTGCCACATCACTATCACCTGTTGTTACTGATATTTTGACATTTCAATCAGGACAGACCATTTACGACAAGAGAGCCAGGTTTGAAGATGAAGATGAAATTACATTTATTGTGAACAAAATAAACTTTGGCGCTTAGACCACAGGGTGTAGACCAGCTGAGTAAACTGATCTGGGGATGAGAAGCTTGCATCTGAAGTAGTTATACCCCCCCCCCACCCCACCCCACCCCCCCTAGACACTGGTGGTGGTAGGGAAGCTTGAAGTCGCCTGATGAGGGAACTTCTCGGTTGAAGATCAGATTAAGACTAAGGCCCTGTCCCATTTCTCCCCCTTAAAACTTCCACTTGGTTTTGAGTGCCCTCAACCGTAAATTCCCCTCGTTGAGGGAAAGTGGCTGAAAATCTTCCCCTATGGAAATGGGACACCACTAGCGTAGTGAATGTAGCGAACGTGATAACATACGTCACATGTTTACAATTATACCGGTGGAGCGTGCTACTATTTTCATTCAGGAAAAACGCCGGCGGTTCCAGCTGTTGTGTTGCCTGTTGCGTTGGCTGTGTTTGTTTATCTCAGTCTAAACAATTTTTGTAATTAGTCATGGTTATCATAGATTATCCGGGCTAACGGTTAGCTACCTGTTTAACTTTAATAACTCACTGACTCAATAAACGGTCCATGAAAAAATATTTTCTCCAGCGGATATCTTAGTTACAACATGACTGAGCTAACTTAACTGGAGTAGTTTCATGTCGCGTCCGACAACGGGAGGGTTTTAACAGCTGACGTCCTGATGTTAGCTTAGCTACCGCCGTTAGCTTAGCTGCCGCCGTTAGCTTTGCTGCTGCCGTTAGCTTAGCTGCCGCCGTTAGCTTAGCTGCCGCCGTTAGCTTTGCTGCTGCCGTTAGCTGTCCCTGTCAGCTGCAGCCACTGATGCGACACCGTGATTCCCCCAATAAAAACCACACATAGCGACACAAAACACACAGAGAGAAATAGTAATGTTTCTTCAAGCATTAGATTTGTCTAAGCAGCGATCGAGCGTGACAGCGGGTAATTTCATCTTCCACTTCGTTTTAAGCCTGCATCGGACCTCACTACATTTTGAGGGCTGATTTTAAGGGCAAAATCGCACTTCCCCTTGCTCCGTAGAGTAATGGGACACCCTACCCCTACACGTGAACGTGCAAAATATAGGGTTAGGGCAAATATTTAGGGCTAGGGGGAGAATTGGGACAGGCCCTAAGTCTGTATCTTGATGGAGGTGGTGCAGGGGTGGAGGTGGGCTGAGAGTTTGCTGAAATGACGGCTGGATGACAGGAGAGAGAGAGAGAACTTTTAAATTTGACGCTAATGACTGATTGGTGGAAGAGAAAGAGGATGGCAGACTGTGATTGGTTGAATTATGAGAGCAAGAGGATAGCGGGAAAACAGGGAAAGGGCTTTGAAGCGTGATTAAAGAGATAGTCTTCCTGTCTGAACTTTCGCTAAGCTTCATTTCTGATCGCCACTAACGCTGAGTTTCTCTCATCTCCATAGAAACAGGCCTCCCTGGCAGCAGAGAACAGTGTGATTTGTAGTTTTCTTCACCACATGGAGAAAGGAGGGGGGCGGGGCTGGCAGAAGGCGTGGTTCGTCATCCCTGAAAATGAACCACTGGTGCTCTACATCTATGGAGCTCCACAGGTACGTTTCTCAGTCCTGCCACTGGACTGTGGCCATGACACATTTCCCATGATGCACCCTGAGGTGTCCATCTGTGGAACACAGATTTTTCTTTTTTTTCTGAATATTTGATTTTTGATTTTTTTCAAGAACATGAGCAAAGTTCCATTTACAAACTGACAAGACAAAATCAAATCAAGGAAAAACTCAATATCCACAAAGTGGCAAAGTAAAAATGAAATGAACTCACAATGACAGGACAATAGAAATTGAAAAAATAAAAAATAAAAAACAATAATACCAACAACAACAATAAAAATTGTAATAAATGAATAAATAAAATACGTTATGCAATAATCAAAGATACAGAGAGAGATAAAGGGTAACATCGCTACTCATAGGCCATGCAAAGCCAAACTCGAATACAGAGAAATTAGTCAAGCTGGTGTGCTGGCAGATTTCCCATATAAATGAATAATGGTTGCCATATTTTGTAAAAGGTAAAAGTTATTTTCTCTGGGGGTACACAGCTATTGATTTCAGATGAACTGTTTCTATGTCGCCACCAGGATGTGAAGGCACAGCGCAGCGTCCCTCTGATTGGCTTTGAAGTCTCTCTGCCTGAGTCATGTGACCGTCTGGACAGGCGCCATGCCTTCAAGATCTCCCAGAGTCACCTGACCCTGTACTTCAGCGCCGAGGGGGAGGAGCTACAGCGGCGATGGATAGATGTCCTGTTAAGGGCTGGAAAGGGGGAGGAGTTTCAGATCCACCGGCCAATCGTGGAGAGTCTGGAGGAGGAAGGGGAGGAGCTAGCGGCTTCAGCGGAGGGCGAGAACACGTGATTCTGTTGGAAGAGGAAGGATGACGATGCTGAAGATAAATCCCCATTGGAAACCAGTGCATACAGTTGTAGCTAAAATAGACTTTAAACATACATGCACGCGCACACACACACACACACACACACACACACATACACACTGGGCTCTCTGTATATTTAAAGTGGTTTGTCTGCATGATTTCTCTTTGCTGTCGATAGAAGATGGCGTATCTCTTTCTATCTTGGTTCACTGTGTTTCACCTGTGAGGTGAGGTGGGCGGAGCCTCTGGTCACACAATTACCTTATCATCATTGTAAATTGTCACAGTATACTTTCGACCTCACAACAAAACATCAGTCTCCGGGATTTCCTCCCTCGGTTTTGTCTGTGGAATGTCTCTTAACACTACAGTACCCATGAACCCCAGCTCTTGTTGCCATGGAGATTCCTCCACCCAGAGCTGTGACATCAGAGTTGTATCATATTGAGAAAGCTGGCCAAAAACCCCACATGAACTTTTAAAATGAATGAGTTTGTCCAGTGAGTTAAACCCTCCCTCAGCTGCACGGCAGCAAGAATTTGAAGCTTTCTGATTGGACGATACTTTCAATCATCAATCACATAGAAACAGTTCCTGTGTCTGTAGTTCTGAGTTCAGTGATGGACCGGTGAAGCTCTCCAGCTTCTTCATCGTTTGTGGTGTCCATTTACATTTTAGTCTCCAACTCACTTTGTAACAATCACAGTTATTATGAGTTAATTATTTATGGTATGGTTCTCTAAAGGGTCACTGTATACTCTCAGAACCTGCAGATCCAGTCCTCAGTCTGTTACCAGCTCTCAGCATCATGACTTCCCCAATCCCCGGGCCTCTACACAACCTGCTCATGTATGTGAGGAGATGGACAACAGGCCAGGACCAGGACCAGGACCTGCAGTGAGAGTCTGGATAGAGGCTGGTGGATCTGTAGCAACAGGATAGAACCACCTGTGGACCCAGACTGATGATAATCTAGCCTGGTTCTTATAGTCACATTCATATCAGTCAATTGGGTGCATGAATGAGAGCCAGATGAACTATCTGGCTCTCATCCAGGGAAAGGAGGTCCTGGTTCTGGATGACCTCTGTCTGCCATGAACTAGACTGTAGCTCAGAATCTGTGAACATTAATGTTGATGTCATCTGAGGTTTCATAGATTTGTCTGATATAATTGTGACCTGGACCCAGTCTGACACGGGAACATCTGCCCATTAAGACCTCTACTGTGTGTTTAGTTCATCTCTCAATGAAAACATTTGGAATGAATTAACAAGCACATACTGACAGACACAATCCCCTCCCCATACACACACACACACACACACACGCTCCATCCCCCCCACTCCCACCTTGAATCAGTCCCACTGAGCTGTGGAGTCGACCTTCAGCCTGACGTGATGCAGCTGCTGTTGTCACCTCAGACAATCAGAGATTAGAGAAGTTCCTTCTCTGTTTTTAAAGACTAAAGTTGAGCTGGGGTCCAGTAGGAAGTGGATCTAAACTATGAGACTGTTGGCATGACAGATGACATGCTGTCAGAAGAGAAGAAAAAGAAGACTGGTCTATCCTCTTTAAATGCACTTAAAAGACATTTAATGATTTTTAATTCAAATTTCCCCTGAAGAAAAAAAAAAATACAAATTTCTATTCTTCTTCTGTGTTTGACCTTTTAAAGCTTCCTGTCCCCAAAGACCTCACTGCTTCTGTCTGACCTCCAAACCTGCCCATCACATCACCTACATTTCCCAGCATCCTCTGCTCTGAGATGTGGACTTTCCGTTGGTGCAGGTGGTTCCTCGCTGTCTTGGAGAAACCTGATCAACACCGTGTGGATTAAATATTTTTAACTTAATGGATGAAATAATCAGATGCAGTGATGGACCTGAGAGATAAGAGGTTTCTGCAGGACAATGATGATGTCAGATCCAGGTGGTGGAGAAGGTGGAGGGTTTTATGAGTTGGATGTAAGTCGCCTGTGGAGTTTGTAAAGACAGTTTAATGCAGATGCAGAGATGAAGAGTAGTTCTGAGAAGAACCAGAAACCAGACTGAACTGAACCCAGGTCTGGTGGACTCACTGGTTTTTCTGTCATTTATGATGGAAGTGAATCCAGCGATTAGATGGAGCCGAGCTGAACTGAAACCAGAAGAAAGGACTAGTTGTTTTTATCATCTTCACTTCCAGTGGTCCAGTATTTCTGTCTCTGTAAACAGCTTTTGGACAAAGTGTTTTGATAGTTAAAGTAAATACTATGAATATTGTTATTGTTATTCTGATGAATCTAAATGAAAAGAGATGTGTTGGATATTTCCGTGTTCATGAGTCTGGGTTGTGTTTGATGTTTGCTTGATGCAAGAAGAAAACAAAGAGTAAGCATTTTGTAAATATAATTTATTCTCCTGTGACCCTGTCCCTCCCCCCAGTCATGTGACTATGTAAAGGTTCAAGGTCAACCCTAACTGTTCCTCCACACTCAGCAGACCTCCACACAACCAGAGCCCTGCAGATGGTTTGGGGTCCAGCAGCCATGTTGGCTCTACAGATGAAGATCAAAGTAACAATTTGATATTTTGATAAATCCTTGAGATGGAGAGAGACAGCTCTCATCTCTGTCAGCCCAGTACAGAGAGAGAGGCTAGCCTAGCTCAGCATAAATATGGTTTAAGACATTTTAGAATGATTTCAAAAGGTAAAAAACTTCTTTCTGTTGCCTAATTAACTCATTGGTGGCTAACCTGACAAAAATGTTTCACCTAATCCAGCTAAATATCTAGTAGTCATCTAGTAGGCTAAACAGTGGCTACAATTAGACAACAGTGGGAATGAGCGGATGTTCTGCTAACATTATGAAAAAGGATTTAATTTCTTCCAATCTCTGTGCTAAACTAGACTAAAAACTGGATTTCTCAAAAGGTGGAGTCCTCTTTAACCCCTACCTCCGTCCCTGTCCGGTGCTCAGTCTGTGCACGTGGCTCTGGTTGTCATGTTTTTGGTGTGTTTTTTGGCATGTAAAGCAGACTCCAGTGGTGTATCGTCCTCTCCTCCCACAGTGGAAGGAAATGGCCAGTAACTCAGCCTGAGAGTTCATCATCATCATCACCACCGTCACCAGTTGTTTTGATGTGGTGAACAATGTTTTCAGCGTTGATGAGTGACGTGTTGATGCTTCTTTTGTACCAGTTTTTCTTTTTCTGTCGTCAGAGACCTTTGGAGACTGGTTCTGACCAGTTTTGACAGGTTCTAACTGGTCCTGGCTGGTTCTGACTAGTCCTAACTGGTCCTAACTGGTTCTAACTCTGGTCACTTCCAACTGGTTCTACATGGGACCGGTTTGATCTGGTGCTGAGTGATCCTTAAGGTTTGTTGTTATTTTGTCTGGAACCACGTCAGGCCCAACCACCTCCAGACTGGTCACATCAGTTTGAATCAGTTTCAACTAGATTTGAATCTGACGGCATTTTATTACATTCGTGGTCGTGCTACTAGCCATAGCACGGAGTTCTGTGTCCTCCCTCACATTTCCACAGAAATGTTTGCAGCCACTTAGGACCAGTTAGAGTCGGTGCCAGTCAGTATATAAAACTACTAGCAGCTGTGGTTCTAACCAGTTTGAACTGGTTCTGTCACACTGGACTGTTAATCTGTGACCCTTCTCGTTTACAGCCAATTCAGTTTTTGCCTTAAGTCTCTGAGTTGATTGAACTTGTGCCAAATCAGACGAATTGATTGCTGTTAGTATTCAACTGTTAAGTCTGTGCTTCGATATTTATTTCTAATTTTTAATATTAACTGTTTTCACTGTTTGCTTTATTTTTATTTTTATTTTTATTTTTTTTACTTCCTGTCTGTTGCGGTTCTGACAGTGTGTTTCTCTCACATCCAAACTCCTGTCACATGGTCACTGTTAACCATGGTTACCGAATGGAGAGGTCAGGGGCCCCTAGACCAGAGTTTGTTTTAGGTCAGCATCTGAAAGTCACAAACTTAAGATGAGACACAAAAACATAGAGAGGTCTGAGCAGCTGTACACAGGAGAGGTGGGGGCCTCTGGCAGTCTGTGCCGAGGGCCCATGTTCTCAGTGTTGGTCCATGTTGTTACTGTGATGAGGCTGAAACACACCTGAAACAAACCACAGGGTGATTATATGGATATAGATACATTTCTAATATGGCTTTTAACCAACCAATCAGAGGAGGACCAGGTGGTGATGTCATGTAGCTGAATGACATTGTTCTTCTTTAACTGCTGTCTGTGCAGTTAAACTGTAGGTTTCTGGAGCAGAATGTTACCATGGTGACCTTCAGGTTCCCTGAGCCTAATTCCCCAGTACTGGTTACCATGTTGCCATAGCAACCACTACTCTAGTTACCATGACAACAGCACCCACCACCATCTCTGTCCCTCTCGGTCTTGCGGGTGTAACAGCAGCATGGTTGTGTCTTCTTCTTCTCCTTTCTGTTATGGTTATCTTTGAATTGTTATTGATTATTGATTTTTGATTATTGGTTGCAAGATATTGGTTAGTGGCTGGCCACTGCCTTCCATCCTGTCCATGTCTGTTTCCCATCATGCCCTTCTGTAAGAATATAAAAGGAGAAGTGTTTATGAGGTTATAAATGAAATAAAATCTGAAAAAAATTGTTTAAATGACTGCAAGTGTTTCTACTGTCACTGTGTATTACAACTACAACTACTACTGTAATAGCCTGCTACTACTACTACAAGTACTACTACTACTACTGATACTATTGGCAATACTGCTACAACTACAAGTACTACTACTGCTAGTGATGCTGATTCTGTGGTGTTTAATGTAGCCCTATTCATATTTAAGCACCAGACCACGTACTGAATGCAGGAAAACTTTATGAACCTCTTCTTCTGCTCTCCTGTTCCATAACACCTCTACGTGGCCCCCAGGGCCCCGTGTGTCCCCCCAGGACCCCGTGTGTCCCCCCCAGGGCTCCGTGTGTCCCCACAGGGCCCCGTGTGTCCCCACTTGCCTTTTGAACCTATTAGTACTATGTTACTGTGTTTTCCTGCCTCCTTGTGTCTCCTGTCCGTCTCCAGGTCCTGGTCTCCAGGTAGTGGTCTCCAGGTCCTGGTCTAGCTGCACTCCTACCAGTCCTGCTGCTCATCTCCTGGTTGCAGTCGTATTTAAACCCTGCCTTCACACTCAGCATTTGTTGAAGCATCTGTTCCACCAAGTGTTAAAGCATCGGCTCAGCTCTCATTGGAACCCGTTTTGTTGCTCCATTTGATGTCTGTTCATCTGTTTCTACTCCAGGTCCGTCTCTCTCCCTCCAGCTGTGTGTTTGCCGTCTGGAGGAGCTTTTTGTGATTGTCTGCTGAGGAGAAGCCTCGCCTGCCTGTGCTGCTCTCAGCCCTGTCATGTCTGCACAATAAACTGTTTAAGACCTCTTTTGTCTCTGAGTGCTGACACTACCACTACTAGGCTACTATTCTACTGCCACTTCTCCCCCCCCCTCACCAGAGGCTGCCTTCATCAACTCCTGCTAACATTTCCATATTTCGCACATTCTGTGACATAAACTGTAAACTGTTTTCTTGTCTGTGACAACATCTATTGCACGTCTGTCCGTCCTGGGTGAGGGATCCCTCCTCTGTTGCTCACCCTGAGGTTTCTACAATTTTTCCCTGTTAAAAGGGTTTTCCATGGAGTTTTTCCTCAGTGGATGTGAGGGTCTAAGGACAGAGGATGTTGTTATGATGCCATGTAAAGCCCTTTGAGACAAACTGTTTGTAAAAACGGGCTATACAAATAAAATTGCCTTGCCTTGCCTTGCCACTACTACCATTCACAATAGTGATAAAGCAGAGCATTTTCTTCTTGTACAATTTTGTGATTTTTTTTTTTACACATTGCTTCAAGAGTTCATGTCTTTTTCAACCATTTCCTGCTGGTCAGCCTCCAGCTTACAAGATCTGCTGTGGTACTTTCCAACTGCATCACTCACTCCAATGTAAACAGAGCCGAAATTCAGTAGGAAAACAGGAAGAAGCCCATATTTAAAATTCCACATTTTTCTTTCCACAGACAAATGTTTTCTAACAGTGTGTTAGAGCAGCAGAGTCTCCTCTCATGGAGAACAGGAGGACAGAAGGAAGCGCTCTTCCACTGGCAGGGTTTGAAAGGTGTCTCGACACGGTCCCAGTTTTAACCAGGTGTGACAAAGCAGTTACCATCATCACTATGGAAACCATTCACTGCACAGCTGCTCCCCGATTGAAATCAGCTGATTAAACAACACGTTCTCACTCCCAGTGCGTCAACCCCCTGACGAACGGTCACTGTCCCTCCTCGTCACATGCCTGACTCATTAGGTACCCGTTTTTCGTCATGAGGTGACGAGCGGGGATTTCAATTCATTCCAATGCAACCCCCTTCGCGGCGATATGTGACCCTCAGAGTAAAGTGATCCAGCCGACCGGACGCGGCGCTGAACGACGCACTGAGCTGGAAAACTTTTTTTCCCCTTTGAAGCTTTATTGAACCTGGTGTGTCTGACATAGCTTTCATCCAAGCCGTCATTTTGGTTATTATTTATTTACTGATCTTGGCGTTGGTGCAGAATAATAAATAAACAAACAAACAAATAAATAAATAAATTACATCCTTGTCGGAAGACCAGACGGGGTGGGGGTGTGTAATAAATAAATAAAGAAATAAATATTTTTGTCCCGTGCGTAATTGTCAAGATCCGCATTTCGATTAAACTCGCCTTTCTTCTTTTGTACGAGTTGTTGGACGACTGCATTTTCATTTTATTTACTTATTTCCCCGTCCTAAGTCATGTTTATGGATACACAGTTGAACATATTGTCATTTTACCCTCGGCATTTTCCCCTCACTTTGCTGAATATCTGTTGATTCATGTCATAAACACGTTTTGTTCATTAAAAATATGTGGTGTTTATTAAAAATATGTTGTTCATTCAAATCGGTTGTTGTTCATTGCAGAACAATAGAATATTAATACGGTGATTTATATACAGATATTGATCGCGTAGTGTGACCACATCACTACGCACGGAGGCGTGAGGGACATTTGAAACTGCAGCGACTACTGACACTTCAACCTGTTTTGGCTCTAAACTTCAAAACTATGACATTGCATAGTTTAGGACCTGTTTGTGTACGAATTCATCTGTTGTTAGGTCATATTATTATTGCATGAAACACACAATACAACTTTTGATCACAAAAAAACTACCGCACGTAACATTTTACTTTCCGTAGTAAAAAAACAGGTTCGCGCTAATAACTCTTGAATGGCGTGACGTAATTTCACAAGCTTTCCCAGGATTGGTCGGTGTTGAGTGCTGAACTAGAGGATGTGACGTCATTGCAACGGCGCCACCGGTCGCGACCATAGACTGCGACACTGCCATCTACGGCGTCTGGACGGAACTACAACACCTTAACAGTGTGTTTGTGATCATGAGGAGTGGAAATTAAGCCATGTTGATTTAATTCAACAGCATGTGAATAAACAGTGAGGAATCAGAACAGTTAGACAGCTCTTTTTCAACAAAGTCCAAATAATTCAAGTAACTCAAGTCATATAGGCCTTTTTTTTTTTAATTCCAGAAAACAACATTTCTCCCCCCTTCTCCCTCCTCCCGCCCAGGAACCTTAGTTTATAATATAGTGTAGAATGAACCCGTCCACTGTAGTAATGTTTATGCACAACTGCACCACTTTAGCCAGCTCCTTTATTTCTGGTTTTACATTGGACAAACTGATTAAGGCTCCATTTTCAGGAGACACAGCTATTCTTTAATAACTTCCACATTCGTTGGGTTACGTTCAGAGGTTTATCAGGGCAGGGCCTAGGGTCATCCAGTGTTAGCAATTACAGACCCATCTGACCTTCACAGGGGTCACAGGTCAACTTTTCATGTGAAATTTGACGATTTTTGCTATCAATTCAGGCATAAAACACCAATGCTTTGAGCTGGGAAGCTGAAATCTTTAGATTCTAGTCCAGACCTTGGAGCAGATTGAGCGTGCCACATATCAGGGCTGTGTTCCACTCAGAAGTGTCCAAAATGGCCAAAAAGCAGTGTTCATTTCTAATCCCCCATTGTGTACAAGACTAAATTCAACAGATAGTCTTTAATAACTTCCACATGCTTTGAGCTGGAAGTCTGAAAGTTTCAGGGTTTTGTCAGGGGCCTAGGGCCACCCATTATCTGCAATTTCAGACCAATCCCACATTCAGAAGGGGTCAAAGGTCAAGGTTTAGTGTGAAATTTGACGATTTTTGCTATCAATTCAGGCATAAAACACCAATGCTTTGAGCTGGGAAGCTGAAATCTTTAGATTCTAGTCCAGACCTTGGAGCAGATTGAGCGTGCCACATATCAGGGCTGTGTTCCACTCAGAAGTGTCCAAAATGGCCAAAAAGCAGTGTTCATTTCTAATCCCCCATTGTGTACAAGACTAAATTCAACAGATAGTCTTTAATAACTTCCACATGCTTTGAGCTGGAAGTCTGAAAGTTTCAGGGTTTTGTCAGGGGCCTAGGGCCACCCATTATCTGCAATTTCAGACCAATCCCACATTCAGAAGGGGTCAAAGGTCAAGGTTTAGTGTGAAATTTGACGATTTTTGCTATCAATTCAGGCATAAAACACCAATACTTTGAGCTGGGAAGCTGAAATCTTTAGATTCTAGTCCAGACCTTGGAGCAGATTGAAGATCAGAGCTGTGCTCCACTCAGAAGTGTCCAAAATGGCCATGGTAAGTGTCAAAGGTCACAGGGGTCGAACATCAAAGTTAATCCTAACAAAACACACACGCTTTAAGTAATCATCATGAAATTTAGATGAGTTGTATATCAGAGAGTCCTCTATCATTATATTGTATTCCCATTGCTCTGGGGGCCACGGGGGGCCCCTGGGGGCCACTTCGCTTTCCCATGCTCTCACAGATTTGGGTGTCGGGGTGATGGATAAGGGTCTCACAATGAGTCCACAGGCCAAGTTTCAAGTGATTCGGTTGGTTTTTATGGAAACAGCGGCCTCCTGGAGACAGAGGAATGCGGCTGTTTGAAGCCCCGCCTCTCGAAAAGTAATGGCTCAATCAGGACCGAACGCACATCAACGCGTTCGTCTTGGGCCCCCGGAACCATTGATATCAAATTCAGAACTGTACGACTTTTAGAAATATATTTCATCCATTTCAGCTTTTCAGATTCAGAGCCTCTCAGACTTAATGCCTGAGAGACCTTCTGAGTCAGAAAAGCTGAAATGGATGAAATATATTTCTAAAAGTCGTACAGTTCTGAATTTGATATCAGTGGTTCCGGGGGCCCAAGACGAACGCGTTGATGTGCGTTCGGTCCTGATTGAGCCATTACTTTTCGAGAGGCGGGGCTTCAAACAGCCGCATTCCTCTGTCTCCAGGAGGCCGCTGTTTCCATAAAAACCAACCGAATCACTTGAAACTTGGCCTGTGGACTCATTGTGAGGCCCTTATCCATCACCCCGACACCCAAATCTGTGAGAGCATGGGAAAGCGAAGTGGCCCCCAGGGGCCCCCCGTGGCCCCCAGAGCAATGGGAATACAATATAATGATAGAGGACTCTCTGATATACAACTCATCTAAATTTCATGATGATTACTTAAAGCGTGTGTGTTTTGTTAGGATTAACTTTGATGTTCGACCCCTGTGACCTTTGACACTTACCATGGCCATTTTGGACACTTCTGAGTGGAGCACAGCTCTGATCTTCAATCTGCTCCAAGGTCTGGACTAGAATCTAAAGATTTCAGCTTCCCAGCTCAAAGTATTGGTGTTTTATGCCTGAATTGATAGCAAAAATCGTCAAATTTCACACTAAACCTTGACCTTTGACCCCTTCTGAATGTGGGATTGGTCTGAAATTGCAGATAATGGGTGGCCCTAGGCCCCTGACAAAACCCTGAAACTTTCAGACTTCCAGCTCAAAGCATGTGGAAGTTATTAAAGACTATCTGTTGAATTTAGTCTTGTACACAATGGGGGATTAGAAATGAACACTGCTTTTTGGCCATTTTGGACACTTCTGAGTGGAACACAGCCCTGATATGTGGCACGCTCAATCTGCTCCAAGGTCTGGACTAGAATCTAAAGATTTCAGCTTCCCAGCTCAAAGCATTAGTGTTTTATGCCTGAATTGATAGCAAAAATCGTCAAATTTCACACTAAACCTTGACCTTTGACCCCTTCTGAATGTGGGATTGGTATGAAATTGCAGATAATGGGTGGCCCTAGGCCCCTGACAAAACCCTGAAACTTTCAGACTTCCAGCTCAAAGCATGTGGAAGTTATTAAAGACTATCTGTTGAATTTAGTCTTGTACACAATGGGGGATTAGAAATGAACACTGCTTTTTGGCCATTTTGGACACTTCTGAGTGGAACACAGCCCTGATATGTGGCACGCTCAATCTGCTCCAAGGTCTGGACTAGAATCTAAAGATTTCAGCTTCCCAGCTCAAAGCATTGGTGTTTTATGCCTGAATTGATAGCAAAAATCGTCAAATTTCACATGAAAAGTTGACCTGTGACCCCTGTGAAGGTCAGATGGGTCTGTAATTGCTAACACTGGATGACCCTAGGCCCTGCCCTGATAAACCTCTGAACGTAACCCAACGAATGTGGAAGTTATTAAAGAATAGCTGTGTCTCCTGAAAATGGAGCCTTAATCAGTTTGTCCAATGTAAAACCAGAAATAAAGGAGCTGGCTAAAGTGGTGCAGTTGTGCATAAACATTACTACAGTGGACGGGTTCATTCTACACTATATTATAAACTAAGGTTCCTGGGCGGGAGGAGGGAGAAGGGGGGAGAAATGTTGTTTTCTGGAATTAAAAAAAAAAGGCCTATATGACTTGAGTTACTTGAATTATTTGGACTTTGTTGAAAAAGAGCTGTCTAACTGTTCTGATTCCTCACTGTTTATTCACATGCTGTTGAATTAAATCAACATGGCTTAATTTCCACTCCTCATGATCACAAACACACTGTTAAGGTGTTGTAGTTCCGTCCAGACGCCGTAGATGGCAGTGTCGCAGTCTATGGTCGCGACCGGTGGCGCCGTTGCAATGACGTCACATCCTCTAGTTCAGCACTCAACACCGACCAATCCTGGGAAAGCTTGTGAAATTACGTCACGCCATTCAAGAGTTATTAGCGCGAACCTGTTTTTTTACTACGGAAAGTAAAATGTTACGTGCGGTAGTTTTTTTGTGATCAAAAGTTGTATTGTGTGTTTCATGCAATAATAATATGACCTAACAACAGATGAATTCGTACACAAACAGGTCCTAAACTATGCAATGTCATAGTTTTGAAGTTTAGAGCCAAAACAGGTTGAAGTGTCAGTAGTCGCTGCAGTTTCAAATGTCCCTCACGCCTCCGTGCGTAGTGATGTGGTCACACTACGCGATCAATATCTGTATATAAATCACCGTATTAATATTCTATTGTTCTGCAATGAACAACAACCGATTTGAATGAACAACATATTTTTAATAAACACCACATATTTTTAATGAACAAAACGTGTTTATGACATGAATCAACAGATATTCAGCAAAGTGAGGGGAAAATGCCGAGGGTAAAATGACAATATGTTCAACTGTGTATCCATAAACATGACTTAGGACAGGGAAATAAGTAAATAAAATGAAAATGCAGTCGTCCAACAACTCGTACAAAAGAAGAAAGGCGAGTTTAATCGAAATGCGGATCTTGACAATTACGCACGGGACAAAAATATTTATTTATTTATTTATTTATTACACACCCCCACCCCGTCTGGTCTTCCGACAAGGATGTAATTTATTTATTTATTTGTTTGTTTGTTTATTTATTATTCTGCACCAACGCCAAGATCAGTAAATAAATAATAACCAAAATGACGGCTTGGATGAAAGCTATGTCAGACACACCAGGTTCAATAAAGCTTCAAAGGGGAAAAAAAGTTTTCCAGCTCAGTGCGTCGTTCAGCGCCGCGTCCGGTCGGCTGGATCACTTTACTCTGAGGGTCACATATCGCCGCGAAGGGGGTTGCATTGGAATGAATTGAATTCCCCGCTCGTCACCTCATGACGAAAAACGGGTACCTAATGAGTCAGGCATGTGACGAGGAGGGACAGTGACCGTTCGTCAGGGGGTTGACGCACTGGGAGTGAGAACGTGTTGGATTAAACTGCACACACGAAAGCCTACACTCAAACACACACACACACACACACACACACACACACACACACACACACACACACACACACACACACACACACACACACACACACACACATACAATAACCTGGTTTCAGTAACCTATAGAAAAAGTTCAGAGCAGTCATTCATTAAAGGGATAGTTCACCCAAAATTCAAATTTCCTCCGTGCCTTCTCTGAGTTACGGGGGGGTCCGCGCAGCAGTATTTGTCCATATAATTGTTGTCAATGGATACCAACTTTCTTCGTCCAAAAAGACACACCAAAAAACATCCAAATACCTCCATACTGCTCGTCTGTAATGTCCCTCTTGTATTGAAGCCCCGATATGAGAAATTGTTCCGCCGGTCAGTGCAAATCACGCGAGATTTGCACGGACACAGGAAGAGCAGTGAACTGAGACACTGGGAGCTTCCGCTACAAACAAGCTTAAAATATAGACTTATTTAATTTTTTTCAGAACAATTTCTTATATCGGGGCTTCAATACAAGAGGGACATTACAGACGAGCAGTATGGAGGTATTTGGATGTTTTTTGGTGTGTCTTTTTGGACGAAGAAAGTTGGTATCCATTGACAACCATTATATGGACAAATACTGCTGCGCGGACCCCCCCGTAACTCAGAGAAGGAACGGAGGACTCTGACAATTCTTCTAGCCCTTAAGCTGCGTTCACACCGGACCTTTTGTTTTTAGAACGAGCGACGAGTTTACATGTTAAGTCAATGCAAACGAGCGGTGGAGCGTTTAATCGCCCAGGCGAAAAAACGCTGGGGCTCGGAGCGACAGCGACGGAGCGTCGGAGCGTTTTTTCGCTCAAATCGCTCCTGTCGCTCGAGATGAGAAATCCCAACTCTCCGGCCGTCAGTCGCTCGTCGCTCAGCGCTGATTGGCTGCCGTAATGCCGGTGGTTCCGTGTAAACAGAGGCACATGGCAGTGGGCATGATGTCATCAAAGCGAAAATGCGAGTCTGTGGCTCTGTGCCAAATTGACGAGCGGCTGCAGCTGAGCGACGGAGCGTTTTTTCGGAGCGATACGAGCGAAAGCGACAAAAATAAAAGCTCCGGTGTGAACGCACCTTTAGTTGACATGAGAGTGAGTAGATAATGAGTGAAATTTGAATTTTGGGTGAACTATCCCTTTAATGATTGAAGTTTTGCTCCATACGCTCTCTCTCTTTGTATATTAGGCCTATATCATAAGTAGCCTATATATAGTGGTCTATAAACTCATTTGTCACATCACGCATAGACTAGACTACTGCAACGCCCTCCTCACCGGACTCCCCACCAAACTCATCAACAGACTGCAGATCATCCAGAACTCAGCCGCCCGGATCATCACCCGCACCAAATCAACTGACCACATCACCCCTGTTCTCATCCAACTTCATTGGCTCCCAGTACAATACCCAATATAAAACCCTACTCCTCACCTACAAAGCTCTCCACAACCTAGCCCCCACTTACCTCTGCGACCTCTTCCAAGAATACACTCCCTCGCGCTCCCTCCACTCAACCTCAGCTGGACTACTAACCATCCCCACATCAGGCCTCAGTACCATGGGTGCCCCATCATTCAGCTGTTCAGCACCCAGGCTCTGGAACTCCCTCCCCCCACACATAAGACAGTCAGACTCCATCACAACCGTCAAGTCACAACTCAAAACTCACCTGTTCAAACTCGCACACACACAACTTGATTGATTGTTTGTTTGTGTTGTTTTGTTTTTCCACAATGTCTTGTTTTTAACGTTAAGATTTTATGCTCTGTAAGGTGACCTTGGGTGTCAAGAAAGGCGCCTCTAAATCAAATGTATTATTATTATTATTATTATTATTAGTAAACACAATTGACTGTAATCTATATTTTTACTATTATATACAATTAACTTTATCAGAGCACACACACACAAACACACACACACATGTTATGCTGTAGGGCAATGCTGTGTATTTTCTTTCATCATTTATTATTATAATATCATATCATTTATTTATATATATATTTCCTATTATTTATCTTTCCTCTCTCTCGTGCAAACTGTAATATTTTTTTCTTTTTTGTGTGTGTGTGATTCTCTTATCTGATTATTTATTTAGCCTACTTAGTTTTTATTATTATTATTTTATTTATTTATTTATTTTTCCCATTTGTAAGCTTAGATATCACAAGTTGACTATTATTCTGATATCTGGCCGTTTGTGGATTAGCTGGGGTTAGGAGAGCCGTGTGTGTGTGTGTGTGTGTGTGTGTGTGTGTGTGTGTGTGTGTGTGTGTGTGTGTGTGTGTGTAAGTCATGTAATGTGTTTCAATGTATTTGTTTTTCTTTTATTTCTTTACCTGACATTGTATCATTGTATCTTTTTGTGGAAGGACCCCCTCGAAAATGAGATGATTCATCTCAAGGGGCTATCCTGAATAAATAAATTCAAATAAATTCAAATTTAAAGGTGTACAGAAATGGCCGTTTGTCCTGTTTGTCGCGCCGAGTTGTGACGAGCTGCAACACGAGTTTACCCGAGTGAGGAAAACAAATTTGATTGGTCGTTATCGAGCGGGCGGGATATTCAAAGCTTGGGGCGAGCCCGAGCTCCGTGTGTGTGTGCGTGTCTCAGATGTTTGAATGACGGATGACGGATCCAATATCAGTGGCTGGTGAATCGTGTGCAGGCTGACGTATAATCCGTGCGCCTGCGTTATCCAATGCGAAAAAAAAAATACACACTTTCATCCCGGATTTAGGCTACTCAAAAATAGAATTTTGCACAAAGTTTGGCCTACAACGTCTGAAAGATGAGTAATCACATTAATTTTATGACCCAAAGTGGGCTCAAATTCAATTTTCTTTTCTGTACACCTTTAAAAACACTTCCTTGAACACCACCAAACTCTGATTACGATTACAGATTATCTTCTGTGCATAAAGAACTGGTATAAAAAAAATGCAGCTCAGTCTCTCTGTGCTTCCTCATCCCTCTCTCATTTTTCCATCTCCTCATATGACCTCATCTGCTTCCTCTTACTACTGCCGTGCAGCCAGCAGGACAGTTTCCTCACAAATGTCATTATTCTGTGTCGTGGCGTCACAGCGCTGATGAAACCCACTGTAAATACGGTATTAAAAACTTTCACCGTGTCCTCAATTGGTTGGCTCTGCTGTCACTCTGTGCTCGGCTGATCAGCTGGACTGACGTCACCCCCCACCCCCCCCGCCAAGCCCCGCCCCCCACCGCCACTTCCCGTAACACCAAAGACAAACAAACATGTCACTCCGCTCCGCTCTCGGATCCCTGAGGGGCAGCTGCAGCTCATTGGCTCGCAGAAAAACTATCCGCATTCTTATTGGCTGGCAGCGACTATGACAGCGGCTGATTGGTTCGGGGAGAGATCAGTTCAGTCTGTGAGCGCTGCCTTCTGTCGGTGACTGACACAGAAATAGAAAAGGTAGAAAAACATCCGAGTCAAGTAGAAAAACTGCAACGAGACGCAGATGTAAATGATCAGCATTCAAATGATACAAATCAACATTGAAAACATAGTCATTTTAAAACTGAATGAATGAATGAATGAATGTTTGTTTTATTTTCGTGTCATGCCACCACTGTGGCCCATCCCATATGAGATTACAAGACACAATAACAAATACAAAAAAACAAAAACTAGTCTGTCCTTCCTGTTGGTGTCACCTGCCACACAAGTGTGACATAAATTAACAACTTAAGATGACTTTCTGTACTCAACTATATATCGCTCTGCGTCTCATTGCCCAAGCCTTTTCAAGAAATAAAGAAAATGCAAAAATATTCAAATGAAAAAGAAGTTTTAGCTTCTCAGCATCGTCCAACCACACAAATTCGTTATTAGGATCTACTTTACCAAACAATTTTTGTCTTATAAAGTCATAGAAAGGACAAAAGAACACAAAATGCATTTCATTCTCCACCTCTTGGATGTCACATAAAAACCTACAAATTCTATCATCTTCTGCTGTGCCGACATATCTGCCTGTCTCCATATGAAGAGCAAGAATACCAGCTCTCAATTGAAATAGCCTAATAATAGAAAACTATTATTTTAATATCAACAGAAAAACTTTCATTAGGCTATGTGACAGTTATTAGGGAATTCGGGAGCTTTAATGATGATGACGAGAATTATAATGAGCCTATTATTATTATTATTATTATTATTATTATTATTATTATTATTATTATTATTATTATTATTATTATTAGGCTTATTATTTGAATATGACGTGCTGTGTCGTGTTTATGTGGTGTCAGTGTGAGTGTGTCTGATCTATGTGTTGTAGTTCTGTGTCCACGGCTGTCTGTCTGCTTCGGTTGGAAGTCTATCAGCGTTCAGGATTCCCCCTCAGTAGCGGACTTGAACCTGAGACCTGTTCTTGTTCTTCCCCTGGGGGATTGGTCTTCCTCCAGGTCCCGGTCGGTCCCCCTCAACTCACACACACACACGGTTCCAGGATCCAGGTCTGGCTGTCTCTGTCGGACTGAATATGCGGCGGTGATTTCACAACACTTTGATTTTCAGTCCCGGGTCTCTGCGCGTTGAAACGTCTCTCGTCTCTGGAGAAATGTCCGCTCTCACCCCGGCCCAGATCCAGACCGGACAGCAGAGCCGAACCGGAGCCGAGCCGGATCAGCAGGAGGCCGGGATCCTACAGCCGCAGACCGTGTTCGTCATCCTGGACTCGGCTGAAACAATCAACCTGGTCCAGTAAGTCCCGGAAGTTCTGGAAGTTACCGTTATTTCAGCACTTCAAACCAAACTCCATTAAAGAAAAACCTTATAGTTGTAACACCGCAGTGTTTATCAGAACCAATGAAGATTTAGATGTGTAGGTTACAGGTGAGATCGGACTGTAGTAGGCTAAATCATAAACTAACACGTTGCAGTAAGTGACAGATGTGGCTGCAGCTGAGATGAGAAGCTCACAGTCAAACAGTGAAATTCCCATTAAGAAAGCTATCTGTGTCTTGATCGTGCAACTGCAGTTCCAGTTTAGAACATCTGGATCAAGTTTAGCAGGACGACGGAATGAATGACCACTGGAAAAGAGGCAACTAAATATTAAATCTATAGACTAAATTATGAATGGAGTTTGGTTTGAAGCACTTTTTAGCTTTCTGTGTGGAAATAAAGACACAATAAGTGAGAAGTTGTTGTGATGTCAGTATAGTGGGTGTGTGTTGTAGCTAGATACAGTATGATATAAATGATGATGATGATGAAGGACACACACACTGACCCTGTCTGAAACTTGTATCAGCCCTGTTGTTGTTGTTGCTACTGTCTAACCTTCGACCTCTGATCCTCTTTGCCTCCCGGTGCAATGAGTCATCTAAGATTAACACACACACACACACACACACGCACGCACGCACGCACGCACGCACACACACACACACACACACACACACACACACACACACACACACACACACACACACACACACACACACACACACACTTGAATAATGTGGGTGGCGAGAGACAGAAAGCAAAACTAAAAACAGTCAGGAGGAGACATGTCTTGGCTGGTT